>NC_135315.1:38992862-39592862 GCF_048772815.1 Callospermophilus lateralis
CCTACCCTATCTCCCATCTCCATCTTCACAACTACGATGACTTCTGGCCTGCATGGACACCTCTAAACTGACCTTCCTGTATTCATGGGGAATCCCAACATTCCGTCTTCCATCATGGATCCAAACTGCTTTTGAAAGAGGCTCCTCTGCCTTCCCCCTTCGGGCAGTTTCCCAGCTCCTCATGGGGATCCAGCCCCCTCCCTCCCTCCCTCTTGGGGTTCTGCTGCCAATTTCCCAAAGATACCCCAGGCTCTTTGTACCCTTGCCCAGGCCACCCACATGGCTCTCCTGTGCTCTGCCAGCTCCCTGCAGGGAGGCCTGCTTTTCCCCCTGGGCGCCCAGCTCAGCAGCCACGTCTCTAAAGCACATTCCCAGCGTCACTTCAGAGCTTCCTGCACAGCTCTGTGCACACTCTGGAACCCACATTTGGGTTTCCTTGTTCTTGCATTGCCTGCCTCCCCACGGTCGTGCCTTTGTGGGCTTTATGTCGCTGACCCTCCCAGACTGCACTGTGCCTGGGCCTCAGCGCACATTCAACCATGGTTGCTGAATGAACTAACATGTCCATATTGGTTCAGTATGGAAGAGCAGATGTTGGACCCAGAGATGCACGGCAATCTCATCCCCTTTAGATCCTAGCAGCCGCCTCTGGACTCCCCAAGCACCTGTTTCTACTTCCACAATAGCTCTGACTGCACTTTAATTGCTCTTTTCCTCATATCTTCCACTAGATTATGAGTTTCTCAAAGGCAGGAGTCATGTGTGCGGCATCTAGCCCTGTGAAAACATGTTGAGGGGTCCGTAGAGCAATGGTAGCAGTCCAGGGATCCGTCTGATTGGGAGTCCTTACAATGCACTGATTATTGCTAAGTATGGTTAGGGTTGTGACCTATATTAATATAATAATTATTATGTGACCC
The DNA here is from genome assembly GCF_048772815.1 of Callospermophilus lateralis. Classification (NCBI taxonomy): domain Eukaryota; kingdom Metazoa; phylum Chordata; class Mammalia; order Rodentia; family Sciuridae; genus Callospermophilus; species Callospermophilus lateralis. Next base: position 38,993,783 of record NC_135315.1, read on the forward strand.
TTATCATATAATAAACTCTGTGAGTGCTACAAAAATCTCAGATGGCATCCCTTTTGCCCCTTGGTCTCCTCTCTTGGAGGAGACCAAGAGCACTGAGAGGAGGGTCTCACCCAAGCCTGACCTGATCTGTTTCTGCTCCATCCCGCTACTGACCCACACTATCTTCCTTCTGTCCTCTGCGTTGGCATCTGAGCTGGGATGCTGAGTCCCATGTTGCCATCAACACCATTGGAAACACAGGTTCCTGCATGAGAAACGGGTCTCAGGGGGTGGAGGGTGAGGCCAGGATACACCACTCTTTGGGAGGGAGCAACGCTGAGTCTTCCCTGGGTGCTGCTGAGAGCAGCAATTCTCTGGGCCAAGTGCCTTCTTATACCTTTCCTGGCTCTTTTGTGAACGAGCTGTTTGTGGGTGAGCTTGATGAGCATAGGTTTAAGCCTTTCATTAAACATCTGCTTGGAAAATAGAAATAATAAAAATTATACTGATGCATGTTATGCCAGGCACTGTGCTAAGCATTTTATGTTTTTGTTCATATAAACAATGATCTGATTAATTTGACCAAAGAGACCTCCCAGTCACATAAATCAGGGTTTCCCGGGCTCTCTAGAGGTCCTGTTTTTCAGTCTGATTGTCCACATAGTTTTCTCAAATCAATGTGTGGTCCCCTCACCTTCCTTCTGGTGTGAATGGTAGACAAGTACAAATCATTGCATAGCTTTTCATTCCAGGTGAGGACCTGTCTCAGGGTCTTTGATCTCCCATAAGTTTCTGTCCTGGGAGAGTCACTGAGCACGTGCTTGTACTTCCCAGGCCATCTCCGTAAGAAAGGCTGCCAGAGAAGAGAAAGACATCCATCCCTGGAGACTTGATCCACTCAGCACCTCTCTGAGCCTGGCACCGCTGCTATTTGAGGCTCTAGTAAACTTGCAACAGTGGGTTGCAAGGAGCCTGCCTGGTCCATCCCATCAGTGTCGCATAAGAGGAACCAGAATTTCGGAGGTTCTGTGACCTGTTCAAAGCCACACAGCCAACTTGTGATAGGGCTATAGCTAGAAGCCCGCTCTCCCAGCTCCGGGTTGAGTGGTCCTTCCTGGAGGGTTTAAAACTGATCAGGGGCATGCTGGGGATGGGGTGCAGGATCCTTTAGACGATTCTGTGGGAGCTTGTTTGAAATTTTCTATACTAAAAGATTTTTTTTAAAAGTTAAAAAAGGCCCTAGAAGAGTGTTTGATTATAGCAGCAGTGGGTCCTGTTTTTATATTCACCTCTTCAAAGAAGATTTGTTTAATTCTTCCCAAAGGGATCTCTCGGTACATCATTCCCTCACCGTGGCACATAGTCTATTCCATGTGTAACAGCCAATGGTAAAACCAGGTTGGTTTGCTCCCTATCCCTTTTTTTCTGCTGGCCAGAACACAAGACTTCCCCTTTCTTTGAAGTCCCAAGTCCCTCTTGGAAGTGACCTCAGGCTTCTCCACCCATGTCCCCATGTCTGCCCACATCATCTCCTCCAGGCCGCGGCAGCCCCAACTTTCACCACCAAGAGCTGTAGTACTATGATTTAGTGGATTCTTTTCTTTGAACTGACTCATTTTCCTTGCTTCAATGTATTTTCAAAAGAAATGATATGTCATCGTTATTGATGGAAAATCAGGCATATTATCTGTGAAATCCGGGTTTGGTTTACTTGTTACACTAATTTTGAAGATGAAACAGTCCTGATGAGATGCATATTATTGAGAAAGCAACATGTTCATGGGTATTCAATTTTAAAAAATCTCAGTTTAGATCATGTTTTGGGAAACTTTGCCCTCAGCAGCTAGTGTCCTGGGAACAGCCCTGCCAGCCTACACTGATGTGTCTGTGTGTGTGTGTGAGTGTGTGTGTGTGTGTATGCACAAGTGTTCTCAGCAGGGCGGCAGGTACACATGGCCACTGTAACTAATGTGCCGTGTTCTGATTTCTGCTGTGTGCGCCAGGGAGCTGGGCTGCTGTGTGGCCACAAGCCTGTGGCTTGTTGGGGAACTAAGCAGAAAGTCCAGTTTTTTACCTCTCCATGTTCTCTGTGCACGCTCCTTGCTCGATGGGCCCCAGAGAGTGAGCCGATTACCCCAGAGAGAACCTTAGCCACCATTACCAGTAGTGGAAGAAGGGAGGAGATAAAGAGGACTGGGAGATAATTTCCGGAGGAGATTGTATGCTAAAGTGGAATTTGTGAATGGGGAGCTCCCAGACGTCTCAGGATTGCTGGCATGAATGTCAAGGATTTCACGCTCTTGTGTTTATTGAGAGGCAACTGGGCAGGCGAGAATGGACTTGGCTCTGGAACCACACAGACTGGGTTTAAGTCCAATTGAAGTCCTCTTGAGAAGTGACTTACATCCTCTGAGCTTCATTTTCTTTATCTGTGAAATGGGGATAATGATACCCTCTGTCCAGGGCTTTACGGAAGATGAAGAAGGAACTGGGCACAGTACCAGGCTATAAAATAGGTGGGGTGCCAGGCACGTTGGTGCACGCCTGCAATCTCAGTGGCTCTGGAGGCTGAGGCAGGAGGATGGTGATTTCAAAAGCAGCCTCAGCAATGGCAAGGCACTAAGCAACTCAGCGAGACCCTGTCTCTAAATAAAATTCAAAATAGGGCTGGAGATGTGGCTCAGTAGTCAAGTGTCCCTGAGTTCAATCCTCAGTACCAAAAAAAAACCAAACAAACAAAAAACAGGCAAGGCTCATTCCCCTAAATTCCTGAGAAAGAACAAATTCTGTTGTGCATAGTTTCAGGCTTTAAATACAGAATATTGATTACTGCATTCTAATATTTTGAGATTGGGTTTTCCATTTATATATAGCAACTACCAACTAGAATATTGATCTCAGCAGATCACTCGGTGACTGCCCCATGCCCCACGGGCAGATATTCCAGTACACAGCCTTAGGAGCGCCAGAGGCAACTTGTGTCCTGTTGGTGTCTCTCCTGTTTGGTTGAGTCCGAGAGGAGAGGAGTGTGTCTCCTTCAGAAAATGCCTGTGGCCCACACTCTATGCACATGGTAGATTCACAGAGCATGTATCCTGGATTAAATCAAGTGCAATTAAATCATGAGATTGTCTTCAAGAACATCCAGTAAGTACCATCTTTTCTCCTGCTCTGATTAGGAATCACTTGAAAAATAAGAAAGAAAAAGTAAACAGAGAGAAGCCAAAATATTACCTTGATAAGGATGGTTTACATCTGTGGGAAAATGACCTCCCTCGCCTAATTCCAAACACTAAATTAATATAGACTCCCCACACCATCTCAGCAGCACGGAGCTGGGCCAGCCCTTCCCAGGTGGTGAGAGAGCAGAGGACAGGGGCTGAGGAGAAGGGCTAAACATTGCACGAATGAAACGCCCATCAAGTGAAAGAAATTAAAAAAAAAAAAAAACAACTTTGAGTTTTTTCTTGATTTACTTCTGTGCAAGAATCAATATCCTGCAAATCTTGTATGCACCCGGTACTCAGTTAACCCATTCATAAGCATTCAGTTAACTCATTCATAAGCATTCAGTTAACCCATTCATAAGCATTCAGTTAACTCATTCATAAGCATTCAGTTAACCCATTCATAAGCATTCAGTTAACTCATTCATAAGCATTCAGTTAACCCATTCATAAGCAAGGCGGTGGGTAGGTTACAGTAGGAAGAAACTGGAATGAGGGAGACCTGGATTTCAATATAGCCCTGCCGTGGACTAGACGTGTGACCTTGAATGGCCCTCTAAGACTGCCTGGGCTTTATAGTGTCCTGATGTATAGAAGGTGACCTATGATCTCCACCTCCCGGGACTGGTCTGGGTGATAGATGGGCTCATGCAGGTATTGCTGCCTCCTTAGTCGTTGGCGGGTGTAAGCCCCCCTGTAAGTGGTAATACTGGTTACCAAGCTGAAAACACCAACGGTTGGGATTCCAAAGTCCTGTTTTTGATGCTTTTTCTTGGGAGGGCTGGGCCATGAAGAGGGCAGGGAACATGGCCACGGGAACATCCCGGGTGATGGAGGAGGATTCCTGGAGGGAGAGGAGCAAGAACTAGCAGAGTGAGGACTGAAGAGGAGTGAGAAGATAGAGCCCACCTGGCACTGCAACCCTTTCCGGCCCCTGGGGCTGGCAGCCTGGGGTCGCCGGTGCTGCCCCACAGCAGGTCAGGTGCAGAATTTAATCAAGTGGCTCCCTCTCATCCCGACCAGGAGCTCTGGGTCTAAGCAGCTCGGTGCTCAGCAGGCCCCCAGAGATGAGGCTGGTATTTGCTTCCTGACCAGTTGCCTAGCACCCAAACCTCTCCCATCTCCCGGCAGTCTGCTTTCTGCAAGAAGTTTTTCTCTATTCAACTTCAACAAAAGACAGCCACTTGGGCGGGAGGCTCTAGAAGGAAGAAAACCTGCAGCGATAGCAGCTGGAAAGAAATCCTCTCCAGTGAGCTGGGGCCCAGAGCAAAGGTTGCAGGGACCCCGGCCTGATGTGTGAAGCTGCTCTGGCCTGGACCTCTATCTGGGGAGGGAGGGAGGACCATGTTTGCTTTTGGACAACCTGGGGTGTCCCTCACTCTGCAGATGCCAGGTCAGAGCAGGGGTGAAACCAGCACCCAGAAGCATCCAGATCAACCATCTGAGGTTGTGACCATCTGGGATGCTTTTTGGCTCTTGGGTTATATTCTATCTTAAAGTCTCTGGAGGAGAGGATGTTTTAAGAACAGCACGTGCAAAGGCCCAGAAGCTAGAGGATAAGAGTTTGAGGAGGAATCAATACTGTGCTGACTGTAGGTGGGAACAACACCATTCAATACTTGAATTAGGGACAGATGGAAATATCTCTATGGCTCTGTCCCCATATCTCTCCAAGCTTTCTTCAAAATTTAAAAATCACAATTGTGTTGTGTGTAAGGGAGTGAGAAGGATGGTAATATTGATCAAGCACCTACTATGTGTCATGCCAGACAATTAGATTGCACCATCTTAAAAGAATCCCTTATTTATCATCTATTTGAAAAATATTTATTGAACACTTACTTTGTGCCAGACCATGTTCTAGACACTGGATCATACAGCAGTGGGCAAAACAGCCAAAAAGTGGCATTCACTCGGACTCTAACAGATATAAGGGCAAACCAACATGGAAGGGGGACATAGAGACTATCTGATGGGATCCATGCTATGGAGAAAACCAAAGTAGGGGGATTATCTAGGGCTGCAAGAGTCGTCACATTTATAAGGGTTCTCAGGAAAGGCCTCATCTTGGAGCCACAACTAGAGTAAAGGGGATTGATAAGCTTTGTAGATGTGAAGAGTAGGCGGGCATATTCTAGGCCAGAGGAACAGCTAAGGCAGGGGTGGGCTTGGCACGTTCAGCCACACCAGGAAGGTTGGGGCCAGAGCTGAGTGAGCAAAACAGCAGAAAAGGAAGTAAGGTGGAGACGGCAGGCCCCTGTAAGCATGTGACTTCACTGGGAGTGACATGGAGAAAATCTGGCCAGCTTTGAGCAGAGTGGCAGTGGCAAACATCTCATCACTCTGGTGTCAAGAGGAGCCCGAGGGAGGCAGCCAGAGAAGCAGGCCAGCCATAGAGGAGGCAGCTCCTGCAGCCAAAGCCTCAGCATGGCCCTGGGGCCATGCTGCCGGCCTCCCCAGAGTCCCCAGAGCCTGAGCCTCTCCCCAGGTGAGCAAGTTCAGGGAGCATCCCTGGTGTCCCCAAGGCTGAGTGTCACGGAGCACCCCCTACCAGCTTTCGGCAGCACAGCCTCAGGAACCCCACCTGCAGGATTCTTCCGGACAGACCCAGCCAGGAGGTGGCTTCAGGTCCAGGTGGCATTAGAATCAGGTGGAGAGACGAGCTTCTCACAAAAGCAAAAACAGAGCCTCTGCCCCTGGACCCGCCCACCGCCAGCCACCTCTAAGATGGTGCTGAGCCACTCTGGCTTCAGAGTGACACTGGCTACTGTGTTGGGATCCTAATGACTTAACTTTCTGTGTCCCAGTTTCCTCATTTGTAAAATGAGATAATAATAGCTCCCAGGACAGTGGGATGGATTCAGTGAGATGATAGATGAGAAGTTCCCGGCTGTATGTGGTACAGGGGCTCCCAGAGAGGGGGCTTCCCCACGGCACCAAAGTCAGCACCAGCGTTAGCAGCCCAGAAGTGGAGTACCTGCTGTATGCCCAAGGCATACCTGTTTTAGCCTCCCTTAGCCCGGCCAGGAAGGTGCATTATTGCATGTATCCTACAGACAGAAAAACGGACGCCTGGAGCAATCAAAGTGCCACAAATCAAAGTGGCAGTGTCAGGTCTGCCTAATCCCCGAGACCAGCACCTTCCTTCACCCCACACTGTGACCTCAACTGTGACTGACCCCTGGCTAGTGAGCTGCATCTCCCGTCATGCCTCACTAAGCTCCACTAGAGGAAACCAGGCAAGAGCTTCTCTGGCTCTGATGGTGCTCTGCTGTCTGTACAGGGGTGGACTCTTGGGTAGCATTGTCTTTAACATGAGTGAACCCTATGTGTCCCTGTACCAAAAGCTGTCTTTGTAACTTGGGGCTGCTGTAACAAATTACCAGAGGCCATATGGCTTAAAATGACAGAAATGTATTCTCTCACATTTTAATGACAGACTTATGAAATCAAGGTGTGGGCAGGATCATGATCCTCTGAATCCTGCAGAGAAAACTTCTTGCCTCTTCCAGCTCCTGGTGGCTCCAGGAGTTGTCCCCTGGCTGGTCCGAGGCAGCATCACCGCGGTCTCTGCCTCCATCTTTGCATGACCTGCTTCTCTCTGTCTCTTTGGGGGACAGTCACCCTCTGTTTTCTCATGGGGACAGCAGTCATGAGATTTAGAGCCCACTCTACATCCAGGATGGCTTCCTCTCAAGCTCCTTCACTAGTGACGTTTGCAGAGATCTTATTGCCAAATAAAGTTACATTCTGCAGTTCCAGATGGACGCGAACTTGGAAGGGATGATGTCGAGCTCACTACCTCCACCCCTTGGCCTCTCAAAACCTCCTGTCTTTTCCATATGCAGAATATATTCACACCCTCCCAGGATTCCCCAGCGTTTAACCCCCCTCCGAAGGAAAAAGCCTGATCTAAATATTATCAACTCAAAATGTTCCCACTCTCATCATCTGAATCATAGAAGTCAGGTCTGGATGTGACTCTGAGCCTGATCCTTGCTGGGGCAGATTTCCTATCCATTAGCACCAGGGTTCTGGACACATGGAGCCAAGGCTGGGGGTTCCCCTCAGCAGATCCCTGCTGGGGCTTACGTGCACAGCATGGCACCGAGGGTTCCTTGGAACCCTCGGGGAGAAACCCAGGTGGGAGCTGAGCTGGAGCCACCAGGGGCTTTCCTAGCTCCCAAGCCACTCCTCCTAAACCACATACATTTATAGAGTTTAATTATGCCCTGCCTCATTCCAAAAATGATCTGAGGTAGAAATAGAGCAGGGACTCTCGGGGCAGGAAGGAACCAGTTCTCGTCCCATGCATGAGTCATCCCCGCTGGGCTCTGCACTGGCCTGGGATAGAACAGAACCCACCGCAAGGATCTCCCTCCCACGACAGCCAGAAGGCACGCACGCAGGGAGGGCAGCCCCACGGGGTTTGCCCAGGTTAAGATGGACACAGGACCTGGGAAGGAGGGAGGGGAAGGAGCACTGGGCCAGTGTGGTTTCGCCTGTGTCCAAGGTTATTCCTACAAATGAAGACCCAGGAAGCCACCACCACCTGCCTCCATGGCTAAGTGTGTCCTCCAGCTCATGTTTCAGAGCCCAGCTGTGACCCTTCCTTACAAAGGACAGAAGACTGCAAGGCAGGTGCAGGAGAGGGGAAAGTGAATAGGACCAGAGCCGCATGCTCTCGGAAAAGAAGGAGGGAAGGAAGAGACGAGGTCCCAGCTTTGGGTCTGGCCTCAGCCTGCTCCCACAGTGGGGATCGAGGAGCATGAACAGTCCTACCGTCTCAATGTTCATGCATCCTCCCTGCAAAATAGTTCATGTTTTGATATCCTAACCCCCATGTGATGATAGTAGGAGGTAGGGCCTTTGAGAAGTAATTAGCTCATGAGGGTGAAGCCCTTATCATTGGGATTAGTGCCCTTATTTTTTTTTTAAAAAAAAAAAAGGCCCCAGAGAGCTCCCTTTCCATTTCCACCATGTGAGTCACAGCAAGTAGGTGCCATCCATGACCCAGAAACAAGCCCTCACCAGACACCAGGTCTGCCGGTACCTTGATCTTAGACTTCTCAAACTCCAAACCTGTAAAAAATAAATGCTTGTTGTTTAAACCGCCAGTTTAAGGTCATTTCTGTTGTAGCAGCCTGAATGAAGTAAGAGAAATAGCATCAACCAGTTGATGCTTCCTTATACCACGGAGAAGAGGCACCAAACCCCTTTGGGCAGCAGACCAGGGTCCCTCTGAAATCACCATGTCCAGGACCACAGGACCACGGCTCGAGGTCCACAGAGCAGCCCTGGCCACCATGACAACCTTCAGTCAAGCCGGATGCCTCAGGCGCTGGCCAGGATGGCCTGCCCTTGGCGTTTCCAGAGGCCAAGAGAAACCTAGCCAGCCCTGGTAGCCTCTTGGGCCCCCACTTTTAGTAGATTACAAGGAGGAACTCGGCCCGCGCCAAACCTCATAAAAAATGGATGGTGTAGTTGTATAACACCCGTGGCTTTTTACGAACTTCACCTTCCCTTTAAAAATCTGCTAACTTCAAAGAAAAAAGTTCGCTCCAGGCATTTTGGTGGTTGCAATAAAATGCATTCCCCAGGAATGCGGGTTCTGTTTCAGCCTCAGAGAAGGAGGTGGAGTGGCCATGTGGTTGCCCACGTGCCAGCTTCCTTGTGGGTGACAGGTTTTGTCTCCCTGCAACTGATTTATGCTGAGGACCGCCCGCCCGTGGCCATGACCTACTTTCTTGTCCATAGTACAGCATCCAGGGCTCAACAGGGCGGCCCCGCTTCTAGAAAACTAGGAGTATAGGAGCCAGGCTGGGAAGCTTGGAAATTTTTAAACTGAGGTTGTGTCTTGATAATCTGCTTTGCTAAAAAATAAACCAAATTAAAAGAGTTAGTGAGTGTGTGTGTGTGTGTGTGTGTGTGTGTGTGTGTGTGTATTTCCATGGCATCTGTGATTCTTTTTAAAAAAAATTAGTTCAACTCATTTGATTTGAGGTACCAGACCTTTCAGCAAGCTACAACAGCATGTGTGGCCTACACCCACCTGAGCTGATGCCATTCAGGTAAAAAAAAAAAAAAAAAAAAAAAAAAAATTAACTGAAAAACAAATAGGAAGACTTTTGTACAGACTTTGGCAAAGAATGTGCCAGAATGGCTCCTCTTGCTCCTAGAGGTCCAGCGTTCTATGGCTGTGGCTACGTGTTGTTTTTCGTTTCTGATTCAGTGACACCTAAAGTGCCATTTTCATTTTTGAAATTCAGGAGCTTATGTGTACGTGAATTAGGTCAGGTAGTAGAGTTCAACTCAGGAACAGATAACACACACACAGAGGTGTAATATGTAGATTTTATATTTTTAGACTAAAACTCTGCTAGGGGACAAGGTTCCAGGCCCTCCCTTTGTCCCTCCCATGGCTCTGGCTGGCCCTGCAGAGCCTGGCAAGAGGAGGATTGGGATTTAGGCAGAGATTCAACCTAGGCTTTTGCCCCAGACATCAGACCCTGGAATGTAAGGGAGGGACCCTTGGGAATCATTGAGGGCAGTTCTCTTTTCAGGAGGCTATCCAGATTTTCAGGGTACATGAAGACCAGCTAAGGGGTACACAGGCACAGAATGTGGTAGAAGACTCAATTTCTAGGACCTGGACTTGCTTGTGATTTTGCTGGACCCCAGGCTGACCCTTCTCAGCTCTGCCTCCAGAGTGCCTCCTGCCACTCTGCAAGTGAAAGACAGGACCCCTGCTTATATCTTCTGGTGTCAATCAAAGGGACCATTCAAGAAGTATAGCTCCAGAGGAAAAAGACCTCAAGGACAAAACACAGTTAAGAAGTGAGGAAGGGCTCTGCGATGTCGTTCTCCAACTACAGGGTTATCCATCTCCCCTCTCTTAGCATTCAGAAATGGCCACAGAGATGCATATAAGCAGGTTTCTTCGAATTGAAAAATGATGTCAGACTTTTTTTTTTGGCTGTAAGTCAGTCTGAATTGGCTGTTTGGTTTGACAGTGAATTGGCTTTTCCATTTAGGTTGTAGGAAGGACGTCTTACATAAATTCAACAAATGAAATTTGCAGACCGAGGCTTTGGTGGAAATGCATTTTAAAGCTCAAATACAAAATAAGCCCCATTTAAATGCTGCGGACCCATGTTTGAGGGGTGTCTTGGACTGCTAGGTCTGCCATGATGAAATACCAGAGATCGGGTGGCTCAAACTACAAAAAGTTATTTCTCATGGTTCTGAAAGCTGAGCAGGACGTCTGAGAGCAAGATGCCAGTCAGTATGGTTCCTGGTGAGGGCACACTTCCGGGCTTGCAGAAGACAGCCTTCTCCTGGCAGGAAAATGATCTCTAGGCCTCTCTCTCTCTCTCTCTCTCTCTCTCTCTCTCTCTCTCTCTCTCTCTCTCTCTCTCTTTATCTTATTTACTTATTTATGTGTGGTGCATGAGCCTCACACATGCTAAGCAGGCTCTACCCCTGAGCTACACCCTAGCTCCTCTCTTCCTTTTATAAGTTCATCAACCCCATTACGAGTCTCATTCCCATAAACTAATCTTAATTACTCCGCAGAGACACTGCCTCCAAATACCACCATGTCGGGGGAGAGGATTCATCATAGGAACTTTGAGGGGAACACAAACATTCTGTCCATCACAAGGTGGTTAATAATTTCCCCAAATTTATTCTAGGAGTGTGTAAGCACAACTGTCAAGAGAGGTCTCTAGCATAGGGTTGGAGATGTCATAGGCAATAAATATTTGCATACATATTTGTAGAATAAAAAGGTAATGAGTGAATATAGATGAGGGGACTGAGGCTTCAGAAGCCACCAGATTCTTTTTTTGTGTAAAAAATAGTGACACTGAGATGTACACTTAACGTTTGTTAAAATGGCATGTTTATGTTATATGCATTTTACTGCAATGAAGAAAAGAAAATGAAGTGATGGAATTGGGTGGCTCTTGGGTGCCCTGAATCTTACCCAGTGCTCCCTGCCCACCTCTTCCCCTTTGCTCATTTCAGTTTTCAGCAAACATTGCTACTGGGGAATTGAAGAGACGATGCCAGCCAAGCAGATGCCATTGCTCAGAAACACTAAAGCGAGACAGAAGAGCAGGCTGGGAGGGGATTTTATAGTCCTGAGAGATAAGGGGGGCAGAGGACAGCGCCAGGACCCTGCTCACAGCATCCAAAGAGGTGCTTCAGGCCTGGATTGATGAGTATCCAGGTCCATATCTGAGGCTCAGATTGGGATTTGAGATCAGCAATTGTGGCCCATCAAGCCTTGGAGACAGGGCAACAGGACCCAGCTATGAGGAGACAGAGCTGGCACAAGCTGGGGACCAAAGGATGCCCTCAGATCTAGGCCACCTGACTTATACTCTCATCCTGACCCTCCTCCAGCCATCCACTGGTCCACAGAGTGAGCAGTCTAGAGCCAAGTGACCCTGCCCATCCAGAACTCCCTCCCCAGACGACACTCCAGGTACACACTGCGTGGAACTTTCTTCCTAAGGACTTTTGCAGAAACAAAATCTTCTTAGGGACTGTTTGTGTCCTACAAGTATCTTGGGGATCTGTTTTTCAGCCCAATGGAAGTCACGTCCTTGATCCTGGTATCAAGGTATCTGGGGTACAGATTTTACTTTAAAAATTCGTGTACGTACATGTCTATGTATGTGTTTGTTTGAAAGAATATATACAAAAATTTTAGTATTATTAAAAACAACTTCTAAATATCAAAAAATAAGAAGGTATCTGGTATACTAACCTCCCCTCAAGCTGAGCAGCATAGTTAACACACAGATTGTCATCTGAACCTGAGCAGATGGCTCTACCCAGCTCTTCCCCCTGATACTCAGCTCCCTAAGAAGCAGAGCATCTTGCCTTAGTCTCTCAAAGCTGATCATGTCCTTAGTGCTTCCCTTTGTTTAACAGGGAGAGGTTTTCTGTGTCTGTCTCCCAAGGCACAGGTCACCTGGTACTGAGCTCATGGCAGGCATTGGATAAATATTTCCTTAGCACTAATTTTTAGAAGATGCATTTCCTGTGCCCAGATAGAAAATGAGTGAGAGTCTCTGGGCCCATATGGCAGATTTAGTTTGGAGAGGCCGTTCTAATACCTCACTGAGCAAAATCCCAGGCACACCCTGGATGTGATGTGGCTTATTCTTTAACAAGCACTAAACATTTTTCATCCTCGTTGCTAACTCTTACATGGCAACATTAGTTCCCATTTACAGATGAGAGAATTGTGTCTTAGGGGAATTATTCAAAGTCACATAGCAAGTAAGTGGCACTGCTGGAATGGGTTCCCAGACCTGCCTGACTCCAACATCCTTGCCAACATAGCCATTGCTTCCATGACTGGCTGTAGGGGGATCATTGTTGGCCTTCCTAGAAAATAGCCTGAACTACCCACTGGGGTACCCTAAGAACAGTTTCTTTGGTTCTGTAGTTCTCTGAGCATTGGAGGAGGGCCACCTGCAAACTGAGCTATGTAAAACATGGGTGAATGAACACAGAATCTGGCTTAAGGTTCTCCTGTGGTTTAGGCAGAAAAGCCCATGTTTTTCTAAAGACTCGTGTATACCTCCATCTCTTTTGAATATATTTTCATTGCACTTCACCCAGAAGTGGGGACCTCAGCATCAACCAGAACATCGTGTGCCAATGCACACAGTATGACACCACTCCCAGTATTTTTACCTGATGCCTATGAACATGAGCATCTCCATTGTTCAGCAGGGAAGGTAGAGGCTGACGGAGAAGATCTGGCTTTGTCTGATCAGCCCACTGAGGAAGTGACAGAGTCAGGCTGCAAGTTCAGCTCCTTGAGTCCATATCCCGACCTGTGGTTCCCACCACCAGCCTCTGGCTCTGCTACCAGAGTGAGCAGGGATGACATGAGAGGGATGGCAGGTTTCCTGTTGGCAGTGGTCTCTGAGCTGCTGGGCAGGGCTCTCTCTGGGTCACCTTCCCTTTCACCTGGATAGTTTATAAGCTTCCGTGGGCATTGACTAACACTACCATCTTACTCAAGCAGCTTGTGAGCCCGAGAAACAGAGGCTCTGATGCATTTTGAGTTAATATAGCAGAAGCCACTGTGGGTGGCTGTCACCCTGGAGTAGCCAGTTGCCAGCTTTTAGCTCTGTAGGGACTTGTGACCATTTATTGGGCCGAGGTGGAGGTAGCCCATTGTCTCATCCCAGAAAGAGAGTCACTCAACAGCCAGCCCCTGTGTGTGCATCACACTTTTATGAAACCAACCTGGGTCCCATCTGGGATGCAGGGAGGAAACAGATGTCCTGTTCGACCATCGTTTGCTGCCTGGCACCGCCCCACAGGGACAATGTGGGTCCTGGTATCCCACAGTCAGGGCAGTTCAGGGCCGGAAATGACCATCAAAGGCTAGAACCTAACCCAGTGCTTGCCTATGTCCTGCTCAAAGGTGACAGGCACTCACTTCCTCCCAGGCAAAGCTGGAAAATCCCCTGAGAATCATCTAATCTGATCCCCTCATGGTACAGATGGGGCATGTTGAAAAACCAGAAAAAACACCTTGTTCCAAGGTCAGCCAGCTAGGCCAGCAGCGAGGAGACATCTACTTATTGTCTCTGGCTTGTCCTATTCTCCGGCCACATTTCAGTTCCTGAAATGAGCCATGCTGTTGCGCATCTCCAGGTCTGGGCTGGCCCTGTGCCCCTCCCAGAATGCCCTTCGCACTGCATCCCTCTCCCATCTGCATGAACGAACGCCCCTGCCTTTCAAGGTGCCCCTCAGGCATTTCTCTTCTGTGAAGTCTTGCCCGACCTTCCTCCTGCAGTTAGAAATCCTTTGCCTCTTCTGCACTCCAGGTGTAGCCTGTGCACATAGCAGCCAGAGCGCTGGTCACCCGAGATAGTACCTGCTTCCATCCATGCCCAGTCCCCAACTCTCCCAGGAGCCCCTTGAGAGCAGGGATCCTATTTCTCATGTCTGTGATCTCAGACCTTTCCCAGCTGTTCGTATAGGGATGTTTGTTGAAGAAAAGCACAAACGAATGATCAAATGAATGAACATCCAATCAGCTCGAGACACTATTTGTGATCTCCGTTAAGTCTTTATTGACTCTCTTTCATTTTTATTCCCCTTTCCTCTCCTCCTTTCCAATCCCCTCCCCGCCTCATGGCTTTCATCTTACTTGATATGCCTCGTACATCTCAGGGGCTGGGGGTGCAGCCCAGTGGTAGAGCACGTGCCTGGCATGCACAAGGCCCTGGGCTCGATCCCCAGCACCAATAAATAGATAAATGAAAACCATCTCAGGATGGTCCCGACCACCCAGCTAGAGTTCTAGTAGTTTCAGTTTCGAGGGAAACGTCCCAGGTAGCTAGGCCCACTTCCTGAGAGACTTCTCCTCTAGGAAACTTTCCAACCCTTGTGCAAATGCCTAAGAATATCCTGGGCACCTTTCTTTTCCCCAACCTCAGGTCAGAGTCCCCAAGTCTCCTAGATTCTGCTTTGTATATCTGAGATCCAGCTTCTGGAGGGTTCAGGGTAGCCGAACATGGAATTCAGGCGTGTTGCCTTTGTGTCTCTGTCGTCTCCTCTCAGTGTGGAGGTAGGGGGAGATGTGGAAAAATGGGGAGCAGTGGAGGGCTTGGTTATAGATTGTAAACTGTATCCACTCTAGCCAGCGTAGACTGTAACTGGATCCACTCTAGCCAGTGGAGACTGTAACTGGATCCACTCTGGCCAGTGGAGACTGTAACTGGATCCACTCTAGCCAGTGGAGACTGTAACTGGATCCACTCTAGCCAGTGGAGACTGTAACTGGATCCACTCCAGCCAGTGGAGACTGTAACGGGATCCACTCTAGCCAGTGGAGACTGTAACTGGATCCACTCTAGCCAGTGTAGACTGAAACTGGATCCACTCTAGCCAGTGGAGACTGTAACTGGATCCACTCTAGCCAGTGGAGACTGTAACTGGATCCACTCCAGCCAGTGGAGACTGTAACGGGATCCACTCTAGCCAGTGGAGACTGTAACGGGATCCACTCTAGCCAGTGGAGACTGTAACTGGATCCACGCTAGCCAGTGGAGACTGTAACTGGATCCACTCTAGCCAGCGTAGACTGTAACGGGATCCACTCTGGTGAATATAGACTATAACTGACAGGAGGCTGATATCATTGACTCTGGCTCATTTGCATGTGACACAACCTCACAGAGTTGTCACCCATGCTCTCTCCTGCATGATACATGCAGCTGAAAACCTGCCATAGGTTTTCAACTCCTCATTGGGAAGGAGGAGAGTACACGCATGAATGGGAGACTTGTCACGTGGCTCTCAGGAACTCTCGCGGGTGTCTCATACAATGGGGATGACACAAACACCACAGGGACACTGCACGTGCACATGGTGTGACACAGACTCGTGCAGATATACCTGCCTCCTTAGGATGCAGTGGTGATTTGGGAGGATCTGCAACTCTCTGTCTTCTGGTGGGTTCTCTTCCTCCCGCCATCTTCAAGAAAGTTATTGTCCCTGCTGAAGCCTTTCTGTCGTGGTCACATTCATGTGGAATGAAGATCACCATTTTAACCACTCAGGGGTCCTTAGAATATTCACAGTGTTCTGCGAGCACCATCACTGTTTCTGGATCGTTTTCCTCACCCCATGTCCATTAAACACTCACTCTTGCCGGCCTTTTAAACAGTAGCCAGGTGATGGGGCAGCCTAGGGAGCTTCCTGGCTGTGTCTAAGGACCCGAAAGGAAGAAAGCAAGGACCCCGCGTGGGAAATCCTACCCCCGTCGTCTCTGCAGTTCAAGTCCCTATTCTATATCCTCACCCACCTGCTGGGCCCCTTTTTCTCCCATCTCTCAGCTACTGTGAGAAGCAACCCTTGACTCCCTTTAGCACTTTATAGGCACCTTTCCTAGAGCCCAGTAGGTGCAGGCACAGTCCTGGGGTAAGACATCCTGACCGTGAACCTGGGACTGTCTTCTTATTGGCTGTGAATCCTTGACCTAATCCCTTTGTGCTTCCTGTTTCTTTATCTGTAAACCAAGGACAACCACAGCACCGGTCACTCAGGGGCAAAGCTTTTGGACAGTGCCTGGATGCAGTGGAGAATGCGGTCGCCCATGGCGCTTCCCGCCTGTCTCAGGAGGGCTGGAGTGCTCCTTAGCCACAGGCCTGGAATGGCAGGGTGCTTGGAAGAGAGTGGTTGAACGGGCCCGTGAGCATCCACGTATCCTTGACTTCACAGCCACAGTCTAGATCTTCACTTCCCATGACACAGATATTGTACATGGCCCAGAGAACTGGGTCTCTGTCACACTGCATCAGTGCAAATCCACTAAGGAGAATGCTAAGCCCTCCCCTGAGCTGGAGGGGAGAGCACAAGAGGACAAGGGGGAGATGGGCCCACAGGCACCAGAGGGCAGGGCCTGGAAACACTGCCTCCATGGACCAGTGCCCAGGGAGTTGGCGCGCCAGGGCGGTGGCATGGAGAGGATCTAGAAGTGGAAATGACATTATTTTAAAAGATTTTATTTCAATTTCATCAGACATCTCCCCTTCCAGCCAGGGTGACAGTTTCTGCGCCAGGTCCAGGCCTGACCTGCTATCAGCCTATAGTAGGCAGCAGAGAGGAGGCCCCAGGTCTTGCTGTCCAGTATGCAAACACTGGTCCCACGTAGCTGGGAGCACTTGAAATGTGGCTCACCCAAAGGCTTGGTTTGAAAAAAAAAAAAAAAAAAAAAAACCTCAATAATATTTTATATTGATTATATGCTGAAGTTAAATTACTTAACTAAATAAAATTAAAAACGTCTTATTTCATCTGTTTCTTTTTACTTTTCGTAAGGATGACTGTGAGAGAATTGGAAAGTTCGGAGGCTCTTTACATTTCCTTTGGATAGTGCATCTCCAAGCCCTCCCTGATTGAAGATGGAGTCTCTGGCCATGAATGCTATGGACTGGCTCTCTCCCCCTCTCTCTTTCCCCATATCTATTAGTTTATTCAATAACATTCATTGAATAATAACTACAAGATAGACAGTGTTCTAAGAGCTGGAGAGACAGGGACCCAGGTAACGTATAAGCAGGGAAGTGGATTATATGTAATTGAAACAAGGTTTATGAAGAAAATGACCAAAGTAGGAATTAAAGAGAAGAGAGCTATCCATAATCTCGTTTCCCCATTTCTTCTGCTTCCTTTGTTTTGAGAACATGTATCCCACTGATTTTTTGGTGGCCTCAAAATTTATAATTGCAGCTATGTGATAAACATATTGCACACGAGCAAACTCTTATTTATGCTTTAAAACCCTATCACTTTCTAAGACTTTCTTGTCTCCACAACAGAGTTGGTGTGTACTCCCTCTACCAGACTACCTTGTGCATATCAATCCCATAAATATTAATATGTGCTTACTATATACTAGACAATTTTGTAAAACCGGGAATGAATGGCAATGAAGCAAATTGAAATTCCTTGTTGTATGGAGTTCATGATGGCCCTGTAATTATTCGCATTCTCCTCTCTCTCTCCAAGCTCCTTGAAGGATGGGAGTCTTGTCACTGGGTCCCTAGAATCCTTCTGAGGCTGCCTGGCCCGTGGCAGGATCTATAAATTATGGATAAATGAATGAAAATAAAACTGAGGGAGAAAAGACCTCCCTGGTATGTCGATGGTGGGAAGGTTGTTAGGGAGCCTCACAGTGGCTGGCTAAGGACATTCCTCTCCTCTCCCCTGGCCTCCTCCGGTGCCAGGAAACACAATCCAGATGCCTCCTCACCTTTCCTGACAGCTGCTGGCTGACACCATAGACTGTGGTCAGCGTTACCTTCTCTCTCCAGGAGCCAGGGCAGGCTGGCCGCACAGTCTGGCTCTCACCCAAGCCTCAGCTGGCTGGGCAGACCTGCGCAGAGTGGGTAATGCTTTTGATTTTCTGAGTGGTGGGATTGGGGCACAATCTCATCTCTGAATGTCCTTGGGGTCAGCATCCTCCAGGAACCAGAAATGAATGGATGGCCACCTGGCCAGAGGACCAGGCCCGTATCTAAGAGGGCTTAGTGGAGAGAAGGAATCTTATTAATGACTTCATACTTATGGAAAGGATTCATTACTAACATTTATTAACTCCTGACAAGACGCCAGGCACTATTCTATGCATTTTACAGCTATTAATTCTTGCAATAACCCAGTGAGGAAGGGACAATTATGATCCCCACTTTATCGATGAGAAAACTGAGACACAGAGGATAGTAACTTGGTCACATCCTACAGACAGTAAATGGAAGAGCTGGGATCAATATCCTGCCTTCTCTGTCTATAGTAGGGTGCTGAATCACACCAGCGGATGCCCTCGTGGGCTGTTTTCGATTTCTTGCAAATGTTTTCACAGCACATACTCGGTTTCATACTTAGGCAAGTACTTCCCTGGGATTGCCGAGTCAGAGGTGTCAAGCATTTTCATTGCGATGGAGCACCAAGTTGCCTCCAAAAGAGGTTGACCTGTTCACACTCGGGAGGTGCCTTTTCCAGGCCAGCTCTCCCAAGAGGAACACAAGAGGTGGCAAGTAGAGAGGCCAGAGGAGGCTATCAGGCCCCCCATCTGACTCTGGCCTAGGGGCTGGTTGCTAGTCTGCCAGCTTCTTCCTCCTGCAGGGCTTCTATCCACAGAGGGAAGGCTTTGGATCACCCTCCCCCCAGTACCTGAGGCTCAGGCTTTTGCCCACTTAAACTCCTAGCCATGTCTGGCTGCTGGATATGGAGGAGCATGATCCGGAGTCCCCACCAGCTGAGTGACAGAGGGCCTCTTATGTAGCCCCTGCTTCCAACACTGTAAAGCAGCGTACCAACAGCTGTATCATAGAGTCATGAGTACTTAAGAGAAGGTGTATGTCCATGTCCACCTTGCCTCATTGGGTGGCAGAGAAAATTAAACAACATGAATCAAAAGAAGGCACCCACAGAAAACCATCTCCCTTCTCTGCTCCTTTTCACACGTAGACATACCGGCATTCATCCAACTCCTCGGTCTTTATCCAGAACTTCCTTCTGATTGGGTGAATTCTCTTGGTCCTGACATTTCAGCCCACTTGTTGGTAGGTCCACTTCCACCTTCCCCGAGAGCAACTGCGTTACCTTTCTCCTGTTCCCTCCCTTTCTTTGGCTCCCCACCTCCCCTCCCTGCCACCTCCTGCTCCCCCAGTGCCCTGAATCCTGTGAGTTCCTTAGCCTGGTCTTTTTTTTTCTTTTCTCGGGAAACAGATGAAGCATCTCTGCACATTCAGGTGCCGTGGCTGGAGATGACCAATCATCTTCATGTTTTATATCTGGCCTCATGAATAATTCAAGACCCGGAAAGCGAACAGAGGAGGAACCCCATCTCCAGTATGGCCCCATTGGTCATATCATGGGATTTCACTGAGCTTAAGTGCCCGATACCTGACCTGTGTTCTTGTATTTGGAGTTGCATTCCACATCAGTGGGGCCCAGCCCCACCGGGTCCTCAGCAAGGGCTCTTTTCCAGAAGCTGGACTGTTAGTAAAATCCTGGAAAAGAAATTAGAGATGTGTGTACATCACCTATCCTTTCCAGAGTCATGGGCAAAATTCACATCTGTAATGAGAACATCCTTTGCCCCTTGAATTAGCTTCTTTTCAGAAAACTCTGTCCCTCCAAGGCAGAGTCTGGGTCTCTGTCATCTGTGACTCCAGCCCACCTGGATGCTGTTATAGCACCTGGCATGAAGAAGATACACAGTAGGACTTGGAGCACTGCACGTCTTGTTCTTCTTAGGACACTGTCTCCCCATTCCTGAGAGGTCTCTGACAGTGGTTACCTGGGACATTTCCATTCTAGGCTTCTTTGTCTTAAAGTTCTCCTGTCTGATACCAAACATCCTGTAAAGAACATTCCAATGCACGAGGCAAATGTCCTCTTTGAAACTGTGGAAATCTTTTCATAAAGTACACTAGTGCATTTATTTATAAACCTCAAATATTTGGATATTTGTTTACTTCCCCCTTGAAAAGAAATCTGCTGTTAACAGGCTGTACATGAGATAGGAGAAAGGAGATGGCTTGTGTGTGTTTTTGGTTCAGTTCAGTGAGATGCAGGTCGGGAGCTAAAATAGAACTAATTAGGGCTTGTAGCACATCAAAGCGTTTTTTCTGAACATGGCTCCATGCTGGGAATCTGATTCCCTAGTGTGAATCTAGATCCTTGATGTGAATCTGGCTCCCTGGTGAGAACTTGGCTCTCTGGTGAGAATCTGCTCCCTAATGAGAAATAGGCTCCTTGGTGAAGACCCAGCTCCCTGGTAAGACACTGGCTCCCTGGTTAGAATTTGGCTCCCTGGATAGAATCTGGTTCTCTGGTGTCAACCTGAATTCCTAGTGTAAACCCGGCTTCCTGATGAGAACTGACTATCTAATAATACATGATAGAATATCTAATCAGGAATAGTTTGTTGTAGGAATGAATGAATGAATACTGCTAGACTTTAGTTTCACTGGACAATATTTTGCAAAGATGCTCTCGTAAGAAACATATAGAAGTGTTGTCTAAATTACAAATCCCCATGTTACAAACATTCCCATACATTGCGGTGAACAGCAGGCTCACACCAAGCCAGGGGAGTGGGGAAAACTGTATTTGGAGACAAGAAAAGAGAGAATATTCCTGCAATTGATCACATTATTTCTGGTTTTTTTTTAAATAGCTTTATTGAGATAAATCACAAGCCATACCATTTACCCATTTAGAGGGCACCATTTACTGGTTTTAGTACATACACAGGGATATGCAACCCTCACCGTAACTGAATTTTAGAAAATCCATTCCCTTCCTAGAAGCCCTTCTCCTTTACCATCACTTCCCTTCTCCCCAGCCTTAGGCAACCATTACTCTACTTTCTGTCTGAATAGATTTGCCTGTTCTGGGCATTTCCTATCAATAGAATCATATGATATGTGGCCTTAGGTGACTGGCTTCTCTCACTTAGCATGACATTTTCAAGGTTCGTCCACATCGTAGCACGCGTCAGGATTCTATTTCTGGTTATTGCCAAATAATGTTCTACTGTGAGGCCATATTCTCCTTCCTTTATCTGTTCATCAGTTTCTTAGCTTGGTGGCTGAGGGGTTGTTGGTTAGCCATGAGGTTGTGACTAACAAGAATTCACATACTTGCCATATTCCACCACTAGTCACCACCTTGCCTCCCTAGTCACCACACTCTCCCGTGGTGGCACTGCAGGGAATCCACCTGTCCTGAACAATAGTACATTTCCAGGATAGCCCCACCTCACCCCAAACACCCTCAATTCAAAATAGAGGCCCCAAAGGATGGAAGGATCAAAGAAGACAAAGTGACAAGAAGAAAATACAAATCATTTTAAAAGCAAAGTATAAATTATCAATAACTGCCAATGGGTCAGATAATCATCAAAGGGGCTAGCCTGGGAACCTGACCAGCATGTGTTACTTTGTTTTCATGGGGAAAATAAAAATCTAAATCCTAGATAATTATCTTTAAGAAGAACTTTCAGAGAAAGTTATGATTTTCCTGCATGATGTCCACATTTCAAAGCTCCGTCAAAACAGATATTTTTGTTCCAAAAAACTAAACACATAATCAACTCTCCATAATGCACATTATCACAGCTTCACAAAGTCAGATCCAAAATGAATGAATTCAATTTTATTTAGTCCTCTTTAAAATGAGCGTCTTCAATCACAATTGTTTCTTTCAGTACCAGTAGGAGCAGAACTTAGAAGCCTAAAAATCTTTCTGAAAAGTCTCACCAAGCCAGATTTCTCATGATATGAAGATCAATTGAAGGTAAACGCTAATGGTCAAGTCAGTCAAGGAAAGAGAAAGAAGAGTCATACTGGGTTTTGATCCTTGAAGATTATATCTCTTTCATTTGGAGTGAAAATGTTCTGAAAGCCAGATCATTCACTGCCTTTTTATGTATTGCAACCATGACATAAAATGTTCATGAATATTTATGAACACCCCAGAAAAAACAGAGTTGGACCTGGGAGGTAGGAAAGGGAGACTCGGACAGCGACAGTGACTCTGGGTGCCTCTTGTTCCCCCGTTCACTGTTCTGTGGTTCAATTTTATCATCCATGAAAGAGAGACAGTGATAACCATGTCATAGAACTGTTCCAAGAATTGAAGGGGATATGGCTGTATCATGTGGAGAGTGGCCCTGACACCTGCGTAGACCAGAAATATGTATGGAGGCCGTCACTTCCTGCCTCAGAGGCATGGAGGGTATTACTTCACAAGGTCACAGTGAAGATTAAATGAAGTAAGAAATGAAGTCATGTGTGTGACGTGCTTGGCATGCAAGGGAGCGCAGTCTGCCTCCCTGCCTGTTCTCTCCCGGCGCTAGTAGCTAGCTAGTAGCAGATTTCCTGTGCCGGGAAGCCATCGAAGACTCAGAATATGGAGCATTTCCCATCTGCTTATGGCTGTTCTGAAAGAGGTGACATTCTAAGCTTCATCGGGCCCTGGAGTTTTTAAGTAATTGAAGCGCTAAGAGTCTGAAGTGACTCACCCTGCGCTGTTTATTCTGGTCTCGTTTGCACAAAAGAAAGGAAAATCACCAGCTCTAACCACCCACTGCAAAATGTTAGCGATTAGAATAGCTGGAGAAAATACCAAAAATAATTCCCTGGGCCCGCTTTGGCTCTTCCTTACCCGGGCAGGGTTGGAAAATATGCAAAGCAGATCCTGAATCATCAAATACAGTAGCCTCCCTGGATATGACTCTGTCCCCTGAAGCAGGTGTGTGTGGGGGGGGAGCGGATAATGGAGGAGAGGTGCCCTGAACAACTAGATTGGATTTACAGCCCATGCTGGAGGCAAGCAGGAAAACCGGTTTTACAATGGAATGAACGCCTACTGTGTGTAAGGCCACCGAGAGGATGAAGTAAGGTCCCCTACGATCCCCGGATGCAATGTTCAGCTGATAATGATAAGAATAATAATGTCACGCTCTCACATACCCAGTGCAGCGTTGGGCATCTTCTGTGCAGTATCTTTAATGCAGCCCCTCAGGGTGGGAACTATGATCGTTCTCGTAGGGAAGGGAAAGCAGGAACTGATTATGTAACAGAATGTGAGCCCCGTTGTGCCCAGCACCGGGCTGGACTAGAGAGGGCACAGATGAACAGAACATGGTCTCTTAGATGAGTGGAGCTGTCAAGTGACTTTCCCAAGGTCCCAGGGCAAGCAGCAGGGGGAGTAGGTATGCAGACCTGGCTCTCTGCACCCCAGATCTGTGCCCACCCTGTAGCAGCCTCAGGAAGCCTCCCTTCAGTCCAGCCCCATCCCGGCTCCCACTGCAGTGCTGGCCCAGACAGAGAACACAGCCCGTGATTCTGCGCCAGAGTCAACAGCGTGGCTAATTTATTTTAAATAAAAACATTTAAAAGCATGAGTTGCACTATGTAGCAAAAAAGATTTTTGTCTTTACAGGAGGTTTTGCTGCAGAAATTACCATACTATACAGAAGTCGCACAGGGCTGGGTTACCCCAAGAGGGCTTCTGTTCCCAATCTGTCCTGCTAGACAGACCTGAACCTGTCTCCTTCTAAACCTGTCTCCTGGGTTCCCCCTCCCAACACCCAGAGGGGAAGCTACGACTCAGCACACCCTGGAGCCAGAAGGTGAACTCCCAGCTCTGAAAGTAGGTGAAAGAGAAAAGCAGTAGCAGACACTGAGTAGCCTCAGGTGCTGGGCCCTTCACCTTCCCCAGCTCATTGAATCATCAAAACAAGCCTGCCAAGGGGAGGCCATTATCCTTGATTACAGAGGAAAGATCGGAAGTTCAAAGAGGATGAGCCCAAGGTCACCCCAAAAGAGAAGCTTCAGTCCAACTCCGTCTGGAGTTCAGTCTTGACTCTTTCTACCCCACCAGGCTGTCAGGTTCTCCCCTTTGGTTTATATGGTGCTCTGGGGGGAAGCCGGGGACACAGAACTTCTGAATGTGTTCAGTAGGACCTGTGGGAAAGGTCAAGGCTTCCAGACTGAGGCATCGTCAGCATCAGGATGTGAAATAGACTACTCCATCCTGGTGAGCATCGTCTGTAAGATGGACCTGTGTGTGCATTTCACCAAGGCACAGAAGCAAATCATGGAATTAGAATTCTCAACATTCTTCTTTTGGAGGAAAGTTTACCTGCTTTTATGTTCCAGAGAACTTCTCAGAAACCACTGTACTTTTGTGATCCTCTCCCTTCCCACCTCCCATATCCCTTCTCCATTTGGGGGTAGCCATCCGTCAAAAGGAAAGGCCTTCAAGTAACGGCGTCTGTTGGTGTCCAAGAGCAGGGTTCCCATCAAGCCATGTCAGAGCCTCCCCATTGCTCTCCCAGACAGAATGACCAAGTGCTGGCTGCAGGCCTTCTGGAGAGGAGCTGGCCTCTAGATCTTCACAACTGCTCAGGGAGGAGATACAGGCTTTCCGTCTGTAGATGCACCTACATTTCATATATCCTGAAAGACTGTGTCTGAATTATGTTCTGTTCAATAAAACACCTTTGTATTTGCCCTGACCTTTGAGCCTGCAAAAACATGTAAATTAGCAATTACCAACATCCTAATAGTCAGCCCAATTATCCAAGCCAGAATCCTGGGAGCTCTTCCCTCTCCCTAACACTCTGCATCCCATTAACTTGCAAGGCCTGTAGCTATTGATTTACTGCCGAAAACTCCCTCCCATCTTCCAGCCCTCTCCATCCCATCGCCACCCCCCTCATGGTTTCTCACCTCAATTACTGCAAGGATCCCCTGACTGGTTCCCACCACTTTCACCCACAAGATCAGCCATCGGCAGAACCACCCGCAGCTCAACTCCACTTTGCAGCCAGAGTGATCGTCATTGATTTCCAGTCCGGTCATGATCCTCACCTCTTTAAAACCCTCCTGGGACTCCCTGTCAATCTTCAAATAAAATCAAAACCCCACAGCAAGACACTCACAGCTGTGAATGATCCCAGCCCTTTCCCATTCACTCTTCCATCACATAAGCATGCCACCCTTGGTCCAGGCCAGATTTGGGGGTGGCTCCTTGGACCCACCATCTTTCCCCAATGTCCCTGTCCAAGTCTTTGCAAACACGGCATTGAGTGCCTTTCTGTCCCCTTCTGGCCTAGCACCTCCTCATCACTTAAGATGTCTTACACTAAAGAAGTCATGTCTATGCCCCTCTACCACACACCCTGTGCTCACCAGACCTGAAGGCTGCTCACGCCATATAATAGAAAATAATTGGCCTCTCTCCTCTTCCAGACTCTAGGCGATTTGCAAACTTTCATCTCAGCATTTCTAGAGCATTCAGTTGCCTGGAGGAATGATCACGTCCACCAGGTCTTTAACATTTCCATCTGGTGACTTTAGAGTTCTTGCATAGATATAAGAACGTATTTAACCACAGAAGCTGAGGATAGGGAAACTGAAGCTGCTGCCAACCAGTGATCAAGCAAAAGTGAAGGTCGTGTATCTCTGAAATTATCATATGAATCAATGAGAAAATAGGAATAACTCATGGAACTTTTGTGAACATTTGACTTTTAAGTCATTGGATTAAATACTATAGGTCTGTGTTTATTCAAAAGGACACCTTTTTAAAATCACCATAAAAGTCACATGTACATTAAAAACATTTGGGGGAAAAAAAAAGTTCAAAAATAATTAATAATTCTACAACCCCAAACCCAACCGCTACTAAGTTGATGTAACTCTTTTTGGTCTTGTTTTAAGGTTTTGCCGAGGTATTTCTGTATCATTTTGCGGACCACGTCTCCCCTTATAACAAGACTTTTCGTGGTATTTTTTTGTCAGTCAGCTTTACTTCACTGTAGCAAAAAACCTGAGAAAATCAATGCAAAGGAGGAAAGATTTGTCTGGGCTGATGATGTCAGAGGTTTCAGTTGGTGGCCACTTGGCTCCAGTGCCTCTGGTCTGTGGTGAGGCGGAGCCTTATGGTGGGACACATGCGATGGGACAAAGCTGCTCCTTTCGTGGTGGTCAGGAAGCAGAGAGAGTGTGTGAGGACTGGCCCAGCAACAAAATAGATCCTTAAGATCACACCTGTAGGGATCTACTTCCTCCCCCACCTCCGCCACCTCTCAATAGCGCCCCCATCTGGAGACCAAGCTTTCAACACATAACCCCGTGGGGACATTCCACATCCAAACTGGAACAGTATTACCTAACACTTCATTCCGTGACATCCATTGTGTGGCATACGTGGGGTCTCATTGTCTCAATGACAGGTGGCATTGCTTCTGAACCCTAAATAGTGTTGGGAGACACCATTTCAGGACTTCATTAGGACAGATCCTCAGACACAGGTAGGGTCATGTTTAAGATTCTTGATAAATGCCATGTGTTTTCCAATCGGTCGCTTCAATTTACACTCTCCCCAGAAGTGGGTGAGAATCCCCACTTGACCACACCTTTCCCTGTGTGCAATCATTATTTTAAAATATCCATTTCTGTTTTGATGGGTGAGAAATCATTTCACACTGTTTTGCTTTTATTTATTTATGTACTTATTTATTTATTTTTTGGATGAAGAATGAGAACAAGCCTCTTCCATATGTTTACTTAGGAGGTGTGCTTCTTCACTGGCGAATTGCAACACAATTTCTTCTTCTTTCATAAACATTTTAGCAGAGAAAGAGAACAGAGGGCAGGAGGGGGGGAGCAGGACACAGGAAGGAATCTCTGCCTTCTCTTGCCCCCTGTGTGACTGTGGGTGTGTGTCTGTGCTCCCTGAGTTTCTCTTCCCTCATCTGAGAACTCGGGACCCCAATCCCTGCCTTGCAGGTTTGTTGTGATGGTCAAGAAGATAGCACTTTTCACCTTCGACCACGCACTGACATGAGCAGATGCGCCATTTTCCATCCTCTTTTCCTGCAGTTTCTGTCTTTGCCTGGGGGTGATCTCTTAGGTCCTGGTACTCAGGGACCACCAGCATCGGCATCCTCTGAGAAGGTCCTAGAAATGCAGACTCTCAGACCCCACCCCCAGACCTCTTACATCAGAATCTGCATTTTATCAAGACTCCAAAGTCATTCCTATGCACATTCAAGTTTCTGTAGGCTTTGAGGTTTGAGAGTGATGGTTGGTGTGCTTACCAGGCCCAGCACCAACCTGAGGATAAAGAAGACCTCTAGGAACCCGCTCCCTGAGCCCTGATGCACATTCTCACACAGCTTCGGCCAGCCCAGGAAAACAGAGGGGGAAGACTCACCCATCCCCTGAGCATTTGGCTCAGCAGGGCCGATGTGAAGTCATCCTCTGGTAGCAACTCGACATGCTCTGTATCTGAGTAGGGGTGCATAGTAAGGAGGAGCAAGACAGGGGTGCAGGAAAGGGGTGGTGAACTCTGCAGGATGTAGCTAGCACCTGACCAGCTGTCAAGCCGAGATTCTTGCTGGGAGCCCAAAGATGCTGGCAGAGGCCCCACGTGGGAGTCAGGGATACTTCTGAGCTTGAAGAGCAGTCACTTTGTTATTTAGACCCCAGTCATTGGGCACGCCATGCTCCCTCTGGGGGTGAGAAACAGATGGGAACTTGGCCCTGCATGTGGCAGAAGAGCAGCTAAATGGAGATGGGCAGGTATGTTTTCTATCACTCAATTGCCTCCCTGGCCTCTGTCCCAAGGTCAAGTCAAAGGTCAGCTGCTGCATAGACTCAGTCACCCCCAGAAAGAATAGACCTGGCACATTTATTTACCTCTAAGTTGTGTCTCGTTGTTCTATCAACCTGTGGGGAAACCCATAGGAACAGGAGAGGGACTCAGCATTGACACGGTTCACCCCAGGGTGGGCCATCTGCACTGCTCTGGACCCAAGGGGAAGAGGACATCATGGTAGAGGGGCGTGGTGGAGCAGTTCAGCTCTGTTCAGGGCAGCCGTGAAGCAGAGAGAGCAAAAGGAAGGGGCCCCCGGGGAAGATACACCTGTAGTGACCCTCCTCCTCCAGCCACGCCCCACCTGCCTATCATTACCACCCAGTCCATCCATTCGAACTAGGAAGGACCGATTAGGTTACTGCCTTCACCGTCTAATCATAGCACCTCTGAACATTGCTGCACTAACACAGGAGCTTTGGGGGGACATCTCATATCAAACCCTAACACCCAGCTAGCCAGGGGTGGAGGAGGAGAGCTTCCCAGCTCCAAAGACTTCTTCTCACTCCCTCACTGGGCAGATCAGGAAGCTAAAGTTGGAAGATAAAATGTAAGAAAAAGGATGGTAACAGGACTTGAACTAGGTCCTAGGACTTCAGAAACGTAGGGTGTCATCTTTCCGTGAAGCCACACTGTAACCCACTAAGCTTCACTTCCAGGCCTAGTCTCCCCACTGTTGCCAGGCCCCACCTCCAAAGGCCTCTCCAAACCCTGACTCCCTGCAACTTCGAATGCTGACTGCCTGGCCACCACCAAGACCATTCTTGCCCATCCCCCAAACCACCACTGGTGCCTGCAATCTCGTCCTTCAAATTTGCAGATTTCCAAGAGCTGCCTCTGGTCTTTCCAAGTAGGGACTTTTTTTAGTTGGTTTTCTGTTTGTTTGTTTACACCTTTAATTCATAGGGCCAGTCTGTGCCCAGCCTTTGGCCCTGGCAGCCAGAGAAACCCTCCCACATGCGTGTGTTGGAGCTCTTCCCTGAAGGATGGTTCCCAGCCTGCGACTTAGAAGGGCTCCACAAGGAGCCTCAGAATCATGTTTGCATGTCTGCATAGAATGGGAATGCGCATAATCTGCACAGAGTATGCTTTGGATGCTCTTTTGGGTTCAATTTTCTACCCAAACTGAGTTTATACAATTTGTTTGCTTTGCAAATGGAAATTAAAATCTTAAGGCTGGATCTGAGAGGTCATGACCACTTCAGCAAATCAGAGGGAAAAGAGGGGGCTGGGCCTGGGATCACACAGCAGGTGGCTAGCAGAGCTGAGACAGAACTCTAGCGCTTGAGCTCTGTGTGCTGTCTTCTGTCACTCAGCGGCCTCCTTGCCCTCTGTTGGTGGGGGGGGAGGGGGAATGCAAATACTTGTCCTTTATTAGAGATTATGTTGTTCAAATTGAAGTCAATGTGCCTAAGAGGACTGTGGTAACAGGTGAGGAGGGAGCAGGACTCCGATCTGACCTCCCAGGCTTAGAGAGCTAAGGACACCTGCAGGTTCTCCCCATTCCCTTCCTGCCTGTGACACGTCCTTATCACATCCCATTCATTTCTCTTGTGAGCATCTTGATTCAATTCTCTTCCTCTTGCTTTGGAAAGGGTACAGCTGCTGTAACAAATTACCATGGACTCAGGGACTTAAAACAATAGAAACGTATTCCCTTGGGCTGGGGCTGTTGCTCAGTGGTAGAGAGCTTGTTCTGGAGCCCAGACATCTGAAAATGAATCTTACAGGGCTAAAATCAAGACGTCAGCAAGGCTAGACCCTTCTGGAGACTCCGGGGATCTGCTCCTTGCCTGTTCTAGGTGGCTGTCAGCTCTCCTTGGTTTGTGGCTTCATCACCCCAACCTTTGCTTCCTTGATCACATTGCTATCTCTCCTCTCCTGAAGTCACATCTGCCTCCTCCTTATAAAAACTCTTGGGATCACACTTAAGGCTAGATCTGAGAGGTCATGATCACTTTAGCAATTCAGAGGAATAAAGGGGGCTCCATAATCCAGATAATCCAGGATAATCTCCCCATCTCAAGAACCTTCAAATTCCTTTCGCCATCTAACATCAGATTTCACAGGGTTCGTGGATTAGAATGGGCCTATCTTTGGAGACCATTACCATAGGTCATGAGTAGATGTAATTGAAAGAGTACAGGCCTTAGGGACAAACAGGGGCTCACACTGTGGCTCTGGTGCTTTAATTGCATGGCTTTGGGCAAATGTTTCAGGCTTCCAGAGACTCCTCTCTTTCCTCTTCCGTAAAATGGAAATCACAGTATCTCCCTCTCTGGGCTGCGGGGAGGACCTGGCACCACCCACATCAAGCACCCAGCAGTGCAGTCCCCAGAGGGTCCTCCAGCTCTCTCTCACTGGGAAGGAGGGTGTGCTGATCTGGCGCAGCCTCCCTGACTCTAAGGATTCAGCAAACGCTGTCAGGATGCAACCGCCAATTGTGCACGCAGGCCGGGCTGCTGTTATTCTGGAAATTAAGTTAGCACCAGGCCCATTTGGATTCGCTGGTCATGGAAGAGAATTCTGAATAAACCGGCCTGGCATAATGTAATATTGGTACCAGATGGAAAGAGCTGCCTGCTCTGCCTAGTTCCCTGCTAAGAGCCTCCAACAGGTCAGATCTTTGCTTTGATTATTTTTTTTTTCCATCTATAAAGATGTTTACTTCTCTTTAGATAGGACATTTCCAATTTCAAATATTTACCAGTCACCCCCAGCCTCAACCTCTAGAAAACTTGTCTTCATCCATGACATTATTAACCTGCAGTTTTTTGAGACTTGGGTTGCCTGGGAGGTAGTGTTCCCCATCCACAGTGTGTGTTGGTAAATGTTTAACCACGAGCTTTCTGGGTGGGGGAGTCCTGCTTGCCCATTCCCAGGGTGTAAATGCTTCCTCAAACATTTCAGCATGATGTGGCCAAACACCAACGGGAAAGGTGAGTGCAGTCAGCTATCCTGGCTTATGCAGCTGGTTCTGTCTCACAACTGCACCACCTTCACCCTCATCCCCCTTTTAACCTACCCCACAAACCCCTTGTTCCACGGAGGACCTTGAACTTCTGGCACCAGTGATCCTTTTGCCCTGAAAACCTCCTATTTTCCACCAATCAAAATCCTTGTTGAATCCCCCCAGGTAGCTATGTGACTCAAAGCCTCTTAGTCTCTCAACCCTGAAACAAGGATACCAACCTACACCCTACTGTCCAGGGTCCGGCACACAGTAGGTGTGGACTTTATTATAAATGGCGAGACATTTTCATGGACTGAAATCATCTCTGTCTCTGCCCACGTACCCTGGTCCTTAGAAGGTGCTCGCTCAGCCAGGACTTGTTGAGAGGAAATGGAATGGACTCCCCCAGCATGTGTGATGCAAATAGAGATGAGGAGGGAGATGCCCCCTGAAAGGTCCACAGCTGGTCTCCCATCTCACCTAGGTGGGAGGAGCTTCAGCAGTCCCAGGGCTGCTAGCTCAGCTTAAAGGTATTTTTGGGGGTTGGAGGGTGGGGGATGCTCAGGGGGAGATAATGAGTGCAGATGGAGAGTTTTCATGGTGGTTTAATCTTGCAGCCATCCTAGATAACTCGTAAATGTCAGAAGTGATACACACAATTTAGAAGGCAGGAAGGAATCTGGTGATATTAAGATATTTACCGGACCACGGGAGGGAGCGGGTTCAGCTCCGGCGCAGCTCATATTTTCATTAACAGAGGCTGAGTGAGCTTGAGCAGTTTAGCATCTAATCGAAGCCTCCCATTTTCTTATTTGGGATCCGAGTGCCATTGCTTCATTATACAATGGAAGGCGGCCTGATGGATGCCGGCTCCAGCTTGGAAACGTCCTTAGCTGCAGCATCTTGGATGGGACCCCAGAGGATGTGAGTGACCCCATGCCAGGTGGGAGTGTGGGTTGCATATGCTCCCCTGTCCTGCCTTTTCCCCCATATTTTACTTTAGAGTGGAAGTTAGAAGTTTTTGGACTCTGGGCCCAAGGCTGAGACGGACCATGTCGGGAGGTGCTACCTATTGGGGAAGTAGGTGACAGTGGTGGATGGGAAGTCAGATGGTGTAATTGTACCAGAGGCTGGCTCTCCCCGTCAGGGAGGTGGCAGACCATGCAATATCAAGAAATATCAGGAAGGGAGGAGCGCATGAGGGCAGGTGTTTCAGGAAGCTCAGTCCGAGGACACTGGCTGTACCCACAATTATCCATTCATTCATTATTTACTCGTGTATTTGATCCTCAAGATAACAAATATTTGTAGAGCCCTAACCTTGGGCCACATGCTTAAGATGCAATCCATAAGCCAAACCGACAGAGTACCTGCCCTCCTATAGCTCAGGGTGGCAGTTCTTCAATGGGGGTCATTATGTCCCACCTGGGACCACAGGCAGTGTCTGCAGGCCCCTTTGGCAATCATAGCTGGGGCAGCTACTGGCATCTGGTGGGCAGACACCAGGGATGCTGCTAACCCTCCTGCACTGGTACCCATCTCAAAATGTCCTCAGTGTTGAGGCAGAGAGACCATGGTCTAGAGCTTCCGGGAGGGGCATTCCTTTTGATGTGACATGTTTTTCCCCTCCAAGGTCAAATTATTTGTATGGCCGACCTATATATTTGCTTGTAAGTTGACAAAAGGTAAAACTGGGGCAATTTCTAAATAAAGGTTTAACTACGACAGCAGCAGGAATCGTGGCCTCTACCCCTGTGACTTGGCAGAAGACTGCGCAAAATGGGCCGAAGGTCTCATAGGTGCTGGTGGGCCCTGGGGGATGCTGCATAGGCCGGGGGGTGGGGGGGAAGAGCATGGTCTGTGTGGGCTTCAAGGCTTGGGTTCTGGCTAACCCCCCCCCCCGCCCCGAGCGAGTGGTCTTGGGCCATTTTAATAACCCACCACCAACTCATTCTGTTTTTTAAAACACATTCAGCTCGTCCAAATAGTCGCCTGTGTATTAAAAAGCATCCAAAGGCAGTGACACCCATCCAGATTTCCTCCACTGCCATCTTTTCCAGAGTTTGGCATTCTTTTTTTTAATTTTTTCCATTCACTCAACCAATGTCTTGAGCATCGACCGTGGGCCAGGCCCTGCTCCGAGTGCATCAGTGAATGACAGGGACCATGCTCTGACAGAGCCTGCGTTTTCAAAAGAGAACAAGTCAAAATAACGTAAATAGAATCATCGTAGACAAATATTCTGCAGATACAAATTCTGTGATGGAAATAGAATTAAGTGGTATGATAGGGAGTGACTAAGTGGCTTGGTCCACAAACCAGCCTCCAAGGAGGTCCCTTTTAAGCTGAAACCCAAGGAAGGAAATAGGAAAAAAAAAAAATGAGGCAGACCATACCCTGGGGGAAAGAACATTCCAGGGCTAGTGCCATTGGGAAGAAAGGTGCCCCCAGGGAGGGCTGAGCTCCACGGGTGCAGGGAACAGAATCTGTAGGGCTCAGGTCCCCAAGTCAGGGACAGCTTGGATTTGATTCCAAGAGAACTAGGCAGCAAAGGGAGGGGACCTGAGCAGGGTGATCCTGTGCTCCTGGCAGGACAGTTGATGGCCATCTTGGGCTCACTCTCCTGGCTTTCCCCTTAGCGAGCCCTCCAGCGCAAGATTTATAGTGTCTTTTCTCTGCTGCCTCAAACCAACACCAGCGGGTAAGATGCACCAACTCATTTTTTTTTTTAAGACATTTAGCTTGTCCAAATAAACAGTGGCCCGTGCATTAAAAAGCATCCAAAGGCAGTGATACTCACCCAGATTTCTTCTACTGCCATCTTTTCCAGAGCCCACCTCGGTCCCTGTGACCGAAACACACCAAGGTTCCCTTTACCTGCCCTGGCCAGTTGTCAGGGGTGGGACATCCTCTCCTCTCTCCATTCATTCACTCATTCCACCCGCCACTCAGCCCAGTCCTAGCGTGGTTCTCCTAGGAGGAGACCCTGAAGAAAAGGGCAGGTGGTTAATCTGGGAGATGATCCCAGGAAACACGGGGAGGGGAGTCGGGAAGGAAGACAGAGAAGGAAACTAACTACAAAGAAGTGCATCCTTCAGCATGTTAACACTGCAGGCAGTTGGAACCTCATCCTACGGGAACTCTCCCGGAAACAGAACCTGTGCCCCTGGAGACCATTTAGTCCCCAGCACTTTCTGGCCCACCCTGTACAAGGGCAAAGAGGGCTCTTGCTATCAGAAAAGCTTTAGGGCAAAGAAGTGCAGTGTGCTCGTCGGTGGAAATGGGGCCAGCGTGCACTCAAATGGTTAAGTCCGAGGGGATACGGACGGACAGGACACCAAAAGCATCTGCCGTGAGCCGTTTTTATTTCTCAGGGCTGTGCTTGGAACTAAGAATACGTAGATGAAGATGGTCTGGTTTCTCTTCCCCAGGGACTGGCAATCTGGCCCTGTTTCTTTTCCCATCTATAACCCAGGTCTAATAGTCATAAGCTCCCACCACACACCGAGATCTTTTGAAGATTTGATGACATGACACGTACGAAAACCTTGTGCAAATGAACGGTGGGTACAGACTTTAGATGTTATTATCATCACTCGGCAAGTCATTTTCCTCTCTGCAACCTGAGCTTCTCCCATCTGTCAAATAAGAATAAGGATGTTTGCTCTGCCTGCTTCAGACAGCCCTCATATGCTTTCAAGGAAACAAAGACTGAGAAAACACCAGAACGCTAATGAAATGTAAACCACCACCTGCCCCTCCATCCATCCTGTCTCCTCTAAACCAAGCGGTGGAGGATAGGGACTTGATGTGATGCTCTTTGACAAGCCTCTGTCCTCAGAACGGGCCGGGTGCCTGGCATATAGTTGGCGCTCAGTAAGTTCTAGTTGAGTTGGATGCAGTGCCACATCTGTTGTTGCTATGACATGGGCAAGGAGGAAATGATGAAACCCAGCTTACAGATGAGGAAACTGAGGCTCAAAGAGAGCAGAGAGTGATGGGAGTCATGCTTCTGGGAAGGCGGCAGAACCAGGAGGAGGAAGCCCTGACCCTTTGGCCCCAGATCTAATGAGCTCTCCGTTACCACCTCTTGGAATGATTATTCTGGGAACACTCAGAAAACAAACACAAATGTGAACGTTGGCTGGGGACAAATCAATCTCCTCACTCTGTGCAATTCTGCTCCCCAATAACTCATCCAGGGTCCGTTTGAAGGTAGCTTCTCTAATCTAGAGCTATTGGGTTAATCGTGGAATTTTTCCCTGGGTCCTCAGATCCTCTCCCCCCTCCCACCCAGTGGAGACCAGGACCCATGAAAGTTCATTCCGCTTTGGTTTGGACCACAGTTGGGAGAGGTTGTCAAGGGATTAAAAAGGGGAAGTGAGCCTCTCCTAAGGAGAGCCAAGGGATAGGTCTGTGGCATCTAATCACAGAATACACCATGAGAAATGGCTTCCTAGATACGGCTGTGGGTGGCTCAAAGACCTTGGCTCAAATCCCAGGGCCTCCATTAGACAAAAGTCTCCAGCTTCTGGGCCTTGGTGTCCTCTCCAGCAAAATAAAAACACTGTTTGCCACGTTGCGTTTTATGAAGATTAAGAAGGATCGTGAGGACGGAGCAGCTTGGGTAGGGCCTGGCCCAGAGCAGAGCGGGTGACCCCCAGCCCCTGCCTCTCCACAATCCCACCACCAGCCTGCCTGGGTCTGCTGGCTCCTTCCGTCTCATCCCAGAGCAGGTCACGAGGATTTATGAGGCAGCAGTACCAAGCAAGCATTTCTGTTCCCTGGGAAGTACAACGCCACTTGTTTTGATAGCCAAAAAAAAATATGAAAATGTAGCTCTGCTCCCGCCATGGAGGTCGGAAGCCTGGGAGAGGCCTCCTGTGGCCATCCTGCATTTTTATGACCCTGGTGGGTTTCATTACAGGCCCTGATTCTTGGAAACTCATCTCCCATGCTGTCCTTGAGAGTGTTTGATTTGAAACATCCATCACCGTTTACTGTTGAGCTTCCTGTTTGCACTTAACAGCACACACATGCTGCATCCACATCTGAACTGTGGCCTCGGAACAGGGTGTCCGGGGGAGTCTACGTGGCCTGGAGGAGAATGAAGGTCATCCATCGGATCTCACGGTCTCCCGACACCATCCCTGTAAGAACAAGATGCCAGGAAGCAGCACAGCCTGTGTGGCCCCCAGCAGGAGCTCTGGTGGAAAGAAACAGTGACTGTCACCAAGCCAGGACGGGGGAGACTAGACCCAACTGAATAGAACAGCCAGCTTCCTCCAGCAAGAGGCTGGCTGGACCAATTGCCAGGCCTAAGGAACCTCTGCAGATCCCAGTCAAGTGTCTCCTAAGTTACGCTGGGGTTGTTGCAGGTACAACCAAAAAATATTTGTTATGGTCATCAAATATGTTTGAAGATGCTGAATTATGAGATGCAGAAGGTGTCTCTCTATGGAAATGCTCAATAGGCCCTTTAATAAGTAAATTGACTTCTGGATTGCCAAGAAAGGAACATAACATGCAGGGCTTTGTCAACTTCTTAAAGATGCAAACCGTTTTTGTAGTTCGTACTCTATCATGGCTGACGGAGCCAAAGACTACTTGCCCCTCCCCATGAAGGGCTGCTGGGGTTCACTTCTCCCTGGAAGAAGATATTCAGTCACTCAGTCAGTCAGTCAACCGACTATTGTTTAATGGACACCTACCATGTGTCAGGCACTATCATAGGCACAGGGGACAGAAATTTACAGATGAGACCAAAATCCATGGCCCTCACCATTTGGAGGAGACAGGGAAAAAATAAACAAAAAAATAGAGAGAGTATAATGAAGAAGAAGTGGTAGAAAGAACAAATAAACTGGGGGAAGGGAAGGTGAAATTTTAGATAAGGTGACAAAGTGGCTAGAGAAGTTCTCCCCAAGAAGATGACATTTGAGAAAGACCTGGGAGTCAGGAAGCTAGCCATGTGGCTCTGGGGGGCGGGGGGAACATTCCTGGCAGAGGGAACAGCCAGTGCAAAGACCCTGAGGTGGCATGTCCAAAGGACAATGGAAATGAGCTTGGCAGGTAACAGAGGCCAGATCGTCCAGGGCCTGATCACGGTAGGAATTTGGCATTATTCTGAATGTCACGGGGAGTCACCGGAGAGTTGATCAGTGGTTTGTGTGTTAGTGATAGAGCACTGTCAATCCATTTTAAAGTCCCTGTCCCTTCCCTTGAGCCTGAATGTGGCCCTGCTCAAGGGATGAGATAATATTTCCACAGTGTCACCCTGACTACTGTGCTAAGAATAAACCAAGGGGGGCCACGGTGGAGGCAAACAGGGAGACATCCCTATTGTGGTGGCAATAACCGGGATGAGAATAGGGCTCCTGAGCAGGGCCAGATTCTGAATCTGTTTCCACGCTAAAGCCAACATTCAGGAATAGGGTGGAAGAGAAGTGACAGGGAGGAGCCGGGAGCTTGTGGTCTGAGCCGTGGAAAGACAGTGTTTTCATCTGCTAAGAGTGGAGGAGGAGCTGGCTTGGGAAGGACCCTGGGGGCTTGGTTTCAGACAGCCCTGGGCACGGGCTGGGATCCGTAAGCAGGCCCTCGGTGTTGGCTGTTTGCGTGATGAAGTCCCGGCCAGATTTACTTGTGAGTTCTCAGCTCGTGGATTATTTTTCAATCTCTGAGGCCAGACAGGATTCCCTAGGGAGCGAGAGCTGACTCGCCCAACTCAGAGACTCTTGGCTCCACACCAAGCCCAGGGCTGGCCTCTCAACACACAGAGATGGGACGCACCCTCGGGTGCAGGAGAGCAGGGGAAGGATCGGCCGAGTCCGCGGAGGGCTGTGTGGAGGCTGGCGGAGGACACGGGAGCCCAGCTTTGTTCCTGGAACAGTCAGATCCCTGAGGCTTGAGATGTGTTGACCCAGAGCAGGGCCACACTCAGGCTCCAGGGAAGGGACGGGGCGCTTAAAATGGGTGGACAGTGCTATATCACTAACCCACAAGCCAAACTGCTTGTGAAAGGGGGAAACATCTCTGCTTCAGGGAGGAGCCAGTGCCTCAGTCCAAATGCAAGGAGCTAGGATCCGAACCCAGGCCTGTGGTGCCTCCCCTAAGGAAGGATTTCCTAGCCAACCTCCCCTCCTGCCAAGAACAGGCATTTTGCGGGGCCTCAGATGATGAAGCAGGTTGACTAAGTGCTTCTCACGCCTCAGCCACGGTTGTCCTTTCCCTGACTCGCTGTGCATGGAATTTAAATATTGTCTTTCGAATCGATGCTCATTTTATTAGCAGGAAGCATTTAGAACGAGCCATTCCACCATCATGGGGGCTTTTATGATGGGTCCTTAATAAATGTTTGATGCCCGAAATCATTACCAGCCCACAGTGTGTGGGGACGGTCCCCACCTGCTCCCTCTTCCGTGGCCCCGGCCGTGAAATTAGCCCAAGTGTTCCTTAACAGACTTATCATTTAGCCTACTTTTAGCTGGCATGGTGCCAGGAAAATGAAACAAGCGTGTCGGAGGAACGACAGAAGGCCGTTTAATGATAGCAAAGTTAAATTGAAAGAGCAGCCCTTCCCACCAGGCTGGTTCTCAGGAGCCAGGTTTCCAAGGAAGACCGTGAATGGCACGGCCGACTCCCGAGCCCTGAATGCAAACTTATTTATCTACTGTCTAGAAGAGGACTATGCACTTCAGCGCCCCACACACACCTTACCCTCGCTGAGTTTGTGACATTTAAAGAGGCCTTTATTTGCCCACCTCAGGTTAGCTCTCAACAGCTCAGTGCACATGTCTCGTTTGCTAGCTTTAGCTGGGCAGGCACCAGTTCTTGGTCATTGGGGTGGGAGCTCCCAGGAATGGACAGAGGAGGTGACACCAGGCTAGCAGAGCCACTCAGCTGGAGGTGACAGTAATAATATGCCAGGCCATGTTGCAGTCAGTCACCTGGATCAGTCACCATGTGCCAAGTGGCAGGGCAGTCAGCAAGGCAAGGCCAGGTCCCCGAGGGACCAAGAAGTCAACAGGGCCTAGGGGGTCGAATACTGGGTCTGGATGACAGACAAGTAGCATATTGCTGAATGAATATTCAGAAGGCCCTGGGCACAGGACTGGTTTACACGTGTCAGCTCATTGAACCGCACATCTCCGCGAGGTTAGTTCTGTTGTTGAGCATCTCAGATTTCATTTACAAAGGAGGAGACCCAAGACCAAGAGGAGAGGCAACGTTCTCAGGGTCCAGGCTCCACCCCTAACATTTTTAGAGTCCAGGGCAAGAGTGCCAATGGAGGCCCAGAAAACACATCTCTAATAAATATTTGCGAGTTATGAATTCAGCCAACAAATTGGTAAATAGAACGTTCTATCATCCCATTTGACATTACGCCTTTAAATACTGCAAAGCCTTATTTGGATTCAAAATTCTTAATACTCCTCGGAATTCCAGAGTAGAGCTGGTGACCCAGGGAAAGGGTTCCTTGGTTCACAGCTCACCCCGATTGTCTTCCTAGCCCCGGTTCTGTCTTAAACTCTGAGGAAACTTTCACGCCTACAGGTGGGCTTCCCAGTCTGCAAACCCAAGCCCTGGACACTCCACAGCAAATAACCACCTCCAGGGAGCAGGGGCTGTGTGTACCAATGCCATGGTCCATCCTTGAGAGGATGGACCCAACAATGAGGCCCACCTAGGTACTGGAAGCTGGATTGAGTCCCTTGGACAGAGTTCCAGAGACTCAGGTACTTGGACTGTAGTCCAGTATGAGCTGTTTGGGTTCCAGGTGGGTATTCCTGTTGGCCCCTGCAAAGATGGGCATAGATAGATAGAAGAGGGCCAAAATAGCATCGTCTGATGTTCAGAGCCCACAGCAGGGCCCCTGTTGCCTGTCATACTTGCTGGAACCACTCAGTAATGGCAGAGCTGATGGTTGAACCCAGGCTCTCTGGCTCCAGAGCCTGGGAACTGAACCCCCTAAACTATCTTATCTCTTAACCACCAAACAAAATCCAGGAGGTAGATCCAGATTCCTGGAGTCCCACCATGTCAGAGCAGGGAGAGGGCTAGGCAATGTAAAGATCATCTAGTCTGACCTCTGCCCACTGTCACTTCTACACGCCACCCACTGTATAGATGAGGAAACCGAGGCTCGGGAAGGTTGAGTGACTTTCTCAAGACAAGAAGCCAGGCTGCTGCCCAGCACCCGTCTCCTGCTCCACCCTGTCTATCTCTGTCCCACATGCTGGCTTTCGAGCAAGGTCCTAGTTGCGTGTCTCTGGAGGGGGCAGCTCCCTCCGTGCGGTGTACTGTCTGTGTTCTGATGAAAAGGTGGAGATCCCACCTCCCTGGGTCATGCCGCCAGAAGCCCTGGGTGGTGACAGTGCATTCCAATTAGCCTTCTGAGTCATATTTATCCCCGTCCACTTCCCACTTGCTAGAATTGAATTTTAGCCTGTTCCACAGTTCCTCACTGTCACTAGCCCACCGAGCGCCCTTGCCCCTTGAGCTGTTCATGACATGAAGCATCGTCACCACCAAGCCTGGTGGTGTTTCCCAATCAGACATAAGCAGATCAAGGAAGGGTACCATGACCCACCGTGGCGAGTCCCCACACTTGGAGCTTATTGCTTCTGACAGTGGCCCCTTGTTTGTACCAGAAGAAGTCATTTGCTATTCTACTGATATCCTTCAGTGGGTTCCATACTGCTGCCTGGGCTTCAGGGAGGTTCCCAGCTGTTAGCTGCAGGAACATGCCTCACGGGCAACCCTATGTCCTTTTGACCTTCTTGGTGCCTGCAAGAGGCTGAGCATCTTTCTTGCAGGTTGCTTTGACATTCTTCTATGATAATCGCCATCACGTCCATCATCACCATCATCTCATGTACTTTTAAAAAACTTTGTTCTAGTTAGTTGTACATGACAGTAGAATGCACTTCCATACAACATACATAGATGGAGTACAATTTCTCATTCTTCTGGTTGTACAAGATGTGGAATCCCACCAGTCGTATAGTTTCATATGAACATAGGGTAATAATGTCTGATTCATTCTACTATCTTTCCTACCCCATACTCCCTCCCCTCCCTTCCCTCCCTTCTACCTAATCTAAAGTAACTCTATTCTTCTCTAGCCCTCCACTTATTGTGAATTAGCATCTGCCTATTAGAGAAAACATTCAGCCTTGGATTTGGGGGGATTGGCTTATTTCGCTTGGCATGATATTCTCCAGCTCCATCCATTACTGAATAATACTGTGTATTATTCCACATTGTGTGTGTGTGTGTGTGTGTGTGTGTGTGTGTGTATGTGTATACAGTCAGATGTAAATGTATATAGTATATATACATATAGTCTTTATTTCTCCATTCATCTGTTGAAGGGCACTTAGGTTGGTTCCATATTTGGGAGTTAATCTGCTATAAACATTAATGTGGCTGCATCACTATAATATGCTTTTTTTAAAAATTGTAGATGGACACAATACCTTTTTATTCTATTTATTTATTTTTTTAATGTGGTGCTGAGGATTGAACCCAGGGTCTCGCATGTTCTAGGCAAGCGCTCTAGCACTAAGCTATGTCCCCAGCCCTATAAAATGCTTTTAATCTACAGGCAATATACTCTGGTAGGAAGGACACAGCTGGAGGGGAGAGTTTAATTTTTTTTATGAATGAATCTTTTAATGGTACAGATTTATGGGATACAATGTGATAGTTGGATACGTATTCATGGTATATAATGATCAAATCAGGATAATTAATATTTCCATCTCATTAAACATTTCTTTGAATTTTTGATGAACATGTAATAATTGTACATATTTATGAGTTGCGGTGTTGTATTTCAATACATGCATTCAATGTACACGGTCAAATCAGGGTGATTAACCTTTCCATCTCCTTGACATTGCTTTGTGTTTGGAGTCTTTGAGTTCCCCTCTTCTAGTTACTCATAAAATATAGACCAGGTTATCTGAACTATCATCCCCCCACTGAAGGATGAAGATTTTGTTTGATGTTTGTTTTTGTACTGGGGATTGAACCCAGGGATGCTTAACCACTGAGCCACATCCCCAGCCCTTTTTCATATTCTGTTTGGGAGACAGGGTCTCGCTAAGTTGCTTAGGGCCTCAACTAAGCTGCTGAGGCTGGCTTTGAACTTGTGATCCTCCTGCCTCAGCCTCAGAGCCACTGAGATGAGAGGTGTGTGCCACCATGCCCGGCAAAGGGTACAGTATTAAAGTCAGGATCTGTACCTGTTCCACCTTTTCACAGTAAGTCACGTTTGCCCCAGGGGCTGATGAGGGATTACAGTCAAGTGAAATGAGATGCTGACCCTTCTCCTGCCCCCCATGAGCCCTCTGTGCTGGGCGGTTGGCATTTGACATCTGACCAGCCTGGCTTTCTCAGTCCTTTCAGGATACGTGGCACACAGTAGGCACGCAATCCATGAGGGAAGGAAGGACATATGCAAGGTTCACATTCCTACCAGAGGAATTCAGTGCCGGGACCCACACTTTGGGGTCCTGACCACTGTTCCTGGAGTCCATCCAGGAATCCTCAAAGACAGGGGACGGCCCTGCCCAAGGAAAGCCCTGTGGGTAATAAGGTGCATAGCTAGGTGACAACAACCTGGGCCATGCCTGCTGTCCCTTGGGAGGGTCAAACTGGACAGCTGAGGATCTGAAGAGGGTATTGTCCCAAGACCCAAAAGGATGCCAGGGTAGCCTCCCCCTCTCCAACACACTGCGTCATCTGCTGGACGATCAGATGTATTCCAACACCACGTCTAATAACATGTTAGCAGGATTCTAACTAATTATCCTCCTCTTGTCCCTCATCCCCTCCAGCCTATCAATCTCATTCTCCCTACTATGTCGCAGGAGGGCAAGGTGTGGAGGGCAGCCATCCTTGAGATGTCGTGGAGGGTCAGAAAACAGAGACAGAGCTGGGACCCCTGCTTCCTAGCTCCATGACCTTGCACAGGTCATCTGACCTTCAGATCCTTAATTCCCCCATCTGTCCAATGGAGGTGAACCGGTGCATTTTCCGGTCCCAAATCTGGAAACTCCCTGAGGGCACAGTTGAGGATCAGTAGCTACACTGAATTGGAAAAAAAAAAAAAAAGATTTTAAAAATTCTAAGCTGCCCACCCACCAGACCCCATCATGACCCTCACTCACAATAACACTTATCTTGTGGTGAAATTTTGTCAGGATGTTCTTCCACCTGTGATCTGGCTGGGTTCTCACACTGACCATCTAATGGAGGATGATTGCTGCTTGACAGTAAGAACACCGAGGTTTGGAAAGGTAGAGGACACGTCCAAGGTCATGCAGTCTGATTCTAAATAGAGGCGATGATACTCTCCTCCCCACGCTGCTGTCATTGGGGGGTTCTCAGGCTGTGCAGAGGCTGCTGCGTGCCAGCTGCCTGCACTCAGCAAGGTTGGGGTTGGGGCTGACATCTCATTTTTTAAATTTTTCTTTCCATTTTAATAAATAATATGTCACAATTCAGGCAAGCTGGCTGAATAATAATTTGTCAAGCCCGGAGCCCAACTTAGCTTGTCTCCACACTCGTCTCCCTGCCTCCTACCTCTCTCAGTCCAGTCTTCACACATCCCGCTGAGCTCCAGATATTTCTGCCCGGCTGCTGTCATCGATCCCTACGAAGTGGCGAACACACAACTCCTCTGTGTCTTCCTCCAAAGTTCTCCGCTCAGTCTATTGTGATCAGCTGCACAGCTCGGTTTGTGGGAATGGAAGAACCTGATGGCCCCAACGGCCCCTCTGAGATGTCCCTGAAGCTGGATTGGTCCACCTGTGCTAACACCTTGACATTGGTCTTTGACAGTGGTCTTGATTTTTTGCCTGTGATAGGGTGGGCGGGACTGTTAGGAGTCCACAGCAAAGGGTTCCCCCTCTGGGAATAACAGGTTATATCTCAGTTTGGAAACGTTGAGGCTTAGGTTTGGGCATAAAAAATATGTCAACTGCTTTCTGGTGATTTCATGGGTAGATCTTGTAAAAAAAAAAAAAATTTAGAAAAACTTTATATATGGAAGTTCACAGATGCTATATATTTTTCTACATCATCATCATCATCATCATCATCACAGCTTAGGAAGTGGTTTCCTTCTATCTTCTCATTCAGTCATCATGAGAGTGGTAATGGCAAGCATCGATGTACCCATGATTTGAATGGGGATACCAAGGCACAAGCAACATGAGGAGGAAATGCAAATAGGAGAGGCTGATGTTGAATGTGGAGGCCTGCATGGCCTATT
The DNA here is from genome assembly GCF_048772815.1 of Callospermophilus lateralis. NCBI lineage: Eukaryota > Metazoa > Chordata > Mammalia > Rodentia > Sciuridae > Callospermophilus > Callospermophilus lateralis. Next base: position 39,037,950 of record NC_135315.1, read on the forward strand.
GGTAAGGATGGTGTTAGAAATGAGCCTTGAACTGGGCACAGTGGTGCACGCCTGTAATCCCAGTGACTCAGGAGGCTGAGGCAGGAGGATTGTGAGCTCAAAGCCAGCCTCAGCAAAAGCGAGGCGCTAAGCAACTCAACGAGATGCAGTCTCTAAATAAAATACAAAATAGGGCTGGGGATGTGGCTCAGTGGTTGAGTACCCCTGAGTTCGATATCCGGTACCCAAAACAATAAAAATAAAATAAAATAAATGAGCCTTGAAAAACCAGGGGGCTTTCAGTGTGCGTGAAAGTGAGAATTTCAGATTTGGAGGACAGCATAAACAGAAGTCCATGGCATGCCGTGGTCAGTGGATAATCGGGCTGGACTGGCACACAAGCTGGCTAGAGGAGGCAGTGATGGAGGGATGTGGTGGGGGGGCTGGCACCCCGTCATAGTGCAGCTGGATGAGCACCCTCCACCTGCCGAGGTGCTTAATGTTGGGTGTCAGGGTGGCCTTTGCAGCAGAAAACCCTGAGACAAGGATTGGTGTGAAGGTGATTTATTAGAAAGCTTTCTCAGAAATGACCAGGATTGTGTTGGGACCTGGAAGAAGGCCAAGCCAAGGAAGGAAACCAAGGGAAATCCCAGTGTTAGAAACTCTACTGTCCCACGGGGGCGCTGGCAAAGTAGCACGGACCCAATGTGCTCCACGCGTGCTAGTGGATCAGAAGCATGAGCCTCCCAGGGAGCAGGAGCAGAGCTCTAGGAAACCTGAGCACACAAACAACCAAGAGTGAGCCCAGGGTTGGACTCAGTCCATTTCTTTAGATCGGTATCCGTGGCACAAATCTCCTGAGCAGTGAGCAGAGAGAGGGTTAAGGCTGGAGGAAAAGGAGCCCCCATACACACTATATCCATAATCTCCATCTTTATCCTTGGGGGAGCTCCATTACTTCCTGACACTTATCAGGTATTAACAAAGGATCTAAGTAGAGTGGAGAAGTAGATTTGAGTAGGGTTTTTCCTCTTTCAAAAGAATAGGCAAAATGTCTTCCTAATTAGAACATTAACATGTAAATGATGCCATTAGAGGACTTTCAGAGGCTGTTAAGTCTATCAAGTAGTTTAACCACTTTCCTGAAACCCAGGGGTGAACCGTTCAGTTGCTTCCTAAGCTTCTGTCCTCAGACCACAGCAGGTGGGGAGCCGTCCTTCTGGAACCAGGGCCCATTTAGGAAAACAAAAGTGGGCGTGGGCAGAGGTGCCCCCTCATCCAATTAAAAACATAGCTATCTGAGGTCCCATGGAAAACACTGCATGCACTTAAAATGATAGATCCGCTTTTGTATGTAAGATGTCAATTAGAAAATTTGGCACTGTTTTCTTAGCTTATAAAATATGAAGACCTGGGTGTTTACGAGAAATAGCATCAGAGAGGCAGCTTTCCAACTTTCCCTCTGGAGATCCGTCACCAGACCACATCATGGGGCGGGATCAAGTCCGAATGTGCTGCATAGTACAGAAGTGGACTTCTACTCAATCACAGTTGATTCGTCACAAAATCTGAATGGGCGAAGGAGTGTTTGAAGTTAAGAAGTTTCCTTTCTCCAAGATCAGCCGTACTTCTGCTCCCCGACCACCCAACAGACCCCAGGGGCTGGAGATCCCTCCTTCATGAACGTCCTCGTTGAGCAAACTGAGCCCCATCTTCCTGTCCCCATTAACAGTTCCATCCCTCGTAAATCTGCCCAAGCCCTTTTTTTATTCATGTTTAAAATTGACACACACACTTGTACGTATTTATAGGATGCGATATGACAATTCAGGACATGTGTAAGATGTGTGACGATTAAATCAGGGGGACCAGCTTTTCTATCTCCCAAAGCATTTATCATTTCTATGTTCAAACATTTTTTTTTAGTCCATGAATTAATGTATATTTTCTGCCTATAAAATGTCTGTAGTAAGGGGAAGGAAAAGAGGAAGGGAGGGCGGGAGAGAAGAAGGAAAGAAAAAGGCAGGAGAAAAGAAGAGGAATTGTCACCGACAGTGTGGTGAAAAATAGCTTCTAGAGCAAGGTCCCTGTAGGGAACCGTGGGTTGAATTCCCGGGCACCAGTGCTCCCTCTTCCACTAAATAATGGGGCAGACCTGATGAATCCAAGGCTGGGGAAGGACGGTAGCTCAACTCTGGACAATGAGTCAGGAGGGGAATTGTGCGGTAGGTTGTGGGGGCGCAGCCTGTCTCAGAAAGAAGGGGTTGTGAAGTCCGCTTCTCTCTCATTCTGCAGAGGTGAATGGGGAAGTGGCCACACTGATTGGGAGTGGCTGCCCCAGCATCACCTAGGGGACCAGCCCACGATCACAGTAGGGGACCAGCCCCAGCATCACATAGGGGACCAGCCCCAGCATCACATGGGGAACCTGCCCCAGTATCACATAGGGGTCCAGCCCCACCATCACATAGGGGACCAGCCCCAGCATCACATAGGGGACCAGCCCCAGCATCACATAGGGGACCAGCCCCAGATTCACATGGGGGACCAGCCCCAGCATCACATAGGGGACCAGCCCCAGCATCACATAGGGGACCAGCCCCAGTATCACATGGGGGACCAGCCCCAGCATCACATAGGGGACCAGCCCCACCATCACATGGGGGACCAGCCCCAGTATCACATGGGGGACCAGCCCCAGCATCACATAGGGGACCAGCCCCAGCATCACATGGGGGACCAGCCCCAGCATCACATGGGGGACCAGCCCCAGTATCACATGGGGGACCAGCCCCACCATCACGTGGGGGACTAGCCCCAGTATCATATAGGGGTCCAGCCTCACCATCACATGGGGGACCTGCCCCAGTATCACATGGGGGACCAGCCCCAGTATCATATAGGGGACCTGCCCCACCATCACATGGGGGACCTGCCCCACCATCACATGGGGGACCAGCTCCAGTATCACATAGGGGTCCAGCCCCACCATCACATGGGGGACCAGTCCCACCATCACATGGGGGATCAGCCCCATCATCACATGGGGGACCAGCCCCAGTATCACATAGGGGACCAGCCCCACCATCACATGGGGGACCAGCCCCAGTATCATATAGGGGTCCAGCCCCACCATCACATGGGGGACCAGTCCCACCATCACATGGGGGATCAGCCCCATCATCACATGGGGGACCAGCCCCAGTATCATATAGGGGTCCAGCCCCACCATCACATGGGGGACCAGTCCCACCATCACATGGGGGATCAGCCCCATCATCACATGGGGGACCAGCCCCAGTATCATATAGGGGTCCAGCCCCACCATCACATGGGGGACCAGCCCCAGTATCATATAGGGGTCCAGCCCCACCATCACATGGGGGACCAGTCCCACCATCACATGGGGGATCAGCCCCACCATCACATGGGGGACCAGCCCCAGTATCATATAGGGGTCCAGCCCCACCATCACATGGGGGACCAGTCCCACCATCACATGGGGGATCAGCCCCATCATCACATGGGGGACCAGCCCCAGTATCATATAGGGGACCTGCCCCAACATCACATGGGGGACCTGCCCCACCATCACATGGGGGACCAGCCCCAGTATCACATAGGGGACCAGCCCCACCATCACATGGGGGACCAGCCCCAGTATCACATAGGGGACCAGCCCCACCATCACATGGGGGACCAGCCCCAGTATCACATAGGGGACCAGCCCCAGCATCACATGGGGGACCAGCCCCACCATCACATAGGGGACCAGCCCCAGCATCACATGGGGGACCAGCCCCAGTATCACATAGGGGACCAGCCCCACCATCACATGGGGGACCAGCCCCACCATCACATGGGGGACCAGCCCCAGTATCACATGGGGGACCTGCCCCAGTATCATATAGGGGACCTGCCCCAACATCACATGGGGGACCAGCCCCATCATCACATGGGGGACCAGCCCCACCATCACATGGGGGACCTGCCCCACCATCACATGGGGGACCAGCCCCAGTATCATATAGGGGACCAGCCCCATCATCACATGGGGGACCAGCCCCAGTATCACATAGGGGACCAGCCCCAGCATCACATGGGGAACAAGCCCCACCATCACATAGGGGACCCACCCACCATCACATAGGGGACCTGCCCCACCATCCCATGGGGGACCTGCCCCACCATCACATGGGGGACCAGCCCCAGTATCATATAGGGGACCAGCCCCACCATCCCATGGGGAACAAGCCCCACCATCACATAGGGGACCCACCCACCATCACATAGGGGACCTGCCCCACCATCCCATGGGGGACCTGCCCCACCATCACATGGGGGACCAGCCCCAGTATCACATAGGGGACCAGCCCCAGCATCACATGGGGAACAAGCCCCACCATCACATAGGGGACCCACCCACCATCACATAGGGGACCTGCCCCACCATCCCATGGGGGACCAGCCCCACCATCACATGGGGGACCTGCCCCACCATCACATGGGGGACCAGCCCCAGTATCATATAGGGGACCAGCCCCATCATCACATGGGGGACCAGCCCCAGCATCACATGGGGGGCCTGCCCCACCATCACATGGGGGACCTGCCCCACCATCACATGGGGGGCCTGCCCCACCATCACATGGGGGACCTGCCCCACCATCACATGGGGGACCAGCCCCAGTATCACATAGGGGACCAGCCCCAGCATCACATGGGGAACAAGCCCCACCATCACATAGGGGACCCACCCACCATCACATAGGGGACCTGCCCCACCATCCCATGGGGACCAGCCCCACCGTCCCATAGTGGACCCACCTTAGGAGAAACCAGCACTACAAATTGCAGAGCAGAGCCCTGGACAGGGTCACCCACCTGCCTTGCTCTTCTCCTTGCTCCTCCTTTTCCACCCTCCTTGCCTCCTCCCTCTCCTTCTTGTCCCCTGTGTGTGGCTCTCTTGAAGGATGATCACCACACAATCACATGCATGTAAAATGTCCAACCTGATGAATCTTGGCAAATACTTACCTGCGTACCTCTGAACCAAACAACACCATCAAGAAAACAAACATTGTCACCTCTCTTCCATCACCTCTTTGCTTAGGAAACCGTTGATCTGGTTCCTGTCGCTATTGGTTAATTTACATTTTCTAGAATTTTCTACAAATGGAATCATACTGTGTGGTTGATTTTTTTTTTTTTTTGGTCTGGCTTCTTTAATTATACATGATAATTTTTAGGCTTGTTCATATTGCTGCACCTATGTATAGTGTATTCCTTTCTATTGCTGTGTAGTATTCCTATCATATAATTCTTTTCTTTTAAGTTCATTTAGGCTATTGATGGTGATGTGGGTTGTTTCTTGTTTGAAATGCTAAATAAAGCTGCTAATGAGCACCTGTGTACCCATCTTGGCATGGACATAGCCTTTATTTCTCTTGGATAAATACCTAGAAGTGGAATAGTTACATCCTTCCGTGGGCCATTTATATTTGAAAGAAATTATCGAGGGCTGGGGATGTGGCTCAAGCAGTAGCGCACTCACCTGGCATGCGTGTGTCCCGGATTCGATCCTCAGCACCACATACAAACAGGGATGTTGTGTCCGCCAAAAACTACAGAAAAATAAATATTAAAAAATTCTCTCTCTCTCTCTCTCTCTCTCTCTCTCTCTCTCTCTCTCTAAAAAAGAAAAAAGAAAAAAAAAAAAGAAATTATCGAAGTATTTTCCCAAGTGATTGTGCCATTTTTCATCCCTACCAGCATGTGTGAGCGTTCTGGACACTGTCCATCCTTGCTGACCCTTGGGATGGTCACATTTTTAAATTTTAGCCTTATAGATCGTGTGTAGTATAGTGGGATCTCATTGTGGATTTGCATTTCCCTAGTGACCTCTGATGGCTATTTGTGTAAGTCGGTTTCTGGACTTTCTATTCCATTGATCTATAGGCCTGTGTTTAGGTCGGTATCACACCATCTTCTTTATCGTAGCCTTATACCAAGTTCTTATTAGGTAGCGAACACCCTTCAACATTGTTTTTACTTTTTCAAAATTGTTTTGGCAATTCAAGGTCCTTCACATTTCCACATGATTTTTTTTTAAATCAGCTTGTCAATTTCTATTTTTACAAATTTCCACTGGGATTTTAATTGGGATTTATTTAATCTACAAATCAATTCAGCAAGAATGGGTATCTTGACAATGTTGAGTTTTCCTATCCCGTAGCATGACCCATCTCTGTATTTATGTAGGTCTTGTTTTATTTATCTCAGCAGCGTTTTACAGTTTTCATCAAAATCTATCCCTAAGTATTTCATGTTTTAAGATTACTGTAAATATTACTTTTTAAAATTTTAATTTCCAATTATTTACAGTTAGTATTTTGAAACAATTGATTTGTTTGCTCACTTCATTTTTATTGGTTCATATCAGCTCTACATAACATTAGGATCCATTTTGACATAAATACATGGAATCCGATTTGCTCCAGTTCAGTCCCGAGTACTTACTCTTATCCTCTCCCTTCTCTCTCTTCCTGTTCCCTTTCCTCTGCTCTATTGATCTCTCTGCTGTTTATTCACATCAACTGGTCAATAGGGTGTAGTCCTCCATGACTGGATCCTGGTGACTTTTTAAGAAGGGGGACAGGAGCTGGGAATGTATCTCAATGCTGGAGCACCTGTTTAGCACAGGTAAGGCTCTGCATTCAATCTCTAGCACCACCATAAAAGAACAAGAGACAGATTTCCAGGCACACTAGGTTGCAGGATAGCCCAAGGGAGCTCTCACCAGAACTTTCACTATACTGTTTTAATTGTGTACCTCCCAAACCATAAGCCAAAATGTACCTCCTTTCTTAATATATTAAGTCACCTACCTCAGGTGTTTTGTTATGGGTATGAAAATAAGACTAACACATTCTTTCACCACGAATATTTCTTTCCACGTCCTTACTGATTTTCAGTCTACCTATTGTATACATTATTGAGAGAGGGGGGTTGATGTCTCCAAACCTAATGGAGGATTTCTCCATTTTTTTTCTTTCATTCTATCAGTTTTTGCTTCCTGTACTTTGAAGCACTTCTGTAAGGCATACGAATGCTCCTAATAAGAATGTCCTCTGGCAAATGTTGAGCCCATTAAACAGTGGGAGGAACTTCTTTGTCTCTGATAATATCCCTTGCTCTGAAATACACTTTGTCCCATATTCACAAAGCCACTTTAGTTTGCTTTTGATTGGTGTCAGCATGGTTTACCTTTCCAGATCCTTTGCCTTTTATCTTTATGTTTAGAGTTGTGTGTTATGTATTTTTTTTTTCTGGCAGCATAGAGTGGGATCTTGCTGTCCCACCACCCCCCCTCCAACAATCCCTGCCATTGATTTGGATGTTGAGACCTTTTTTTTTTTTTAGTATTTTATTTTATATTATTTTTGCTATCGTTTTTAAAATTTGTTTGGAGCATTATAATTATACAGAGCATTTGGGTTCATTTTGACCAAATAATCCATGCAAGGAATATGATTTCAAAGCCCATTCTTCCTCCCTTCTCCTTCCCTCCTCCATCCCCTGGTTCTCTCTTCTATTCACAAAAATTTGGTTTTTTTTAGAATTTTTTTTTTATTTGTCCTAATTAGTTATCCCTGTCAATAGAATGCATCTTTACACACTGGGCATAATGATGGACGATAACTTTCCATTCCTCTGGTTGCCCATGATGTAGGGTTACACTGGGCGTGTAATCATACGTGCACATAGGGTAATAATCCCCATTCATCTAGTATCCTTCCTGTCTCCATGTCCCCGTGTCCCCTCCCTTCACTCCCCTTTGTCTAACCTAAAATACCTCTATTCTTATCTAACATGATTATTTGTGTGTTTGAGTTGAACTCCACCAACTCATTTGATTCTTACTTACTCCATCTGGTCTTTGCTCTCTTTTCTACTTCTTCTGCCTCCTTTTGGATCCAACGAGAGAGAGAGAGAGAGAGAGAGAGAGAGAGAGAGAGAGAGAGAGCGAGCACGTGTGTGTGATATCTATCTCCTTTGCTGGCTCTTCTTCCTACCTCTTTGCTTTGTGTTTTGGGTACGTGCTGTAGAGCAGGATCTCTCGGCCCTGGCACAGTTGGCATGGGTTCTGGGTCGTTCTTCTCTGCACTTCAGGATGTTTAACAGCGCATAGGGTAATAATGTCCTATTATTAATAATATTATTAATATTAATATTATTAATAATAATGTCCATCTCGACCCACTGGACACCAGAGCACCCCTTCCCAGTTGGGACCAAAATCCCTAAGGGAGCAGCCCTGGAGCCAAAATTCATAGCATCAGTCTTCATTGCCGTCCACTGAAGCACAAATTATGCCACTTCATGTACAGTACAGAAAAAAACTTACAAAAGTACGTTTCCATCTCTCCCTCTCCACCTTATTTCTGGTTTTGTCATAGATTTTACTTCTACATGGGCTATACAGGATCATTTTTAATTAAAAAAAAGTCTTTGAAAGAGATTTTAAAAGTAAGAAAAAAATATTGTATATTTACTCACATGTTCTTTATGTAAATTCAAATTCCCATCTGGCATCAATGTATTTTCTGCTTAAAGGATTTATTTTAACATTTCATGGGGTAGTTGTCTTTTGATGATGAATTCCATCATTTGTCTGTTGGAAAAAGAAAAATCCTTTTGAAAGCTATTTTGCACCAGATCTGGAATTCTGGACTTCAGTATCACTGAAAGTGTCACCCCACTGTTTGCTGGCACTAATGGTTTCTGAGAAGCGCACTTTCGTCTTTATCATTGTCCCTCTGTATACAATGTGTCTTTCTCCCTGCCTTCATTTAATACTTTCTCTTTCTCACTACTTTGTGGCAGTTCGAGTATATGCTTTGGTAGAGTTTGCTGTGTGCTTCTTATATTTGCAATTCAATGGTTTCTCTGGGCTCATCATTTTCATCAATTTAAAAAAAGATCATTGCCATTACTTCTTCAAATTTTCCTTTTCTCCTTCCACCGACTGTGTCTCTACTCCCAGGAATATTTGGACATAGATTTGTTTTTCCCCACAGCCCACTAATATTCCCTTATTCTTATTTTTTTGTTTGTTTGTTTCACTCTGTTTTCCATTCTAGATAGTTTCTGTTGCTGTGTCTTCATGTCACTAATCTTTTCTTTGGCAGTGTCTAAGCTAATGTTACTTCTACCCAGTGTATTTTTATCTGAGATTTTAATTTTTAATCTCCAAAATGTTGCTTTGGTCATTTTTATATCTTTTGTGTCTCTCCTTATCACATTCACACTTTTTTCTATCTTCTTGAACAAATAATATAAATAATATAGATAATATAAATTATATATGTACACACACAGACACACACACACACACACATATGTATATATATATGTATATATATATATGTTGTTGATGGACCTTTATTTTATTCATTTATTTATATGTGGTGCTGAGACTTGAACCCAGTGCCTCACACATGGGAGGCAAGTGCTCTACCACTGAGCCACAACCCCGGCCAAATAATATAATTTTTAACGCCTGTTTTCACGCTCTTGTCTGATAATCACGTATCTGTTTCATTTTCTTCGGGTTGATTTTTCTACTCCTCATGGGTCCTCTACTTCTTTGCATGCCTAATAATTTTTGATGGAATGACAGGCATTGTGAATTTTCCATTGTTGGATATTATCTTTTTTTTTTTTTTCAGTTCCTTTAAACCTTTGGGGTCTATGTTCTAAGATGCAGTCACCTTATTTGGAAACAATTTTGGTCTTTCCAAGGATCCACCCACCCACAGCCCCGATCCAGCCCGCTTTCTGTTTCTGTGAATGGTGTTCTGGTGGAGCACAGACCCCAGCCATTCATTTTCTTTGTCTGTGGCTCCTTTGGCTGTACAACAGCAGACCTAGGCAGCTGAGACAGAAACCATACGGCTTACAGAGCCAAAGATATTTCTCTCTGGCCCTTTACAGGAAATGTTTGCCAAGCCTGCTTCAGAGTCCACGTTTCAGTTTTATCAGGTGGGTCCAAGAGCCTCCAGCCAATTTATTCTCACAACGGAAGCAATGCCCTTCTGAAGATGGGCATCCTACCCGATGCCTGGAGTATTTATTATAGAGCAGTTCCTCTCTGGCTGATGGAAACAGAGTATCCCCAGCCCTTTGCCATCTCTGCTGATTGGTCCACCTTGGTGGCTCTCTCCTCAGCCTTCGAAGTTTGCCCACATACAGGCCTCGTCAGTTGGGACCTGTAGGTCTCTGGAGCCTCTTGGCCTTCCTGAATTTTTGGTTCTATCACCTCAACTCCAGAGTCTCTGTTGGGGTTCTCTCTCCCTTCATCACAGCCTAGAAACTCTCTCCATGGAGGAAGATAGGCAATCTTGGAGCCCAACTTATTTGTTTCTCTTCTCCCAAGAAGCACCACCCTGCACTGTCTATTGTCCGATGGCTGAGACCATTCTAGATTTTTTACGTGAACGCAGAATTCTTTCCTAGGTGAACCAGCCTGAGCTGATTTTTCTCTTATGTGCAGCCAGAGACTTCCCGACTGAAAGAGTCCCCCCAAAGGATGGGGTACTGGTTTTATGGAACATATAGTATCCCTCTGTACCCTGACCAGCAAGTCAGGAAGGAGATGGTTAACAGAGCCTAGTTAGAAACAGAGCCTAGTTAGAAACTAGAAAACAGCATGCTGCCTTACGAAGGGATCTTTGAAAACAGCAGTAAATCTCCATAAATGCCGGTGGGGAGCATCACAGACAAGGTATGGTCCGTCTAATTTCCATGTAGGCTTTTGTTATAATTGTTGTTTTATTTTAAAAGAAGTTTCTGGAGATGATGCCAGAGGACTAGAATTGAATACATCTTTGGGGGCAAATTTCTCTCTTTTATTAACAGTGTGAAAGAAATGGTAGAAATTGATTCTTCTGAGATATTTAGGGAACGTTTTAGGTCTGGTGGTGAACAATCAGTGAATTGAATACATTTACTTATATTCAGCAGGTGCCAAATTCCATATCGGTCTATACTACCTGCTGGTTTTTATCGTCCTAAACTTACTGTTGAAGTGGAGCAAACCCGACGGGACCAAGGGTTACATGGGACAGCACTCAGGTAGGGGTCGCCAATCTGATGGCAGAGCCAAGTGCTTACCATAGAAAGGTGAGGAGCTGATGGGATGGATGCAGGTGTGTAATCGGGCAGGATGGGAGCCGAGGGCAAGACCTCTGGGGAGGTTTGGGGGCTTTAGATTTAAAAGAGTCAGAATTGGAAACATGGCACGGGTCCAAGGATTAGGATACACAAGAGCAGTTTCCATAGTCACATTTGGGAGATCTACTGTGAAAGATACAGAGGACCAGGAGTGTGACACACTTGGGACCTGACCACATGGAGGCCGTTCCATTTTATTTTTAGAGGAGGAAAAGTTTATTTGACGCTCATAGTTTCAGATGGCGGACTCCATTACTCTGGGCCCTAGGCGAGGCAGAACATCATGGCAAAAGGATTTGGTGGAGGAAAGCAGCTCAGGACATGGCACCAGGAAGCAGAGACAGCTCTGGCTCACCAGGAACAAAAATATAAACCTCACAGGCACGCCCATAGTGACCCACCTCCTCCAGCCACACCCCACCTGCCTAGAGTTACCACCCACCTAATCCACTCAAGTGGATTGATGCTCTGATGAAGTTAAGGCCCACGTTACCGGATCATTTCGTCTCTAAACTTTCTTAAGTTGTCTCATCCATGAGCTTCTGAGGGACATCTCGTATCTAAAACATAACATTCCACCCTGCCCCCCTCCAGAGCTCATGCCCCTCACAATGCAAAATGCATTTAGTCCATTTCCAAGAGTCCCCGTAGTCTTAACAATTTTAGTATTGCCCAAAAGTCCAGGTCCAAAGTCTCCTCCGAGAATCAAGGCAAACTCTCAGCACAAACCCCTACAAAAGGCAAAAATAAGACACGTATATCCAATATACAAAGGCACGGCGTAAACATTTCCATGTGGAGAAACAGGGGCACAAAAAGAAGAAATGGAATCAAATCAAGATGGGAATCCAGCCGGGCCAACAGGTGCTGTGGCTCCAGCTCTGGCACTGGGGGCACGTGGCATGCTGCTATTCTCTCCAAAGGGCTTGTGTGGCTCTGCTCCTGTGGCTTTGCTGGTTGCAGCCCACATGGCCTCTCTCTTGTGTCTGCTGGATTGCCACTTTACGGTCATCTCTTAATCCCACCAGGTCCCCACTGCAACTGCAGCTTCCTCCCCACATCTCCATGCACGGCCCTCTCAGGAGCTGCCCACAGAGACTCCAACCCTGCTCCACTTTGCCTCCCAGGCCTCCCTCTGAAATCTAGGTGACCACCTCCACGACCCCCTAACTCCAGCATCCTGCACTGGGGCAGAACCAGCACCACGTGGTTGATGTCAAGATCTGCGACCAGCTCAAGCAGTAGCCAAGCCTCCAGGGACCCTGGCTGCAGCAGGCTCTGAGGGCCTGGGTGGCAGAGCATGGTGGAACAACTTGTTAGCACCCCCCTGTGGAAGCAGGGTACCACCACGATCTCTTCTCGAAGGAGTTTGTACTTTCACACCAAAAGTTCCATTTTTAAATGCATAAGTTTGGGGACTGAGTCCTTCCCTCCCTAAATCTCAACCAGATGCATTTTTAGGAAATTCAGGGCGTTTGTGACTTTGTCCATTCACAACATGTCCCCTCCCAAGCAGTGCCTTCCTTGATAGGTATGTTCCAGATGGAGAGACTTTATGATGGGTATACAGGAGGAGGGGTTCACTGGTGTGAGCGCAGTGGTTAATGAGCTTGGAGCAGGGCACCTTGATTCTGCTTTACACCATCTGGGTCACTAGGTAGCCAGGTGGATTTAACCTTCTGAATCATTGGTTCCCCACTCTGAAGTAAAGGGGTTGGGCTGGTGGCTTCATTATAACTCGGCTCTATTCAATGCACCAGTTGCATATTTCTACAGTGAGCAAATTCTCAAGATAGACCTGTGACAGAGATGAGAAAACTGAAGCCCAGAGGCACGAGTTCAGATTTGCACAGCTAAAAGGTGGTAGAGCAGAGACTCTATGGCGGGTCTAGCTCCTAAAGCATAGGCTACCTCCTACCTATAGCCAGTTGTTACCTTGTAAAATATGATTGAGCATATATACTTGGAATACAAATTCTGGAATCCTAATAAGTCACGGGAAAATAGACCAAGGTGTAGTGGTGCCTAATTCTGCTCTAACCAGTGCTTCATTGAGAATCACTGATGGAAGATACAATAAATGCAGCATAGATATAATAAAAGCATTTTAATTGGGGTCCAGCTCACTCAAATTTTGACACAAAAGCAGATATGGTGTCTATGGTCTTTACTGAGTAAAAAGTTTGAAATAACCTCTGCTCTGGGGGTTCTCTGTGGGTAAGGTGAATCCATTTAAAATCAGTATCCTTTTTCTAAACTCAAGGGCCCTCAAATTAAGCATTCCTTTCATGCATCAGTAACTTCAGAGTCCAGCAATTAATTATTATAATGTTAAAGGTCTTTTATGTTTATGATACACGCTTGCGCTCTGTGGACTTATTATGAATTGTAATTTTTTCATTAACTCCCTTCATATTCATTATTTGCACTCTATTATAACTTAGTTGATAATTTATATAACATTTGAAAGTAATAAAACTGTTTTTCATTAAGTCATTCCATGATTCCAACTTTTCACTAAGGTTAATAAAAAAAAAAAAACTGTTTTGCAAAGGGTTGGGGGGATAAAGATTCATTTCCACACAGCCCGTTACTTTGAAAACTTCCTGTGGAGCATGGGGATTCCACTCAGGAGCCAAGCAGATGAATTTCAAATCTTTGCGATAGCATTGACAATGTCAATTTCACCTCCCTTCATCTAATTTTTCTTTCTTTTTTTCTTTTTGTCTCGGGAATTGAACCCAAGAGTGCCTAACCACTGAGTCACATCCCCAATCCTTTTTCTATTTTATTTGGAGACAGGGTCTTGCTGAGTTGCTTAGGGTCTCAGTAAGTTGCTGAGGCTGGCTTTGAACTTGTGATCCTCCTACCTCAGCCTCCCCAACTGCTGGGATTACAGTCATGCACTAACACATCTGGCTCATCTAATTTTCTTCATATGTAAAATGGGGATGGGAAGAATAATAGCTAGCTGGTGTTAATAAACGTGGTGGACTGTTGGAATGATCTGAAGTAAATGAAAGTTCGCTGGTACATTCATGAATCAAATATGGGGCATTAGTCTTCTTTAAGAAAAATCAACGGGAAACTGTCACATCGATAAGAATCTTGCCAGAAACTGGGTGAGATGGGAAGGGAATGAATTTCTTCTAGAATAGTAACCTATCATTGTGTCCTGCCTTCACGCTGAGGAGAGTGAAGAGCCTGGCAACTTCTCCATTTAAATACAATGGATCAGGAAAACAAATGACAAGGACCTCAAGGAGATAATTTCCAAATTGCCACTGTTTCCTCTGTTGCTGTCTATATTGATATTGCCTTGTCCATGATGATAGGGAAGCTTCTTGAATCTCAACTGTGCCCTCAATACAGGCAGGGAAGAGAGTGAGCTACTAAAAAAGAACAAATTAAAATGCAATCAGCTAATTATATTCTCTCTCTTGTAATTGAGACACTGATTTTCTTGACAGTGGTTCAACCCAGCCTGGTACCTCCTGCCAACCAGAGTTGGAAAAAGTTTCGGGTCACCAAACAATAATAATAACAACAACAACAACAACAAACAGCATCGGGCAGAGCTTCAGCGGCCACCCACACTCCCCGTTTATTATCTCATTTGGTTTCTATGAGCTCCCCTCGAGGTGGGCAAGAGAGTCAGTGGCCATGCCGGCTCTGCAGGTGCTCAGGCCGAGAGTCTTGGCACCATCCTTCATTCTTCTTTCTTACGAAGCCGGCATCCAGCCTGCCACTAAGTCCTGTGGATGGTTCCTTCAAAATCTGCGCTGACCACTTCACCGCCCAGCCTCACTGCTTCAAGGGGTGGACAGAGCATGCCTGGATTAGCGGGATGACCTGCAGGCTGTCTCCCTGTTCACACCTGTGACCCCTAATGGTTCTCAATCTAGGACTCCCACTGGGGTCACTTTAAAATGGAAAGCAGACCCTGTCACTTCTCTGCTGGGAACCCTCTGCCCCTTCGCATCTCAAATGGCAAATCAGAGTCACTGGCAGCTTCCTGTGAAGCTGGTCTGGTCCATGATATCGCCTTCTGCTCAGCTCCGGCCACAGACTCCCTCTCACCCTCTGCCTTAGGCACATGGGTTTCCTTAGCATTCCTTGACCAGGTGTGGGTCTGATATATGTGTGTGTGTGTGTGTGCGTGTGTGTGTGTGTGTGTGTGTGTGTTTCCCCCTACCTATATACCGGCTCAATAATATTTATACCATTTAGCAATTTTAAAAAATTAACTATGGAGCCCGCCCACTTGGGTTTGCTTTCCAGATTTGCTGCCTACTAGCTGTGGCCTTGATCAATTGCTTTCCTTATAAAATAGGGATAAAAGAAGTACCTAGTTCATGGGTATAATGAGTTGAATTATGTCCCTCCAAATAATACCTCGAAGGCTTTATCTGGGACCCGTGAATGTGACCTTACCTGGGAAGTAGATGTGAATGTCATTTGCAGACGTGACTGGGTTAAGGATCTCAGCACGAGATCACCCTGGATTTAAGACAGGTCCTCAATCCCATGATTTGGATCCTTAAGAGTAAGCGAGGGGAGAGGTGAGATGCTGGGAGGAAGCCACAGAAGCAGAGATTAGGGTCAGGCTGCCACAAGCCACCGAATACCAGGAGTCACCAGAAGTTGGCAAACGTAGAGACAGATTCTCCCTAAATTCCCCTGAGGGAGGATGGACGTGTCCACCATGCACACTCACCACCTCCAGAATGGTGGGAGAATTTTAAGCCAAGTTGGTGGTAATTTGTTATTAGGGCTGTTGAAAGGATTTGATTGTTCTTATCTACATTAACAGCTTTAGGATAAGCGTCTGTATATGAGTTTGCTGTTAGCATTACACTTATTTTACACACAGTGAAATCAAAGGCTGAGAGGGTAAATGACTTATCTAAGAGCTCACAGCTGCTGGGCAGCGGAGCAGGGATCAGAACTCCAATATTATGGCTCCAGCTTCTGTCTGGCATTCTGACCACAGATGACCCCAGGCTGACCACCAGTCTCTTGTAGCCCCTGACATTCTGTGGGATTGACCACATACTTTTCAGCAAATGCATTCTCCTTTATTCCTCCATCAACCAAAATTCCCCAAAGATTCCCTGAACTGCTGAAGTGGATCATTCAGATGTGAAACAGGAGCCCACCCTCACAGCTCTTCAGTTTTCCCAGAGACCAGAGGCCTGAGGCTTGCCTGGCTGGACCTCTGCTTCCCAGTGAATGCTGGGGTCTAAGCCTGCCACTTGGCAGCTCCCCGGCCATGGATTCTAGAAGCAGGGTGTATCTGGCAGTGACGTTGAGCTAGGAGGCTAGTCAATACCAAGAAGCTTCAAGAAGCAGGGTTTCTAGACATCACAGGGTCCCCTAACAGCTGGGTGGTACTCCTGTCGAGTCTCCCTTTTTTTTTCCGGTAAATCAGCAAGCCCCGAATCACGTCCCCCGAATCCCAGGCAGGTCTTCCCTGCCTCGTGATGCCTCCTGAAAGAACCATCTGGTGACCCTGACTCAGACTGTCACCACATAGGGATCTGAGGAGGTCCCCCAGAAGGGAGAAAGGAATCTCAGCCAGCACTTCCCTGACAGATTCTTGACTTGTGTCACAAAAAAAGAATTTCAGGATGTGTCAAATAAAAATAAAAAAAAAAAAAGATTTATTCAAGACAGCAAGGAGATTTGTTCAGGAAAGCAAGCAATAGAGCAGGGTATACATGCTTGACGGGAGAAGGGGTGCAGGCACTTGAGAGGGGACATGGTCTTGGGGTCTTGGGCTCTTCTTTTATAGGAAACTGTTAATAGTGGGTGTGAGGGGGTGGGGTGACATTAGCCTGGTACATTAATCAGGGTGCCCGGGGCTGGTCAGGTCACAGTGCTCTGGTCTTCAGGGATCTCTAAGTTGGTGCCATTGAGTATATGGTTGGACCCATATCAAATCGCAAACAATATTTTCCCTTTTGCTTTATTTAATCTAAAGAAAATGCATTATGGAAGCCAGCACAGTATGAGGGCACTAATCATCTAGATTTGCAATCAAGGGCAGACTCCCAAGACTCCAAGTGTCAAGGGCTTTTTGTTTGTTTGTTTGTTTATTTGTTCCCTAGATTTCAGGCTTGAGGAGTAAAGGTGAGGGTGTTCTTGAAGCTTCTTAGTTGAAAGTCAGTTTCTTTCCCCCTCCCTGGCTATCCTCCTTTTTGCCTTATTTCTTCCATCTGACCTCAAACCCGTGCTCTCTCCCCTTCCTGGCCAGGCCAGGAATAGTTCCGGTCACTAAGAGTTTAGCGGCACAAACTTCCTTCTGGAACCAATGCCTCTTGTCAGAGAAATGCCCTCTGGGTGCCAGGGAGTGTGGCTTCCTTGGCAGGTGCAGTCTGATCACCCTGTGATGGAGAGGTGAGATGCTGGGAGGGTCTGTCCATCCAGAGATGCAGAATGTGTGATTCCAGAACAAGTGGACAGCCACATCCTGAGAGAGCAGGAAAGCATTTCTAAGCCAGGGGTAGAGGTGAGATCAGAAGGCAAAGCCATACAGAGGACAGCAGAAAGGAGCGCTGAGCCAAATGGTGACCATGAGGTGGTTTTCATGGGAGAGGGTGCCTTCTCCCAGGGACTATGGTAAGGAAGTATTACCAAGAAGTCAAACTCTTCTTCAACCAGCCTGGATTCAAACACACAGTACTAATGATTTCTAGCTCTGTAACTAAGTCAAAAACCTCTTAACAACTCTGCTTCCATTTCCTTAAGCTTCCAGAGAAAACCAAGTGAGTAAATTTATAAGCAGTACTCAGTTCCTGGTGTATATTAAGTGCTTATTAAAAACACAAAGTAAAGTATTTATCAATATATGAAGGCATAATAAACGATACAAAGAACAGCTCCCAACTCGGAGAACTAAGAGTGACAGATGGATGGGTTGGAGAGAACAGGAGAAGCAAATGTCACCTGGCTTTTATGTCTCGATCCCTAGTTTGAACAGGGATGTTTCTAAAAGGCAGAGAGAGATAAAAGGAACCATCCTTGGCCAAGTCCAGTTTGGATGAATTAAGACTTAGGGTCACACTCCTCTAGCAAATCTCTCCTCATCATTCCTTCCCAATCATTTTTCTTCCTTGGAGGATTTAAGGAGAGATTGGGTTTCTCAAAGTTGGGGGGACTCTACTGTTTACCTGGAAAGCCCCAGGAGGCTGGTAAAGAAGTCTGAGAAGAAATTACAGGCAGGTTGGAACTGCATCTAGGGCATCGCCAAAGGGATCCGTGGTCAATTCCCTAAGCACCCCCAGCACCCTCCTAAGGGAGAGGGACTATAGAGAGGTCATGACAATCCTTGCATCCAGAGACACCACCAAATGGAAGGGAACAACCAGTCAATAAATGATTACAAACTGGCGTGACCCATGATGAAAAAGTCAGAATGCAGAGGGCTGTTGGAAAGGGGAATTAACGCTGGCCATTTGTCATGAAGACAGCTTGGATTCTGTTCAACTTCCAGCTTCATCACTTAGGAGCTGCCAAAGTACAAGTCTCTTAACTTCGAAGACTCAGTTTCTTCACCTGTGAAATGGGGTAGGGGAGCTGGTTGGAGATAATGTATAATGCAGCCTAGTCTCTGGCATGTGGTGGAGATGCTATTAAAAAAAAAAAAAATCTGTTCCCTTCCACTGCATGGAGGGCCTCACAGGGCTTTATAAAGCAGGGGACATTCAAGCAGGTTCTGAAGGATGGCTAAAGCTTGCCAGGTAAAGTGGGATGCATTTCAAGAATAATATTGTGATTTCTGCCCAACTCTTCTGAAACCCATATGCCCACTGACTGACAGTGATTTTTACAAAGCCAGACGTGCCTGCGTTCTTTTTCTGGATCTCTCTTTATTTATTTTTTATTTAATGGTTATTTTGTGGTATTTAGAAAACGTCCTCTAACTTGCCAGCAGCGAGGCTGCCAGAAATATCACAGGGGCCATTCGATGTGCCAAGACGCTGGAGGGGAGGCAGGAGCCCGTTTCCTTCCATGCAGATGGAGCAAAGTCTTTTGCAGGTGGGAGAAACAGAGGGTTCAGCTTAGAGGAGAGGCAGCCAGGTTCAAAGCCACACAGGTGCTACCCCCACCAACCTCCTCCCGTGAATGGCTTTGCACACAAAGGCATAAAGCCATGCTGGATTTCAGTGGACCCCAGGGACGTTTCATAGCCAAGCCGCCCATGAGCTTCCATTTCCTATGCACTTGAAATTCTGGACAAGGACGGGCAAGAGGGCTCTCTCCGGAGTGAGGGTGGAGTGAGGGAAGAAACCTAGGTGGTGTCTTGGGTATGGCATCCCTGGTAATGATTCTGGGCACTGCTGCAGGGGACCTGGTGGGGAAGCAGGGTACAAATCGATGATGAGCTGGTCTTTGAGGATGGGCACAGGAAAAGCCTCCCCTCCCTACGTGGTGCCTCCTCTGCTGGGCGGTTTCCCTCAATAGGGAGGGCTGGGGAGATGAAGCCAGTCTCCCCGTTCACTCAGACAACACTTCCCCATCTCAGCTATTCTCTCTCAGGACGGTTCACCCTCATCTTCCTTCCTGACCCCAAGGCTCAATCTAAATGCCACTGCCCTGTCAACCGGACTGCAGTTTCCCAACAGGACGGAATGTATGGTCTTATTCTGCATTTTGTCCCTGGTGCCTAGCACAGTGCCGGACAGAATAGGAAGTGCTCAATAAACATTTGTTGCCTGGATAACAAGCAACGTCTTCTTTTCCATTTACTTTACTCCATTGCCCCTAAAGAAGGTGCCTTTACCCAAGATTTCACAGCTCCGTGTTTTGTATGACACAACCATTCATGTGTCTGTCTCTCTAAGTGGAATGCGGGTTCTTTTTCTTGTGTGAAAGTCATATTTATTTATTTGATTAAAAAAATGAATCAATTAGCGGATGTATGTATCGTGTACAACACATTGTTTTGAAATATGCATGCATGGTGGAATGGCTAAATTAACATATGCATTACCTCATATACCTATCTCTTTTTCTTGTGGTGAGAACACTTAGCAATCTTTAAGCATACAGCCCAGTATGAACTATAAAATCAGGATTGTTAAACTAGGGTCCATGGGATAAGTTCAGGGGAAACCGAGGACCCCCCGAATTGTAAGTAGAATGTAAGGGTGCACACATGCACACTCATACCTAGGTTCATTTCTTCTGGACAGAAGGCCCCTGGATTTGATGATGCCTCACAGAGGTGATGGCCACAGTAGAGTCAGGAACTAGGCTGCTCCCCAGCATTTGGATTGGCCCTTTGAGCCACACCCTAACTGACACCATGCCTGGTGAACAGTAAGTGCTCAGAACCTGTTTATTCTACGGTCTTTCCTGTTCTCTGCTCCAGGCACCTTTGCAGGGAGCCTTGCTGGGGTGCATGCTCACCCTCCTTGCAGGCATTCTGCTGCATTCTGGGGAGGAGACACACAGGGGGCTCTTGGGGATAGTGTTTCAGGTGTGTGTCTGTGAGCCTCAGTTTCCTCATCTGTGAAGTGGGGGGCACTTCTTTATCTGTCCACATCCCTGGATTGTGGCCAAGGTTGAGATAACAGATGATTTATGTCTATTCAACATGTGTTTATTGAGCACCTGCTAGGTGCCAGGTTCTAGAGGTGTCAAGGGAAATGAGATACATCTGCGCCCTCAAAGTACCCAGTGGAGTGGGGAGACAGACAAGAGCGCAATCTGAATGCAGTACCCGAGGAAAACCCTAAGATGCCATGTGCTTGATCATAAAGGGTTAAAAAAAATGAGAACTTCCTAGATGAGGAGCAGGGGTCTGAAGGATGAATACATGTTAGCTAGAGAAAGGGAGATGGGGGACATTTCAGGAAAGGGACCCTGGCTGTGAAAAAGCCAGGGGATGCACATCTATCTGGAGCCATAGCTTGCACCACCTGGCCGCAGAGGTGAGGCAGAGAGACAGAGGGAGAGGGCAGGGACTGGCCATCGAGGCTTTCCCCAGGAAGCAGCTGCCAGAGTGTTGAGCGGAGGATGGCAAACTCAGACTTCAAGTTTAGAAAGGTCACTCACGGCTGCAAGGAAGAGAACACACTGGAAAAACAAGAGTGAGGGCATCAAGACTGGGTAGGAGCCGGGGGAGCCCTGCTGGGGAGAGGTGAGGAGGTCCACAGGAAGGGCAGCCGCAGCGAGGACCCCACACACACAGGTGCACGGAAGGCAGCAGGCACCGGTGTGATGCATGGCCAGGAAAGCTGCTACCTGCCGGAAAACGCTGCCCCTTTCAAGGTCAAGGTTCACCCACAGCAATGTGGGAACCACATGCAGCCATGTCAGTCTGCCATCAAACTCCACGATCCTACATGTTCCAGTCTGAAAACAATTAAAAAAGGCAAACCAATAACAATGAAGTGCAATGAAATGTGTTGTTTTTTTTTTTTTGAATAGAGAGATGAATTCAGGACCATCTTTGGAAATTGGGGGGGACACAAGGTACCCAGTATTTGCCTTTTGGAAACAAAAGCTTGATATGAAGAGCCTAGAATCTTCCCCTTAAGAGATGAGCAGGAGCAAAGCATTTCAAGCCAGATCAGACTTAGGGTTAAAAATTGTACAAAGAATCAGTGTCAGGGAGAGAGAGGTTTTGCAAAAGGAAAAGGCCTAATCAGTATCGATTTAATAGGCCACTTTAGCAGTGGAGAAAGAAATGTTGATATTCCATGTCGGCTATTTTATAATCACCAGAGTACTTAGCTTCATGTAAGCCATCTCATATTCATTAGAAATAAGGGTGATTTTATTCATTGGAAAGAACTCTTCAATTTATGGTATCTTAATTGCGCGGGGTTTTACATTTTGATAAAAGAAGCTCCATTTTTAGCAGGAGTGGGGGACAGGCGGAAGGGAGGATTCATCCATAATGACAAAGACCCCAGGTCAGTCTGGTGTTTGGAAGCTGGGTCAGTCAGACCGGACTGGGTTAGGCTATAGCAGGAAACACCCTGTCTTAATGTGTTTTGAATTCCTATACCAGAACACCACAGACTGGGTAATTTGTAATGAATGGAGATTTACTGGGCTCCTGGTTCTGGAACCCGGGGTCAAGGGGATCACCACTGATGGGGACACTTTTGCTACATCATCCCATCATGGAAGGCAGAAGGGAATAAATTGGAAAGAGTGAAAATGAGAGCAAGAGAGACCAGACAGAGAGAGAGAGATAATCTGCCCTAATCCATTCACAAGGGTAGAGCCGTCATGACCCAAACACATCCCATTAAGATCGGGGATTAAGTTTCCAACACATTCAAACCTAGCCCTCCCAGACTATTAAGTAAGCAGTGGAATTCACAGGTCTAGAATTCTAAGTTTAGGCTGGAGATAGGAATTTGCTCTTCACATAAAACCATGGTTTTTGATGATGCGACCGTCTACTGTCTGTGACAGCAGAGGAAGGTTGACCACTTGGGTCTTCTGAGTCCTGGTACCATCTTGCTGCCCCGAAGCCCACAGAGGTAATGCATCAGATTGCATCTTGATTCAGAAGTCGGGTGCCTCCCTGAGTAGCCTTCACCTCCGCTGAGACCCCCAGGGTCACACACCTGAAGGCTGATGAAGGGGGAAAGGTAGATCTCAGTCAAGTGGATGGAGAGTCGTAGGTTGGGCGTAACAAGAACAACTCCCCGTTGATCAGGGATGTGAGGAGTGGGATATGTTGCCTTAGAAAGCAGAGGGTCCCCCAGCACCAGCAAAAGTAGAGGGACCATTGCCCTGAATGTTGTGTGCCGGTGTCTCACGAGGGTTTGGGCAATCTGAGCCTTAGTCTTATATGACGTGTAAGATCTTCAAAGGTCTTGGTGCAGGAAACTCATGCTCAGTCCTGCAGGGCTCCTAGGCCTTTCTGCCTGGCCTTATGGGTTTGAAGCATGGGAATCACAGGGCCTTGTTGTGGGAGCCCCACAGACATACAGACAAATGTCTCGGGGGAGCCTCTGTGGCAGGGCAGGGCAAGGGTGCAGAGACGAGGTCGTGCGGCGGGTGAAGGGCCCTCCTCCTGGCTGTACTTGAGAGCTGTCTTAAGGAACTTTCAGTTGGCAGATTTTTTTTTTTTCCTACTTGTGCCTTTAACTTTGTCTGACCTCGAGCTCCCCCATCTCCTACTCAGATAGTTAATGATCTGTTTTAAAAACGACAATGGGAAGCCATTTCCTACCTGAAGGGAATTTGGAGGTGACTCCTTTGGCAACATAAGTCATCACCAATGGGTTTCGTAGATCGGGACTTCCAAGGACTGAGCCTTTGTGAACCCGGGTCCTGCCATTCAGCTCACCCTGCTGCCCATTTTTATGAAAAGAGTAGTCAGGTGAATAAAATTAGAGGAAAAATATCCCGAAAGAGTGGCCTGGCTCCCTTCGGTCCATTTGGAAGGGCTCCCACCTTCCCGCATAATGACTGTGCGTGTCCCCAGCGTGGCTGGGAGCACAATCCTTGCTTTTGGTTCTACCTTATTAGCTTCCAGAATGCTTTTGCTCCTCGGTTGCCTCCCTAGCACCGGAAAGGATTTATTCTGGATGGGGGGGGGGGGGCCTAGGGCACCAATCCTGTTACTGTTGGTGTTTTTAACTAGGGGTCTGGATGAGCAGGATCCAGGGATCTGGGCTGAACCCAGAAACTGGATGAGAGGATCCCAGGACTAGACATCTCCAGGAGTCCCCTCTGCTGTGTATATGTGGGCAATGGAGGAGGGGCCCAGCTGGGGTTTTACTACTGCCAAGGCTTCATGGGGTCACCCTCATTACCTCAAGGGCCAAAAGAGACACCACCGGTCTCCACTTTACCTCCAGGTAGCATTTTATAAAGAAGAGAAATTTGAAAGCAGACCAACTGGGATTTGACAGCCTGCTTCTCCCTTGCTTATTGACTGTGTTATTCTGGGTGCATTCATGACCTCTCTGAGCTTCCATCTTCTCCTTCGTATTCATAATAGCTCAATTTTCCTGATGGTGTGACGTCTGGAAGGCCCAGAAGAGGTGGTTCACATGCTTTGGCTAAGTGGCTTTTCATAGCAGATCTTGGAGTGGGGTTTAGTGTTGCTTGGATCCAATGCTGTCTCAGCAACCGCCATCGATGGGAAAGGAACTGGAAAGGAGAAACACAGCAAGGCCGGAGCTGGGTGTGGGGAGTTCTAGCAGCGATGGAAGAAGTCATCGAGACATTTGACCCAGGCTGGTGAGGTGCCATCACCCCCCATCCTGTGCAGAATGTCCATTGCCACACGAGCGAAGCAGGAAGTCCTTCAAAGGCAGGGATCAAATCCAAGAAGCCACATCCCCAGTCTATTTTGCATTCTATTTAGAGACAGGGTCTCACTGAGTTGCTTAGCGCCTCACTTTTTGCTGAGGCTGACTTTGAACTCGCAATCCCCTGCCTCAGCGTCCAAAGCCCCTGGAATTACAGACATGCACCCCTGCGCCAGGCTGGGATGTCTTCTTTTTAGTGAATCCTCAGGACCTTCTACCATGCCTGCCTTGCTTCTGGCACTCACTGAAGGAACCGGTGAATAAATCATAGATGAACAAGTAAATGAGTGAATCTGCCCATTTAGCAAGTGAAGTCTCAGATCCCTGCTGAGATTCCAGTTGTCACGCAGCCTCTGTGGGGCCCTGGACAAGTCATTTTCTGTCTCTGGGCTGTGCTTCCTTGTTCTGTAAAATGAAGGCATTAGATGGATGATGTGTAAGGGTTCTGAGTTTGGCAATGTCAGCACAGAGAAGCCCTACAGCCTCCAGAGTTTAAGTATCCCTCCCAGACAGCTGTCACTTAGTGCCCGGGTGTACACATCCCTGCTCAGCACTGTGACTAAATGACAGTGATCCAGGGTCTGCAGTGGGGAGTGTGTCAGGAGAGGTTCAAGCCATCATGCTCTGTGGGCTGCTGCCGGGGGAGGTGGTGATAGCACCAGGTTCACGGTGGGAGGGCTGTCACCCCAGAGGGAATGTATTTGAGGGGTTCTGGAGGATTTGAGCAAGGAGGGGTTGAAAATGGCATGTCTTGGCAAATGAGGCAGAGAACCACCCAGGTTCAGGAAATAGCAAATGATCTACTCTTACTGAACACAGCTTATATGGTCACCACCCGACACTGTTGAGAAAGCCTTGAGTTCCAGAGCGAGGCATTTATACTTACTGCAGTAGGCAGTGGGAGCCATGGAAGGTTCTGGAATAAGGGAATGACTGCAGAGCTGCTTTCAGAAAATTCATCTAGCATCGTGGATAGAACTGGAGAGAAAGACACAGGAAGTGCAGGTAGGAACCAGGGTCAGGTGTGGTGACGCACACCTGGAACCTCAACAACTTAGCAAGATCTTGTCTCAATATAAAAAAAATATAAAAGGGCTGGGGGTGCAGCTCAGTGGTAAAACACCCCTGGAATCAATTCCCAGTACCTTGCAAAAAAATAAGAACTAGGGAGAGATAATGATCCAGGAGAGAAAGGGTGAGGAGCTCAGCTCTTGGGTAGTGGCAGTGCTAAGAAGCCAGAATCAGGCTAAGAGCTGCTGAGGGGTAAATCGCCTGCAATGTGGCCATTGACTGAACAGAGATCAAGAAGGAGTCTCAGCTCCTCCAAGGCTTGGGTCATGGCTCCAACCACTCAGTGGATAGAAGGAGGTCATCATGTGAATGAATGGGTGAGGGGCTGGTGACAGAGGAGGTGCAGATGGAAAACACAGTTGGGGACACATAGAATGCTATGTGCTGGCCTCATGCTCCATCTTTAAGCAAGGGAGTTGGCTCACACGATCATTAGGTGTGCACCTACTATGTGCCACGCCCTGCAGGAAGCACTTCGTGCACCCCTGGCCTAGGAGACAGGCATGGCTATCCCTCCCAGCCATGAGCTACTGTGATCCTGTGATTCCAGTCTATTACCAGATGATGCTCTTTTGAAGTCAAAATCCTGCCTCCTTTTTGAGCTCTTCAGGGGAAACAAACAAATCACTGTCGTTTTTAAAGCTTGAGCTGAACTTGACATTCTCTGATGAGTTGTCAAGATGCATTCTACAAAACCAGCCTTTATACCATGCAGTCTTATTCCCCCAGCACAAGGAGGAGGGTTCTGTTGATGAGGTTCCAGGCTCTGCCTGCTGGCTCAGCTCTAGCTGGGTTCCCCTGCAGCCCATCTCCTCCAGTCACTGCAAGAAGGCCAGAAGGCATGGGTTTTATGTGAGACCATCTGGGAATGGGTCCTGCCTTCACCCAGGGATTCTGTTCATGCCGGGAATAGTTACGGAAAGCAGGGTTCAGACAGAAACGAAAAATGGGACTCAGCATTTCTCAATTTCCCCAACTAAAAGGAACACCTACCTGGCTCTTTGGGAGCCCCACAGCTCTTGTTTGCAACTGACTTTTGGAACATGACCCTTGTTTTAGTCAACTTTGTGTCACTGTAACCAAAAGACCTGACAAGAACAGCTTAGAGGAGAAAAAGTTTATTTTAGCTCATGATCTCTGAGGTTCAGTTCATGGCCGGCTGACTCCATAGCTCTGGGCCCAAGGTAAGGCAGAACATCATGGAGAACGTAATCTACTTCCTCCAGCCACACCCACCCTGCCTACAGTTACCACCCATATTCCCTGCAAACGGTTAACCCTCACCAGTGGGTGAATCCACTGATTAGGTTACAGTTCTCATAATCTAAGCATTCCACCTGTGAACATTCTTGCATTGGCTCACACATGAGCTTTTAGGCGACACTCCACATCTAAACCGTAACAGCACTCAAACTTGAATTCACTCTGTAAGTTCATGGACTATGGGCTACTTGAGAGTGAAGAGGAAAGGGAAGCAAATAACATTTTATGAGCACCTATTATGGACCTCACCAAGCAATAAGCAGGTAACTTTACAACTCGTCATTGATTTCTTTAACCCTCACAACGTGGGTGAGGCAAGGATTGTTCTCCTTATTTTCCGGATGAAGAAATTAAAGATTAGAACGACTGAGTCAATTCAGGAGAGGGCTTCCACAGGTGCCTCTGTAGATTTAAAAGGAGACTCAAGTTAGTGCTTATCTAAATCCTCACCCTCTCTTCCTTCTCATTTAAGTTTGCTATTTAGTTTTGGAAAAGACTTCACATGTACCTAAAATTTTAAAAAAAAGAAAGAAAGAAAAAGGATGTACATTCTTTAATTGTTGGTCATGGGATCTGTATGTCTGCCTGTTAGAACATGCATGTTAATTGTGTTGTTCAAATGTTCTAGATCCTCCCTCGTTTTCTGATGTTTGATCATTAAATAATTAAAAAGATGTATTAAAATAATCCTAGCAAAAGCCAGGCACAGTGGCACACACCCAGAATCCCAGCTGTTCTGGAGGCTGAGGCAGGAGGATTGCAAGTACAAGGTGAGCCTCAGCAACTTAGGAACATCCTAAGCAACTTAATTAGATCCTGTTTCAAAACAAAAATTTAAAAAGGCCTGGGGGATATGGTTCAGTAGTAAAGCACCTCTGGGTTCAATCCCTCTGTGCCAAAAATAAAAAGTAAATAAAATCTCCTAGCCCAAAAAAAAAGTGTCTCTTATAAATTATAGCACTTATGATTATATCATTGAGTATCTTGTCCAGGTCTCACACCCTGGAATTCAGCCCAGATTGCACTGAAGCCAGAGTCCAGACCTGCCTAATCTCTCTGGGTATTACAGTGCTCACCACAGTGATGAGGAGGTGTTCCCCAAATTAAGTCCTTTTTCTTTCCTTTATTTCCTTGAGTATACTCTAACTCCACACAATGCTTGGAATATCTCCATTGGTCTCCAGTAAATAAATACCAGGCATAATGAGTAAATAACTGGATAAATGAATGAATGTCAACTCAAAAGCTAGGTTACAGGACATGCTTTCAATAGATAAGACCTGATATGAAAGAGTACATTCTCCACTGTGTGTGTGAGAGGGAGAAAGACAGACAGAGGAGACAGACAGACAGACATATGCTAGAGACCAAACCCAGGGTCTTGCACATGCTAGCAAGCGCTCTGAGCAACATCCCCAACCCCTCCTGGGCTACCTGTCATTATTCTTGTTTCTTCCCTCAAAAAATGGCTGAGGATCACAGCAGAGGAACCAAATAGAGACCTCGTCACCACTCTCTCTGGAACTGAGCTTGTTAAATGGGTGAGAAGGTGCTTGGCCAGGGTGACATCAGGAAGCTAGAAACTCAAAAGGAAAGAGAGCCTTTCTGGTAATTCATGAAGTGAGTCGGGGTAGAGAATAATAATCCCATCCCCGATCACTACCAAATTCCCCAGCCTTTAAGACGCCTAAGCACGTGCATTCTCTCTCTCTCACACACACACACACACACACACACACACAGCCAGCCATTTTGCAACTGTCCGTCTCAGGTCTCCATTTCTTCTTGCAAGTGTTAAGACAATTGGACAAGACTGACCCAAATCCCCTGGACCAGAGCCCATTATCCAGGATCCCAATATAGCACAGCGAAACTTGAGTCCCTCCTCCCTCCTCCCTGATGCCAGAGCTAATTAGGGGAGATCCCAGTTCCCCAGACAGAGATGACCAGCACTGGCAGATGAGTCCGTGACACAAAGGTCCTTGCACAAAGAACAGCCATCTAGGAAGTCTGGGTCCAGAGAAGGCTCCAGCAGGATCCGAGGGCCAGATAGGGCTTCTGGGTCAGCCACCACGTTCTATGCCAGGAGCTTATGTAGACCTGTTAACCCTGAGTCTCAAACAGCTTTTACTGAATTGGAAATGATTGAGACAGCAAAAAATAATCACAATGCACATGAGAAACCTCAGAAGGAGCCACATGGGTAAAGATAAAGGACAGAAAGAGTCTGTAGAAGAAATCAACGGTTATGCTGCTGGTCAAGAATTCATCAGGGAGACAGTCTGGCCAAGCGACCATCTCCTGTTGGTCACAGGCATGCCAAGGAAATGTAGACTAGGGTTCCTCTGAAGTTCTTGCCCTAGAAGATCACCCACAGGCAGTTCCAGGGCAGTTCCCGACCCAAGGGATTCTTTTTCTTTTCTTTTTTTTTTTTTTTTTTAATGTTTTTAACATTTATTTTTTAGTAGTATTTGGACATGCTATCTTTATTTCATTTATTTATTTTTACGTGGTGCTGAGGATTGAACCCAGGGCCTTGCACGTGCTAGGCGAGTGCTCAAACGCTGAGCCACAATCCCAGCCCCTCTTTTTTCTTTTTAAATTAAATCTAAGTTTTATTTATTCACTTAGCTTAGCTGTTAATAAATGCAAATCCAAGATATGGTAACTTGATCCTTACATTTTTTTTCTTTAAAATTTTTTATTGGTGCATTATAATTATACATGATCGTGGGATTCATTATTCTATATTCGTACACACACACACACACACACACACACACACACACAACATAATTTGCTGACCCAAGGGATTCTTGACAGGTGGGTTATTATTCTGATGGGCTCAATTACAATATGTAGCTTCCAGGAAGTGTTCAAACCTTGAGGACACCCCCTCCCAGAGTCAGGAGCTCTGTGTGTGTGTGTGTGTGTGTGTGTGTGTGCGCGCGCGCGCTTGCGTGCACTTGTGTGTGCGTGTCTGTGTCTGTGTATACCCACTGGTGCACGTATGTGGCTTGGGGGACAGGTGTTTCCAGAAGTCTGGTGAACTCCAGAGCCACCTCCATTCCTGCCTGAGATTTGGGCAATTCCACTAGGAATTGGGTCAGTGGCTGGAGGGAGTCCTGCCACATCCACTTACCCCCCATAGTCACCCCTGCAGGAGAGGCAGCAGGAGCATTCATGTTTGAATCACAGGGACGAACAGCTCCAGGGAAAGCCCAGGGAGACAGCAGTTCATCAGAACCCCAGAAGGATTCCTGAGTCACCTAAATATAGAAACTGCCATCCTGCCCAAAGTGAGATGGGCTCTGTGTCCGCTCTCAGCAGAGCACAGGGTAGCCAGGGGCAAAAGGGAGGGACCTGATGACCAGGCACACCGACAGGTTTAGACGGTCCCTGGGCCAAGCCAGATGCAGGGCAAAAGGGCTGCCAGGAATTTGAAACCTGGGATCAGGAGAGGAAGCAGGTATGGCAGAGTTGGCTTAGGGACAGGTGTGCGTGCCTAGGACTCTGGCCATGTGACCTGGGGCACCTGCTCAGCCCCTCAGCACTCTCATTGTAGTGAAGTCAACTGCAGTGAGGGTCCACCCACCTCCGCCCATGCCCTTCCCCCAGGCCTTTGCCCCTTCAGATCTCTGCATGAGTCACCTGCTCCCTGAGACCTTCCTGATCACCTATTTAGACTGCACTGGGCCTGGCCTTTCCCTGTCCCCACTCCCTGGCTTAGCACTTTTCCGCAAAGCACTTTGCATGATCTGATGGATTAATCCTCGTGAAGCGTCTACCAGTTAGGCTGTGAGGGCCACACGCTTACATCTGCCTTGCTCAAAATATATCCCCCATGCCTAGAACAGACCTGGGATCTAACGGATGCTCAATTAAACATTTGTTGAGTGAATACAGAACTGACTGAATGGATGGATGGAAATCCCTTGGTGCTGTACATTACTGGAATGAGTGTTTAATGGAGGTTGGGTCCCTTTCCCTCCTCTGTCAGCGGTGGCAGGTGACAGCTAGGTGACATCTAGTAAGTGCAAAATCAAGGTAACATGGGAGAGTCTCAGAGCACAGGCAGGGGGCCAAAGCAGACCTTCCAAGTCCATGTGGGGTGCAGAGAGGCATGTCGAGAGTCGGTCTGTAGGAAGTGCCTGTTACGAAGCAGGTGCAGGTTCCTGGAAGACCACACCAGGTTTTCTCCACCTGGAAGGCCACACCACCACTTCTGTGCCCAGAAAATTGCTCCTGTCTGAAGCTTGCTCAGGGAAGCCCCTCTGGCTCCCACGTGTCCCGCCTCTGGCCTTCCGTCCATCTGAGGTCAGTCTGTTGGTTCTCCTTGTATTCTCTTTGTGTTCTCACCCCACTCCCAGCCACCAGATGGGGCATCCTGGGTGCAGGACTGTATCCGATTTGCCCCTTTGTCCCCAAAGCATAACCCAAGATCAGGCACACTGTGAACTGTGTCAGGCCGAGTCCAGTGTGGGAGAGAGAAACAGCCTTAACTATTTTAGGTATGGATGACATTCATAAAAGGAGAGTGGGTACTTCAACAAATTGCTGAAAAACGTGAATGAATGGGCTCTAGGCTGGGTGACCGGATGACCCTCAGGATGACCCACAGAAATATCCCCCAGGGGGCTTCTACCTGGGAGGTGGGGAAACAGGAGGCCACTGTCCTGTACCCTCTCCACTCGCCTTTAGACCCCCTCAACCACCCATTAATCCCAGTCCCTAAAACTGGTTTTAGTAGTGGGCGGAGGCCAGGTGTGAGATGGTCTAGCCAATGACAGGGACTGTAGCTTCAAGTCCCAGCAGTCCCAGGAAGCTGGCTTGTTCTGGAGCCTGGGTTAGGAGCAGGCCCACAGGAGAGGGGGTGGGGGACGGCGCAAAGCCAGGCAGGCCCTAATAACAGCTGACAATGTCCATATCCTCTGCTCATCTGAAATTTTGTTCCATCTGATATCATTTGAAAGAAATGGGCCACCTACCCCTGGGGCGGGGGAGATAGGCCGTGCAGGGAGATTCCCGTGGCGAAGCTTTGTAGCTGAAAGTACTGGAATGAGTGTCATCTGAGACTGCCTCGTTCACCTAGGTCTCACGTGGCAGCCACACAGCTCGGGCGTCCTGGGGCCACTGCAGGCCTGGCTTCTCTGCTGTGTGCACAGGGAGCGGACTGCCCCTGGAGCCCCAAATTTACAGCCTACGGGGAGCAGGGGCAGGGGCAGGGCTCGGGTTAACTGAGCGCTTTCACAAGGCTGGACGAGACACAGAACACCAAATGATTCACTTTCCCTGGCAGAGGGGATGCCCCAAAAGATGAAAGATTCATGGCGGGTGGACGGCACCTCCTTCTCTCGGCAGGATTCCCTTAGAAAACCAGACTCCGATCAGAAGGTTGCTTGATGGGAAGTGAAGGGATCTTGAAGATGCTAACAGCTCTGTCATTACAACATGTTGGTCTGAGGTCCCTCCCTCTCCCTCGGGAGAGCAGTGTGGTATCTCCAGAGGTACAGTTTTGAAATAAAAACATCTCGTTCAAACCTTGGCTCTATCACTTATGAGCTGGGAAAGCCCCCTCATGCTCCCTGATCTTGTGTGAGCAATGGGACAGGTAGACCACCTCCTGGAATCCTGGAGAAGGAAAGGCCCCAGCCTCCTGATACTAAGAGGTATTGATTGATCACGCACAATGGGTCAGGCACTGTCCTAGGCCTTGGGCATACGGTCATGAACAAGGATGAAAAAATCTCTACCTTCAAGGAGTTTCCATCCTAGTGGTAGGAAACACACAAATAAATAAAATATTTGGATAGGAAGTGCATTGAAGAAGATAAAATAGGGTGATTGGAAGATAAAATAGCATGATCAAGGAAAAGCATGGTGCAGGTGGATGTTGCTGCTTTAACTAGGACTAGGGAAGGCCTTTCAGAGAAGACAGACAAGACGTTTAAACATGAATGGTGGTTAGGAGACATCCAGGCAAAGAGCAGGGAGAAGAAGCAGGAAGAGTAGCATGTGCAAAGGTACTATGGTAGGAATAGAGAGGGTAAGAAGCTAATGTGGTTGGAACATAGAAAAGAAGACAAGATGCCTGGTATACAGTAGATGCTTTATAAGAGTCCTCTTTCTCACTCCAACAGGAAAGTGTGGGATGCACAGAGCAGGAAGCTGCCCTACCCTCCTTTAGCACAGGAAATGAATACTCAAATTCCACTCCCTGCACTCTGAAGCAGGCCCTAGTCTTCCATTATAGCAATAGATGTCACTTCTCCTAATGGCATCCCAGGCTTGTGATGAGATTTAGGAAATTCCAATTCTGCAGCAGCCTAGCTCCAAGCTGCCCCTGAGACTGAGTCTCTGCAGCCAATGGCTTCGTCGCATCAAATTGATGTTGGTTTTATTAGCTGCAGTTTTAAAAGAGAGCGTTTCCTATCCTCGTCTCAGATGTGCCCACCCCAAGCACTTTGGCTGAGTGACTCAAGATGCCTGTACTGAACTCGGGGCTGTCTTCAGAGACACCGGAGTGTGTCTCCCCAGCCCTGGGCAGTGCTCACAGCTCTCAGCTTCTGGGGAATCTTGCTGTCTGTTTGGGACCCGTGAGCCCATGGCCACCCAGACCCCACCACGGCAGCTGCCTCCCCCTCAACCAGCAGAGGGACTCCCCTCTTTGCCTCCCTGTCTGGTGTGTTGCAATGGGACAGCAGAGAGACCATGCCCACGCAGTACAGGAAGAGTGATCTCCATGTGGCCAGCACATGCACGGAAAGCCGCTTTGGGCTGTCTGTCTCCAGGGTGGAGCCTCAGCTAGCAAGAGCATCTCCCTCCTCCTGGGAGGGACCAAGTCCAGAGACACTGAGGTGGTGTCAGGGCAGAAGGGGTCTGGCCGAAAAGCCCGAGTCTTGAGATGGGTTTCTCTGCATCTCTGAGGCTTGGTTTTCCTATCTGTGAGATGGGAGGATAGTCCTTGTCCTAGGTAGTTTTGAGGATGAAATGAGACCCTGCAAGTGTAATTACCTTATAAACTTTAAAGCTCTTTAAAATTGTTTTCCTCCTGAGAGGTTCCAACTGGGAGTGGGACGTCAGTTTCGGACACCTGCAACAGAAATACAGGAGGGTCACAAGTTCAAAGCTAGCCTCAGCATCTTAGTGAGAGCCTGTCTCAAAATTAAAAATTAAAAGAGCTGGGGATG
The DNA here is from genome assembly GCF_048772815.1 of Callospermophilus lateralis. Lineage (NCBI taxonomy): Eukaryota > Metazoa > Chordata > Mammalia > Rodentia > Sciuridae > Callospermophilus > Callospermophilus lateralis. Next base: position 39,071,977 of record NC_135315.1, read on the forward strand.
TGGCTCTGTGTTTAAGTGCCCCTGGGTTCAATTCCCTGTTTAAAAAAAAAACAGTAACAGAAATCGTCATTCACTAAAGCATCTTCAGGCATGGTGACATTCATTACGTGAGTTGTTCTCCCAAATCCTTCCAGACCTAGGAGATTGGTGCTATAGTCATCCTCACTTTACAGGTGAGGAACTTGAGGCTCAGGGAGATCAAACCACGTATTCAAGCCACAGAGACAGCAACATGACCCCAGAGCCCCACCTCTTATGCATTTAAACTCGTCCACTTCAAATGAGCGCCATACTGGAAGATTATGCACGGGGCCCCCTCCCAAGGGCAGGCAATTCCAAACCCCCTTGGCTGGGATCCAGAGTCCTCCACGGAGGAAGGGGAACTGGCTTAGGCAGGAGGTGGGAAGAGGAGGAGAAGCCCGGCTCAGGTAATTAAAAGAAGCAGATTTTAGTGATTATATCTGACCTCTGACTCTTCACTCTCAATTTCCTCACCTATAAAAGATGAAAGAGAGAGAGAGAGAGAAGATTGATCTAGAACAGCATCTCTCATCCTTCTTGACTTCACCCCACTTAGGGGAAAAGGACCCCCCGTCACCTGCCTATGTGTCCCCAGGGACCCAGAATATGAAACGTTCCAGTGCGAGTGACTGGAGAGGAAACACTACAAAAGGATTTGCTTTAGGAATGGGAGAGATGATTCATAGCTGCACACAATGCACACACGCCTTAATACCCAGATACAGAAAAAAATCATAATCCCAAATTACTGTTGTCAAGCAAACAACCCACAACAAACTAAATTGGTAATGATGAAACTAAACTAGGGGTAATTTATAATTAAAGAGCAAGCACAGTGACGATCGGAACGCACGCACACCGACTCCAGACGACACACGGCCGCTGTCCTCCCTGGGACCCGCCCTCCCCATCACTCACTGAGCCTCTGGGCCGTGCTGGGAGGCCGGCATCAGACTATTGCATTAGAAGGCTGAAGTCCAGTCTCCAGGAGGCCCCAGCAACACACTGACTCGAGTTGGTGAATAGCAGTGTGTAGTGACCCTTCACCCCTCACCTAGTTACCAAGAGCCGGCCTTTCTGGAAGGCTGGCCACAGGTTCCTCCCTGCACGGAGCTGCGGCTTCCTGGAACCCTCATGGTGCACTGTAAGGTCTCGTAAGGTGCAAGGACTGTCTCCATGTTACAAATGCACTGCAGAGAGATGGGGCAGCTTTCCCGGGTCACGTGGCGGGAAAGATTTCCTAGGCCACTGAGAAGGCAGGCCCAGTGACGGGTGAAAAAGGAGCTTCCCCAGCCACATCGATCACTCACCTGAAGTGGGCTTGCATGATGGGATTCATTCAGAGCCTGCCTGGAGACCCTTGGCCTGACCAGCCGCTGATCCACAGGCCTCTGATCCGTCCCTCCACTCACCCTAGACCAGTGGTGCTCAAGTGGGGGTGACTGCACCCCAGAGGGGACACTGGCATGTCTGGAGACATTTTGGTTGTCACAGCTGTGGGAGGAGGAGGTTCTGCTCATCCTTAATGAGGAGAAGCCAAGACAGTCACTAAATAGCCAGCCAGCCGCACGGCAGCCCAGACCCCATGACGAAGGTCTGACCAGCCCAAAATACGCAGCCCGTCAGTGCCAAGGTGGAGACACTCTTCCCTGGACTCCTGGCCCTGGGTAAGCCAGGGAACTGCGTGTAGAAAGACAGCTTCAACCTGAATAAAAAAAATGAGGGACCATGATGTGTCATTTCATAAGGACACGAGACACACTATAAGCAGAGGCATGAATCAGAGTCAGATTGCCCAGGACAGGATGCTGTCTTCGTCATTGGCCAGCTGTGTACCCTTAGACAAGTTACTTAACTTGTCTGAGCCTCTGTTTCCTCATCTATAAAATAGGTTTACTCACATTGCAGATAAAACTGGAGGAGCTGGAAGGACAGAGCAAGGAATGGGGTTCAGAACCCAGCAGGCAGGACAGGACAGAAAGCCCACTGAGCTCCTTAAACACTTAGGGGATCTGTGGGGAGTGACATGTCCCTTGGTCACGTGCATGTCCTCCTTGACCCAACACCAAGGGGAAATGCAGCAGGCTGCTGAGGTGCCCCCTAACCTGCTCAGGTAGTAGTTCCCAGCCCTGGCTGCAGACAGAATTACCCCATCTTCTCACCAACTGCTATTCAAAGGGCATCTCACATTTCCCCAGGAGAGAGTGGCTGGATTCACTCATTCGCTCCGTCATTCATTCAGCAAACACTGGCTGAGCACCTCCTAAGCGCTAGGCATTGAAATGGAGCAGCGAACCCAACAGGTGATAAAGATCTATCGTGGAACATGGGCCATAAACAAATCAGCTAGTTGAAACCAGCAGGCTGTCAGATGGTAATGTGGGCTAGGGAATCAAGCAAGAGAGGAGACGCTGTGCTAGTAGGGTCATTTCCATTTTAAACTGGTGAACTTTGCGTTGCACAGAAAACTTTGGAGACTGGAAGGGAGCAGGCTCTGAGGGAGCCCCTCGACCCCTGCGGGGACAGGGAGGGAGAGCGAGCACTCCAGGCAGAGAGAGGGAATGGCCAGGGCCTGAGTTTGATTTTGCAGGTGCTGAGGGCTTGAGGGGAAGGTGAGCAGAGCAAAGCACAGGAGGTGAGCTGAAGAGGGCCCCACAGTGCAGGGCAATGCAGGCTCCCAAGACAGAAGCCAGGACAACACCAGGAAACACTCTGTCAGCCGCTCTTGCTACGGGCCACAGATTCTCAGCATGAGTAAGGACAGAGGCAGGGCCCAGTCCACATCCAGGTAGGGGTGGAGAGGCTGGAGCAAGGTGGGAGTAGCTTAGAAACATGGTAAGTCATAACCGTAGGTCCAGGGGGATTTCCCAGGAGGAATTATTAGATGAGGGGTGAAAGGGAGTCAAAGGTGACTTCAGAAGGGTGTCACCTAAGAAGAGGCAAGGATGTCATTCACATCCAATAAGCCACTTACTGATGCAAGGAAGGCCACAGGTCAGAGGAAGACGCAGAGTTTGGGAGTTAGACGGACTGGGTTTAACTAGTGGTTCTGCAGCAGATGCATAGTTAGTTACTCAGCCTGAAAGAACCTCAGTTTGTTTATCTGAAAAATGGGCACCACAGTGTCTCTCTCTTACAGGGTTGTCATAAGATCAAGGAAGTAAGGAATGTAAAAGTGGCCTGAAATAAAACGTGGTGCCATTCACTCGGTGACCTCATTCTTGTAACCCCTGGTTGGCTGGATTTCTCCTGGAGGTGTCTAGGGTTGGGCAAACCACAGAGGCAATGAATCCTCATTTTTGCTGGCCAGGAAAATGAGCACCAAAAGGGGAGTTCTGGGGTTTTATTTGGCCTTGCTCAACTCCCATCTCAGGACCTAATTGCCTTCCCTGTGTCCTGCCCTCTGGTGTGGGATCTCAGCCTCAGGAACCTGCCTGGGATCCCTAGAGCCTCCCAGACCCACCAGGGAGAGGCTCTATTCCCCAGGGCAAAGGAAGGGGAGTCTCGGGAGCAGTATTTACTGAGCACCTCAGAGCACTCAGGTAGTGGTTCCTCCCAGCCCTGGCTGCAGACAGAATCACCCAGGCAGCTTCATAAAACTGTGATGCCCAACCTGCCCCCAGCACCCCCACCCCACCAGCCAGCCAGTCTGGTTTAATGAACTCTAGACACAGCCAAGCCAAGCATTGGTGATCTTTTAAAACTCCCCAGGAGATTCTAATGTGTAGCCCAGTTTGATAAACTCAGAACCAAATTACCATTTTGTTCATTTTACAGATTAAATAAAGTGTGAGGGCCCAGTAAGGTGGCCCACGCCTATAATCCCAGTGGCTCGGGAGGCTGGGGTAGGAGGATGGCAAGTTCAACACCAGCCTCAGAAACTTAGTGAGGCCCTAAGCAACTCAGCGAGACCCTGTCTCAAATAAAATATTTTAAAAAGGGCTGAGGATGTGGTTCAGTGGTTAAGCACCTCTGGGTTCAATCCCCCGGTACAAAACAAACAAACATGAGACCCAGTGAGGTTAATGACTCTTTTAGGGCCTCTCAGCTGCTAAGGGATAGGGCCAGGATACAAACCCTGGCAGGTCTGACTCCAGATCCTGGGGTCTTTCCACCACCTTCCATTGGAGCCTTAAGGAAAAAGTGCTTATAACGGATCTAACTACTTAAATCTTATACTGAAATTTAAGATTTAACTACTTAAATCTGATACTTATATTGTGGCTCATTAAATTCTTTATAGAAATACTTGTGGAGGCAGAAACCTTTAATCATAATTGTTAGGAGCATGTGTCCAAAGTGATTAAGGAGGCAGCCGAGGAAATGGATTCATTACTAGGCCTTCCATTTATAGGTGTCTTCGGGACACACCTGTGGGGCGAACCTCAGTGCCCTTGCCTCAGGGTCTGGTGTTGCCAGCCCTCCTTGTGACTACCTGGCACCAAGGTGAGGGTCAGTTCAGGGATGGCTGTGTTTGGCCAACGTTTACTGAGCACTCAGCAAATGCCAGGCTTGGGGCTGGGCACCCTCTTCTGCATAAGTCACAGCCCCTTCACATCCAACCCTCGCAGGCCCGGCCCTGTGGCTCTCCATGTTGATTGGAAGTCTTGGGATTCCAGCTGGAGCCGCTGCCCTCCCAGGTGACACTTGGAGAAGACTCTGCTACCTCCAGCCATCAGCTCCACACAGCCGGTGGAGGTGAAAGCCTGGCCCTCCGTGTCCTCCAAAAGCAATTAGAAATGCAAATAAGCCACACAATAATTACACACAAGTTTCAACTTCTCTTCCAGCCTCACCAACCACCTGTTATGAAATTAAAGGGGATTTATTTTTTAATTAATGTGACAGTAATTAGCAGAAAGTTCAGATTCTTAGAACGAGGCCTACACATGGGAAGGTAGGCATGGAACAGAGTGCGATTTTATATTTCAAAAAGCTCCGAGGATGTTTGGGATTCTGCAAGCGTGCCTCTCTGCCTCCATGGTTACCAGCAGCTCTGTTGGGAACAGCCTCCGGTGCACATCTTAAAACCAAACAGGGCTGGCGGGTGGAGTGCAAGTATTGGTCTCAGCAGGCCTGGATTTGAATCCCACATGGCTACTAGGTTGTGTGGCCTGGGAAAAGTTTCTTGACTTCTCTGAGCCCTAATTTCCTTTTAGAGATAATACTTATTTTTCCAACATTGTCATGAGATGGTTGAAGAAGAGTTAATGTCCCTCTACCAAAGTGCCATGCCCCTCTAACAACGTTTTTTAAATTTATTTATTTATTCTAATTTGTTATGCATGACAGCAGAATGCATTTCAAATCGTAGTGCACATATAGAGCACAATTTTTTCATGTCTCTGGTGGTAACAAGGTGGAGTCACACCATTTGTGGTTTCATGCATATTCCTAGGGTAATGATGTCCATCTCATTCCACCGTCTTTCCTACCCCCATGCCTGATCCCTCCCCTTTGCCCTATCTAAAGTTCCTCCATTCCTCCCAAGCTCCTCCCCACCCCCATTATGGATCAGCATCCACATATCAGAGAAAACATTCAGCGTTTGGGTTTTGGGGATTGGCTTACTTCACTTAGCACAATCTACCAACTCTTTAAAGAATAAAAAACAATCCATCACTATGAAATAATTATATTGAATAAGAATATACAGAATTACATGGTCTGGGTTGGGTTTGCTGAAAGATCCTGGTTTGCCCAAGCTGTCTTGATCCCATATCTCAGGCAATCTGGGACTGCCTGGTCACCCTGGTTCCTGGGGAGCAGAGCCCGAGAAGCCATTTACTGTGAGGGATGTTCATAAAGGAGCATCCTTGGGGTCAACCCCAGAGGGGAAGGAAGAAGAGGGATAGGGCAAGCTATTGTGTAGAACCAACAAGATCTTTGGCCAAAACCGCAGGGGCTCAAGTCTCCTCGGCCCCTCAGAGTTACCCTAAGTTAGGCCAAGGTGATCCGGCCTCGGTAACTCCACATGCAGCAGTATTGGATGTGGGCTACCTTGGGAAGAGCTGGGTTCTCTCTCCAGTCCAGGAAATCTCTAGAGGTGCTGACACCAGAGTCCTCCATCCACTCCGAGCCATGGCAACAGACCAGTCTTTCCCTGCAAGGGGCATTCCTTCCAGAAGATCAACCACAGGACCTGGGAAGCATAAATTCCACCAACTGTGAAAACATAAACCCTGCAGAAACTGTCACCAAAATAGAAAACGGAACCCAAACATAACTGCACCCAGGAAGTCCACACACACACCCCTTCCACCACCCACAGACCACAAGGTGTTCTTGAGTGTAGAGATCACAGCCAGCACTCAAAAAAAAAAAAAAAAAAAATCCTCTCAACTTCTCTCCCTTGTTCCTCCATGTAACTCTCCAGTTAGCATGGGTCCCCTCATCCCCATGTCATTGCTACCTTCTGTGTCATGCTCCTCCACGCCAGGGCTGAGCGCCCACAACATGCTCACGTGCATTGAAATGCCACAGTAGCCGGTGGCTTGCAGAGACAACTGTCTCGTTCTTTTCTCCAAGGTCAGTGCTCTGTGGCTCCCTGTGGGAAACACAGTTCTCAAAAATAAGTCCAGACCTCTTAGCCTGATGTTGAACCCTCCAGGATCCATGTGCCAGCCACCCTCCCCAGCACTCTCTGCCACCTGGTCTCCCTCCCGGATCCTCCATCTCTGCCTTTGTGGTTACCTCTTCCTCCCTCCAGCTTTGTTTTACTGTTTATGGGAATCAGCTCATCCTTCCATGCAAAACTCAGAGCTGCCTCCTCCTTGAAGCATCTCTGCTGCTTCAGTCTGCAGGGACCCCATCTCCAGCACCCAGCACTCATGGCCTTGCAACATTAGTCTCCTTTGTGAAGCCATGTGGACTCAGCTGAATCGTCACCTCCTTCTGCTTCCTGGAACTCCCTCCCCTGGACCAACTCCATCACACCAGGAATGACCTAGTAGTTGCTGAGAGCAAGTGCCCCAGAAGGTACCTGTGAGACCTGGAGGCTCTCTGAACTGCAGCTCCCTCCTCTGTAAACTAAAGATGAGGATAATAGGGTCTACTGCATGTTGCACCAAAGACAACGATAAAGGGGACATCGATGGTACGGGAGAAGGCCTAGAGGAGAGGACATTAAGTGCTAGACCCTTAATAAGTGTAGGTCCCCTCCTGCTTCTCCTGAAGCAGCAAAGGAGAAACAATATTCATTAAGCAACCCTCGCGTGTAGAGCACTTTACTTACATCTTGGCCTTGAGAATTATGACTTGATACACAGTCATTACTCCAAGACCATCATTAGAAATGAGAAAATCACAAAGAGGACTTTCTAAGGTCACATTGGAGTAAGTGACAGACATTAAAGCAGGAATGACTTCATCGCTCTGATTAAAGAATTCTTTGTTCATCAATAAGAAGCCCCAGGAACATGTGATTATTGGTAGAAGCCAGACAATGGTTTCCCAAATGTATTCCAAGAAGAGAATGAAGAGGAGCTGATCTAGGAAGATTTGGATATTCACGTGGAGGCAAGAGATCAAACATCCTGCCCCTTCCCATTCTGGAATGTTCCATGATTCTCCTTGTGATTCCCCAAACAGCAGGTAGGGCACTGTGCCCAAGAAATACACACCTGTACTGGGCAGGTGGTGGGAGGAATCTGTTGTCATGATAGAAATTAAAATCCATTTTTCTTCAATTGCTGTCACTTCTCAGTAATTACCTGGATGCTAATGCCTCAGACGAAGGTTTCTCCAAGCCATAATTGAACTTTAATAAGGTGTGCATGGCGTTAAAGGAAAACAAAATGGCAATCTGACGCTGAAATGTCAGGAAAGCTGTGTGTCAGCTGCCGCTGCCCTAAATTTTGAGTGAGAAATTCATTAATGTTGAGAGCTGTCACAGCTTTTCTCAACATCGACGAGCATCCGAACTTATTAATGCAATTACCTTAAAATAATTAGCAAGCACCCAGTGCATGGCAGAACCTCACAAGATGCATCTGGCATTGTGAAGGTCTCCAAGGAAATGCCATCAGGTTCGCTGGGTTGGTGCCTGCTCCTTCAAAACAGTGCTTTCCAAGGAAGGTAGAAAAGATGTAAAGAAGAAAGGGAGGAAAAACAAGGAGGGGGAAATACAATACAGATGGCTAATTAAAATATGGATAAACTTTCCACCTCGCTATTGATCAAATAAATAGTCATCTGAACAACAATGAGATCCTATTTTTACTTAGCAAATTGGCAGAGTTGTTTTTGTTTTTGTTTTTGTTTTTTTCAATTTTAAAGTGAACGCTTCTGGGACTACAATGAGAAAGGCATTCTTACTACGAATATAGGAATGTCAATCTGCACAAGCTCTGTGGGAGCGCCTATCAAAACACATGCTCTCAGGGGCTGGGGTTGTAGCTCAGTGGTAGCGCACTCGTCTGGCATGTGTGAGGCACTGGGTTCAATCCTTAGACCACATAAAAATAAATAAGTAAAGGTATTGTGTCCATCTATAATTTTAAAAAAAAATTTTTTTGGTGATGCTGGGGATTGAACCCAGTACCTTGTGCATAGGAGATCGGCACTCTGACAACTGAGCTAGATCCCCAGCCCCCTAATTTTAAAAAAAAATATTTAAAAAAAAACATGCTTTCAGCCAGGTGCAGCGGTGCATGCCTGAAATCTCAGCAACCTTGGAGTCCATGGCAGGAAAATTGCAAGTTCAAGGCCAACCTGGGCAACTTAGCAAGATCATGATTCAAAATAATAAAATAAAGCCAGTGGTACACACCTGTGACTCCAGCAGCTTGGGAGGCTAAACGCAGGAGGACTGCAAATGCAAAGCCATCTTCAGCAACTTAGCAAGGTACTAAGCAACTTAGCAAGACGCTGTCTTTAAATATGATATAAAAAGGGCTGGGATGTGGCTCAATGTTTAAGCAATCCTGGGTTCAATCTCCAGTAACCCCCCAAAATAAAAATAATAATAAAAGGGGCTGGGGATGTCTCTCAGTGGTAGAGTGCTTGTCTAGCATAATGTAGCCCTCAGTTCAATCCTCAGCACCACAAAACAACAACAAATAATAATAATACATGAGCTTTCATTTATCTGAATATTTATTAAGCACCTGCTGTGTATGAGGCACTGTGCTAGTACCAGTAACACAGCAGTATACCAGATATAGCCTCTTCACTCAAGGATGAGTAAGTGGCCACCTCATGATCATTATGTGATGGGCATATACATTATGGCTGACCAATTGAATGGCAGAGTTTTGTAATGGCCAAAAGTTGTTTTTTAAAAACTATTTAATAATGTATGAAAATGTGCTTTTTATTTAATGCTAAAAAAAGTATAAAACCTCCTAAAATAAAGTCATCCTTTGATATCCATGAAGAATTGGTTCCAAGACCCTCCAAAGAAACCAAAATCAGAAAATGTTCAAGTCTCTCATATAAAATAGCATAATATTTGCATAGAACCTGTATACATCCTCCCACATACTTTAAATTATCTCTAGGTTACCTATAATACCTAATCAGTGTATTTCATAGTACTTACTATGTAAATAGTCATTATACTGTATTCCTTAGAGAATAATGACAAGAAAAATTTGTACATGCTCAGTACCAATGCAATTTTTTCTAGTATCTTTGATCCACAGTTGATTGAATCTATGGATGTGGAACCTGCAGACATGAATCACTGTAGGTGCTTAGAAAACATAAATAACTGGAAATACATCCAAAGGTTGTGATTATCATGATGGGTTGTGATTATAGTGAATTTTTATTTTCTCCTTTTATGTGTGTATATTTTCTATTTTTCTACAAAATAGCAATCTGAAACTGAAATGTCAGAGAAGATGTTGTCAACTTTTATTTTATCTTTTATTATTGTTTTTGCAATAAAAATGCTATCAGCTACTATCGCTTGAGGGCTGAACAGGGTATTCTCTGAATGCTTCCTGACGTGGTCATTGGATGCTCACCATAAAGCAGCAAGGAAGGAACTGCTGTGACCTGTGTTTTGGAGATCAGAACACAAAGGTGGATTGAGGTCAAGCAGCACAGCCCTACAAGGGGCAGAAATGGAGTTTGGATTGAGGCAGTTTAACCTCAGACCCTAGGATATTAATCACTGTGCACTTTGGAGATGATGTGTTGCTATTTACGTGAACTTCAGCACAAGGAGATGGAACAAAGTCTGTGAAGTCCAGGGACTTTGATTTCAGTCCTAGCATTGTGACTCTTGGGCACTTGGTTTCCCCTTTCTAGATCCCAATTTAATTATCTAAGTAATCGGTTTAATAGTCTCTGTCCTGGCTGATGTGGAGAGCATGTGACCCACGTCAATATTTCTTTGAAGTTCTCAACAAACATAACACTATCTCCCTTCCACCCTGTGGGGCAGGTGAGCTGCTCAGCAGGTGTGAGGGCACCTTGTTAACTGTGTACATACTATAGGCCGACAAGGAATTGCTCTTATTACTTCAATTAAGCTTGACTTTCTCATTGTCCTTGATGGAAGCCCTTGTTGGGTTCCCCTCTCTCAATCTCCCCACCTGTTCAGTGTGGCAGAGTGGCCTCCATGATCTCCCAAATCTCCCCACCTTGGACATCGCAGGACTCCAGGTGGATATAGAGACCGATACTCGTCCTCAGTCCTCCAGTCAATGATGAAAACCAGTATCCAACACAGGCAGCTCCAACTCAAAGAAGTCCTTGGGTTGGAGCTGGATTCGATGCACAACCTCATCATGAGCACTCAGAGGTGATGATGGATGTACCATGCTCAATAAATCTCAGTCCCCTTCCTACCCCTGCCTGCAAGCTAAGTTGGCTCTAGTCCCGGATTTCACTGTAGAGTGAGGTCATTTTGGCTCATTAGAAAAATCATTAACAGATCCTCCCTCAATTAAAACCTATGGTAGAAACAACAGAAAGATTACTTTGCCTCCTCTGTGCCGCTACACCACGATTTCCCCAGGACAATCCTGCTGTGTCTCATTAAATGCGAAAAAATGACAGTGAATTGAAACTTGTTAGAGAGCCCAGCACTTCCTCTGGCCCAAGCAGAGGTGTATATTAGTGTTATCAAAGTTGCAGTTGTCGCTATTCCGTAAGACTACATCAGCCCACCTGTCTTTCTAGATTTAAACACCAGCTGAATTTGTATGATACCTTTTATCGAACAGTGAGATTTGTTCTTCTTTTCAGATTTAGCTACCAGAAAATTGAAATCTGAATTCACAGTGCATGTTCAGTTACTAACTCAGCTCAAAGATTTGCTTCAAGTAGCTTCTCTCCTCTTATTTGCTTTTGAAATCTGCTCTCTTCTTTTGTAATTCTGATCGATCCCTTTATATGTTCTAAAATATTTGTATTTCCTCAGATTTTCTACAATGATAAAATTCTTGCCATCTATGTTATCCCTATAATAGTCTCTACTTAGCCTATCATTATCCAGAAATGAGAGTTTGCCCAATCCTTACTATAAATGTGGGACAAAAATAAGCAAGTACATTTTCAGGGTGGGGTTCTTGGAAAGATATCAAGAAAATGAAAAGAGCAATGAAAAATAGAATGACCCAATTTGATCCCTCAGTTGACATTAGTATATGGGGGTGTCCCAGTTGGGGTTTGCTGTGAGCTGGGCCTCACCTCCACCAGCAAAAATGAAGTAATAGGAGCTCCCAGGTAGTCTTGGTCCTCCCTCTGGCATTTACCATATAGACTTCTAGGTGCTTCCAAATGCCTCCTCCCACTTCCTTTCTTCCCATACAGACCTCAGCTGTTCTTTGGAACCCAACTGTCAGAATTCAAGGTCCAGCAGATGACCCAGGTGAGATGCAATCTTCTGGCATAGAAGTCTACCACTTCCAGAGATATGGGCTGGGTGCAGCCTCTTCTCTCTGCTTAACCTTGCATAGAACATTGTTCTTATCTTAGCCCAGATCTGGCTATTTTCCTCTGAATCAGCTGCAAGCGTGGTGTCTCGGAACTGTGAGCTGAATGTCACCTATTCAGTGTCCGGATCCCATCCGTATCAGGCAGCCCTGCAGTCATCCAGGTGGGCTTCAAGCCCAAAAATTCCACCTTGATTATAGGATGTGGGCCATCTCCCTGGCCCCTCTCACCAAGGGACAATGATGCTTGAAAGAACCACAGATTCCAGGATGAAAAATGTCCAGTGATGTTCATTCATTCATTCATTCAGCTGTCCCATGGAAGGTAGCTTTTCCTCTTTCCTCACTGCAGTGACTTTCAGGGATTAGTCACTGATCCCAAGGAAGTGGGGTGGAAGTCAAGCTCCATGTACCCATCTCTGTCGAGAAATGCAGCACTTGCCTGGGGCCATGGAAGAATGTCTTTGAGACTAAATTAGAATCTGCTCAAGTGACTAAGACAGGGGACGCTGAGAGGAGGGCAGGTTTTGAGAGCCCTGTTCATGCTGAACACTTTCTCCTCTGTCTGGGTCTCCACAGACTCTGCTGCTGGCCTGGCTCAGGCAGGCGGGCAAGGGGCTTCTAACCTTTCAGGGCCCGAATTCCTTCAACGGATCACCAGTGGGAGAAAGCACCCTCTGTAGATGTGTGACCTCCAGAGGCTTGACTGGTAGGCTAACACCCTGATCAACCCAACCCTAAGTAGAAGAAGCCATGAGTACACCAAATCTACCAAGCAGCAGAGGTGAGCCTACCTGAAATGTGGGCAGAATATGCCACATTTGCCTGCAGTTGGGCAGAATCATCCAGCCCAAATTCTACTTTATGTTAAAGTGTTGGCTCTCTCACATAATTTATTGAATGGCTCTATCCACAGAAACAGGGACAGCATAGCAGACTGTGTGTATTGGCTGTTGACCCTCATGACCACGTGGCTGTCTGGGAGTGGGCAGTTCAATCACAGCTGCTGCCCAGCATCACAAGAGAGCATTATATTTTATATCATTATATTTCATATCATAGCCCAGGTAGAAATCAGCATTCAAAATTCTTAGTAGGCTTCTCTTGACTGCGTATCACTTTCACACCATCGTCAAGTTAAAAAGCTGTAAGTCAAACCATCATAAGTCAGGGACCTTGTGTACTTCAGGATTAGGGCGAAGAGAGTAGCCAGTGTTTATTAGCACCTACTCTATGCCAGGCCTTGGCTATCTTGTCATTGAATTCCCCTGACATCTTTATGAGTTAAAGATGATTCCTCCATTTTTTATAGGTAAAGACATTGAAAAATTCAAAAAATTTATGTTATATATGGTCAGGAATACAGAAACAGGCAAGGAAACTCAAATAGAGGCCCCGAATCTGGGAAAAATTGTTACACGTGTGTTAAAAGGCTGAAGGAGAAAACAAGGGTTGGTGTTGAGCTAGCCCGGGGATTAGTAACCACAGGAAGTACTCCCAGGTAGTCGCAGTCCTCCTCAAGGGCTGGGGGAGGAAAGAGAAAAAATGGTGCCAGCAGAGTCTGATCAGAAAGTTCTGCCAGGCAGGTGCTAAGCAGCTCATGCATGCAGCAAGATGCTCAGAGGGAGGGGTACCCCAGAGGATGGCGTGCAAGGTGTGGCTGGTACTGCTGCCATGCTAGAAAAGCCAAAAAGAAACAAGGACCTGAGAGTTCCCAATGTCATCTGATGCTGGGATAATGTGGACTCAAGATGGAAGCTGAGAGGTGGTTTACCCTCTGTCCCCTGCAAGACCACCACCCAGATCCGCCAGTCCCTGGAAAGAGGCAGTCCCTGGATGATGTCACTTGCACAGTCTTGACCCCAGCATCAGAGAGGAAGGGTGAATTGGAAGCCAATAAACTGTATAAAAAGAAATGCTGTGTATCACATCAGAAGGGAAGTCGGCCCAGGGTGGCCCAATCACTTCCTCCTTTGGGTCTTACTACACTCTGTGCATTATTCTCCCAACCCATCACCAGGCCCTGGTGAACTTTTTGGTTTATATGTGAAAGAAGATGAGGAAGCCCCCCTGCTCCAGGACACCTCTCCCTGGCCTTCAGGACCATGGACAGTGACATGCATGCCCAGCCGACGGGCCAGATGCTTGGATCTGCTACACCAACAGTTCAATGAGCTCACCATCTGCCATGGGTAGAACCAGTTCTCACTTGGCCCCTGCTCTCTGCCAGGCCCTGTGCTAGCCCTGGATATGGAGAGGAGAACAAGAGACATCCCTGGTTACCAGGGAGCTTTTGGCCTCACGAAATGAAGGCAATGCTTTGGGTCTCATTTATCCTGTGCTTTCTGATTTTTTTTCCCCATAGTATCTTCATAAGGGTGAGTTTTCTGGGAGAGTAGGAATATAGGCACATGTCCTAAAGCTGCTACATTGTGCTGTATTGATGCCCTTATAGTGAGTGGCCCAGACCCATAGGCTCCATGAATTCTTGGGTCATTGCACACCTGCTTCTGTAAGTGTGTCTCGTCCTTCCCTGAGCAGCTTCTTTTTGTTCCACAGATTTGCACCTTGGAAACTACTCATCATTCACCTATGTATCCCCATGGTCTTCCTAATGACACAAATTATTAAACCTCTGCTGTTTAAATTAGGATTCTCTTGTTTGCACATAACAGAAAGTTAATTGTAGCTGGCTTGGGCAAAAGGAGAAATTTATTGAAAGAATGCTAGGTATCTCTCAGGGCTCAAGCACAATTGAGCTCTTAGTAGAATTGGAATCTGAATGCAGTGTCATAAGGAATACAGGCAGGATACCACCTTTTTCTGCTCTCAAACAATAACTACCACCACCAACTCTTCCTTCTCTTTCTTCCTCTTCCTCCTCCTCCTCCTCCTCCTCCTCCTCCTCCTCCTCCTCCTCCTCCTTCTTCTTCTTCCTCTCTCTCTCTCTCTCTCTCTCTCTCTCTCTCTCTCTCTCTACACTCTGACTTCACAGAGGCAAGATAGAGCCACCAGTATTCCTGATGTTACAGTATAAAAAAGAAACTGAGTTCTCTCCAAATCTATTCTTAAAAAATTTATGGAAGTAACTGAGTGTCCCTGCTTGGTCTGAGTGAATGGTCCAGGTGCCCACATTAAACCAGTTACCTAAATCAAAAAAGCAGGATCCCTGGAGGGTAGTTAATAGGAAACTACTCCCATTTCCTGGGAACAGAAAGGGACTGGGAATCAAATAGCATATTACAGCAGACATAAACATTTCACTAAAGGATGACACCACATGGCATTTGGTGGTCCTGCACATTACTTGTTGCTACTCTTTAATATTATAAATAATTCTTCAGCTGTCATTGAACAAATCTTCTCCCCTGTTAGGATTTTTTTCTTTTAATATACATTTCCCAAATGTGGAATACTAGCTTAGAGTTTAAGGGCCTTTTAAAAAAATCGTATCTATTATCCAAATACAAATATTTATTTTATTATTGTTGCTAGGAAAGCTATTTTCTCTGTTGCTAGGAAATTGGTAGAGTAATCAGAGACCCATAGTCTGGAGATGACTTTTAACTGGTTCTGTGATCTTGCGCAGTTGTTTGGCCATCTGATCATTCTCTATTCTCCCCAAAATGGGCATGATCATAGTTTTCCTAACTGGTTTATTTGGAGGATCAGGGATAATGTATGAAAGGCAAAAGCAACTCTCCCAGTATCTGGCATATAATACCTGTTTGAGAAACGGTACTTTTAAAATAATATTTAAAATAGACTACATGTGAAATGATTTCTTTAAATTCTGAGATTAATACTATTCAAATCAGACAATTCCTACCTGTATAGAATGCAAAAGATCTTGACACATCCCAAATCCAGTCTGTAGCTGTCACTAAATGAGGTCCACCTGAGAGATCTAAATTGCAAGGCATCTAAACTTCATTTGAATTGGCCAGCACACAAGAACTAGAAAAGGCTCAAATGTCTCAGCAACTGCAATTACTATCACCAGGTTGCAAGTTGGCAAGCTTTGGAGGCACCTGAAACAGATAGAACTAATCACTTCCTCCTTTTACTCTCACTAGATTTTATGCATGCTGTCATCTTATTATCAGGCCTTATTAAGTTTGGGGGATTAAATTTGGAAGAAGATGAAGGGATTCCAGGGACCAGAAGGCACACCACCCTAGCTTTCAGGACTACGGACAGTGACATGCATGCCTGGTATGAGCAGAACCAACACTTTGACACACCAACAGCTCAAGGAATTTACCATTGACAGGACAAGGAGTGCTCACCAAATCCAAAGGCATTGATGAATTCCTACTAAGGGGTTGTTGCTAGTACATTAAGATGTTCAGCAAAATAACTCATATTTTTAGAGAGACCCAAAGGCAGAAGTAGTTAGATCTACCTGAGTGGGGGCATGGCCATTGAGCTGGATCTTGGAAGGTGGAGCCCTGTGGATTAGGGAGGCCCTGGACAGTCCAGGCAAGAGAAGCTCATACACAAAGCCCTATTCCAGCTTCTTCTCTCTGATCCCTGTGTTCTCTCCAGACAGAGAGCCTGTTCTGCATCTCTGAGGACTTGTGGCTGCTCATGAATTGACCTGCCATGAGTCCAGATTCGCAGGGCAGGAGTCTAATCTTTTATGAAAAGGATACAGCTAGCCTTTGAAGGCAAAGAATGGATCTATAAATGTTCAGAAGAAACTGAGTGATAAGGGTGGATTCATCTCGGCATGCTGGCTCTTAACTCTAGCTCTATCTCTTTTATAACAACTGGATCCGCTGGGTGGAAATCCTAACTCTAGACACCATGGAGGGCCCAGTTAATGATCTGGGTGTCCCACATGTCTGAGCATATTCTCTCAAAGCCTGCTTTTGGAGTCCTCAATTTATCTCATTACCCTCGCCGTTCCCAGGATAAGCCTTGCCGTTTGCTTAGTCATCAACGTATTTGATTAATATGTATTGAGCTCCCAGAATATTCCAAGCACTGTGCAGACTGGTGAAGAGGCAACAGAGGCCAAACTCCCGGTCTTGACCCTCATGGGTTCCCAATCCAATAGAGGAGACAGAGTCATGTCAATTCACACATAGATATTCACCACGAAAGTCTACAAACAGGTACTCTTTTATTTTGTAACAAATTGAAGATGTCTTTAGATGTTCTGGACATTCCTCTCTGTTTCCAGACTTCGTGGGCACCCTGTATAACCACAGACTGTGTTAAGAAAAAGCACCAGTTATTAAAAATTGAGGCTTAGTGAGGGTGAGGGACTTATCCATGGAAACGTGGTTAGTTAATAGCAGAACTCGGGGAGGGGGGGAACCTCCTACCCTAGCTCTTGCCCTCCAGCTCAGAGTATAAATTAAAGAACAGGAGTTGAGACCTCTGAAATGGGAATCATATCTTCTGGGAGCTACCATTGTCCCTTCAAGAGCCCCTTCACCTGACCTGGGAGCCAGATCCCTGTCCTTTGTCTTCTGGGAGGCCTGACCCCAACCCCAAAGTGTTCAAATGGAATGTATAGCCACAGCTCTGGTACTAACCATTCCCTGGAGTTTAGCTTAAATCATGGGTATTTGCTCTGCACTTGAAGGAATGGAGGCCGCTGGGTGAGCATTTAGCAGGACATTTTATGCTGCTTTTCCTTGCCAGGAAAACCTCCCCCTCCTTCTTCTCTCCAGTTTTCCCCCTGAGCAGGATATAAATTATTTTAACTATCTTTACTTAAAAGCCAACAACCTGGAAAGGAAAGCTGGTTGCCTTCTGGGTTTGGGGGTGTTTTTTTTTTCTTTTTTAAATGCTTACAAAGCAAACGGCAGAGCTCCTAGGACAATAGGATCCCTGTGAATGGGAGAAAAGGGCCACCCTAGACCATCTCTAGGGCAAAGGCCACACTAGTTCACTCTTGGAGAGAAGTTCCTAAGTCTGGTGGTGGAGACCTAGCATTTATTTCTCAGAAAACCTAGTCTGGTGGGGACAGCACCGTCCTGCCCCAGTGGGCGTCCAAGTCTAACGGAAGAGGCACCACCACCCTGCCCTAGAGAGTCCTACTCTGATGGGAGAAGAACATCTTAGCCATAAAGAAAGTTCTTAACCTGATGAAAGAGGCATAATTCTGTCCTGGGGGAGACCCAAGTCCAATGGGTGGCAAGTCTCTCTCTCTCTCTCTCTCTCTCTCTCTCTCTCTGTAGATGAAGAGTTACAACCTGGAGCTATTGCCAAGCTCACCACAGAGTTCTATGATCATGGGACTCTGCAGGAGTCACTAGGCTGTTCTGCTCAAGCTGTGTAGCCCCCATCCAGGGGTGGAGGTTATCCCACCTCGCCACGGTCTCTTTGGCTCTGCCCTGTGACCTAGAGTGTGCCCCATTCACTAGGGACAGCACTGGTTGGGTCGAACAACCAGCCCAGCACATGTTTACTAATGCAGTGCTCAGAGAGGAGGTGACTTTACTAACCCTGCACAGAGAGCAGTGGCTTTTACTCAGGACAGGGCTGGGACTATCAGGAATTCAGCAAAGGTCTTGTAGTAGTGGCCAGACTCTCCAAATCAGGTCCCCCCCCCCCCCCCCCGTGGGTCTCAGTCCAAGCACAGCAGGTAAAGTGACACCCACCTTCAGTCTCTGGCCCCTCGCATGCAAAGCTTTTCAAAAACCCATTCAATGTGGCAGCTACTTTACATAACTTAGCTTATTTTCTGTAATCCTAATCACAGCCCTGAGATAATTGCTGTAATTCCCATTATAGAGAGAACAATGAAGTTTGCGGAGTTAGACAATTTACCCCAGGTCACAGAGATCGTCAGTAGCAGAACAGGGATTTAAACACTGGTGCAGTTCTAAAGCTCCTGTTTTTCTCCACTACATATGACGCCTCCCCTGGAGCTGAGGAGACACAGGGAAGCCACTCAGACACTAGGCACAGAGCACTCTTCAGAGCATGCTCAGTGGGCCAAGAACTGAGAGGTGAGTGTCCAAGCTGGGGGCACTGGGTGTAATAAAATAAACCAGTAGTCTTTAGACTTCAGGACTCCTAAGAATCACCTGAGAGGCACATTTAGAGCCCCAGTGACTGAGCTTCACCATCAGAGAGTTGAGCATCTCTGGGCCAGACCCAGGAATGTTATTTTTTTATTTTTTTGTTGTTTTCTAACTTTATTGAGCATAATCATCAGTAGGGGTGCATTTTACTTTTTTATCATATAATATATATATATATATATATATATATATATATATATATATATATATATATATAATTTTAACCATTAAGCTGTTAAAAAATAAGAAAGATTTTCTTTTTGTTCTAATTAGTTATACACGACAGTAGAATGCACTTTGACACATCATACATAAATGGAGTCTAACTTCTCACTCGTCTAGTTCCACATGATGTCAAGTTACATAAATCATGTAATCATACATGCACATAGGGTAATAATGTCTAATTCATTCTACTATCATTCCAATCCCCATGTCTGGCCCTCAATCACCTCTGTCTAGACCAAAATACCTCTATCCCCCATTGTGAATTAGCATCCATGCATCAGAGAAAACATTGGACCTTTGGTGCTTTGGGATTGGCTTATTCAGGAACGTGCATTTTTATCACCATCTGCAGACAGTCCTCAAGCAGCCAGGCCACAGGAGACATTGAACATCCAACTAACACTTTATATAAGTCCTTTATCCCTGACGTCATCCTTGACATCATCCTTTGTATCATCCTTTGTGAATGCATGCACGTACCTCATCCCAAGTAATGCTTCTTACAAACCCAGCAAGTCAGTGTTTCGAGACCTTCAGTTCCATTTGACAACAGAATCTCCAGACCATACAAGGGCTGGAAGGACGCAGCAGGTAGTGGCAGGGCCAGGGCTGACTCTCCAGTCATCCTACCTCCAGGTCTGCCCTCTCTTCAGCATGCAGCCTCACCTCTGCATAGGAGATGGGAAGGGAAGTAGACAGGTATTCCTCAAGATGTGGCCATGGGGAGGATGTTTGGGGATGGCCTTTGAGACCAAGGGCCAGTCCGTGGGGCCTGCAGGAAGAGACAGGATGCTGCAGAGGAGGAAGAGAACTGTGGCAGCATAAGCCATGAGCCAGGAAGGAGTGAGGCTGAGGGCCAGAGAAACTCCAGTAGCCCAGGAGAGAGATTCTGGAGACTTGCCCGGGGCTGCAACTGAAATGATAGAAGACAACCTCAAGGAAAGAGTTATGGGAGGTGTGTTGTGTTACATACAATATCCCCCAACTAATTATTGCATGAGCAAAAACAGAAGCCTATTTAACAACTTACTGGCCAGAGTCAGGGAGAGAACACACTTAAGAATTTTCCCAAGAAAATTAATTTGGGCAGCAGAGAAAGGACAGAACTGGAGGGAGTTCTGTCCTCCTCCCAAGGAGCAGAGGGCTGGACTCAGAGAGGTCTGCAAGGCATGGCCAAGGTAAAGTAGGTGCACAGGGAAAAGTGTGTTACCAGTGTATAAATAGTCACAAAGTCAGGGAAAGCTGTCATCGCTGGCAGCCCCAGAATCCAAGGCAAGAGATAGCAAGAAACTTTGAGCAGACTTGCAGGCAGACGTCATAGACAGTTAGAGTGGAAGGAGCCTTAGGAAATGCCAAGTCTGACGTCCTCTCTTTAGGGATGGGGAAACTGAGGCCTGGACATGTAAAGCGACCTGCCCAAAGTCACACCCCTGGGGATCAGTTCCCGAAACTTCTGGTTCCAGATCCATGCTCCTTCCCACCCACTAAGCAAGGACCTCTCCCCAACAACCCCACTGCCCCCCTGACTAAATATTATCTGATCCTTGACTTGAAGACAGAAGAGACAGCTAATTAAAGTATGCAATCTTTAAATGTCAGTTCAGAATAGCATATTAACATAATCCCCAGATGGAGGCATTAGCATTTGTACTCTCTATATTGCCTGCTGGAACTTGCTGACATGTCTAAAATCAAACATGTAACTACTGCCCAAGGTGGCAGGGAGCCATCCAAAGAATATAGGGAGGATAGAGGAAAGGTGACGTGAGGAAACCTGGGACTCATAGGCTGAAGGCAGGAGAGCACAGGGAAATTGCAGGATAATTTTATTTTTTAATTGTTCTTTTTAGATATACATGACCGTAGAGTGCATTTTGACATACACACACGGAGTATGACTTATTCTAACTAGGATCCCATTCTTGTGGTTGTACATGATGTGGAGTTTCACCGGTGGTGCATTCATCTAAGAACGTAGGAAAGTTATATCCAATTCATTCTACTGTTTTTCCTATTCCCAAACCCCCTCCCTTCCCTTCATTCCCCTTTTGTCTTATTCAATGAACTTCTAGTCTTCCCTCCCTCCACTTGTTGTGAATTAACATCTGCATATCGGAGGAGAACATTCAGCCTTTGTTTTGGGGGGATTGGCTTATTTCACTTAGTAGGATAGTTGCCAGATCCATCCATTTACCAGCAAATGACATGATTTCATTCTTCTTTATGGCTGAGTAATACTTTGTCATGTATCTATACCACATTTTCTTTATCCATTCATCTTTTGAAGGGCACGTATGTTGGTTCCATAGCTTAGCTCTTGTGAATTGAGCTGCTATAAACATTGATGTGGCTGCCTCACTGTGGTATACAGATTTTAAGTCCTTTGGGTATAGAAGAAGGAGTGGGATAACTGGGCCAAATAGTGATTCCTATTCCAAATTTTCTGAAGAATCTCCATACTGCTTTCCAGAGTGGTTGCACTGATTGGCAGTCCTTACCAGCAATGTATGAGTGTGCCTTTCCCCCCACATCCTCGCCAACATTTATTGTTGCTATATTCTCGGTAATTGCCATTCTGACTGGAGTGAGATGGAAACTCAGTGTAGTTTTAATTTGCATTTCTCTAATTGCTAGAGATGTTGAACATGTTTTCACATATTTGTTGGCCATTCATATTTTTGAAGTGCCTGTTAAGTTCCTTTGCCCATTCATTGTTTGAGTTATTTGTTTTTTAGTGTTAATTTTTTTTGAGTTCTTTATATATCCTGGAAATTATTGCTATATCTGAGATACAGGTGGTAAATATTTTCTCCCATTCTATAGGCTCTCTCTTCACATTGATTGTTTCCTTTGCTGCGAAGAAGCTTTTTAGTTTGATACCATCCCATTTACTGATTCTTGATTTTACTTCCTACACTTTAGGAGTCTTGTTGAGGAAGTCAATTCCTAGGCCAACATGATGCAGTGTTGAGCTGACATTTTCTTCTAGTACACTCAGGTTCTCTGGTATAATGCCTAGGTCCTTGATCCACTTTGAGTTGAGTTTTATGCAGGGTGGGAGATTGGGGTTAAACTTCATTCTGTTACATATGGATTTCCAGTTTTCCCAGCACCATTTGTTGAACAGGCTGTCTTTTCTCCAATGTATGTTTGTGGTACCTTTGTCTAGCAGGAGATGACTGCATTTACATGAGTTTGTCTCTGTGTCTCCTGTTCTGTTCCACTGGTCTTCGTGTCTGTTTTGTTGATAATACCATGCTGTTTTTGTTACTACAGCTCTGTAGTATAATTTGAGGTCTGGTATTGTGATGCCTCCTGCTTCACTTTTCTTGCTAAGGAAATCACCAGGGCATTTTTCTCACCAGGACCATGCTCAGATTCGTAGCAAGAGGAAATTCTCTTGGTTGAGGAGGCCAGAGTGAATTCTCACAAGAAGTATGTATTCTGATTTTGGTTCTGCTCTTAAATTGATGAGTGATGTTGGGAAAATCCCTTTGCCTCTCTGGTCCTCAGCTTTCCTTATAATTTAAATTTAGGGTTTGGGGTTAGATGATCCTACTAGGGCTCCTTTACCTTCAGCTTCCACATTCTCATTATGCATCTCTGTGTGGGTCCCTTAGGATGCCAGGGAAGCCCCTGAGGCACAGACTCATAAAAGGGCCACTCGGCATGTGCTGGCCACCCTGACCCACCCCTCATTCCTCACTGTTGCTTTTTGCCTAAAGCATGCCTCTGACTTACCAGCCTCGGTCTTGGCTACTCTCAACAAGAATTCTGGCTCTCCTGGTGCTTGACACCTTGGATAACCTCCTTCCAGAACCCTCTGACCCCTACCTTTCTCTGTGCCTCTGCCCTGTAGTAAGTCCCAGGCCCTAGTCCATGAGGCATTTGGAGAATACCTTAGTGCACAGGAGTTCAAAGTATCCCAGGAAAATCTGCTGGAGGAAACATTTTGGGTTCACCCAGCTCTGATCCTCTCTCACCACAGTAATTCAGACAGCCTGCCTGTTAGGGCCAGAGGAAGTGGAAAAGGATAAATATGGGAAAATATATTAGGATCAACTCATGGAGGGATTTTGTCCTTTATCATCTCAGCCAGTGCTTCCTAAAGAAATGTCTGTGGACACACAGTAGGATTAGGAGGTCAAATCGGGTAAGGAACTGTAGGTACTCATTTTTCCTAATGTCACATACTTCCTGAAACACCTGTAACTTCCTGCCTGAGACAGCATCTACTGGCCACAGAGACTGTCAAGGCAGGAGCACTGGGCAGGCTGGACACTCTGGAGTGTCAACCCTCTAGGAACAGCCCTCAACCTGTATTAAGCAGGAGCAAGCCAATGAAGGCCCAGCTTCCTCCCGACTCCTGCAGGGTTTTCCACCTTCTCTCAGAAGCCCTTGAAAGATGGAGTTCATCTTCCATAGCAGGAACCCTCTTGGAATGCCCTCTCTTCATACCTTCCCTCCCCTGCCTCACCTATATGCTCCCCTACCTATATGCCTCCTGAAGTCACCTCCCAAACATAACGCTGCCCTTCAACCCTAGTTTCTGGGGAGATCCAACCTGAGACAGAAACTCTGTCCTTCTGTGGAAATTCACAAAGCACATGGATATATTAAAAGTTCCAAGAAGTCCTGCAAGAAATAAATTTTGACTGTGTTTATCTGAGCATCTTGAAACTGATTTGACCAACCGTCTTTTTCCCTGTAAGCATCTCATGGAAACAGTGTTGGGGAGGGGGACACTTTGAAAAATGCTGTGCAAGCAAGTAAGCAGGAGTAAAGCCATAGCTTGCTTTAAGAAAAGCCCCGTGAGAAGTGGCTTGCCTGTATTAGAACAATCGTTGTTATCAGTACCAGCTACATCTCTCTCTCTCTCTAGATGCTTTAGGGATCAATGATTGTCACAGCAACCCTGTGATGATAGACAGGGACAGTATTGTTGCTGTCACTTTACATATGAGGAAACTGAAACTTAGAGAGACTGAGAAATTTGCCCAAAATTGTACAGCTAATAAATGGCAGACTAGGGACTACTAACTCCGTATCCCTCTTACAATGGGTTTCCTCCTTAGCAGTGGGTCTGGAGACAGAATCCATGTTCCCATCATCCTAATCCATAGTTTCTCCATCTGTCTGCAATGAGGGCCAGCCACAGCCTCCCGGGTGTTTCTGAGGGTGAACGGTGGTCATGTGAGCTCAGGGGAAGTGACAGGAAAGGAGACC
This sequence comes from Callospermophilus lateralis, assembly GCF_048772815.1. Lineage (NCBI taxonomy): Eukaryota > Metazoa > Chordata > Mammalia > Rodentia > Sciuridae > Callospermophilus > Callospermophilus lateralis. The sequence goes on from NC_135315.1 coordinate 39,096,383, forward strand.
AACTAAGGGTCATGCATGCTCTCTGGGCACTTTGTCCCTTGTCCTGATTCAGGTACCCTGACAACTTTAATTCTCTGTTCTCATTACCCCAACACACACGCGCACACACACACACACACACACACACACACACACACACACACATCAAATCACATTAGCTATCTTTAATCAGCAATTGCTTTCCAAGGAAGTTTTCCAGGACCTAGAGACTTAGCCAGAGACTTACCTCACACAGAATACACACATGCATCTTGATTCATGCACATATATTCATAGATATTCAGGCATGAATACACTGATATTCAAGCAGCGTGTGTTTACCTGCATTCACATAACATTTGATTCACTTTATTGATGATATCTGTTACGATGTCTGTCTTCTCTTTTAGACTTCTGGACTGTAAAACCCATAAAGGGGATGGACTAAAATGGTCTCTTTCACCCCAAGAACCCCAGAGGCAAATTCAGTGCCCAGCATTCAATAGGTGCTCAATAAAAATGTCTGGAATAAATGGGTGAATCGATACATAAATCTGCAAACTGCACTCATATATATGTACCAAACAATAGTGTGCACATGCACACATATGTGTGTGTACACACCTGATATATATATATATATATATATATATATATATATATATATATATATACAAACACACATGCCCATGGGACACACACACACACACACACACTCCCCCAGATCTCAAACTCCTCATCAGAGTCCAAGGTCAGAAAATGGACAGCACATCGGCTGACATGAATCTCTTGGATGGGATCCAGAGAGCCCCCCGGCAGCCATTACTTTGCTATCAGTCTATCTGTCCCATTTATAGTTGAAATAAAATGTGTCACAGCTGCTTCACCAGAGACCAATGTGGTCATGGAGGAAAATGGAGAAATATCGCCCCAGCTTGCATTCTGGCTCACTGGCTTGGGGGAACTTAAGGCATAAACGAGTTTGGACTTAATTGACTTTTTTATTGGGCTTTAATTCACTGGTACTTTTCCAGAGACTGACTCCAACAGGCAGATGCAGGGTTGAGCAGCCTCTGGGGCTCCCAGCCCCCTCACCTCTTTCCTGTGCCCTCAGCCTGTTCTGAACCCCTTTTATAGACAGGACCACCCTCAGCCCCATGGGACCTGAGGAAGTCAGCCATGGATGCTTGCCTCCGGTGTCCAGTCCCCATCTTTTGCCCCTCCCCAGCAAGGACATTTCCACTCAATACAGTAACGTGGACGGAGAGCTGGCCGTGCACCTGTGCAGGGTGCTGGGCTACAGAGATGAACGAGAAGGAATCTTTGCCTTCTGGGAACCTGGAATCAAACACAGACACATAAATTCTTCTGCATAAGAGATGCCAAAAATTAACCTGGAAAGTAGGACCAGAGAGGTATAGAAAATCACAGTGATTTGGGCAAAGGTACCCAAATGGGCCCCCCACTGCCTCTTGATGGGGGAAAGAGTCTGCCAGGCAAGGTCCTCCTGGGAAGGGTATTCCTGGCAGGCAGAACAGCAGGGGCAAAGATAAAGAAGGATGAGAGAGTCTGGAATGTTCTGGGAGCTTGCCCAAAGTCCCACGTGGCTGGAGTGGAAGATAGTAGAAAAGGATGCTCATGGGGGCAGGAGAGTCAAGCAGAATGAACTTGAGCCTGGAAGTCAGTCCCATCTGTATCACTAATTAGCAGGTGGCTCTGACGAGTTCCTTTTCTTCTCTCAATCCCAGTGTCTCCTTCTGTAACTTGAAGACTTTAAAATCATCGAGCCCAAAGCTCCCCCTCTGCCTGATCCCCAAAGCTCTCCCATCATCCTTGCGTGGAAATGTCTCTACCGTGCCGAGTGTCTGCCCTTGTCCATGCTGGTTTGAGCTTCTCAGAAAGAAAGCAGCCACAGAGGAATCTAGTGCAGAACCTGTTGGAGTCTAAGACTCCAAGAATCTTCCAGAACAACTGCTGCCTCTGTGGGAAATGCTCTGGGCTACCCTTCCCACAGCTGCCTTTGAGCCCTGCGGGCCTAGGGTGTTCCCCCAGGGGGAGAGAGCAAGGCCAGCCCAGGGACAGCTCAGGTCCAGTGTGCTCCCTACCCAGCAGGACAGCTCTGCCTCAGTTCTAAGCGCTCAGTCCAGATTCTGGAAGTTAGCATTTGAAAGGACAAGCTTCAGTGAGCTGGGACACTTTCTCATTTTGCCATATAAATGAGCCATGGCTGAAAGTGGAACCCGGTTTTGAAGAACCTCAGAACCCCATGCACATATAAAGAGCTTGTGTTCAGTGTAGAGGACCTTGCATCTCAGTGTGCCCAATGCTGGATTATGCCTGCTGTCTGTCACAATGACTGAGTGTGTCCCCTGCTTTCACTCTCCGGTGGCTTCTGTGGGACAATAAATGCTACTGTTGCCCAACTTGTGAAGCTTTTGGAGGAGCAGGAGTTACAGCAAGGAAGCACTGACCTGGATCTCAATCCAGCTCTACCTTGCACAAATGACTTCACCTTCCCAAGTTTGGCTTTCTTGAGAAATGAGCATTGTTAACACCTTCCCACTGAGTCACTGGCAGGAATAAGCAAGGTATTGCCTGTAAATACCTAACACATTATGGGCTCACCTCCTACATCTTTGGCAACCCCATGATGCTCAGTGCTGAATACATGAATGAACGAATCCCAAGAACAACAGATGGGGCTCCTCATTCTGCACCCCAGTTCTCCGTTCTGCCACCTGAGCTGAGACCACTCTGATCACTCTGAGATTCTATCGTGGATGAAGGATTTGGTCTGCTTTCTCGCATCTCCTCTCAGCCCACCCCACCCCAGCTGAGCCTCTTTCTTCACAGTCCCTGCATGGATGGTGCCCCACACCTCAGCCTCTTGGTCAACCTCCATTCTGCTTCTCTGCCCCTTTTGTCCTTTTTGATGATATTGATGGGGCAGGGGCAGGTAGAGGGGGTGGGTCTTCATCTGCCCTCCAGTGCCTCACCTGGAAGATCACTGTAGCCCTCACCTCCCCGTTCGTATTTCCTAAGGTCCTCGCTGCTCCCTGAGCTGCTTCCTGACACCTATGTCATTTGCTTGGGTTAAGGTTCACAGTTCTAAGTTCAATTCCTGCTGCTACTTATTTGCTTAAAGCACGGAGTTTGGGATAATAATTTGCTCATGGGAAAATGTCTTTGAACCTCTCCGAGTCTGTTTCCCCTCCTTAACAACCAGGCATCATTGCATGTACAACTAATATGAGGGTTGAGTGTGTAGCTCTCTTGAGTAATAGTTGGATTAACCCAGCTGGAGTCTTCACAGTGTGGCCCAACCCACCTTTCTGGTCTCACCGTCCCTCCTTCCCTACAGCCTTCCCATCCAGGCCTGCCCGTGTGCTCGCTGCCCCCAGAACACTGCTGGCTTTCACTCGCCCCTCTGGGCCTCAGCTTGGGCTGTGCCCTCTGCCCCTCCCACCTCAGGTGCTCTGAAATCCTCCCCTTCCATCCAGCCACAGTCCCAAATCCCTCTCTGATCCCTCAGTTGGCTCAACCCAACTCTGCATCTCCCTGTGTATATTTGACTGATTCCTCCACAGACCATATATTTCTTTCTGCTCTGGTTTATTGTATTGATTTGCTTACACGTTTGTTCCCCCCAAAGAGCCTATACAGCCCCTGAGTGTGGGGACCATTTCTTGTTCATCACTCTACTATAAACAACTTCCAATCTTTGAGAAACAAGGTAGGGTATGAGCCAATAAAATTTAAATTCAGGTCATCATTTCTTACCCGGTTCACCTGAGGAACTCAGCCAACACAAACCTGCCTCCCGCTATGCATGCGTAGAAGTGCAAGGGCAAATACAATCTGAAAACATTGGAATGCAGAGCCGAGCTCTAATGAAAGGGAAACTCCAGGGGCCAGATGAGAGAGCCTTGGAACCAAGAGACCTGCACAAAGCCAGGTGCAGCAGCCTGTCCAGTAAAGAAAGGGTCTGTAAAACTCCACCACCTCCCGAGGAAACAAGCCTGTCGCAGGCTCTGGGTATGTGCACTCGTGCACATGTGCATACGTGTGCATGTGCGTGCGTGTGTGCACATGTGTGTGTGCTCTCTGCTAGGTTCATTTAAAACTGTGTGCAGTCCTGGAGTTGGACTTGGGAATCTGGAAACCGCTGTCCACCGTCCCCTCCCTTCATTTGAACGTGGGTGTGTGTGCTTCAGGAGGACAGAGCCTGTCCCACTCGTTGCTGTTCTCAATGCTTTACTCACATTAGCTCATTTAACCTCACGGCAGCCTTGCAAGATAGAGGGCAGGCAAGGGAAGTGAACTAGCTACTCAGGCCAGAGGTAGACCCAGCACTTGAAGCCAGTCAAGGTGACTCCCAACTCGTGAGCATAAACACTGAGGTGCATAACCCTGAGCCACTCAGTGGGTGAGCCAAAATGTTTGCCAGTGCAAACCCACACAGGTGACTGGGAGGAGGTCACAGAGAATTGCACAATGCTATACACAGAGCCAGCTGGGCCCAATGCTCTGACCAGGAGCCCACTGCCCAGCCCAGCTCTCCACAAAGGACACAGATATTATATAAATGAGCTCCCCTGGCCTCTGGGGGCTTGGGAGATGGATTTCTCCTGTCTCAGGATGATTGCATCTGGTTGCATTTCCTCTAAGACCGTTCTTGATTTTCTTTCCCCTCCCTGCTGTGTGTCTAGCTCTAATTCCCTTCTCCGGTCCCATTTGGTGGTTACCACTTATGTTCTCCAACGCATCATTAGGCGACTGATGTATGGCGTGTTCTGCATGGTGGCCAGGCTAGTGCTCCCAGCAAGGCAGCCCAAAGATGAAGAGGGGACTGCCGTCTGCCCAAGTGCTTCTCACCAATGGAGACTGCTGTGGGCCACCTTGGGCCCCTGTGGACCCCGCTCGGGGTGGGCAGGCTGTCCCAGACAGAATGGCCTCCTCCCATCCTTACAGGACCCCCCGGGGCCCAAAGTATCTATTTCCCTGCATACTCATGCGTCTGTTTTCTTAATTAGACACCCATGGTGTGGCAGGAGCTGAAGACAGTGAAATACAAGGGACTCTGTGTGCATGACATTGGAACTGGTCAGGACTGGCTCAGGATGGAGCCACAAGCCAGGGCCTCAAAGGCTATAGCTGAGTGAGTCTGGGGGCCTTGATGGTGTCAGCAGAGACTGTGTCCTAGCATCACGAACAAACAGCTCTCCAGCTCCATGCACTTTGGTGACAGGTGGGAATGACCCCTGGCATGGAGAACCCCAGTAATTACTTCTAAAATGTGCTTGGGATCATTCTAGAATTTTATCCATGAGAGGGCTCTTAGGGATTTGTTTTTTCCCTGACATCCAAGCCAGAATGGCCCATTCAGACATTCACCCTTTAGCCATTGTGGAAATGTGAGCTCCAGCAGTAGCTGGGATTTGAGCAGGTCTTCAAGTGCCCTCTCCGCCTCCTCACTGGACCCTGGCTTTGCTTGGGCTTGTGAGTAATAGCCCAAGCTCATTCAATCCTCTAACCATCAAGTGTCACTGCTTACCAGCCATGGGGACAGCCATGAGTTTCCGAGTTCATGTCCGTCACAGGCTCAGACTGATTTCCCAACCTGTGATTCTTCCATCTGACTTGGATTCTCACCCTCCTCTGCTCCCCTGTCAAGGCTCAGGATCCTTGGGAGTCTCTCTGCCTACACCCCACTCCTACTACCTCCTATTGGCTGGATGAGACGCCATTTAAAGTCCATGGCTCTGAGAATCTGATTCTCTTCCAGACCCTCCGCCCATAGTGGGCAGGCCTGCCAAGTCCCTTCCCCAGGACATGAGGGTGAGGACTCTGACCAAGATCATCTGGTGCATCTCCTGCTCTTGGCCTTATCCTCCAATATCCTAGATTGGGGGGCAGGGGAAGTTGAAGAACATGCACCCAGAATTTGCATAAATACTTGTTGTGACAGCATGCTATTTCCCAATGCCCATTCAACTGGTGGACAATCAAAATTTGTTATTGCTTCATCTTTGTTTAATACAAAGTAAACAAGAATAGTATAATGAATGGACCTATAACCCACGTACCCATTGCTCAGGTTCTTTGACTTTAATATTTAGCTGTTCTTTGTTTCTTTGTACCTCTGCCCACTCCCAATTGTCACCTAAACAGAAGGAGGAAGAAGAGGAGGAGGATTTGACATTTCCTTGCTGTTGTAAAATTAATGTACATTAAAACGTGCAACCCTTACCCGAGTTTTGACAAAGAGATACACTCGCAAGACCATTCTCTTATTGGGATGATGTTTTTTGATCACTTCTAAAAGACTATTGGACATTTGAATTAAGTTCTTTCCCATATCAAATCCAAATTCTAGAACAATTCTCCATGGTCGTAGAGAATAATCTCTCTTCCAAGTGATACCCTTTTAAATATTTGCAAATAGCCATCACACTTCTCTCAGAATCTGCTCTTTTCCATTCTCAGTAACCCAAATTCCTCCAGTAACCCCAGTTCCTCCATCCATTCCTCCTTTGGTTTTGGAAGGCACTGATCAAAGGATGCCTGATTTCCTCCTTTCCTAACCTCCTCCAAGCCACCTTCAGCCGAGAGCCACGAGGACAGGAAAAGGTGTCACAGGGGAGGTGTTGCTTACCTGTCCTCCTTATTACTTTGAAGAACTGCTGGCTCAACAGGTGGGGCCACTCAGGGGTACTTGCTTTTAAAGTCTTTCAATAGCTGAGCTGTGTGCAAATTTATCTTTCCTTAACCAACAGATTTCAGCAGTATCTCTTTCATTCATTCTTTTTTTAATTTTATTATTCATCGAGTAAGTTTCTATTGACGATTTGTGCTAAGCTTGGTCGTGTATACAGTACTTAGATATATAAGTAAGACAGTCCCACCATTTAGGAGTGAAGTAAAAAGAAGCAAATAAAAGGACATGTATGTATTTAGCATTTGCTGGTTACCTGCTAAGTCCCTGGAAATAGGACAGACAGCTGGACTATGGCAGTGCAATGGGAACTGTGGTGACTCTTGGCAGACTGAGTTACTCATCCCCATAGCAACCAGGAGTGTTGGCAGTTGTCACTTCTCCGTGCTGAAAATTCCCTTTCTGAGAATTGCCCTCTAGTCAAGAGAGTTATCTTTCCCGAAGTTATGCCTTATCCCCAAGGGTAGCAAAAAATTCATTGGAGCTACAAAAGTTGTCTTTTTGTCTCAATCTGAAGAGCCACCGAGCTCCAGAGTTCCCCGTGGGTCAGCTTTTGCCTCTGCAGCAACTGTGAGGAAGTCCAACTTCTCCCACCAACTTCGCTCCAGCGTGATCCCAGGGAAGACGGCCAGAGAACCTCCTCCAGGCGGCCGCCAAGCAGAAGGAGACAGCCTAGAGCTCACAGCCCAGTGTGCAGAGAGGGGCATCTGCCAGACGGTCACACAAGCACACAGCCACCTGGGCATGAAGGGAGAGTGCCTGGAACCGCAAGAGAGGGTCCTTTCCACCAGATCCCAGGCTAGTTTGGAGGAACCAGCTGAGATCTGAGGTTCAAGTAGGAGTTAGCAAACTGCCCGGCGTGACGGGATGGAGGAGAGCACGGGGTGCTGCCAACAGCCAAGGGCAGGCACCTGACCCATTCTGAGGGGGATCATGGGCAGTCAGGAAGGGCGGTGTCGGAGGCGAGTGTGCTCAGGCTGGAGATGAAGGCTGAGTATTAGCTCCAGGAAGGAGGAGAAGAATTAGCTTGTCTAATGTGGCACAAAGTAGCACATCTGTAGAGAGGAGGAGCTAGGCTGAGCTCACTCGTGAGGCACAGGAGAGACAAGGCTCCGAGGAACTATGTGGGGCCTGGGTTGAAGGCAATCTTGTATGGTGGCCCAACCAAGGAGCCATGGACAGGATTGAGCAAGGGTTTGCTTTCCAGGAAGATCTCCCGGGGTGCTATGTGGGAAATGAATGGGGGAGGAGGGCAGTGGGGACAGGAGACCATGTGGGAGGCCCTGCAGCTCACAGGTACCAGATGTGACTCTACCTGCTACACAGTATCAGCCAGGCAGGGCTGAGAGGAGGACCCGCCTGTCTTGGAGGCAGTCAGACCCCATCTCAAAATAAAAAGGACTATGGATATAGCTCAGTGGGTAGTACCCTTGTCTCGCATGTACCAAGCCCTGGGTTCAATCCCCTAGTTCATGCTCAAAGGAGTATTTTAACGGGAATGATATTTTCAAAGCAGAATCAGAAAACTGCTCACCAGACCCCCTCAATTCTCTGGTTTTGGAGGACAGGATTGGGGAACTTCATCTAGATTTTGTGGGACAAAGCAAGGACTCATATTATTGATCAGAAACACCACAAGGCTACCCCCAAAGATTCTCAAGCCATCCCTTTGCCATGCCTAGGAAGTGACGGGCACTCAGGGTTTCGCACACTGGCTTGTAGTTAGTCTAATTGATATTGTTACCATCTAGGGGTCTTGGGCATGTTGTCTCCCTTCAGCAAAGAATTGAGCAACAAGACACAGAGATAGCAAGCAAGCCGAATGTTTATGGCAAAAGTGACAGTAACAGACTTCTCTGAAGAGAGGAAGCCATGGAGTTGGGAGTCCAATGGGGAAGTTTGGGCTTGTTCTTTTTATGGGACCTGAAATTTCCTCCTTTCTTTGTCTCCTCCCCTGTTTGCACCCTCCTCACTATTATTGATTGGTGCCTCCACCCCGCCGTGTCCACATATCTATTTTAGTTTTTCTATTGGATCTCCTGCTTAGGAGCACAAGTACAAACATATCTGTCTAATTGGATCCCCTGCTTGTGTCCGCAAGCATTTATGTTAACTGGGAAGTTGACCTCATTGGAAGATCCTTCCCACACTCCTTTGGTCCAGACTTGTCCCCTACCTCCTTACTCACCATCTTGCCTTGGCTGCTGATGCCCTTCGACATCTCCCTCAATATGTAGGCACATCGGAACATGCCCAAGTGCAAATCTCAGGCTTCATCCCATTGCCAAGAAACACTAGCGTGAATCTGTTGTTGCTATTTCATAGAATCAACAGAGCAGGCTGCAGGGAGTCCAGGTTTCTTCATCAGACAGACTCAGGTGGAGATCCACCAGCGGCCTCTGACTAACTGTGGGATGCTGGACAAGTTGTTCAGCTTCTTGAGGATTACATCTCATCTTCTCTGACGATGGGAATAACAATAGGCTTGTTGGGAGCTATAAATGGGATCCAGTGTTTAAAGCACTTGGCACAGGACCTGGTATATAATAGGGACTGTATCTCAATTATCCTTCTGGGAAAGATTTACAGCATTTATCAGGGACTGTCAAAAGTACCCTCCAGACCAGAAAACACCTTCACACCCTGACAGGGACAAGGCTAGAGCCTCCACGAAGCTGATTAAGGAACTGACATTTGATCCTCTAAGCTGCTCTTCCGAACTAGCATACCCATCATTTCACTTGGTCCCCAGAGCAATGAGGAGGCAGGTGTGGCCAGACCATTTGACACATGACAAAGCAGCATCACTGAGCCGGAAATAGAAAAAGGCTGGATTTCACTCCCATGTAACCCAGAGGGATATTATTATCTCCATTCTTCAATGAGGAAACAGAAAATCATAGAAAATACATAACCGGCCCAAGGTCGCATGGCTCAGAAATGGCAAAACTGTGGCTCACACTGGATCTGTCCCAATAAAAAAGCTTATGATCTTTCACTACTCTTGCATGCAATTCACTCCATGATGCCTCTGCAAGTAACTCGCCTCCTCTGAGCCTCAGTTTCCTCATCTGTAAATGGGCCAGAATGTCTATTTTGCAAATTGGTTATGAGAGCGAGCTGTTGGGTCCCTTTTATCACCTCGGCTTTCCTCCTGCCTCCATCTGACTTTGTCAGCCACAGGGACTAGATCAGGGTGCACAACTTAAGGTGGTTCTCACGTTCAGTTAGTGCACATGCAGCCTCGGAAAGCAAGTGTGTCCTAAAGTGTCTTGCCCTAGGTCTGCATCTGCAACCTACTGGGGACATCAGGAAGGGAGGGGCTGTCGGTGAGGTCTGGACAGGGTGGAGAGGACAGGAAAGGTAGGCAGGTGAAGGTGGACCTCGCTTTAAGAAACCCTTCCTGAAGAGCCGCGTTCTGTTCATTGATGTTCATTAGCCCACAATGATATCACAGCTGCTTCATCTCCTTGATGATCTGAAGCCGTTTTTCTCTCTGTTCCTACCCTGGCAACTCAGAATACACCTGAGGGTAGTGTCCACGTCTTATTTATCTGTGTATTCCCAGGACCTAGCCCCGTATTTGATATGTAATAGTTGCTCATTAGAGGTTGAATGAATGAAAGAATGTCTTATCTTTCATTTTAAAAGCCTTTTTAGGTCCTTTGCTACTTAGATCATAATTTAAGAACCTGTGGTACAATAAGAACCACGCTCACCTGGGATTCTATCTGCCAGCTTTAGACAGGAAGGCATGGGAGGCCTGATTAACATTAGCTCAGCTACAAAACTGGTGAAGAGAAGAACCAGAGTTGGATCCCCAAGCCTGTGCTCTCTCCACCCGAATGGAGGAGCCAAGTCTCTGCACGATGCCTCTGTTAGACTAGAGTCCCTTCAACCTCAACACCTCATAATGCCCTGTGTCACCTTCTCAAATTGTCTCCCACTTTCAGGCATGGCCCCTTATTACAGGAACCCTGACACTACAGCAGAAATTACATACTTCTGTCACAAGGTTGGCAAATGAGATTCATCTTATTTGTCAACTCCGGTGGACCCATAGGGGCAGCCAGAATTATTAGATTAAAAACAACTGTGAACCCCAGAGGGCAAAAGTGCTATAATCAATTAGTTCTGTCTGCTTGGGAGCTAGGAAGGAGGATGTCGTCATGCATGCTGCCTATCTGCTGGCTAGGCCTAATTCCACATGTCAGGAAAGCAATCTGATTAAACTACACAAATCCTTCCGCATTCGTGAATCTATGATGGTTTTGAACAGTCACAATGCAAACATGGCTACTAAAATCACATGCTTCTCAACCACCAAGACCAGCCACAGGGGAGAAATAGAAGATAATGACATTCTGAGCAGTCCCTAAAAAAAATCTGAATTCTATTTTTAATGAAAAAAGGTGAAATCAGTAAGAATTAGTAGAAGGATTTCAGGACTGTATAGGTAGCTATCTATTTGACATTTTCTTGATCAGCTTTTAGAATAAACCTGTCTTGGGATTGTTTTCTGCCCTGGCATTAATTGGAACATCTGCTTTTCCTCTGTAAACATCATAAACCATCATTTTGGTTTCCACCAACGCATTACTTTCAACATAGCCCCATGGAACATTGCAAAACGAACCAGGCACACGAGAGAGCCTCTCCTCTCCCCTCCCCCAGCCCACACCTGCCCAAAAGAAGGGAGATTCCCATCATGCGTGTAATGAGGCCAATGCAAGGTATGATATGAGTCTTATCTCCCAATTGTTTGTCCAGGTGTAAAACATACTCAGTGGGAAAGGTGAGCCCACCTGAGCCCCTGGGATAGATGCTAGTAAGGTAGAAAAAAGCTAGCTTCAGCTAAGTATATCCAGCCAGTATAATTCAGACTTCATCTGCAGTAACATACCCAAGGAATGTTCCAGAAGGGATCTGGGCACATTCATAGAAAATCAAGCAGGTATGTATGTATTCCTATAAATCCATCAGGCAGCAGTCAGAAGTAGGAAAGGGGCAAGCAACTGTAAAAAGAATTTTTAATGGTGAGCACAATTGACTTTTTTATACTCCTCATGTTGGAGACATCATGCAATACCTGTCTTTTTGCATCTGGCTTATTTCTCTAAACATAACGTCTTCAGGATTCATTCATATTATTGCAAATGACAGAATGTCCTTCTTTTCAGAGGCCCAAAAGTACTTCACTGTGTATTTATACCACATTTCCTTTCTCTGTTCATCCTCAGATGGTTGATTCTGTGTCTTGACTGTTGTGAATGATGCTGTAATAAACATGGGAGTGAATGCTGACATATTGCCATGTTGATTCAGTTCCTTGGGATACACACCCAGAAGCAGGACTGCTGGATGGTATGGTAGTTATCGTTTTAGTTTATTGAACAATCTCCATACTGTTTTCCAAACTGGCTCCACCAATTTACATTCCTTTCACAGTGCACAAGTCTTCCCTTTTCTCCACAACCTTGCCAACACTTGTTATATTTTGCCTTTTTGATAATAGCCATTCTTGCAGGTGTGAGGTGATGTCTCCTGTGGTTTTAATTTGCATTTCCCTGATGATTAATGATCATGAGTCTTATTGTTCAAATATTTGGTGGCCAATTGCAATGGTAGTTCCCGGAGGCTTCGTGGTGTTGGGGGGTTTGGAGGTATGAACAGGGAAAAAGGAGACTCTGGTCAAAAGGTAGAGTTTCCATTAGACATGAGGAATAAAGTTCTGTTGATATATTGTACAGCATGCTGACTAGAGTTAATAATTTATGGTATGCTTCAAAATTACTAAAGAGAAGATTTTATATATTCTCATCACAAAGAAATAAGGTGATGAATATGTTAGCCTGATTTTTGATCATTCTACAACGTATCCATGTATCAAAACGTCATGTTGTACCCCATAAGTTAGACAGTTAAGCAAATCAAGTACCAAAAAAATACAGACCTTATTATGAGAACCATGAGAAATCACATCCTCTAGGAGCTCAGATTTCAGGGCTCAGATGTGGAATCCCTGTTATACTAACAGCTTATTTTATCTGGCGGGTACTCTCTTAGCATTCTCCATCTCAAGGTGATTGGAACACAGACTCTGATGTGCCCTGCAGACATGGCAGGACTCAGTCTCTCCCGCCACCCACACTGTGTGCCTAGGCTGCCAGATCCTGATGTCCCCTGCCCTCTCTGCTTCACCTGGGGATAGGAGGAGGGCTGGGGCAGCAGCCATCACGGCAGTAGAGCAATGAGTAGAGAGCGGGCACAGCAAAATAGGGAGATGATAAGGGACAGTGGCCTGTTGGAGTCCAGCTCCAACAGGGGGTCTCAGGAGACGAACGGATGGTGAGGAGTCGGTGAAAGGGGGGTGGAGAAACAACACAGACACCAAAGTGAAGGTGTTGATCCCAATCTTTACTTGTGAAGTTGATCATATATACTTTTCATTTTGGCAGGCTCACAGTACTTTGTGGTTACAAAACAGGAATCATTATTCAAAGAAACAAAATATTACATAGCTACAATTAGAATAGAAGAATGTATCTTGGCTTATGCATAAGCAAGCATTTGTACTTTCAGTTCACGTTTTGCTGTGAGCTGTTTCTGCTTAGTTAACTTTTAATAATAGTTAGAAATGTCCCAAACTATTGGCCTATACCTTGACTATTCTTTCTTGACTTACTGCCTGGAACCGGTGCCATGGTTGTGGCAAGTGGTTGACTTGTTTTTAATTTTAATCAAACAAGAGTAAGAGCACAAACCATTGTGCACAGGAACAAGAACAAGTTGCCCAGTACTAAGCACTAATCTGTCTTCTTAACATTAATTTTTTCTTCTCTAGATTTTCATTTAATTTCTCAAAAACTTCCTTGACAGGAATACAGGGAGTTTTTCATTAGACATTAACAATTTACGCTCCACAGCTGAATTATTGCATTTGGAGCAAACAGATCTATTCTTTAGAAGTAGTTGCATTAATTGGGAAAGTCATGCTTTTTCCCTCATACTTAATTGTCATATGAGAAGTTGCAACTATACTTATTAAAGGAATACAAAAACAAATCAGCCCATTCCCAGAAACATACTGCACTCCTCCAGAGGATGGACGCCTTGCGCCATCCACCTCAGTAGGGCCTTGCCATCGCCTGAGTCAGGGGAGGGGCGCAGCAGTGGTCTCACCTTCTCCTTCACTTGGCTGTGGGCTCTTGTCCTCCTAGAAGGCAAGGAGGACCTCTGGGTCCTGCTCCCCATCTCAGCCTACGTCTGAAAGCGTGTTCCTCGCAGTCTTCCACGGCTCCTTCTTATTTAGTTGACTTGTCTTAGCCCCGTGCTCTAGGTGTGTCTTGGTGGCATGTCAGCAGCAGGCAGATCAGAGAGCCAGGCACAGGGAGGCCTTTGCACAGATGTGGGTCTCCCTGGAGAAATAGCATCTCCTCTCGGTGATGCATCTCTCTCTTACTAATTATCTGATAACTAAGCTGCATCATTCCTTGTTCCCAGCGCCTGGCACATAGTAGGTGTTCCACCAGGATGATCTGACTCCGAGGTCTGGGTTCTCCCGCCGGTCCTGCCCTCTCCTTGGTACAGCCCACCTGAGGGTGTTAGGTTCCAGGAGTGGACAAGAGCAGGAAGGAGGCACAGGTAGGCAGAGCTCAGCAGGCAGCCGGAAGTGTGGGCAATCCTGGCAGCATCAGCATGGCTCAGCAGTGATCAGGAGTCAGGCTAGGGGATCTGCCTCAGCCAGCTAAATACCACTGGTGTCATCACCGCTGTCCCCAGGGAACGTTCTGCCACATTCCCCTACCTTCCCCACCACTGCTATTTCTTCCCACCAGGCGACTTCCTCCTCTACTCTCCATAGCACTTGGCACCAGTCAGCCATGGCCTGCTGGGCCATCCTCCCACTGGGCCGTGCCTAAAGGGTATATTCACTTCTGTATCCAAACCTGGCATGGTGCCTAGAGATGGTCTGTGATGCTTGCTTGGTGAACGAATGGGTGAGCCACAACCAGGGCCCCAGACAGAACAATATCTCAGATTCCATTTCCACAGCCAAAGAGCAACCCTCTTCCTCCCCAGCTCCTGCAGGGCTTATGCATGATCCAGACCACAAACAGGAATGCTCCCCGCCTGGATGGAGGATTTTTGTCTTTTCTACAAAGCTCTTTCAGACCCATTATAGCTCTTGTGATCTTTTCAACAACCCGGTTGGAAGATACTGTTATTGAGATTTCCAAGATGAGGTATGAAGATTCAAAAAAATTACTTCTCCAAATCAGGGGTAGAACCAGCATTGCAAGCCAGGTTTGCCTTTTTCCCAACTCCATGCTGGAGGAAAATTTTTTTCTTTCCCCCAAACTTCCCATTAAATGCCTACTACGAGCCAGGTATTGAGCCAGGTCCTGGGAATCCACAGGTGAAAATAACCCAGCTCCTACTGTCAACAGGAGACTGACAGCAGGGACTTCAAAAAAAGAGAAAGAGAGCAAGAGAGCCGCCAACCTGTCCTGGAGTCCTGTTGGAACTTTCCACCAAGCCCAGGTGCCCATCCCCAGCCAGAGGAGGTGCATTTCAATTGAGAGGCTTCTGGTGCCCCACATTCCACTTCCTGATCTCATGTTGGACCCAGTTTGAGATTCTCAGGTGAGGTGTTAGGTGGATTCTTCAGCAGAGGACCTGCATTTTGAGTATCTTTCCCGGGGAACTATTAGAATGCTTGCAAGTTGCCTTGGTGCGTGGTCCACCAAGAGAACATTTGCTTGCAACGTGCTGGAATGGAAGGAGGACGCTCAGAGTCACCCGTAGCTCCTTTTGTGTTTTCCCAACAGACAGACAGATTTGCCATCACTCGATGCTCTTTCTTCCAGAAGCTCACACATTGAATCCTGCACAGTCTGAAGCTCTTTGGATAGTTGCCCAGTGGAAAAGGCCCTGGCTGTGCTTCCATCTTGGAGACAGGAGATGAGAGGGCCTCTGCCTTCAAGTGAAGCCAGCCACAGGAAATGTCAGGTCCCAGAGGATGGCCTCCAGGGCGTGGAGAAGGGACCAGTCTCATTACCATGTTATACTCTTCAAATAACTCTAAGCCGCCTTCTAACAATGCTAATATTACCTACATGATATAAAGGGACCCATCAAACAAGCCATTCCCTAGCATTAGGACCTTGGGCAAGACATTGGACCTCTCGGAGCCTCAGTTTCCTCATCTGCAAGTTGGAGAGAATAACAGCTACATCAAAGAGCTCTGTGAGCCTTCACAGACAGTGTTTCCAGCCGTCAGCCCAGTGCCACTCAAACATAGTACATGCTCAACGATTCTTCATGTCTTTCCCTCCTCCCAAGAAAGAAAGCAGCCTCTGGTGGAAATGACATGAATGATGTTCTGGGAAAGATGGTGGCCTCCTGCTGGGGAGGCAAGGAGAGGGAAGAGAGCTGGCATGCTCCTAGTCTCCTCCATCCCCAGGAATAACACCTATCATGCAGAGTTTTTGCTGGTTTTTTTGTTGAAATCACCTTTTTAATATCCTTGTGGCGGAGGGGGATGTACATTCAGAGGACACTTCTTAGAATATAATAGGTGGTCCAACTCCCTGCCACGGGGACAGATGAAGGGGCCGGCAGCACTCGGGCTAAGGCGTCCTCCTTGCCTTCAAAGAGCTAAACATCCCCGCAGACCCCATGCCGCCTCATCCCTCCAGCTGTATTTAATATCAAACACCTTAATTGCAACTTTAGAAAACGAAAAACAGGTTCGTTTTGTTTACTCAGAAGCCTGGTAAACCCATTTCTCAGACACTCCCATTTACCCCCGTGTGAAATGGGTTGAGATGTTTGCAAGAGAAAAACAAAACCAGCCAAGTAAATGGCTTAAACGAGCACATTATTTTGAAAACAGCCTAATGAGAAATTTCAGTGACTTCATTCAGAAGAAGGCTGAATCAACTCAAGGAAAGCGCTGCGGTGGGTGGGGGAGTCGGTGGAGTGTGGGCTGTAGAGGCACTTTGGAGCAGTTCCATTTCATCTACTTCAAGTGTAATAAGCAAGAGCACAGGAGACGCTCATTGGCTACAAGCCTCCCTAAAGGTCAGGATTAAGGAGTGGGTTAGAAGGTTGGAAGCTCAAAGGCCCTTAGTTTTATGCTAAGTGAATGTTTCCACAGTTCCTCGGGGGGCTTATACATAATTTATTTTCTTAAGTAGGTACATGGTGTAGAAATGTTGTTTGCCTTTTTAATTGGACCAGAAAACTGTGTCTTCGTGGATCACATCTGTTCCTAACCTTTCCCTGCAAGGGGGTTTCGCACGCTCTGGAAGGTAGGATGCCCCAACAGGTCACACGAAGCCTGGATTCTGAGCCCGAGACATGCAACTTTTATAGATCCGACTCCCAGAATGGGATCTCCATCACTGTCTCCAGCCCTTGACAGGTGCATCAGAAGGCTCTAGCCAGCAAGCCCAAATCAAATCCTCCCAGACTAATTGTGTGACCTGGGGCAAGTCACTTCACCTCTCTGAGTCTTAGACTGACTCCACATATGCAAAAACTGTCTGGCACTTGGGGGAGACCCTCTGACTCCGGGGTGTACCTACCAATGCCAGTGGGAGAGCCCTAAAGTCAGGGAAGCACCAATCTCAACAGTCTGCTGGGACCAGCACAGATTGGGAGAAGAGGAAGGTGGGAGCTATCACTACCAAAACTGGGGAGCAAAGAGCATCGGCTTGGGAATGAGGGAATGGGAGATGGACCCTGGCTTCTCAGCCTGCCAGCTCTGTGTCCTGGCTCAGCCTTCCTTATCTGTAAAACAGAGCAGATGAATGACAGCAGCTACACGGGGTGGCAGGCACTGAAGGTACTCTAGGGCGTGGTGGGGGCAAGAAGCAGCAAAGTCCATCTCTGGATCCAGGCAACTTCCTCTAGAAGTTACCAGATGATTCTCTTCCCATCTCCACCTCCACATTTTATTGATTTAGAACACAGCAGCTTCAGATTGGTGGTGTCTGCTATATCAATAACTGATTACCATTCTGCTGTTGAGATTCAATGTAGATTTTTCAGAGTGTGTCTCAGTCACGGAAGCATCCCCCTTCCCTGCAGGACTCCTGGGCCCCGGGAATCTCCTTGGCTGTAGGCTTAATGCTATTAGGAAATAAGCAGTCAGTGGCATGTAGCTGTTTTCATCTCTTCTAAATACTTTAAGATGGATTTGGTATTGTGGGAGTATTGGCAAGGCAGGAACCCCACGGCTCCCGTGCCTCAATTCATCTCTGACCCACCCCTACAACCTAATTAGTTCATCTCTCTTCTGCTGAGGGGAACAGAGTTCCTCTCTCCTGGTACTGTTCATAGCTAGTGAAGATGGCTATTCTGCAATCTTCCAAACAGATCTACTCACATTCTCCCCGTGAGGCCCTACAGCCCCGTGGCAAGATAGTGATACCCGGTTTGCAGAAGAAGAGGAGGCAAGTATTAGGAATGGTACATGATGTGCTCAGGACCACAGATTGACAAGCTGTGACTGAGCTGCCTGGATCCCATCCTGCCTGAATAAAAATCCCATCGTTCCCTATTTTAAATCCCATCGTTCCCTCCTTTTAACCTGAATGGAAAGTTCTCACCCATGAGTTCAGCCTACCTCGCTGCACTGTGATCTCCAGTAGCCGGATGTGACAATAAGATGCCTCCCCATCATATATAATTATGGTTGGGACCATAACTAAGAGTGAGATAGTATCTATGAAAGTGCCAAGAGGTGGGTAACACAGAGTAGAGGCTCAGGACTTGTTAGTTCCCTCTCTCTGATTTCATAGTCATTGAGAAAGTTGAAGAAATTCATAGACACAGACTCTACATAGTACTGCCCTCTGCAAATAGTAGCCATGAAGATGATGGTCTTGGGGCTGTTTTCATCACAGAAGACTCCCTCACTCCTGAAGACCCAGGTTTGAAATATGCACCTTTTTCAATTCTTTACAGACCAATCTAACTCTGCAATTCCAGACTCTTAGCAACCTGCAAACCAGCCTGCCATCCACAATGGGGCTGTCAGCTCTTCCCAGGAAGGCAGAGAAATGCCCAGGAGAATGGCAGGTTTGTAGAATAGGGAGCTCAGCCTGACAGTCTGGAGTTAAATAAATTGTATTTTCTGGCTGGGGGCAATAAGGCGTAAATTTGAAGCATGTGTTACACTTACATGTCATTATGCCCTGAAATGGGGAAGGAGAGCCTCCTCTTGTCCCAAGTTTGTAGCAAAATTGCACTCTGTGTAAATAGCTCAGTAGCCTTTGATGTTGAGCCCAGAGGAAAATAATCCTCAGAAAAAGCCAGACAGGAGCGGCCGTCTCAGCAGCCCAGGCAGGGAGGCCGGCAAAGGCACGCGGCCAGCGGCACTAGGCTTCCTCTGAGCTCCTTCACCAGCATCCAGAAAGGTAAATCGTCCCCCACCATCTTAGTTCCTAAAAAAGGATCATTTCCTTTGATACCTTTATGGAAAAACAAACAGGAAATCTCAGGGGCAATGAAGGAGGATGCTGGGCAGGCCACCATGGAGAAAGGAGGAATGGGGAGTTCAGTAAGGTGTCAGCACCAACCAGGCTAGAACCAGGAGAGGCCTGCCATGCTGAGGGTGCCTGCCAGAGGTGGGCAAGAGGACGCAGGGCAGCCGCACCTTGGAGCCCATTCGTTTATTTACTCATCCACTCAACAAAACAGAGACAGTGTGCAGAGGTCCCTGCCCTCTTGAAGCATCTGCTCTAGTTCAGAACCTCAACAAACAAGCACATAAATAACCATCTCGTCTTGCACACTGATATACATTATGAAAGAAAAACGAAGGACTAGGAGGTTGTAAAACAAAAAAGTCTCAGCTCAAGTAGAGGCTGGGAGCCAGCCAGGGGCGTCGTTAAACAAGGTTTCTCTAAGGAAGTGGCTTTCAAACTGAGGCATGATCAGGGTCTGGCCAGGCACAGCACATGCTTGGAGAACATGGTCAGCAGAAGAAATGGCATTGGAATGGCTCATTGGAAGGCTTGCCGACCTCCTGGGAGCCGAAGTATGTGGGAAGCCTATGGCGGGGAGGAAGCAATGGATACAACCATGCAGGGTTGCAGAGAGGATCTGGGACTCGCTCCTAATGCAACAGGAGCAGCAGAGGGCTTTAGGCTGCCTCCTAGTGGTGGTTCTGACTTGATAAAGAAGTTGGCCATTGGAGACTCTAACTTGTCCATCTGTCAGGCTTGGCTCTAGTGACCTCTGGCTCCCCACCGCTGACCAATGCTGACCTGGGTCACTCACACTGGTATACTTGTGAACTTGCCCAAGCACCCTGTCCCCAGGAAGAGGGATGGGAAAGAGCAGCCTGACACCTGAGCACCGGCAGGAGCCGTCACCTGGGCTAGGAGGGGTTCTGGTAAGGGCTGTGGAGATGGCGAGCAAGAAGTGTCTGTTCACTCCCCACTGCAAGGACCTGAGGACCCGTCCACTGCGTCCTCTGTAGGGAAAGACTTCAGTTCACGAGGCTTCAGCTCCCACTCGGTGTCTGCAGAGCAGACCCCCCGTCAGTGATGCACTGAAGTTCAGATGAGAGAGACCAGAGCTTCCCCTGCATCTTGCAGCTCTTCTTATCAGTGGGGAAGCTGAGGAAGGGTGGAGTAAAGGAAGAACAGGCTGAATTAGGAGTCAGGGTCGCAATGGGACATGTCCTTGCTCTGTGACCTTGGGCAAGTCGCTACTTCTCTCCCACGTCTTCCTTGTCTTACCTGTGAAGTAAGTAAGTGAGACCATGTCCAAGCCTGCTCTCAGCTCTCACACTCTGTCACCCTTGATTGCTTGGGGAGGATCAATACCTTTGCCATCAACATCCAGCATGTTTAGGCAGGACTAGGATCACAGCCGACTTTGTGAGCGCAGACACTGCATTCAAACCCCAGCCCAGGGTCCCGAAGATCAAAGACCAAACAAAGCAGGAGGAAAAAGTCCAGGAGCTTGGAATTTGCAATAATCTGATGCTAAGCTGAAATTTACTTACAGACCTCTTCATGACCATAGACCAATTTGTATTCCAAGTAATTTTGAAGACAGGATATTTAGAGTATCTACAAGAAAAAGGTCTTATTGGAACACCCCAGACATCACTCCGGATGTGTCCAATCCCTTACAATGGACGTGCTAGCTATAAAATGCTCTTATCTGTTCATTACAGTGGTCCCCAAGAGCGTCTCTCCAGGGGACAAGTTCATTATACAAGTTCAATCATTATATGCAGTCGTGATGATAAAACTTGGTTCTTTGAAAGACTGTTTGCTTTAGACTTTGCCTTAATTCCAGCTGTTCTCCCACACCATGAAGCTGGGAGAGTGACTCTTGGTTGTCCTGAAATAGTGCAGCTATCCAGGGACTCAGAGCTGTTTGGTAGAGTGGAGAAAAACATAGAATCTGCTGTTTTCTGGCCCTTCTTCTAAGTCCTGAAGGCAGACAGTAGGCCTCGTATTTTTCTTTTGTTTTTTTTTTTTGCAATCTTCATAACCCTTGCACTAGGTGGGGAGTACATGGACGTGAATAATGAATGACATAGAAAAAGTAAGGCAGGGGGTGGTGGTATGTTTCCACTGGTTCAGGACAGCACACCCAGAAAGAGTGCACGTGTTAGAACAGGAAAGACAGGGAGCTGAAGCCCAGCTTCTCTGCTTACTAGCTGTCACTTAACCTCTCTGGGTCTTGGTTTCCTCCTCTCCACAATGGGAATGGCAGTGCCCACCCATGGTCATAGTTGTGAGGGTTAAATGAGATTCTACAGGAAACGTGTCTAGCACGGTGTTTGGTACATGGTAGAAGACCATCTTCCTTCCTTGCATCCAGTTATCAAGATCTGCATGAGGAAGGCAGTCTCAGCTCACCTCTGCTACTTACCTACCCTGCACTAAGGATGAGAAGCCAAAGGGGCTCCCTACAGCCTCCACGCTCCAGGATGGGACATGGAAGGGTGCATGGTCAGGGAGGGAGGGGGTCCTGGACCCAAATCTCAGTGTCTGAAGGAAGCCAATACATTTGGCTTGGCTCTAATCCAGCCAATTTTGCTGGTTATAATTTGGCTTCAGCAGGAGGTTCCAAAGCAGTTATATAATCATAATAACCCATTGCATTTGTAGAAAGCTTTTCTGGTTTTCAAAGCATTTTTGCATGTATTGCCTTATTTGATCTTCTGGATTACCTTGAGAGGTGGAAAATTCAAGGACCAGAACCCCCATTTGATAGATGGAGAAGTTGAGGCTGGGAGGGTTTATTTGGTCCACCCAATGTCACACATCTAATAGGGGGCAATGCCAAAACTTGGAGGAAGATTTCCACATTCCTTGCCCTGGGCTTCTCCACACCTTCACGCGATGTCTTTGTAAATTTGCTTTCATCAAGCAAAGGAGGTAGGGGCAGTAGAAGCAGCAAGTAGAAACCGGAAGTGTGTGAAGCAGCCAGGTACGGCTGGAGGTGGTGCAAGTTGTTTGCTCAGGCTCCACCCCCAACTCATTCCTTGGATCATTCACTCATTTGCCATATACTGTGGAGCACCCCCCAAGTGACAGAAACTGCTAGCCACCAGAGAAAGACACAAAAGTAAGCAAGCAGATGCAGTCCCTGAGTTTATTTTTGATAGGCACCTGAGGACTCTGGTGGGAGGCAGGAGGGCGGAAGGGAGAAGGAGCAGGCAGAGCACATCCTACAAGACCGGGCATGGAAGATCTGGATTTTAGACTAAAGGGGATGGGGCAGCCCATCGGACTCTTAGCACTGGAGTAACATGATCAGGTCTGCATTTCACAAAGAGGGAGCCACAGTTAACTTAGGGGCTGGGCTGACAGCATTGTCTGGAACCCAGGAGGCCTGCTAGGAAACCAGGGAAGCCCAGGCAAGAATTATTTAGGTAGTACATTATAGCAGGATAGAAAAGGCTAAATTCGTGGCATATTTAGAGAGAGCAGTGATGGATCTTGCTGCTGATTGCACATAGGGATAAGGAAGAGTGGACAGTGGCTCTGAGGGTCTGGCTTGAGCCCCTCTGCAGGTGGTGGTGCTATCCCTGGGACAGAGTATAAGACAACTGTCCATTTGGAGTGGGGAAGCCAAGGAAGGAGATCTGTTCTGTCTGGGACATGCTGAGCACGGAGCATCTGAGGGACACCAAACAGTGCGATCCATATGTCTGGAGCCCAGGACAGAGCTTGGGTCTAGTTGTGTGGGTTCAAGGGTCAGAAACTTAGAGATAATATTTGATGCTTCGAAGTGGACCTTCCAGGAGAGCAGATCACATTCAACAAGCCCCAAAGGGTGTCCAGAGTGATCCTTTGATACCAGAATCTCACTTGGCAAAAGTCCAGCCATTGATCAGGCTGAGAAATCACTGGACTCCAAGAGGGGTTGATTGGAATGGGCTGTGGGGACACCAGCCTGCTGTGGGACTTCTGGGGTCTCACCAATCTCTGGAGCCCAGTGTGAAATCATCATGTGCTTCTCTCTCTTTTCTTTCCTTCAGGTGTTTACAAAATATGGGAAGTGTTACATGTTTAACTCAGGCGAGGATGGCAAGCCTCTGCTCACCACGGTCAAGGGGGGGACGGGCAACGGGCTGGAGATCATGCTGGACATTCAGCAAGATGAGTACCTGCCCATCTGGGGAGAGACAGGTGAGCGGGGCCCAGGGACTGGGGTGGTGGCGAGGGTGCAGGTCTGGTTCAGAAGTACCGGTGTGGCCCAGCTGGGCTGTCTTGGCCCGCCCTAGAAGGGCTGCTCTCCAGCAAGGGGTTGGCGACATGCCGGTGAATGGTGAAGGTGTCCCTGGCATGGGAGTGTCACCCTGGGTCTCCTCAGACTTCTCTAGGTGGGAGAGGAGCAGATGATGGGAAGACTAGAGCTGGAAGGTGAGATGAGGGAGGGGAGGTATTGAAGAGGAGCCCTGAAGGAAGGCTCTAAGGACAGCTGTGGTCGGGCCGTGAGTGGCCTGATTTCCAGAGAAAAAAAACGGGATAGACCAGGCTCCTCCTCTCCCAGCTGTCTTGAATACCACCCAGCTGGACCATCCATCCAAACGGAGAGCAAACTCCTGCCCCCTGGGGGAAGGAAAAGGAGCTGCAAGAGGTGTTGGAAAACCAAAGGTCGCCAACTCAGGAACACAGCACCATGCCTGTGCGAGCCCCTGGGGACCCATGTGTTTGGGCCTTGGAACTTTTTTCATGCATTCATTTCTTACTTCTTATTTTTCAATCTAAAAAAAAAAAAAATCATTAACCATGTATGCTCTCAAGTTTTGCACCCAAGTAAGGGTGTTAAAAAACCCAGGTCCATGATCACAGCTTAGCAGAGGAGATACAATTACAGAGAATGGGGATCAGGGACAGGGTATTTGAATGGGATCCTGAGATTGTCCTGCATTATCTGGGTGGGCCTGTTATCATCACCTTCGTAAAGGGGCACAGGAAGTTCAGGCAGAGGAGAAAGCAATGTCATGACCAAAGTCAAGATTAGAGTGAAGCAGCCATAGGCCAAGGAATGCTGGGAGCCTCTGCAATTTCACCAGGGAGAGATGGTCGAGCCGTTGTGCCCAAGATGAGGAACCAGGGATACAAAAGAGATCTGAAGTCAAAGTCAAGCAGAGTACAAGGCATAATGGGGGGAATCAGGGGGTCAAGAGATGAGCCCAGAGAGGGGGCAGGGTAGAGGAGATCCAGCAGGAGGGAGACCCTGGACTCTCAGGTGGGAAGTGAGGAAGGGGTGGAGGCCAAGCTGCCCAGCCCTGCATCCTGCTGGCCCCATCTAGTGATGCCTCCCACTGGGAGAGGTCTAGCCTCGCCTTCCAGGCTATCTCCCAGTCACCCCCAAGGACAGCTGGCTGCAGATGCCAAGCTCTCTCCCACCATCTGCTCTTCCTTGCTCCCTGCACCTTGCATCTGAGTTCCCCAATGAGACAAGTGAGCATGACCACTGGCCTCACATGATCTTAGTCCCCTGCACCTTCAATTCAAAATAAGATGACCTCACACGCATTACTTCAGCAGCGCCCTGCGGCAGCTCCCGTGCACTGAGACACGTCAGTGTTTGCTGGGTAGATGCTCCGAGGACCCTGTCCACTCTTGTTAATTAAGGGCCCCTCCCTTCAGGCCCCACATGCAACTGAATGAAGATCTGTGTTCTTGCTGAGCTCCAGCACCCACAAGAGCTGGTGCACAGGCCTGGCTTTCCAGAACATCCTGAGGCCCGGCTGCATCCTGGGACCACAGAGCCTTCAAACAATCCTGGGTCCTGGGGTCTGGGTCCCCAAAGCAAGGCCCTTCCTGCAGACACTAAAATAGATGTGCTTACTGAATCACTTGTGGGAAAGAAGAGAAAGAAGGAAAAAATTGAATCCTGGAGACCTCACCCCCAAGGCCCAAGCAGAAGTTAGTGATATCCTTCCATGGTAACAGATTTCCCAGCCCGTTACCTTGATTCAAGAGTAAAAGCACATACACACACATACACAAATGCATGCACATACACTCACACATACAAAAACACGCCCAAACACATGCACACATGCATAGACATATGCACATACACATGCATATGTACACAAATACACACACATTCTCAATGCCAGGACCTCCATCACAGACACCCTCACATAGCACACCTCCCTGTGGATACCTGGCCTTGGGCCAAGCACTGGTCACTGATAGAAAGGGATATGACCAAAAAGCCACCCTATGAAGGGTACCTTCTGCCCCCTCAAACCACAGTCAGTGCAGGAAAGAACATCTGAGACTATCTACGTAGTCCAAACCTGTTCTTTTCCCAGAGGCCTGGTAGGAAGTCATGATACACTTGAAGTTGGCAGTACATTCATGGCCAAGATTTTTGCAGCCACCTCCCACATTTCTCTGGGGCTGTGATATTCCTCATTCTTGGCCTTTCCCTCTCCATGACCTTGAGTTGACAGGCAAAGCTGTCTATCACCATTAGAGAAAGAGTCTGAGGCTAGCTCTCTTCCTCCAGGTCACTGAGATCTAGCACCTGAGTTCTTGGTCAAGGCTTCCTCCTCCACTGTACCCTTCTTCAGGCTGCGAAGCCACTGAGCACTGAAGTCTCTGGTTACCTCAAGGCTACTTATCTCCTGGGCTGGCAGGGGTGCAGAGTGAATCCCACATGGGTG
Source organism: Callospermophilus lateralis (assembly GCF_048772815.1). Taxonomy (NCBI): domain Eukaryota; kingdom Metazoa; phylum Chordata; class Mammalia; order Rodentia; family Sciuridae; genus Callospermophilus; species Callospermophilus lateralis. Next base: position 39,122,251 of record NC_135315.1, read on the forward strand.
AGAATAAAGCCAGCACCCTGCTGAAGGATGAGAAGTGGGTCCTGGCAGGTTGATAGATGCTTATCTGTGAAGCCACCTGAGGAGGCACAGGCACATCTGACTGCTTGGTCATTGGTCCCCAGGCCTGTGAGCCCAGCCAGGTCTGGCCCTGCTACTGTCATCAGAAGGCAACCTTCCTGAAGTGTCAAGCCACATGGCCCCACAGAGGCCATCTTGCTTCCTTGACAGTCCCACCTCTCATTCCCAGGAGAAGGACCCAGGTCCTCATAGGAGCTATGTGTGTGATGGTAGGAAAAAAAGGAATTGAAATGTGGCTATTGAGGGAGTAGCCTCTGGAAGCATGTTGCTGGAGGCAGAGTAACAGGACAGAGAGAATAGCATGGTAGGGCAGACAGACCCAAGGTCAGCTCCAGGTTTTCCTTCCCTGTGTGTGTGACTGAAGACAAAATGGGTGAGCCTCCGTTTCCATATTTGTAAAATAGAGATGAATAAAGCCCACACTTTGCAGGATGGGTTAAAGGCTCGATTGAGTGCTCTTTGCAAACAGGGGAAAGGTAGTAATGACAGCCAGGAGGTGAGTCCAAATATCCCAGAGACAGAATATTCCAGATATCCCACATCTGTGATGGGGGTCTTGGACCATTCAACACTTGGAAGCCCCATTTCTGCTTAAAGAGAGCCTCTGATACATTCTTATCCTGGTTTACAAACATTCACCTCTCAGAAAGATAAGGAAGCAGCAAGGGAACCTCTCTTCTGGATGAAATTCCAACTAACAGGCAGGACCTTTGCAGGAAGTGGCAATGGTTTGTCAGACCACCATCAACACATATGGTGCCAATGAATGAGTCGGAAAAAGGCAACACCTGTATGCTTAGTGAGTAGAAGGTGATGCTCTGAACATTATCCAAACTATCCCTTCCTCCAGGCTAATAAGACCCCACATTAGGGGGTTCCTTTGACAAACACTTCTGTGTGGGGCACCCTGATAATAAGCTATTTTAAAGAAGGCGGACTCAGTTGCATGTGGACCTTGAAAATATAGCCCCAAAAATGGACCCTCTGGAGCATCAGGAGTTGGTGATATTATGTGTTATATAAATAAAAAGGACCCAGGGTCAGAAAAGAACCCAAAGATTCTGTGTTTGACAGCATCATGCACATTTATTCTTTGCAGGAATTCTTTAATATGCTACATTATGAATCTCCAAGAGAGAAATATTGCATGCCATATTTATTTTATTCCTTTGTCCATGGAAATATTTTCCATGGAGGAGCTCACAAAACACACTTTCAGAAAAACCATCCTAGACCATAGAAGTACAGATTTCATGGCCAGAGTTTTTCTAAAGGAAATTAAATTGAAGGCAGGTGGGAGGTTGTTAAAAATGAAACTCTGTGTAGATACCTCTGAGTAACTTCAAAGATGAAAGAAATAGGCAGTGGGTTATCTAGGTTGCACATGAGAGGAACCTGAATCAAACAAGCTGAGGCTTGAAAGGAATTGTATTGCCCTCAGAATCCAAGGCAAGCTTCAACAACCAGCCAGCAGGAGAGGCAAGGAGGCAGCCCGAGACAACTGGAACCCAGGACGCTCTCACCCTTCCTCTCTCAGAGTCTCTTTCATTCTGTCTCACTAGAAGCAGGCTTTTTCCACACACATGGCTTCCAATAAATACTGATTTTCTCTTTGTATTTTATAGATCCTACCGCCAGCAAGAGACTATTTTGACTATCTTGCTGATTTCCTGTTTCAAAAAAAAAAAAAAAAAAAACAAGCAGGGAAGGGAATCATTGGCCCAGCTCAGTCAGGTGACCACCTCTGGACCAATCAGTGAGCAGGGGAGTGTATTCCAGAGAGGATCCTGAAATCGACCCTGAGTACACTGGGTGGATGGTGATTGGAGCAGATAGTCCCGTGACTGGCCACACTGGACAAGGTGGGGCTGACAGGGAGGGCTGCCATCTGAGGAAGCCAAAATCTTGTACAGGGAGCTCTAGTTCTAAATGGATACAAACATTGGAAGGACCACAAGGAGGGCCTTCCTGTTCCATGTCCTTCTATTTCTCATTTATTTCAATACCAAATGCACATTTTAGCAAACAGATTCTGCCTTGATTTTTTTCCCAAATCCTAGAATTAAAAGTACATAAATATGATTTTATATCAGGTATTTTTGGGCATAGATATTATTTTTAAAATCTGTGCTATAATAAGGGGTAAAGATCTGGCTCTTGTTAACCTTTGGTTTCATCACCTTCAACTCTCCCCTTATTAACTTGGCTCTGGCCACGCTGACTTTCCTCTTGCTTCTCAAATACTCCAGGAACGCTCTTGCTCTAGATCATCTGCATTCCTATTCCCTCTATCTGGATTCCTTACTCAGATATCCACATGGCTAATTGCTTCACTGTCCAGTTTTTGCTCAAACATCACCTTTTCAATGAAGTTGACCCTGTTTAAAATTGTGACCCCACTTGTCCACTCCTTATCCCTCCTCATGAGCTCAATATGTTCGTTGCTTCTCTGACATGCATCATCTTCATCAGTTCCACATGATTCACTTAATTATATTTTATTGTCTGTCCCTCCCACTAAAATATGAAGCCCCAAAATGTCAGGGATCTTGGACTGATGTAATGTTGCAAGGGTGTATACTCCCAGATCCAGGGATAAGGAGGAGTAACATTGATGAGCAGCTACTATGTATCATGAAGAGTCTGCCCCATGAATCTTTCCGGTTCCCCTGCTAACAAGGTGACAATCCCTATTGAAAGATGAAAAAAAAAAAAAAAAAAAACCAGGCCCAGAGAGGTTGAACAAGCTCCCCAAGGGCACACAACCAAGTTAAACAGTCGAATCAAGCTTAAAACCCATACTGGAACCCCAAAGCAATGCTCTCTCCACAAAATTGTGATTGTAAAAACAACTGCCATTAAAATAGCTCAGGGAAAAAGGTTTGCACAATAACCCTGGAGAGAGAATGGCATGTAATGATAGGTCTGTTGCAATCCTCTTTTTCTATTTGTTCCTCTTTTTTATTTTTTTTTTAAGAATGGAATCATTATATTGAATAAAAGCTATAGTACAGTCCCCAGATATAAAACAGATGAAAGCAGACCTTCAGGTTGCTTTCTCCCTTACTCCTATGGCCAACACCTGGGCACCCCTGAGGAACCCTAGGGTTCCATGGAGCCCAGTTTGAAAACCACTGGATGGGAGGCAGATATTATTGGTTTAAAAAGTATTGGTTGATTCTATGATTGTGTCCATTCCAGAGACCAGCTCTGAGCATCCCTGGCCCTTCTGCGGGGATGGTGCAGGAAGCTCATGATGTGTCTGCAGAGCTCCCGAGTCTCAGAGCTGACAATCTAGATTTCTGATTAAACATGGTGGATTGGACATTATCATTTAGGGGATGCTCCCTCCCCAACCCACCGAAACAGAAATCAAGTATTTTATTTTTAGTGCAAACCCACTAGGACAATGACAGTAGATGTCAGCAAACGTGTGGAAGGTGGAAAGCAGATGGTTAAGTGGTCACTGGCTTGGCAGAATAGACCAGGCTGAAAAGTAAGGACCTGCACTAGAAAATAAGGGCCCCACCGTCTCAACACAGAGCCCCCAGGAAGGGTCGGGAGTCGGAGGCCTCAGAAGCTGCTGAAGATGAGGATGACAGGTGGAGCTTTGGGGTGCCCCAGGTATCATCATCCCAGAGCCCAAAGCAGGCAGACAGACTGTTCTCCTGCCCCAGGAGACAGACAGACAGGCTCTGGATGTGGGAGACTAGGCCCAGCTGAGAGCCTGATGCTAAGCAGATACCAGGGAGAGGAGGAGTTCTGCTTACTGAGCAGGGGTACCTGCTCATACAACTCCACCCACCCCAAGCAGGTGTTTGATATATTCTTTCCTGGAGAAATGGAGAAATCAAGAGAGACATACCACAGATAATGATGTCAGGAGGCCTCAGCCTCGTTAGGCCCTAGCATGACATACCTCAAAAAGTCCCACACACAGGAAGGGCTGAGCAGCCTTTAAGTGCCTCTTAACCATGAATGGACCACCAGAGTCAGGCACTCCAGGGAAACTATTAACAGGAAAGAAACCCAAACCAAACAGAAAGGAAACATTGTGAGATAGAGATCACTGTTAAGTTGTATAAGTTGTAGATGCTGTAGAACAAGGATGGCCCAGGTTCAAATCCCAGCTGTTCCACTTACCAGCTGTCTGACCTTGGGCAGGTTATCTAACCTCTCTGAGCCTCAGTTTCATCACCTCTGAAGTAGGAGTACTGTTATCCACTCCATAGTGTTTTTAGGCAGATAGAAGCAAGTTAATATTTATGATGTGTTAGAAAAGTGCTTGATAAAATTAGGCAATATAAGGGTTTAATAAATGAAAAATAAATGCAGGAAGCAGAAGGAAACATTAAAATGATTTAATTAAAATTCTCAAAAGAGATAAAAGACAAAACTGCATCCATAAATACAAGCACAGGGTGCTATTAAAAAGGAGCATTCAGAGAAGAAAAAATCAAAATTAAAATTATGATTGCAGGTATTAAAAACAATCTATAAAAGAATTGGAATTGGGGAACACTGCCAAAATATTTTTTAAAAAAAGACAAACAGAAAATAGGAGAGAAATAAAATATGGGTCAATCCAGAAAATCCAACAGCCTGCTACTAGGAATTCTAGAATAACAAAAAATAAGAGAACGGAGAAGAACACATTGTGAAAGAACTAATGTGAACCAAATTCTCAACTGAAGTTCATGTTCTTCCAGATTGAAAGACTTGGCCAAGTCCTGTCTGTAATAGTGGCTAAACAACAGACCAAGACACATCTTTGTGAAATTCAGGCTAATGGAAACTAAGAGAAAATCTTAACCATTTCTGAAAAGGAAAAAGAGAGTCATGTATCTGGAATCTAGAATCAGAATGGCCCAGGGCTTCTGGATAGAAGCAATTGAAGATGGAAGGCAACATGTCCTGGTGGGAAAGGGGGTTGATCTTTATTTTCTAAGACAGAATCCTAACTCAGCAAACTGCAAAGGAAGTGCAGGGTAGAATGTGGTTTGGAAAAGCAAATCTCCCATATAGACTTTTCCAGAAATTACTGGAGGATGAGAGAATCAACCAAGAAAGAGCATCACATATGATTCTGGAGACAAGAGATCTAGCCTAAGGAGATTCCCAGACATAGATGAAAAGAAAAACCTGGGAGACCGCTGAGCAGGAGACCTAGAAAGCAGCCAGTCTAAACTGGAGCAGGCACCTGTTGGCTTCAAAAGGGACGAACCTTGTGGTTCTGGCTAAACAGAGAGGTGTTTCACAGATCTGCCCAAGAGCCTGGGATTCCTAGTGATAGGTACCTGGTGAGTCAAACAGACCAGAGAACAAAAGGCAAGGCAGACAAAACATAGAAAGACAAAATAGCATCACACAACACCAAGCTGAACTGTGGGCGATATTTACACAGCCATAGTTAAGAAAAAAGCTGGTCATCCAGCCAGGTGCACACCTGTCATCCCAGTGACTCGGGAGGCTGAGGCAGGAGCATCTCATATTTGAGTCCAGTGTGGGCAACTTAGGGAGACCCTGTCTCAAAGAAATAAAAAGCTGGAGGGTGTAGCATAGTGATAAAGCACCCATGGGTTCAGTCCCTCGTACCAAAAAATAAAATAAAATAAAAACAAAGCTGGACACAGATAGAACCAAAATATCAAAACACATCCTTAGAGGATGAAAGGAAAAGGAAAAATAGTTCAGCACCTCCAGACAGGAATCTCACATCCTCACCTTCCATGATAGGAATTCAGTGGATAATATCTAAATTTATTTTTTACAACCAAGAAATAACTGCCAAGCAGTTGATACCCGTGGAAATAGGAACATGAGCACCACAAGAAATGGCTCCAGCAGTGAGCTGGGAGTCGCAGCCCCTGAGGAGTGGGGCTCAGGGGGTAGAGAGAGGTGGAGCAGGAAACTGATGCTTTTCATTAAAAGCCTCGCAGTACCATTTGGCTGTTTAAATTATGTACATAGATTGCTTTGATAAAAATAAAAGTTAAATTAAAAATAATCATAAATTTTCAACATAGCTGGGAGGCCTGAGCAACTATCAAGGGTAACATGTCTCCTCTCCCCCATTACAAATGGCACAAGGCAAGAGTGGATGTTGACAGTGGTTGCTATGGTTTCTCGGCTTCCAGGGTAAACTCTGGCCTGTGTTCGGAGAGGCCAGCTGAGATGGGATGCTTACTCCCCAGAGTGGGCCCATGTGCTGGTGGGGGTCTCCACATGTGCCTGAGGATTCTGGAGAAATGATTCCATAAATCAGAAGCATCAGTGGGGACAGGCATCCATTCCACAGCCAGAGGTGCCTGGCTTTTCTCATTTGGGGAAAACCTTGCTCAATGCACATGCTAAGTGCTATGCAGAAAATATAGGTGATTTTGTTAAAACTCCCAGCCAGCCAGCCAGTGGTCCACAGTGAATACCTAGGAAGCTTACAAAACAGACTCACCCCCAGGGATCATGTCCCCTAATGAATACATCTCCTTTGGGCAATTACTATGTGCTGGACACTCCAGTGCTACAGATAATGGACCCAGTCCGGGTTTTCAAAGAATTCACAATCTAAGGACTATCTAAGGAAAGCTATATACTATTACACGGTGGATGGAAACCCGTTCATCCAACAGCTTTCATATAAAGTGCCTGAGGAGTGCCAGGCATTTGCAGTCCGGCGAGAGAACACGTGAATATTTAAGTGTCATCAAGCGCTGTGACAGATAGAAGACAGACTGAGAGCAAAGGAAGGGCAACTCCTTCTAGAGGGGAGGAAAAATGTATCTCTCAAAGGGGCTTCAGAGAGGAAATGACTTTGGTCCCAGTCTCAGGCCTGTTGACCAGGGTGCTGGAAAGAGTGTGGGAGTCAGAGGAGAATGTGGGGCCATGGGGAGGTGAGGTCCCTAACATGGAGAGGAAGAAGGACCAAGGCCAAAAATGGCTCTGGGTGTATTGGAGCAGCTAGGTAGAGGTCAAATCACCAAGAGCCTGGTATGTTTTGCTAAAGCACAGGTGTTCATGCACAAATCCTGCAACTCGAATTGTGGTCCTCCAACCAGGAGGATTGGCCTCACCTGTGAGATTGTTAGACACATAGAATTTCAGGCCTGTCCTGAAATGTGCCTCATAAACACTCCCCCAGTGACTCCGGTGTAGGAAACTCTGATCTAGACCACCTTTTCCAGCCCCTTGGAAAGCTGAGGATGCCCTACTTAACATTGAAATATTTCCCCAGAATCGCCTCACGTGAAAACGATGGTGCTTCCAGTTATTATTTGAGAAAATATTCCACAACAAAAAGTAGCTATGAATGCCGTGGATGGACTTTGGCTTCTATAATCACATCACAGTCTCTATACTACACGATCCATTCAGCAAACGGAACAGAGTTCAACAAAATGTTGTACCTCCCTTCACCCTCAGCATTTATAAGCAAGAATTTTTATAAATAGAATCTTAATCATCCACTAACTTCCTGCATCATTTCAGAGATATGGCCCTTCCTGGTGGCTTTTCAAGGGTGGTCTCTCCCACATGCTGATTGCCCACCCAGAACCTAGGCATTTCTTATCAAATAATTAATAATTTATACTCTTTGAGCCTGAATGCACTAGAGAAACATATTACTTAAAGAATCCTTGGGATAAATCTTTTTGTAATAGGATTAGACCCAACTCCATGCACAGCACCTCACTAATGTAGGTTTTGCAAGTATCCTATTTAGCAAGAATGTAGGTCCAGCCCCACTCCTTTTTTTTTTTTAAGAGAGAGAGAGACAGAGAAATTTTTAATATTTATTTTTCAGTTTTCGGTGGACACGACATCTTTATTTTATTTTTATGTGGTGCTGAGGATCGAAACTTGCGCCCCTCACATGCCAGGTGAGCGCGTTACCGCTTGAGCCACATCCCCAGCCCCCCACTCCTTGTTTACATAACCAAGACCTAACATTACTATCTCCTTCCCCAAAGCGGGCACATGGCCCTATAGAGTATAAGGAACTTTACCTGTATTTTGCCTGATTCTCATACTAAGATTCCCTGTCTCCGGCTGTTTTAATCCTTTAACAGATTAGCTTTTTTAACAGATGTGATAAGCAGTTGTATTTGCTTGCTGCTCCTACAACAAAACACAGGAGACGATCAGCTTACAAAGAGGAAAGATTTATTTTGGTTCATGGCTTCAGAGGTTTCAGTCCATAGTCAATTACAGAGAACGTCAGGACAGGGAGCTTGTGGAACACAGGTGCTCACCTTATGTCAGCCAGGAAGCAAAGAGAGAGAAAAGAGGGGCCAGAGCTCCAAGATACGCTTCAAAGACACACCTCCAATCACTACTTCCTCCAACTAGCATCTGCCCTGAAGTTTCCACCACCTCCCAGTAGCCTGTTAAATTACGAGATGAGACTGGAGCCTACATGATCCACTCTCCCCCCACCCCCCCCAAAAAAATGCCCCACCTCTGAACACTCCCACTCTGAGGACCAAGCCTCAATACATGAGCTTTTGGGGGAGATTTCTGTTCCAAACCACAGGTCTCTGACACAATGAGGGAGTGACAAGAAGTGACTGCCCTGTGATCTCATGGCTAATAAGTCATGGAACGAGGGTTTGATTTCACATCTTCTGATTCCGTCCACCTCTGTCCTCTCCACTTTAAAAATGAAGAAGAAGTCCAGTGGCCTCGGGGAACCGGGTTCAACACAACGTAGCATGTTTTCACCATGTCGTGGTGTCTTTAAAATGTCCATGAGCTCTGTGGTTCTGCAGAAAGGACTGGAGTTCGTGGCTTTCACCAAACTCTTGTGGCCACCCAGTAGCACCTCCTGGAGGCATTGGTGAGGACGCTGTGCTCCATCATACTGCCACCCAGGACAGACGATCCCAGCCCATGCAGCACGTGGACACGATGCTGATATTTTCTCCTCCAGAAGTTCTGCTCGCCTGGAAATGTCACCTGTGTGCAGCCGAGCATGAGCTTTCCCATCTCTGGGCTGGCTTTGGATTTTCTTGCCTAAGAATGATTTACTGGACCTGCCAGGGAGGGGCAGAGAGGGAGGACAAGACATGCCCTAGCCGATTTTATATAAGCAGCAATTTGTGGATTCTTCTTGCTATCTTGACGAAAATCAGCCTCTCTGATTTGATGTGAGTTCTGAACAGCCGCATCCAGTTTTTTAAATCTATTTTTTTTTAATGAGATGCAGTGAGGTTAAGAGATTTATACATGGTCCCCAATTCATAGAAAATTAGCGCTAAAAGTGCCTGAGAGACCAGCCCCAACTGGGTTTTAACAGAAAGGAAACTAAGGCTCAGAGAGGCAATGCAACCTGTATGAGGTCACACAGTTATAAAATAGTATGGTGGGGAATCAAACCCAGGTCCCTGATTCCAAGCCAGTGTTTTTCTTAAGGCACTTTGCTGCCTCCCTCGCCAGACCTTGTCCTCTTGAATTTCTCTGGCACAAGCAGAAGAGCAGGGACCAAGAGAGTATATCTTGAGGACCTGAAAGAGCGTTCAACAGGCCTTCTTTACCTTGGCTCTCGAGGGCTGGGACCCTTGTCCCTATCACTGTCTCCAATTCACACTTAATGAGTTTTCCCTGAACTGCGAGATAAAAGGGCAAAGTCTGCACAGCCCACTGTAAACCAAATTATTACAGCGGGTAGATCACAGGCTTGTCATCTGGGACCACTGAGTCTTTTGGACATCTGGCAAAGGGCAGAGGAAGATGAGAAGTGAAGACCCTGGATCTCAGGCTCTGCCCAGCTGCCAGTAGCCATCCCTGCCGCCATGGGCTGCTCCCTTCTCTGCCGGCCTCACTCTTCCCACTGAGAAGTTAGTTAAAGAACAGTCTGGGTCTCTCCTAACTCCAAAATTGTAGGTAGCCAGGAATCTGTCCTTGACTTTCACTGAGCTTGGTTTCTTCCTCTATAAGATGAGCAAAATGTAAAACAAAATACTGTGTCACACAGGGGAGCTCTTGACATCAGCTTCGGGATGACTGGAAATCCAGTACAGTGGAGTCTGGGGAAAATCCCAAAGCTTACCAGACCCCTGCCAAGATTGTTGTCTGCCATCTTCCAGACAGGATTCAAAGCCTAGTGGCTCAAGATCCTGTCCTGCAAAGTCCCGAAAGTTCCCTATCCAATGCAGAATGGGGCCAGTAGCACCAAATTGCACTGAGCATCTGTTCAAGGGGACACATATAAGAAAGCAAAGAGCCGTTTAGCCAAGTGGACAGAGGTTCTGTCTTGGATTTGCTTTGTGGTGGCCAGGGCAAGATGACCTCTCTGAGACTTTTGTGTATCCCTCTGTAAAATGGCGGTGTCCACCTGAAGAGTTAATAAAATGATCAGCTGGCCTCTGACCACCGGCCACTCCACCGCAGACTCCTTGCTCTTCTTAAAATGGGCCAGACGCATACCTGTCTCAGGGTCTCGGCATTGCTGTCCCCTCTAACCCTGCATCATCTGTGGGTCACCTGCTCCCTTCACTCAGGTTTACCATAAAACCCGGTCACCTAGAAAGGCGGTGCCCAACTCCCATCCAAGAGAGCAGTGTTGGCCCAGTCCCCTCCCCCACCTCCCCCTCCCCCAGCACCTGCCCTGCTGGCCTAATGGCGCACACGTCCCTGTATGGAGCCTGTCTCCGCAGCCAAAATGTGGGCTGCCTGAGGACAGAGACTCTGCCTGGTTTGCTGCTGGGCTTCTGGTCCTTGACCAGTGGACACACCCACGGCGCACACTTAATACAACATGGTCCAGTGAATGAGGGAGCCAACGTGGAGTGGTATAAAGCACCAGCTCCGTGTCACTGGGGCCAGTTCTTTCTTCTAGTTTCTATAAACTCCAAAGCAGCATCTTAGAAAGTGCTTTAGGGACAAAAGAAATAAGAGCAATGACTGTACATTTCAGAGACAATTTCTCTCTCTCTCTCTCTCTCTCTCTCTCTCTCTCTCTCTCTTTCTCACACACAAACACACACACACACACACACACACACACACACACACACACACACTTCTTTTTGTCCAGACCCCCAAGCACTTAACCACCTGTCCTAGGCTCTCTGTGGTTCTGACCCGCCAGGTAGGAGAGGCCTGCATCTCTGCCTCTTCAGAATATAGTGCTCCTCTCTGGGGTGATCCTTTTAGGGGTGTGTAGTGGAAGATGGGGTAGAGCTAGGATCAGGGATGAAATCCACAAGCAGGTGGTTTTTAATCAATATAGAATATGCTGCGAGAACCATGGTGTGCCCCCACAGGTGACAGGTCTTCATCCCTGAGCATCCTCAAATGTAATGGCTGTCCTTCCACAAATGGTACCACAGAGGGGACTCTGCTGTCTCTCAAGACTAAGAGAGAGCCCACAGGATAGTACCAATCTGTACCCAAGCAGGAAATGAGCAGCACCTTCAAACCAGGTGATACCAGGAGAGGTTAATGCAAGACTACTTACAGGACTATGAGGAGCCAACAAACATATGAAAAAAAAATTGTTCAACATCTTCAGCAATCAAGGAAATGACCATCATAACTACACTGAGATTTCTTCTTACTCCGGTTAGAATGGCAATCATCAAGAATACAAGTTACCATAAATACTGGCAAGGATATGGGAGGATATGGGAGGCAGGGTGGGGAGGCACTCTTAGACATTTTTGCTGGGAATGTAAGTTAACACAATCACTATGGAAATCAGTGTGGAGTTTCCTCAAAAGACCAGGACAGAACCACCACATGACCCAGCTCTACCACTCCTGGGTGTTAATAAGTTAAAGTCATCACACTATAGTGATGCATGCACACCCATGTTTATGGCAGCACAGTTCACAGTAGCCAAGTCATGGAACCAACCTAGATGTCTGTCCACAGATGAATGGATAAAGAACATGTGGTACATATACACAATGGAACTTTATTCAGCCATGAAGAAGAATGAAATCACGTCTTTTGCAGGAAAATGGGTGGAACTGGAGAACATCATGCTAAGTGAAATAAGCCAGTCTCAGAAAGTCAAGGGTCATATGTTTTCTCCCACATATGGAAACTAGAGAGGGAAAAGGCGGGGTGGGGCTCATGGAAATGGAAGAAAAACCAATAGAGCAGATCAAGGAGGGAAGTACTAGGGAATGAAATTGATCAATTATGGGCATTTTATTTTGTGCATATATGAATATGTCATAATGAATCACACTATTATATATAATTACTATTCATTCATTTAAAAAAATTTAAAGGCTATTTACAAAGGAGTCAGCAAGGCTTGGGAAAGGGATCCAGGGTGGTCAGTATCCTGGGACTGAAGGCAGAGAGAGCCACTACCACTCCTAGGGACAGGGAAACAGAGCTGGTACCAGAAGCCAGAGGGAGAGCGGTGTGGAGAGCTCCCTCCAAGCCCCTCAACCCAGTGACAGTAAACTACCCCACAGTGACCCAGAAAATAGAGTTGAGAGGCTGAGTTCAGAGCCCAGCCTGACTGTCCTTTCTCCCGTCCAGTTTCCTACCTAGGTTACCATTGACTGATGCCAACCAGAAGCTACTGGACAAGGCAGTCCATTAACACTATCCCTGCAAGTCAGACTCCAGGGTGGACTGAGAGTGGGGACCCACTGGGAGAGGAGGGGCAGGAATCAGCCGTCCTGCACAGGGCCCCTCCTGTACTGTGAGACACCCCCTTCAGTGCCGCCTGCCTGCTGTCCACTACTCCCAAGTGAGCCCCTCACCTGGCCATTGTTATCAAGTCAGCTTTGTTCCAAACAAGATTGCTTTGTATCAACGCATCCCTTGCCTGAGCCTAGAAAATTCCCCCGGCTTTTCAGAGAAGCTTTTCTTCTTCCTTCTCTCCAGTGTTTATTTCCTTGGCGTGTTTCCTGTAATTTGCAAAGATTAAAGATTTAAGCTTCTTTTATTGCCATGTACTTTCCCTGCCCCATTATGCATTCTGCCCAACGCTCCCGTCTCTGCTCCAGCAGAGCTCCCAAATCCTTTCTGCATGCACAGAGAACCCCTCCCCAGGTAGGTCTCACCTCGCGCTGGCCGCAGCCGTCCTCCTGAAGAGCGTGGGAGAACTTGGCTGCTGCAGGTGGCCCTCGCTGCACCAGCCTCCTCTTGGTTCCGCACAGTCTTGCATGTGAAGCCGCCTGGGTTTCAGTTTGGTCTCAATTAACAGGGGCTCCTAACGCCATGTGTGCAACAGCTTTCCTTGTCTCTGGGCTCCCTCTCCTCTCTCTGGGGCTTTGGATCCTGGTGTTCATGATGTGTAAACAAATCCTTCACTGCACCAGGGGCCTGCATTCTTCTGAAGGAATTCAGTGTTGAAGCATTTGATGATGGGAGTCATAGGAGGATTTGCACAATCTGTCCAGCACCCATCAGGCTACCAGGGCAGCCACACAGGGCCCCCTGGGCTCAGAAGGACCATATGCTTGGTTTAACGCTGTGTGATCACCATATGGAAGCCCTTTCTTTATTTTTTATAATAATTTGTTTTTTACAAATAGATTTTTAACAATATTGTTTAATGATATTTTTAACAAGGGCTCCTCATTTTCATTTTGTACTAGGGCCCGCAAATTATGTAGGTGTCATCAGTTATCGTTAACGGTCATTGTTGCTGTCCTATGTGCAGCCTCACCTGCCTCTCCAGAGTCACAGGCAGCTGGCGTTTCCCAGGGTGGATCAGAACCCTGGCAGATACCTAGTACATCAGAGGGCAGGGAAGAGCAGACCCACACAGAGGAGGTTTGCTTCCTTCTGTGTTTATAGAACTCTGCTCTGTGCCAGCCACTGTGCTACGGGATTTAGGGAACATGACAATGAAAAAGATATTCCCTCTCCTCCTTCCCCCTGTAGAACCCCAGAGGTATGAACCAGGACATCTGCTTGCATTAAATGGACCACACTCCTTGTTGGGGTAGAAAACGTACTGAACTAAAAATCAGGAGATGTACATTTAAGTCCTCATTCTGCTCCTGACTTGCCAAAACAAACAAGGTGTTTCCCTTTTGTGGATTTAAATCACTGTTTGCCCAAATGTGGTTGGCCTCAGAAAACCTCTGTCAGAATTCCTGAGAATGTAGATCTCTGGGCTCCCTCCACCCAGAATTTCCAGGGGGCGAATCCCAGCAATCATAATTCTGAACACTCTGGATGATTCTAATGTGCCATCTTAGCTTGGGAACTTCTGAGGTAGGTAATCTAAGGTCCCCTTTGGATCTAGCAGTCTATGTGTAATAACTTGGCTCTAAATAATTTTGCCATGTCCAGGAAATGGATGAGAATTGGGGGTATGAGGGCAGCGATTTAGGGGCCAACCGTTCATTACCAACCTGTACAGCAATCCACAGAAGGAAGCCAGGGGCAGTTCCAACAAGAACCAAAAACAAGGTCTCTCTGGAATAAGTACCTAGGGTAAGCAACACCCAGGGGACACAGGATTGCAGCCACCACAGTCTGGCCATGAATATGCATGCTTCTGTGCTCAGAACCCCACCCAAGTCACCTTCAGGTGACAAACCACCCTCAAGGGACACCCACTTAGGAAGGCAAGATGGTGGAGTCCTCATCCCTCCTGCAGGGCTGAGAGGGCTGCTTCATAGCTGGATATTCTAGAACTGTGCCGTCCAAGGCTGCCGCTAGCCACGTGGGTTGAATTCATTTGATTTAATGAAAACGAAAGCTCCATCCAGTTCCTCAATGGTACTAGCCATATCACGACCCGTAGCTACTCCTTTGGACAGCACAGGTTCCAGAGTATTTCCTTCTTTGCAGAAAGATCCCCTGGACCGCGCTGTTCTAGAAAGTGCAGAAACTTTACCCATCACCTTAGCTCTTTTCATGCGATCGCTGGACATTTGTAAAGCAATGCGGTTACTTTAGGATTTCACTCTCTCTCTCTCCGGTACCACTGATCCTTCTGGAAGAAGCTAGCATCTCTTTCAAATCCCTAACCCCTCCTGATTAGCCTCCAGCGGTTCTCGCTGGCAGCTTGCGGTCTGTTTTGCCCATTACTTTCAGCGCCTGCGTCCGAGAGGCTTCATTTCTCATTTCCTCCTGTAAGCCCTGGGTTCGCGCTGTCTTACTGGCTCTAAGGTTTCCTGAGCTCAGTTGTACAGCACACACGCACAGCTTCTACTATCTCTGGAAAACAAGTTTGGGCACCTCTCCAGTTCCCTCCCATGGCTGGCTGAACGCGCCTTCGGTTCCTCCCAGCACAGGTGTCCCTGTGGTCTCCACATCACGCCACGCTCATCCCTCCCCACTTTGAGCCTGTTCATCAGATCCTCATCTCTTTCTTGGGCAGATGTTAGAAAATAGGGCCCCCTGAAAGCTAACCACCCGATCCCCTTCTCCTACCCAGTCCTCCCTCTCCTGAAGTCCTTCCTCATCTAAAAAACCTTCACAGAGACTCCACCTGTGTGCCAGGCCCTGGGCAAAGTGACGAGCAGAGGAATGAGTCCATTCACCATCTACAGGAGACAGTGACACACACCGCAGTTGCCCAGCGATGTTTGAATGGGAGCTTGGATGGTTGGTCAGGGGAAACAAATTGCAGAACAATTAGCTCTGTTGCTGGGAAGGAGAATGTATTCCCAGATCTCCTGGGAGTCTCTTGCACTCTATGAAGCCATATTCTGGCCCAGGGTCTCTTTTCCCGATACCCAGTGTCCGCCACTGCTGGACTCCTTGTCTGAATTGTGAAAGCCCTGCCTGTCCTTCCCCTGGCCCTGTCTGCCTAGTGGACTTTCCTCTCTATGCCCCCCCCCGACCTTGGACTCTCTCCCAGCTTCAGTCTACCCATGCCTGACTCAATTGGTAGCTCCCATGGTTTCTATGGTTCCTACCCATCCAGCCTTTCTCTTCCGTGCCAGGTTTGGTGTGCCCAAACCATAACCCCAGTACATCCTCCCTCCCTCCATGTCCCCCTGTTCCATCTTCTCTCATTCCTGAATTTACCCATCCTCTCCTCCATTCTTTCCTTTGACAACATTTCTTGATCTGGACTCCAGACTGACCCTGCCCATTAATAATGATTTGAAGTTTGATTCCAAATCTCTCAGAGTCATTCAGCAGGCATCCCCTGAGTGCCACTGTGCCTGGTCCTGAGCAGGACCTTTGAAATCTGAATGGGAATTCCAGCACTTGGCCTCAGGATGCTGCAGCTGATGAAGGAGGACAGTCAGAGACTAAGGATGGTCCTAGGGAGTGGTAGCAGCTCTGGAGGATAGGTATGGAATCTACAGCAGAGCAAGAGAAAGGGGCTGCTGAGGGCAGGGCTGGGAACTGACTCCTCAGTGACCGCAATGACCAGATGAGCAGAAAGACGTCCCAGACAGAAGGAGGTGCACATGCTTCTGTGCCCAATAGGGACCAGTGACAACTAATCCAGATAGCCCCGAGAGCATGGCCACAGGGTGCCCCAAAGCAGGGTGCTACCCAAAGCAAAACTGGACCAGGGGTATGTTAAGGAGCTGGGCTCCTGATAAGTCAGAGAGAGAGCTGTTGGGCTTGCATTTTCAGAAGCCCATTCTGCAGCTATTTAGAGAGGGTAGGACAGAGAGGGGGGGTCCAATAAAGGCGGATGTAATCCCCTAAGCACATGCCCCACCAATTGTGAGCAGAACATAGTGGGTGAGCCAGGCTCTACCACCCACTGCCACCTCCCACTGCCAAGGGCCATTTCTCCTGCCCAAGGGGGAAAGGAAGGGGCAGGGGCTTCTGCTCTAGTTGCCTCTCTCCTGCAGCACCCAGGGGGCCAGCCCTGGACTTTCTTTTCCCCTGCTATGGTTTCTTCCTGATACTCTCTCCCTCAGCTCACACTTCAAAAGAAAAGTTAGTAAATTAAATAAAAGAGCTTCACCCAAGAGGCTGGGAGGGAGTTGCATTTAGTCAAAGACCTACCCTTTACTGGCTTTGTAATCCCATTCTACAGATTTGGCAACTGAAGCATAGACTTGGCTACCTGCCCTGCATTAGTTTCCCATAGTTACTGTAACAGGGTACGTCAAATGTGGTGTGTACAAACTACACAACTTTGTTATATGAGAATTCAGACATCCAAAACAGGTTTCGCTAGGCTCAATAAAATCAAGGTTATTGGCAGAGCTATGCTGCTTTGGGGGCTCTAGGAAGAGATCCACTTCCCTGACTTTTCCAGCTTCTGGAAGCTGCCTCCATCCCTTGGCTTGTGGCTCTTCCTGTGTCCTCAAAGCCAGCAGCCCAGCGTCTTTCCATTCTCTCTCTGACTCTGAGTCTCCAACCTCCCTTTTTCAAGGACCTCCATGATTGCAATGGGCCATCTGCATAATCCAAGACCCAAGACGGTCTCTCCATCTCAAGACCTTGAACTGAGTCCCAGCAGCCATGTCCCTCTTGCCGTGTGGGGTCACAGATTCCGTCTCCAGTGATGAGGATGTGAACATCTCAGGGAACCACTATTCCACCTTCCATCTGACACTTCCGGCATCCCCTGGAGCTTTTCAACCCCAGGACTCCGTGAACAGCTGTTGTCACTGACCCACGGCTCTGTCCCTCTTTGTTCTTTCAGAGGAAACGACGTTTGAAGCGGGAGTGAAAGTTCAGATCCACAGTCAGTCCGAGCCGCCTTTCATCCAAGAGCTGGGCTTTGGGGTGGCTCCAGGGTTCCAGACCTTTGTGGCCACACAGGAGCAGAGGGTAAGTCCCCTGGGCTCCCCCAGACCTGTGGTCCTCAGCCTCCTCCGGCCACTTGCCGAGGCACCAGGAGGAGAAATGAAATTGCCACCCAGGAGGTGGCACAGAGCTGGCTCTGTAAAGGGCGTCACCCTGAAATCGGAGGAATACGCTGGTTAACCTCCATCTCCAGTTCTCCCACACCACCCGTCGGTTCCTGAAACTGGGTCTCAGGGAAAGCTTGGCTTGTTTTCTGCTACATTGAATTGGTTGAGAATTTCTTTTTTTTTTTTTTTTTTTTTTCCCCTGAACATTCTGTCACAGTAGACTTTTCTGAGTGCGTTAAATTAAAAAAGTAATTTTTTCTCTTTTTGCCAATGGATATTAAGGGAAAACTGCCAACCAGGGTTTGATAGTCTCATCACTGTGTTTCTAATGCAATTCAAAGTGACCTATAAAAAGAAAAGGAATGGCAGTGTCCCTCCCCATTCGAGTTAAGTACCCGGGCTCCTGCCTGCCCTTTGATGTAGCTCTGGGGAGGGCCCCACCTGCCCCAGGATGGCTGCCTGGACTCTACCGGTTCACAGAAGGAGGGCTGGCACCGCCTCACCTCTGAAGTGGGTTTTACATCTCAGAGGGGACACCTTCACCAACTCTCCATAGGGTGGATGTCTCAAAGCAGGACGATGGAGATACCTGGGCACTGTTTCCTTTTTTATCTCCGGAGATTTGTCTTCTGGTTTGCCTAGAATAAAAGTCAGCCTGGGACGGTGCCAGAGGCCTCAGCCAGATCATCCAAGATGGTTCACTAGGAGAGGCTCTGAGCAATGAGTTCAGCACAGGGTGGCAAGTTCTGGCTCTGGGCTGGGAGATAGGGAGCGCCTGGGAGAGGGTGACAAGAGTGACGAGGAGAGATGTGCCCAGAGAACACAGGAGCTTGTTTTGAAAATCTGGCTCATCTGCCATCTTTCATCTGCTACTGATCACAGCTGTTCAGCCACTTTATGAAGCGATATTCTGCATTAAAGGCTGGTTACAAATCTGTAAGCAAGCTATATTTTTTGAGTCTCTGGGGAATTGTGGGTGGTGGAGGCTCCTGCACCGTGGTCTGTACACATGTCTGGGCAGTTGATAAAGGCCAAGGTCAGCCTTCCACCTAGGCCCCTGGGGATGGGATGGCAGCTCTGAGGCAGGGGCAGGGGTACTGGGAGGTGAGTTGGGCCCCAAAGACTGAGGCAGGTAACATCAGCTAAAATGGAGGTATCTATAGGTGGACAAGGTGGAAACTCAGTAGCACAACCGGGAAAAGTGTATCCTCGAGGACGAAGAAGAAAGGCATAAAGCAGACGGCAGGAGGCAAACTTAAGGATAAGGATTTGAGAGTCAGGGATAATAAGAACACAGGTTACCTAATGAAGGCGCGCAGATGGGAAGCAGCCGAGGTGAGCTCGGAGTCTGAGCTATGAGACTCAGTAGGCTCTTGGGTCCTGTCCAAGATAAACAAAGCCAGACACTAGTCGAAGTGGTAAAAGCAGATTCCCTTCCATCATGCCCCATTGCAATAGGGGAGAAGATGCAGGGTGAGTCTTGGATCTTTATAGAGGAGACTGGGTGCTTAAAGGGAGAATGAGGGGAGACGGGGAGGGCCCAGAAAGGCTTGAACAGAAACTTACAAAAACTTACAAAAAGCAGAAAGGGGTGTGGTCCATGGGGAACCCATGTGGGTCTGCTCAACAAGTGTCAGTTAGGCTCTCACCCTCCCACAGAGGCTGGGCGACAGAGGCCCTGGCCTCAGGTGTTGGCTGGAGCAAATGATACAACCTTTTGACAACCTTGAGTTTTCTCCAACAGGCACTTTAAGCGGGGTCTAGTGTCACCCTAAGGATGTGTCCTTGAGCCCCTAGAAATTATGTAAGTGCTTGTTCCAGTCTTCATAGGCCAAAGTTGAGAGCCAGTAGAGAAGAAGGCTAGACAGGCCTGGCTGGAGCGTGGTCAAAGAGGGAACTTGGTCAGGGCTCTCTTGTGCTGTGAACAAGCCACATCCTTTCAAGAAAGAGGCCCAGGTTAGACCAGTAAACATGCATATGCATTCTTGGACTGGCTAAAGTCAATTTTTGAGTTGTCGGAGGCTAGCCTGACTTGGTGGCTTGTGGAATGTGCTGGACATTGCTGACCTGGGGTGCTGTCTGGCCGGTGTCTACTTTGCTAAAGGCGAACAGAGTAAGTGAAACAGCTGTGTTGGAAACTTGAAGGGTTATGAAGGTTGTCGAGAAGGAAGTACTTGGAGGCTGCTCTTGTTCATCGGCCTGAGAGATGAGCTATTCCTTCCCCAACCCCTGCTAATCCTCCGTGTGTGATATGGAAGAAGTTTCTGGGCTGGGTGGGAAGTTGGATGATTTCTAAGAAGCTGTAACTCTCTGCTTCTCTCTCCACTATGAAACAGAGGGACTCCCCATGGTGAATAGGATGAAGAAGCAGAATAGATTCCCAGCTGCAGAGGGCCGATGCGTTGTTTGCTTTGAAGTATACTCTCAGCAAATCAACCTCATTCATATGAGTATTTCTATGATTATTCTAACTAATAATAAGTTATTTGTTAAACATTTTACAGTCTTCAAAGCATTTCCGCATCGTCTCATTTCATCATTTCATTCATATTAATGGAGAAATACAAAAACACATCCCAGAGCTAAATCTAATAATACATTATGTTTACACGTATATAAAAGAGCATATTCATAGGCAATAAGACTTGAAGGAAATAAGCCAAAATACCCACCACCGTGGGGGAATTATGAATGATTCATTTTCTTTCCTGATTTTTCCATGTCTTTGATAATGTGGCCTTGTATTATTTATTCATTCTGCAAATATTTGGTGAACACCTACTATGAGAGAAGTCAGGGGATGCGTGGCAGACAAAACCGGCCATCTCTGCCCTCCCAGAGCCTACAGATCAGTGTTTTCTTTAATAAAGGGGAAGATAATGGGAAGCCCATTTGTATGTCCTCATCCTGCCCCATGCGAATCTCCCCGGCTGGCCCTGGTACTCAACATTGCATTTCATTGATTGTTCAGACACATTTTGACACTTCAGAAATCAGGATTTGTTTTACAATCCATCAGATCTTACAATCAGACCTCTATTTTTTTTCTTGCTGGTACCTACAATCATGGTACATCTTAGAATCTGTGGCACCTGGAGAAGTATGGCAGCTCCAGAGCTCTCCATCCAAGGCTCTGCCACCTCAGCTCCAGCTCAGAGAGGCTACGGGTGACAAGACAGTGGGGAGAAGAAGGCCTTTGCCTGGGAGCTTGTGTGAACTGTGTTAGGTAAATTGACTCCAGAGTAACAGCCCCCAAGAGGAGTTGGTGCCCTTAAAGAAACAGGCTTATGAATTAAAAAAAAAAAAAAAAAAAGCTCTTGAGCTGTAAGCCAGCCCAGAGATTGCTCTTTAAATCTGCATTTTCCTTGAACCCAATTAAGCCAAGGCATGCCCCTGCCTTCCTGGACAACCTGAGAAATGCTCCCCTAGATAGCCCTACTGCCCCTGCATAAGCCCAGAATCTCCACCATCAGACACAGGCACAGGGCAAGATACTGGGATCAGAAACAGAACCCCGGGGGGATGGATGAATAGCAATAGCTACTATGAAGTGAGCGTGCATTACCTACCAGGCACCAGGCGGCAGAGACCCTTGACAGGCACTATCTCATTTAAACTCCCTCAACAGCCCCATGAGGTGGGCATTATCTCCACTTTCCAGATGACAAAACTGCACGGTTAAGTAACTTGCTCAAGGTCGCGTAGCTGGGGAAGCAGCAGGGCTGGGCTCTGAGCCCAAGTCTGTCAGGTTCCCAGGCCCATGTTCTTTCTGGTCCACCACACTGCACAGTTGTAATCCAGGCAAACTCGGGGACGATGCACTGGGAGCTAATGCAGAGAGGAATTGGCTGGGGGACATTTTCTTTTTCTACCCTGAGCTCAAAGAAATGAGACTACCCAGGGCTACAGAGAACAAACTTACCTGGGAGCCCAGAGTCCTAGATGATAATCCTGATTGTGCCATGGGACTTTGGACAAGTCACCCCCTCCCTGGGCCTCGGTTTTCCCACCTGTAGAATGAACATAGTCCTACTATGTAGAGCTCCATTAGATGACCTCCAAAGGCCTCCAGCATTCACAGCCTGGGAGTCCCTACCTGTGTCCACTCAAGGACATAAGGATCACCTGGAAATGGCACCTGCTCTCTGCTCTACCAGTTGCTGGCTCTCTCCTTCATGCCAGATGGTGTGGGATGCTGTTAACAGGAGGTGAACCTCTCCCCAGCTCTGAGAGGTAGAACTTGGGATCCTACTAGTGAGAAGAGGAAGATGAGTGGGTAGCAGCCCTCAAACTCTAGAAATAGACTGTGGCCACCCTCCTTGGTCATGTCCCTTCCTCAGCCCATATAATGGTCACATCTCTACCGGACTTAAAACCTGTACATTCCAGAGCTTCCCATAACTTGCACAAACCCAAATCCCTTAGAATGGTTCCCGGTGTCCTGCTCACCTCCCCAGCCCTGTCATCTGCCTGTGCTTGACCTGCATGAATCCCTCGTTCCAGTGATGCAGAACCATCTGCCAGACGCTCCAGGCTCTTAGATGTGGGCGCCCACTGTCCCTCTGCCCACAATTCCTCCCTTGGCTCGTTGACTTGGCACAGGTCTATCCATATTTCCAGATGCTGCTCAAAGACTCTGGCTTCCCTGTCCCATTCTGCCACGCTCCACGGAGCAGTTCATTGTTCTCTGAAATGCTGGGTACGTTCCTTTATCCCTTCAACAGTATCCATTGAGCATCAAATGTTCTGGAAGAAAGAAGATAAGCAAGACCTGGTTCTGCCTTGGAGGGTGCACAGAACCAAGTGAGAGCGGTGGCATTGTTGTTCTCCCTCCTTGTAGGCTGACTTCCCTTGTGGATCCCTGGAAGTCCATTCTTTGGTCTCCATCAGCCCCTTTGTCACCCTAGACTGGGAGCTTGCTGAGGACGAGGATTGTGTCTTTTGGATTCTATATCCCCAGAGCCTTGCTCATAGATGAGCTCAAGAAGTGTGTGTTGGTGCAATAATGAAAAGAGAGCCCCATGCTGCACACGTGTGCTCTCCCTGCCTCCCCAACCTCACCAAAACTCCCCTTAAAATATGCCCTGAGAATTGCCATTCAGTCTGGAGTGAGATGGAAGCTCAGTATAGTTTTAATTTGCATCTCTGTAATTGCTAGAGAAGTTGAACATTTTGGCAAAGATGTGGGGGGAAAGGTTCACTCATACATTGCTGGTAGGACTGCAAATTGGTGCAACCACTCTGGAAACTCCCTAGAAAACTTGGAATGGAACCACCATTTGACCCAGCTATCCCACTCATTGGTTTATACCCAAAGAACTTAAGTGACCCAACCACATCAGTGTTTACAGCAGCTCAATTCACAAGAGCTAAGCTACGGAACAACCTAGGGACCCATACACAGATGAATGGATAAAGAAACTGTGAATATATATATATATATGACACAATGGAATATTCCTCAGCCTTAAAGAAGAATAAAATTATGGCATTTGCCAGTAAATGGATGGAACTGGAGAATATTATGCTAAGTGAAATAAGCCATTCCCCCAAAAAATCCAAGGCCAAATGTTCTCTCTGATATGCAGATTCTAACACACAATAAGGGGTGGGGAAAATAGAAGTTCAGTGGACTAGACAAAGAAAAATGAATTGGACTTGGCTTTCCTCTGTTCATACGCCACCAGTGAAACTCCACCTGATGTACAACTACAAGAATGGGATCCTAATTAGAATAAGTTATACTTCCTATATGTAAAATGTGTCAAAATACACTCTACTGTCATGTATGTCTAAAAAGAACAAATTTTAAAAATCTGCCCTGAGAGCTCTCCTTCTCCCTGAGGCTGTTCAGCGAGGCTGTGGTGGATGGTGATGCCATTCCTATCTACAAACTTGAGACCCAAATCAAATCAAAAGCTCATGAAAGGGGTCGGGGTTGGAGATGCGGATCTGGAAGCCATTGATACAGACGAGAGTGGAAGGACACCTCCGGGAATCGGGACAGAACTCTGAAGCTTGGGGACAACTAAATGAGTGGGCTCTCCTGCGGTAGGACCACCGTGCCAAGCTGTCTTCACAGTGACATCACAGTCACACTCTTTGTTCCCAATTGAAGGTGACTGCTGATCCTGGTGGGACTCCCAGTCATGATTTGATATCAGAAGTCCTTCATCCTCTCCCGTCCCCTCGCCATCACGGTGGTTCTTGTGCTCCACGTGTTTACCCAGCTATTCATCAAATGTTTGTCACCCTGCCTGTCCTTCTTGGGAGGCCTGGGAATACCTGTGAAAAATCCAGGGTGGTTGGTTTCACTCTGCAGGAAATTCCCCAGAAAAGATGGCCCTGGATTTGTATTTGATATTCTCAGAAATGCCACAAGGACCCCAGGACTAGACGTTCCTGCCCAGAGGCATCTCATTCTCACCAAGAACCCCTTCCGCTGCCTGCTTGGAACCATCTGGAATGAGAAGCGTGCCCCATCCACAGCCAGACTTTACGGGGGTTGCTCACTTGGGTGTATCCCACATGCCCCAAGAAAACCCAGAGTCCTGCACCCAGCGGCTGCTCACCAGCCTGATGGAGGTTATAAATGAAGGAGAACACAACGGCTTACGTCCCACCGGCCATGCTTGGGTCTTTAGCAGGATGTCTGGGCACAGTTGGTGCCTGCAGAAACCTGAGCCTCTGCCTTCAGGGTAGCTCAGCCACATTTCCAACAGTTGGAGGCCCTCGCACTGTGGCTCCCAAGATCTCCCACCCCAGCCCCTGATGAAGAAGCCCAGCTGTTGGGTGGACTGCCTGCAGCCTGCTTGGGACAGCTCTGCTCCTCTCAAGCTTCCAATTCAACTTCCTAAAGTGCCTTTCAAAAGAGAAGCCTCGTTTGTCAATTTGACAGCCAGTCCACGGTCCTTAATATCTGCGATTCACGGTCCCCATTAGACATGGAGGTTTGCCCAGTTGTTGTGTCGGTTTGCTTCCCAAAGGAGAAGACAGGGTTTATTACACACGCTTTCAGTGGCTTCTCAACTGCCAAAGCCGGAGCCATGTAAATATAGGCAGTAGCCAGTTCCACCCCATTGAAATACTGGGAATGTTCCAGAAGGCAAGACAGCCTGCTGTGGGGCCACTCCTTCCACATCTACAGGGTACATTGTTTTCCACAAATAGACTGAAAATAAGAACCAATTAAGCATCTACTAGCATAGCTATTTAATCACTTATTACCATTCAGCCTGTAAAGTAGAAATATCTTTAGATCCCCAGATGGTCTTGCCAAGAGTCAGGTTTTCACCCATTTTTTTTTCTTCCTATACAATATGATCTTGTTTTTCTGAAGGTGGAGTTGATGATAGGGGATGAGGGAGGGATGGGAAACATTCTTAAAAGAATTGCTGATGGCCTCAAATGAGCTCTGTGCCCAGCTCTATTGGAAGAATCTAAGGATGAATCCCATAAGATACACTCCAGACTTAGGAAGATAGAAAAGCAGTCTTTACCTCACCTGCCACTACCTTGCAGCCTCTCCCCCTCCTTTCCTTCCCAAGAGTCTCCAAAGAGATCTCTGTACTCGCTCTGGGTGGATTTCCTCCCCTCCCTTCACTTCCCAGCGCTCCTGGAAAATTTCTCTGCACCAAGGTCACCCATGAAATCTTTGTTGGCAAGGTCGCTCCACAGACTTCATCCATCCTGGGGTCTTGGCAGCATGTGGACTATTAACCACGCCCACCCTGAGACCCCCTCTTGTCTTGCTTCTCACCTCTCAGCCCTCTCTGTCTTAGTCCCCCCCATAAGCAATCCTTTCCTTGTTTGTCTATATATATATGGGGCACTATAGGACACCACGTGTGTTCTCCCCCCCGTCTACCACCTTCTTAAAAGAGCTTACCCTTTCCCATGATTGACAGGTTGGCACCCCCAGACCTCAGATGTCTTTAATGATCCAGGTGCTGTTGAACTTCCTCTTCCCACAGAGTCCCATGGACATCTCAAATCAACAGTCTCAACCAAACTCACCTCTTTCTCTGGCTCCACATCTGTATCCCAATATTGCTGCTCCTTCTAGATTTCCCAATCCTGTAAATACCCTGAGGACAAATCCCTATTTTCTTGACTGGGACCTCTGGCCTCTGGCCTTGTTCTCCTCATCTGTAAAATGATGGCACTACCTCACAGGGTCACTAGAGGACTGAGTTCATAACCAACACCTGGAGAACAGTTTTTGTCATACAGTAAGTGCCCAATAAATGCTAGCTACTATTATCACGGCCCCCCAAGCACTACTCCAACTTATTCCTTCATGAATCCTCAGCTGCCCTCCTGGTCTCCCCGCTGCCCATCCTGACCCTCTCCACTCCATTCTCTGCAACAGCGAGATCTTTCTAAACCACCATGAGCAACCTGCCTCCCTCATCAACCCCAGGATGAAGCCCAGGAATCTCCTCAGACCCTCCTGGTCTCCCGCCTCCCTTTCCAGGAGCTTCTCACTCCACTCCCCACCCCTCCTCCCACCTCCCACACAGCACACCAGCGACATCCCACCACGTGTTGCTTCTGAGCATCGAAAGCTCACTCCTCCCCCTCTGCCAGCAGCACCCCTCCCACCCTTTCTCCACCTAACTCCGAAGTGTCCCTCCCGCACGAATCAGCCCAAATGTGTTTCCTCCACACGGCCACCCTGGAGTATTCGGTGGGGCTCTGTACCCCAAAACCTACACATTATGTTCATCTGTTTACTGATCTATCCTCCCCTACAAGACGGGGAACTCTTTGAGACTAACACTCTTATTTCTGTTATTTATAGCTCAGCCTGTTCTATGCTGCTAGAGAAGATGCCTTATAAATTGTATTGGATGAAATCAATGAATAAGTGAATGCATGAGAGGGAGGGAGAGGGGGGGGGAGGAGAGAGAGAGAGCTAGATCCTGACACCCTCCTGGATACCCATCAATGTCTTTCCCAACTCATAGAATAAAGTCTGAATTCCACATCCTGGCTCAGCTAGCCCCTCCCGCCATATCCTATCCCAACTCCATGTAGCCAGCACACCCCTGATCCACACACTGCCCATACACAAGCTTTGCGCCTTCTTCCTGGGCTATTCCTTGGTCATTTCATGCTGACCCACTGGCTGAACTTGTACCATGTCCCAGGTACTGTGTTAGGGGTTCAGCAATGCACAAGACTAGCCTGGTTCTTCTCAGAGCTTCAAGTCCAGCAGAGAAGGCAGCCAATCCATCAATCACCAATCCATCAATGGATTAAGAGCTATTATCTGTTTATGTAATAGGCCCCTGGTACACTGTCCACTTCTCAGGAGAAAATATTCATTCTTACCATTCTAAGATGGAAAGATGGGTGGATGGAATGTTGTAGAATGTTCTCTGAGGACTCACTTCAATAATTTACAGTCCATGTCAGTTCCGCTTAACCTTCAGGTAGGATGTAACTGAATTTAAACAATCTTTAACACTAGGAACGAAAAATGAAAGAAAGGAGTCAAAGATCCTTTTATTGTACACGTGGGGGGGGAAGATGTGCTAGAAATGGCACTGCCTGACATGGCAGCCCCAGGCCAGGGTCCCTAGTCTCGACCTTTGTGACGCCCACCCTCCCTGGGGTCCACAGGGACAGAGCCTACACTCCCACACCCTCCGCATCGGCTCCAACATCAAAAGCTGGTTGCTTATCTCTCAGTGGCTTATTTCCTCCTTGGACCAGCAGAAGAAAAGAGGTCTAATGTCTATTGATTCACCTACTTTATCTTACCCAGGAGACAAGTTAGTAAATCAGAACATTCTTTGGTTGGGTCCTGCTGCCCAGTATCGTGTTATCTTTTGATCACGAGCACTTCCCTATCTGAACCCTCAACAGTGTGGCCTTGGTTTCTATTTTTTTTTATAATATATATATAAGGGAAAAGAAAATCCATGGAGAACTCTTCCTGAACGTAGGCTAAAAACGGCTTCATCTTTTTCTTGTCCACTGGGAAGGATAAAGAATCACAAGCAAACCTTTAAGCCATATCAACCCTAATGAATGAAAGAATATGAACAGTCCTCCTGGCTGTCACACCCACCTTGGCAGGGGCAGAGGAAGAGGGTACCTGAAAAAGACATCTCTTTCCTGTTTCCTCTCCTCTTCTCCTTCCTGCTTGAAAATAACTGTGTCCCAGCTATCAGGGCCAGAGAAGTAAGTCCCTGCATCTGTTTATGTTGCCACAGATCAGCTGGACAGCCTGGGTGATCATTTCCTGTGGGTTAGGCAATCTTGGAGCTTCTCTGTTAGACCTCTCTATCCCCACAGCACCTCTGGTCTCTCACCTATTGAGATTCACTCTCTCTCCCCCTCCAGCCCACCCTTTTTTTATGTTTGGTTTTTTTTTTTTTTTTTGGCATTGAAAACATTTAAGCAGTGACCAACTGGCTATTAATATAAATGCACCTGATGACACAAGTGGAACACAGGTCTTCCTCCATCCACAGAGAGAATGCCCTTTGAAGGCAAGCATTCTGCAGCCACTAGGACAGAGCCTAACACTGTGAACCGGTGGATTGATTAGGTATACAAGGCAGACATAATCAATAGGTCTGATTGCTCCAAATTCTGCATCAGGAGAGCCTGGGGGATGATGACAGAAGGACAAGCAGAAGAGAACAGCAAAGAAGCCACCCTTCTTTGGAAAGGGCAGATGAGATTGTTGTTGAGAGGAATTTAAACTGGGAGAGGCCTTGAGCTAAGGGATGGGGGCAAATTTGACAGGATCCATTGAAACTAAAAACATGCATTCCCTCAACCTAGCAATCCACTTCTTAGAATCAGCCCTCAAGAAATGCATAAGCGGGGCTGGGGATGTGGCTCAAGCGGTAGCGTGCTCACCTGGCATGCGCGCGGCCCGGGTTCAATCCTCAGTACCACATACAAACAAAGGTTGTCTCCGCCGAGAACTAAAAAATAAATATTAAAAAAAAAAAAAAGAAATGCATAAGCATGCACACCCAGGCTGAGGAGCACGGGCAAAAAGATCTTTTCTGCAGCACAGTTTGCATGAGTAAAAATCTAGGAACAATTTAAATTGTTCATCAATAGGATGATTAAATTAAGGAAGAAAGATGTGTATTAATTTCCCCAAACTTCACCAACAGTTAAGCCAGCCAAGAAAGATTTGAGGGTCCCTTGGGGAAAATTTCCAAGACTTATTGGTAGGTGAAATAAAGCAAGTTGCAGAACAATGAGTACCATGTGGTCCCGTTTGTATTAAAAGTACCTGCACGCTAAACTATATTGATCTAAGTGCACACGTCTGCTTATTAGCACACAGAAAAATTCTAGAAAGGTATAGACTGTTCCAAAAGCTGCTCAGGGGAAGGAGCAGAACTGTGCAGAAAGATGTTTCACTTTTTCTGGATCCTTGGAATATTTATAACAAGAATGTGTTTATTCCTGTATTACCTCTTTACAAATAAATTTCATGATCTGACAGTCACCAGACAAGCTCACACAAAGAAGGGGGAGGCCTGGGGTCCCCCTGGAATATCTTGCAAGACCTTCACAGCCTCCACCAGACCCTACTTCTGCTCCCAGCACCTGCAGGGGTCATAAGGAGAGTCCTGCAGGTCTGAAACTCCCCTTGTTTTTGGAAAAGCAATTTTTGTAAGATTTTTATCTTTTTTTGAAGTTCATTTAAAGAAAAAAAAAAGTGCATCCTTCCCCACCCCTAGATCTAGGACCAGACACAACCTTCTCAAAGGTCACGGAAGAGTTTGTAGGTTCCAGCGGTGCCTGTCACCATGCCTGCCCTCTACCCATGTGGATGGGTTCCAGTAGCTCAGTGGTTGGATGGGATCCAGTTAGACTTGATTGAGTTGATCAGGTTGGTTGATTGACAGCTGGCCATAACCATTCCATAGCTCCGGAAATCATACTCTCCTCTTCCCTCCTTGATGTCCCCAGTTTCTAGGCTGCGTTACCGGAATGTCCCACTCTCAGGTTTAAGGAGTCACGCCTGTCTACCCTACAGTTAAGACAGTAGGTACAACACTTCCAGGTCTTTGACTTGCCCTGTGTCTGTCTCTGAGGCTGCCCATGCCCAGCACCCATCTCGGTGCTGAGTCTGTACTTGATACCCTGTCCATGTATGTTGAGTTGAGTTGAACTGAATTGAGCCCACTGAATCTCCACCAAAAAGCCTGCTGGGAGTGGTGTTCCACCTGGGCCAGGGCTAGTGGGAGGTCAAGCACCCAGACCCAGCACCACCACTGGGCAGCTGCTTCTATGACCCAAAGGGTGGCAGGGAGACTCTGCCTTGCCCCTTCCCCAAGGGCGTTTCTGGAACTGGCTGCCTGCCCATGAAGGAGAGGAGTGTGGGCCGAGCCCCACTCAGAGCCTCATTAGGAGGAGGACAGCAGGGCCTCGCCTCCTCCCAGAGGAGACAGAGAGGTCGGGGGACATCACTCTGGAAGACTGCCCAAGATCAATACGATTATTTCCAGAGTCCAGAACCTTTCTAGATTCATCACACCCATTATCTCAGGTGGGCCTCTTGAATCTAATCAGGTAAAAATGACTGGAAGCCGACCAGGCACTGGGTCACCTGTCTGCAATCCCAGTGACTCAGGAGTCTGAAGCACGAGGATTACAAGTTGGTGAGCCAGACCCTGTCTCAAAATAAATATTTTAAAGAGACTAGGGATGTAGCTCAGTGGCAGTGCACTCCTGGGTTCCATCCCCAATACCAAAAAAAAAAAAAAAAAAAAAAGTAAGCCATTTTATAGAAAATAAAACTGTAGCTGTAAAGTAGCAGAGCCTACAATTAAGATCACCTTTCCACCAAGCCTAGGCTCTGACCATTGGGCCTTCACGTGCCCGGGGGCGGGGTGGGGGGGCAGGTTCTGCTTTTATTCTGACCAAAACAAGGCAGCCTCCAGTAGAACCCAGACGTAGAATGAGAACTTTCCAGGGAGGGTGTTGTGAAGAACCCAGGTGCCAGGAAAGCAAGGTCAACTCAGCAAGTGGAAATTGCCAGAAGGCCTGGGGGGGGAAGCAAGGGGACCAGGCCCACATGAGATCAGCAAAAGCACAGCAGCCCCTAGGGAAGGGAGAGAGTGGGAGGGGCAGGGCCGGCAGGGGTGGGCAAAAGAGCAACAGCAACCCCAGGGGCCCACTTTGGTTTTTCCATGAAGAAGATACAGCTGTTGCAGAAGATTGTGGGTGGGGGACAGAAAGCAGGGGAAAGTCCCATAGCACCCTCCTTAGAGAAGAGAATGCTATTGATTTGGGCATCTTTGCATGCAACTTCTCCGTGTGCTTTGTGTCTTAGTGAGGGCTCTAGGGATCCCCAGAGCAGGGGGGCCTCTGAGGTCAACTCCAGCAGAGGGCCATGGCCACTGAAGACTGTAGACCAGGGTTAGAAGCAAAGACTGCACCCTGCAGTCCCCAGCAGTCCCCAGGGGCTCCCCCTGTCCTCTCTCTCCTTACTCCCCCGACTTACCCCCGACTCTGTCAATACAGGCAGCTTCTTAGTCCTGCATACTCGTATCACCTCCTCTTATCCTCCACTTGCCCCCAGCCCATAGTGGCCAGACCCTCTCCTAGGGGTCTGGGTGGGGCCGTTCCCACCATCATCTCTAGTCTAATTCATTCATTTTTCACCTTTTGTTCCTCTTCAGTCACAGGGGGGGTCTCTGTCCCCTCAGTCACAGCTCTCCATCATACTTCCTGGACTAGAGCTTCCACAATCCGCTCCGTTGTCCCTTATCCTTGATCTCTTGGGACACCAGCATGATATTGGGAATGAATGAGCAGGTGAATCAGGCTGCCTCATCATAACCACCTGGAAAGACACGCTCCCCTACCTGGGCCTGCCTAGTAAATGGGGAAACAGAGACTTGGGAGTGGACAGATGCAATTGGATCCCAGACCCTCCAACTTCCAGAGCCTGAGCTCTCTCCAGAGCTCTTGCCCTGAGCTCACAGGCCACAAAGGGGCCAGAGCCTTCTGACCACTGCATGTGGACAGAACACCTGGTGAGCAGGCGGACATGAGACCCTTGATTTAAAGGAACTCACTTCAGAGCCGCACGGCTCTTTCTGATGCCAGCTTCTCTCTGGCTGTGACCGCTCTTGCTTTCTCTCACAAGCTTCATTTTAGATGCCCTTTGTGACAGCAGCCTGCTTCCCAAGGGATAGCCAACATTGCTGTTGTTTGTGCCCTGAATTCCTTCCTGGCTCTTCCCCCAGGCTCACCCTTTCTTCTGTTGATCCTAGTAGAAACAAGGGTAAGTCACTGATGAAATTTTCCAAGGAAACACACTTCTCTGTGGCCCACATACCATGGCAATTTTTGGTCACAAAGCACAGTGCTGTACCTCGCATGCTAGGAGCGTGCGGGGCAGGAGTCTGCCTGGCACAGCCGTGTCGGCATTGCTCTCCACGTGTTTTCTAGCAGGGACCTGGATTATTCATCTTCCTCCCAGTGGGGAAATGAATGTGTCATCACAGATGAGGAACAAGAGCTGATCCCCGACTGCTGTCTTGCCATGCAAGAGAGAGGAAGCCTCAGGTCCAGCCCTGGAGCAGAGGACAGAAGGCCCTGGGTATAGTTCTGACGCTGCCACTCCCTCTCTCTCGGTAGCCATGAGCAGGTCACTAAACCTTTTTGGTCTCAGGCTCTTTACCTGTCAGATGGAATTGTAAGGCCGCGTTATCTCAGTCGACTATTGAGAGAATAAGATTTGGTGACAGTATTTCTATGGTGAAGTAGCCACGCCACTCCTTCCTGGGTGCTGCAGGCCCTCCCACTGCAGACAATAACAAAGCCAAACACATGAAAGACAATTTGCAAACACTGAGCCTCGTGCCCCAAAGGACAGTGACCCCAGAGAAGTGGGGAAAGAGGAGGTGCACCCTGTGGTTGCCCCAGCCTATGTCTTTTAGAGCTTCCAGACCCCAGTGCAGGGTCAGGGGGGAACCAGGCAGAGCCCAGTGACTCCCTGAGTTGAGGACACAGAACTGAGAGCCCGGGAAGACGAAGGCAATTAGAGTTCACAGGACAGAGACAGAGTATCAGAGAGAAGAAGATGTCACGCAGACAGACAGAACTCCAAAGGGACGGAGAGGCCCTCCCTGAGCAGAGCCCGGGTTGGGCTATTGCATGTGGAAAAACTACTCAGGCCAGGAAAAAAAAAAAAAAGATTAGCGGGGACAGGGCCCAGCATCCACACACAAAGCTGGGAATTGTGTCTGCTCCTACGAGCCAAATGGAAAGTCCTCTCCATTCACAGGTCACTGGGTAAAGGGCCCACAAGGGTCCTGCTTCAGTGATAGGGAATAATTAGCCCCGCACCCAAAGCTGTTCTGATTCAAATCTTAAAGCAAAACCCAAAAGGGTCAATCTATTTCCAAGTGACTAAAAAACGTTCCAAATCAAGGCTCAAGATATTTATAGGTAGACAAAAAATACCCAACACCCAGTGTGGTCAAGTTCATAATATCTGGTGTCCAGACAGATATTATCAGGCATGCACAAAGCAGGAGAAATGATCTTTATGATGAGGGAAATGCCAGCCAATAAAATAACATGTCAGAAACGTCCAAAGGAGAAAATTGAAGTCACTGTAACTAAGTTCCTAGGTTTGGAGTATGAACAAAGAAAATATAAATTTTTAAATATCCAAATTGAACTTCTAAAGAATTTAAAAAAAAACACAATGTCTGAGACAAAACATGCATGGGATGAGATTAACAGCAAATTAGACATCACAGTTGACTTGAGGAAATAGAAAAGAGAGAAAAGAGAATTTTTTAAATGAAGAGTCTCAGTCAGCTGTGGAACAACTCAAAGAGATCTACCCTGTGTGTGGGGGGAGGGCGAGTCTTTGGAGAAGGCGAAGGGGGCAGAAAAACTACTCAAAGAAATGATGCCCACATTTGATGAAAATGATAAACCTGTCGATCCAAAAATCTCAAAGAACTCCTAAGGCCAAGAAACATGACGAACACTACACCAGGATTACTCAAAACCTGTCCAGTGAGAAAAATCTTGAAAGCATCCAGAAAAAATAAATAACTTATTACATAAAGGGGAACAAGGATAAGGCTGGCAGTGGGTTTCTCATTGGAAATAACGTGAGAAAGACAGTCAATTCTGCAAGGTGACGGGGCGGGGTCTGTGGGTCTAGAATTCTATATGCAGTAAAAGACTCTAAAAATAAATCATAATGCTTCACAGCAAAGGAAACAATCAATAACATGAAGAGAGAGCCCACAGAATGGGAGAAAATCTCTACCCTACACACCTCAGATAGAGCATTAATCTCCAGGATACATAAAAAACTCAAAAAAACTTAATGCCAAAAAAAATAATAACCCAATCAATAAATGGGCAAAGGAACTAAAAAGACACTTCACAGAAGAAGAAATATAATCAATTAACAAATATATGAAAAAAATGTTCACCATTTCTAGCAATTAGAGGAATGCAAATCAAAACTACACTGAGATTCCACTTCACTCCAGTCAGAATGGCAATTATTAAAAGTACAAGCAACAATAAATGTTGGTGAGGATATGAGGCACACTCATACATTGCTGGTGGGACTGCAAATTAGTTACAACCACTCTGGAAAGCAGTATGGAGATTCCTAAGAAAACTTGGAATGGAATCACCATTTAACCCAGCCATCCCACTCCTAGGTTTAGACCCAAAGGACTTCAAATCAGCATACTACAGTGACTCAGCCACATCAATGTTTATAGCAGCTCAATTCACAATAGCTAACCTATAGAACCAACCTAGGTGCCCTTCAACAGATGAATGGATAAAGGAACTGTATACATACACACAATGGAGTATTACTCAGCCTTAAAAAAGAATGAAATTATGGCATTTGCCAGTAAATGGATGGAACTGGAAACTATCATGCTAGGTAAAATAAGCCAGTCCCCTAACAAACAAAGGCAGAATAATCTCTCTGATATATGGATGCTAACACACAACAAAGGAAGATAGAGAGGGAAAGTACAGAAGTTCATTGGATTAGACAAAGGGAAATAAAGGGAAGGGAGGGGAATGGGAATAGGAAAAACAGTAGAATGAATCAGACATAACTTTCCTATGCTCATCTATGAATATACAACCAACGTAACTCAACATCACATACAACCACAAGAATGGGATCAAAATTGGAATTGGTTGCACTGCAGGTATAACATGTCCAAATACACCCTACTGTCAAATATAGCTAAAAGCAACTAATTTTTTTTTTCAAAAAGTCTGCCTTCAATTAGTCCAGTAAAAGGCAGAAAATGAAGGAAAGAGAAACAGAGAGCAAATGAGACCAGAACCCACCTAACAAGATGATAGATTTCCATGCAGCACATCAGTGATCACATTAAATGCAAATGGTTTAAGTCTAACAATTAATCTTGTCAGACTGAATAAAACAACAAGCCACAACTATAGATATTTAGTAACCAGCATATATTTGGGACTTGTTTATATATATATTTTCACAATAGCTAACCTAGGGTGCCCTTCAACAGATGAATGGATAAAGGAACTGTATACACACACACACACACACACACACACACACACACACAGTTAAAGAAAAGACGGGAAACGCATGTGCATACTTACACTAATCAAAAGAAAATTGAAAGGACTCTCTTATTATCAGGCAAAGTAGACTTCAGTACAAATATCACCAGGGACAAAGAGGGTCGTTTCATAATGATGTAAAGGTCGGTTCATCAAGAGGCGCTAAGAGTCATAAACATTCATACGCCTAATAGCAGGACTTCAAAATGCACAGAGCAAAAAACTGATAGAACTGCCAAGAAAAATAGACAAATCCACAATTTCAGCTGGAGATTTTAAAAGCCATAATTGATAGGGCAAGTGGATAGAAAATCAGCACAGACATAGAGTATAAGGACACTTCCATTGACCACTCTGACCTAATGGACACTTCTACAACACCCCATGCAAGAGTGACAGGATACACATTCCTTTCGAGCGCCCAGGGGACACTGACCGAGGTGGGACGTATTGTGGGCCACGCAATGGCTGAAAGTTTGAAAGGATTCAGGTTGTACCCAGTAATTCCTGTCACAGTGGAATCCAATTAGAAATCGAAAGCAGAAAGATGTCTAGAAAAATCCTCCAAGTGCGGAGAAGAGAAATAATACATTTCCTAATAGTTCACGGGTGAAAGAAGAAATCAAAAGGGAAATTAGAAAGTATTTTGAGCTGGATAAAATGAAAACCTATCCTATAAAAACTTGGGGATGGCACTGGAGCTTCCCTAAGAGGTACATTAATGGAACTGAACACCTTTATTAAGAAAAGAAGGAAAGTCTTCAATCAGCGACCTCGGCTTCCTTCAGTTGAGAAACTGAAAACAAATGAAACCAAAATACGAAGCAGGAAAAAAAAAATGAAATAATTAACATCAAGGTAACGATCAATGAAATAGAAAAACAATAGAGAAAAAACAATGAAGCCAAAAGATCGTTTTTAAGGAAAGGAAAAAAAAAAACAATCAACCTCTGGCCAGAAAGATTAGGAAAACAGAGAGAGAAAACACAGGTTATCAATGCTGAGAACCAGGCAATATCCACACAGGTTCTATAGAAGAAGGTCGATAAGAGAAAATTATCCATAAGTTCATGACAGTCAATTTACCAATTTTAGGGAGTGGGGCAGGGCTCAACGTGCTTAAAATTCAGTCACTTTCTGTAGCTTATGGGGTTTGAATCCGTGGTGATGGACCATCCCGGTTTGTTCAGGGTTGAGCATCTCCTGAGAAACACAGGCTTTCAGTTCCAAAGCTGGATGGGTTGGCCACCCTGGACCCGCATCCCACTTGGAAGTCCACTCTCCCATCCCCCCAGGTCTGTCACCCAGAAAACAACTGAGGCTCTCCCTGGCCAGATTCAACCCCACCCTTGCACTCTCCGGGTGGCCTCTGTGCTGCTCCCTGAAGCTCAGAGGCCGGGTCTTACGTGGGGCCCTCCCTGTCCAGGCCTCGCTGCAGCAGATGGACCCAATTCATCATCCCCTTCCTTGGGGCCCGGGATGCTCTGCAGGGTTTGCCACGTTCTCATCAAGGCTGGGATGAGGCATTACACAAATGATGACTGACAGCCAGGGCAGGAAGTGGCTTTGAAGGTGTGATCTGACCTCATCCTGCTCACCTCCATCCCCTCACGAACCAGGAGCGTGAGGGTTCACTCCTCTTCTAACTGTGGAACGTCTCTGCCTTGGCTCTTGGCACTTCTACTATGCATTTGAGATTCACACACAGCTGTTCTCTTGACTCCTGAACTTTAATCCCTCCTTGACAGCAAGAGCTCCATCTTCCAACCCTGGCCTAGACCCAGCCCTAACATGAGCGTCACCCCCACAGACCCCCAGGAACTATAAAGGCTTCTCAGTCCCCCAGAGCCAAGCTCACCCAAGGTTCTGGGCTGCCATCCTGCTCTCCCTCCAGGCCTGCCCAGTAACTCAGCCATCGTTGTTCAACTCCCGCCACGCACCCCAGGCTCCCACCTGTCACCAAGGGAGCATTCACCACCTGTACTTTATCTTCTCTTTTACCTCTACTGGGGCCACCTGAAGGACACCTTCCATAGCCTCATCTTTAATTGCCCATACCCAACAGAGGACCTGGCCCCAGGAAGCACCCAGAGAATATTTCTTGAATGAATGCGTGTGCCTTAAAGCGTTAAGCAAAGGTTCCCAGATGGAGTCGGTAGTAGCACTTCCAAAGGCCTGTCCTGATTCACTCTGTCCTGAATCAATAGCTGATGAACATTGCTGTGTGGCCTCCAGAAAGTCACTTTCCCTCTCTGGGTCTTCAGTTTATTCATCTCTTTGGCGCAGGCATTAGATTTGATGGGAAAGGGGGCCTGCCTAGTTTCCCCTTATCTGATCCTCTCTCCTTGGTAGTGAGTTTTTAACCTAAAATTTTCGCTAATTACGGATTTTGTCTTCTCAAATGGTCCATGAAGACATCTTTTATGCTCCAGCTCAAGCCAACACTAGACTGTCCCCGCTGCCCCACAAAGTCCTACTGAATACCTACATGTATTAAGTATGAGGGCCAACCCCAGGGCCTTGGCATGGCCAGAGGGAGAGGACTCACACAACACAGGTGTCAGAGTTAGCAGTATTGTTATGAGAGACAGCCGTTCCTCCCCCGGGTGTGTTCCAAGTGGCCCGCCCTCATGGCTTGCTAATGAGGCCCCCAAACCAGAAATTCCACTGCCCTGAGCCACAAGGCTCTGCCCTCCCATAAGACATCAGCTCCCTCAGTGAAAAGTCTGGCGGAGATGAGATGAGCCCGGAGCCTGGCTGGAAAGGCGGGCTGAGTGTCCCGATGGCGGAGGGCACCTGGTCCTGAGAGCCCCGCTGCTGTAGGGGGCAGCTGAGTGTGCAGCTTGAGAGACCCCCAGCCTGAGTTGGAAGCCCTGCTCTGCCTTTGCCCACGGTGAGGTCTTGAACAGGGCCTTCACCGCTCGGGCTCCACCCGTCCCAGTGGACTGCACCTCGTTCCCATTTCAAAGGACGGCGGTGGGGGTGAAATGGAAGAAAAACTTTTTAAAGTCTGATCATTGATTTCCTTCCCCATTTTATTCCACTTTTTATTCTTTCAATTATACAGCCTGATTTCTCTTCAATTTCCTGTTCTCTCAGCTTGTTCTGTTCTCCCGGGACTGATGTTATTGACATAGAAACCATTCCCTCGCGGCTCCTTGTTGCTCGGGGTACATGGTAAACATACGCTGGGTGAATGAATAAACACCCGATCCTCCCTGGAAGGCGAGAAGGCCGGGTATCTGCCTCCAGGTCTCATTTGACTGGTAATAATTCATCCGACCCATTTCAGTAGATATAGATTCCCTGCTATATGCCATTAACTTTACTAAATTAATTGAAACAAACAAAAAAAAAATAACCTTGTCCAATAAGTGTGCTGTGTCCCCATTCTCTAGCGGAGAAGACTGACACCAAGAGACTTGCTAACCTGCCCCAGGCCATAGACCTGCTAAGCCATCAGCCTCTAATCCAAGAGTCCCAGGTCTGTCCCTAGGCCTGTGTTCTTAATCACTCTCTGCAGTATCATACAAAGAACTTATCATTTTTTTTTAATTTCACAGATATGCATCATTGTAAACTCTAAGACCGAAATTTACAAAGAATAAAATTTTTACCACCAAAAGATATCCTGAGTTAAATGCTTTGGAACATGCAGTTTTTTGAATCTCATTTTCTGCATACAGATTTTGTGAGTTTGTTTGAATTTCTTTTTTTTTTTTTTTCTCTAGAACCACAATCATACAGTACCGGCAGGTGCGAATCTTCCCTTAACATCACGTTGAAAGCGTCTCTCCTTGTTCTTACATATTCTCCCTATCCATCATTTTAATGATTACATCATATTTCTATCAGATGGACACCTCATGGACTTATCATGCCTCTATTGTTGAGCACTTGATTGCTTGACCTGCCTTGGCTATTGTAAATAATGCTCTGCTCAACATCTCAGGGCACGGAGCTTTGAGATTCTCTTCTTGGGCTAATTTTCATTCTTTCCTTAGACGAATTTCTAGAAGGACAAAATTACGGGGTCAAGGGAAATGAACGATTTCAAGGCTCTTGGAAAATGTTGTGCTGGGTGTATTTTCCCAAAGATTTTTCACGTCAAAAGGGAAGGAGGGAGTAAAGGACTACAGGAAGATGGATGATACCTGGACAGCTGACAGCCACAGACAAGCCGGGGGAAAAAAGAGAACCTGTCAGCCGTAAAGCTTTCTCGTGGGCTGCACTGTGTCAGGGCGAAGCGATAGCCAAAAGCAGAGATGTTTTCTTCTCAGAGGGGGAAAAAATGGTTATAGATACTGCATGCGATTAGGTAAAATAAAGATAGTTGCAATCACTCTAAAAGCACAACATGCGTGCTTGCTGAGAAAGAACCACGTGTGGAAATCAACCCTTACCAACACGTCTCTCAGCCTTCTCCAGCTTGCTACATCACCAAGGTGCAAGAAAGGAGGCCCGAGTTCCAGCCGAAGGAAGCATTGAATCGCTGTGCCTGGTTCTCCAGCCTGCCTTTCTTACCGCCCAGGGGTTCCTGTAAGTAAATAAGTTCATTTCCATAAACGTCCTATGACTTGCTGCTCTAAATTAACTTCCTATTAATTACCACTCGTGGTACAGTGACTTTCATGGCTACGCAGAGTGTAACTTCTTGAAATGTTTCCATATGTAGTTTCTTGAAAACAGACTTTCATCCGTTGACCAAGTGGCCTGTGCTGAACTTTTACTGGAAAACTCAGCTCCGTAAAGTGAGGCCCGTGCAACTCCTTCATTCTGAATCAGGGCACCTCATTCGTTGGCCCTTCCAAAGGTGCCACCTTGATTGGAATAAAACTGCTGTTGCAGATGCTCCTGGAGTTAAGCTGGCTCATGCCTCCGTGGCTGGGCTGACGTCCCACTGAGGATCACAGCGTCTCTCACTTCCAGCCTCTGGAACCTCCAGCCCTCTTTGCGGTGGAGGCAAGACCGCAGACCAGAATCGCCCCCTGTGGTTCAACCGAGGACCCCTGGCCCCCAATTGATGATGCACTTCTGTTCTCTGTGGGCTCTTCTAGGTGGCTGGTTCCTCCACCCAGCAGAACAGCGGAAGGCGCTGGGCTGTGGCGGTTGTTATTACTACAAAGCCAGCCCCCGCCGAGAGTGCACCTTGTCCAACCATCCCACTCCTCTTCCCTTGGCTTCCAACTGTCATCTTCCAGGCCACCTCCTGGACAGGGAGGAAAATCAAAGCAAGAAACGATCAGCCGGTCCTCGGCCTGGATTCACAATTCAGGTATCAAGTTGCAAACACGTGATGTCACACTTCTCCTCGTCATCCTAATATTTAGGAGGAAATTTCCTAAGCTGGTGTGTACCAGAAGCAACTAGAAGAAGGTTAAATGCATATTCCCGAGCCCCATCCACACCCATTGCATCAGACTCTCTGAAGGTAGGGCCCAGGAATCTGCCTTTCTGCCCAGTAGTGAGGATGCACCCCAGCATTGCAAAATGAATGAATAGTAAGTGGGACTGTTAGACCCACTCACCGTTCGGTGCCCAGAGTCCTAAGTTTTCCAGCTGACAACCCCCCGTGTAGCTGTCTGCTGCTTCATCCACTCCCTTCCCACCTCTGAAAACATAACACGCACGCGCGTGCACACATACACACATTTGCACTGGTCCGTTCACACTTTAAGAAGTAACAAGTAAGTTCCAGATCCTGAGAGAGCAAAGCACCCTGTGGCCTGGGCCTCTCAACAGATGGTCAGTAGCTTTGGGAGATGCAGCTAGTAGCAGCCCAGGCCATTCCCTCTCTCATTTCAGAAGGAAATCCTGGGCAGCAGAAAGGCTGAAAACAGTTCCTTGCTGTGACAGATGCCCACCTGCCTGAAGACTGGCCCAACAGGATGATCCAACCCTTTAACAGCCTTCTCTGCCCATTAATTTCCTCTCAAAGGCCATCTCATATGGGAATTGCATCAATTCCTGATACGTCATTCATTGGCCAGTAAACTTTATAGAGCCATCCAAGCCACCTGGCTCTGACCACGTGGCCCGGGGGACATCGGGCTGTCTGATACTGGGGCACAGGAGCTTGGAGACGGCCCCACAGAGAGCCAGGAAACAAGATCTGTGGGCCATGGTGATATGTCCAGTCTCTAAAGGAAAGCAGAATTCATATCTGGGGTCCGAGAACGGTTACCTCCCCCCCCCCTTCCCAAACCATGGGGAGTAATGATCAGGCAAACGGCATCAGGTTTGCCCCTCGTTAACATGATGTCCCTTCATTCCACTTCCTGTCCAAGTTCTATTGTTAATTTCCACCTGCATTTTTCCAACAGAGTGAATCTCACACATACACACACACACACACACACACACACACACACACACATGCACGTCTTTGGGTGTGTTGGTGTTCCCACCTGTGGCTACAAGCAGATGCTCTGTGGGGTGGTTCAGTTAGAGTTTTGAAGGAAGAATCCAGAGATAATGCAAAGAACTGAAGTCCAGCTTCCCTGTTCCATCCGCTTTGTGACCAGAAGCAAACCACTGGGCCTTTCTGGACCTCAGTTTTCCCATCTGCCAAATAGGGTGGACTAGATTCATGGTTCTCAACCAAGCTACAGGAGGAGTTCTTGAAAAATGCTGACACTTGGATCCCACCGAAGAACAGCAGCATTCTCATCTCTGGCGTGAGCCCAGAGGATCTGCGGTTTATAAAAGTACAGCCAGGTGATTCTGATGCAGCTCGTGGACTGAGAGCCGCTGCCCCCGGGTGATCCAGTTCTGCTGTTCGATTAATTCCACCATTTATCACGGAGGAGACGAGACCCCGAGAAGACAGTACAGTTGCTTTTCTTCTGATTCCTGTGAAGAGAGGCCAAGGGCAGAAAGGCTGAAACTGTGCCACCTGGGATTCAATTTAACTTACGAATTTCCTGAATAGAAGGAAAAGGATGCCCTGAATATAAAACCACACAACTAAGGAGCCCAAAGTCCAGGGCGGGAGGTTTCTTAGTGGAAATATATGGCCAAGGGACAGAAAGGGATTCCTCCCCACGGGGTTCATCCTGGAGCGATGGATGGAGTTGGGAATCTCGGAGCAGCCCCAGAGGTCTGTGGCTTGCAGAGAATCCCCCTTCCTCTGCCCTGGGCCTGGTAATGCTTTCCAGCACCTTCTTAGGCCTCGGGAGAAAAGAAACTGCTCCAGGGCAGGTTCGGCCTCCTGCCAGCCCAACAGTCCTAGAGAAGTGGGGATTGGGGTTTGGGTTCTAGCAGATATTCCATTCCATCCACATATTTTTAACTTCTCTGGAATTGAGATGTGTCTTAAAATCGATAGCCCCTAAACATCCATTGGCAGGGGATTTTTTTTTTTCTTCGTGGCATGAAGACTAACAGTGCGTCTTAGAAGGGTTAGCATCTGGATGTGACGAAATATGGTAATATCTCTGGTCCCTCTCAAACATTTGAAGAGTTCCATGATGCCGTGGCCCTCAGTCCAGACCATCGTTATCTTCAAAGAGCATACTCCTCAAGCCCTACGGAGAGTCCCCGATTTTCTCTAGTTCTGTGCCCAACTGTCGCCCCCTGACACATCTGCAGCCCCAGCTCCTCAGGAAAACAGAGCCTCCTGCCCCACCCCCGGACGCTCAGAACCTGCCTGTCATTGGATCCCCTCCTGATTCTGGCACATTAAGCTTTGAGAAGTGATATAATAGTTCACACCGCTCCCCCCTCCACCAAACACACACACACACACACACACACACACACACACACACACACACACAATCTGTTGGCCAAGAATCCTCAGCCAGAGCCTCACTATAAATAAGAACCTCCATGGGGCTCCGTAGTGTGTTGCGCTGGCCTGCGCAGAGGACCAGCTGGTTTCCAGTGGACCTAGGGGGAAAGCCATGTGGGGATGCAGGCCAAGGGGCCGTGGCGGCAGCAGCCACCTCCTCTCAGATGGCAGAATTGAAGCTGGGCCCCGCCAGTACCTTCCGTGTCACCCCACGCCCTGTCGTGACCATGTGACACCTCCCCAGTCTGCCTCTCTCTTTCCTGGGATTCATGCTCTCCTTGGCCCCCTCCCAGAGGATGCTCCACCTGATTGGAGCCCTGAGTCCCAGTTTAGTCCACTGAACCTCAACTTTATTTTTTGCATTTCCCATCATCCTTTTGTTTCCTTATTTACAACCCCAGCAGGACTCTCCAGGGCCCACCACCCACCACCCCTCCATTCATCAATTCAGTGAATATTTATGGTGCATCTGTACTCCCTGGGAATTCACAGATGCTTAGCACATGGCTTCACCCTTAGGAGCCCACAGTCTGATGGCGGAAGCCCGCCACTGGGCCAACTGTTGATTATGGTGCCTCGTGTAAGTTCTAGGAGAGGAGAATCACAGGTGCCAGGGAAATCTAAAGAATAGTCCTCACTCCACGTAGGGGGCTGAGGAAGGCTGTCTAGAGGGATCACTGTCTAACCTGATCTCAGCAATGGATAAGCATTTGCTGGGTGAAAGAGGGAGGAAAAGAACTCTAGGCCTGATGAACAGACCAAAAAAGGGCACAGAGGCAAAAATCAGCTTGTGAACAATTCATCTGTCAGAGCAAAAAGCCTGGATCAGGAAGTGGAGAGAGAAGAGGCTAGGAAGTGGAGGCAGGTGGGGCTGGATCAAGCAGACCCTGCATGCCAATTAAGAATCTGAGGGGCTGGGGATGTGGCTCAAGTGGTAGTGCGCTCGCCTGGCATGTGTGCGGCCCAGGGTTTGATCCTCAGCACCACATACAAACAAAGATGTTATGTCTGCCGAAAACTAAAATAAATATTAAAAATTCTCTCTCTCTCTCTAAAAAAAAAAAAAAAAAATCTGAACTTCAACTTGAGAGATCATTGCTTCCCCCAACTTCTGTTAGATTGTCAAGAAACAAGCACTTAATGAGAACCTGTGTACTACGGGAAGCAGGGGTCATAAAAAACCGCCAAGCAGGCTCTGTTCCCACAGAACCTATGACCTTTGGCACAGATAGAAAGATGCCACCTCATAATAAATAAATAAGTGGTGGCACCAATGAGCATCCAATAATCAGATGGGAAGTGGGACAGGGTTCAAGTAGAGGGACAGTGGAAGGGTAAGCCAGGAAGACTTCCTGGAAGACTCAGGACTTGGGATGCATAAACATAAAAATTTAAGAACATGAAGCCTCTGGAGGAGGAGGGTGTTCTCAGAAGACTGGCTGACCCCAGCGGCCCGTGGAAACCACAAGTGACTCAAGAAATGAGTGATCCCAGGTGAGGGAGGAAGAGGCAGCAGCTGAGCAAAGAGCAGAGGGCCTTCCCTCCACCTGAGGGAGTCAGGTGGGCTGGCCCTAAAAGGGGCCTGCCCATGGATCCTGGCCCCTGCAGCCATCTGGGGCCAGATCCCACGTGC
Source organism: Callospermophilus lateralis (assembly GCF_048772815.1). Classification (NCBI taxonomy): domain Eukaryota; kingdom Metazoa; phylum Chordata; class Mammalia; order Rodentia; family Sciuridae; genus Callospermophilus; species Callospermophilus lateralis. The sequence continues at coordinate 39,167,108 of NC_135315.1, forward strand.
CCAAGGCCAGGCCTTTGGCAAGAAAAGGTCACCAGCATCAGAGGCAACCACCGGATTCTCACTTTTTTGAGCTTGTTAAACCTGTGGGTGTAACTCCTTTTGGTACAATTGATTTTACTGTGTTGTATCCTTGGGGTGCTGGGAGAGGGGTGAGCCACCCCAACATCACCCTGGGAAGTGCACACAGGAGAGCCCTGACTCAGGGCTCTGGAGGGGAGGGAGCCTGCCCAGGGCCATTTGGCCAAGGACAACACAGCACCCTGTGCTCATGAATGGCGCCCCTGAAATGTGCTGCAAACTCCTCCCGCCCATCCCACATCTCGTCCCGCCAGAAAGGCCTCCCTTTAACAAGTTGCATGACTGCAAATGGCCTCTCTTCCTATGCCGAGGCATAATTGATCATGCCTGTTCCTCATCGGGGTCAATAAAAGAGGACATCCTACCCTCGCTTTTATATCCGAGTGATAGTTTATGAGCCAAGTGACTGAAGTCTAAATAAGGAAGCCGTGTTTCCTTGATAAATGACGCACCGGCCCGCCCGAGACACCACATTTGCTAAACCTGCACCATAAGCTTTTCTGTAATGATAAATTCTCTCTGGTGTCAGGCAGCACTGAAAGCCGCATGCGCCCCTGAGGACGGTCTTCGGAAAAATTGTGGCTGGCACAGACACAGCTCGGGGAAAAACTCTGAGTATTGATTTCCCTCCCATGACGGCCCTGCGTTAATGGTAAAACCATAGAATCCTGGAATGCTGAGACAGGGAAAGCTCACAGGGACCAGCCCTTGCTAAGCCACCTTTCGGTTTTATTGATGGAGAAACGAAGGCCCAAGGAGGGGAATCTTGCCTTGGTTACTGGCTTGGTAGCCACAGAGTCTGGAAGTTTGCATCGGTGGAGCCCCAGCTTCTGGTCAACCCTGGGAAAGAGAAATGAGCCCCACCCCTTCCTCTCAAAAGCTTGAAGGCAAATTGGAGATGGGTGCGTCTGCCAGAAAGTACAAAAGATGTCAGAGGTGCTGGAATAAAACTCAAACCTGGACATCAGCCTCCCAACCCAGAAAGAGAAGGCTTCCTGGCAGAGGGACACAAACAGCCTTGAAAGCTGAGTAGGCGGTGGTAGCCACAAGCAGGAGGGACAATTAGACAGGGAGCCAGAAGAGCCAAGTTGCAGAGGCTGAGTGCCTGATGTTGGAGAAAGAGTCACATAAAGGCAGGAACACGGATCACGGAGGGTCTCCTAAAGAAAAGGAGCTTCGATTTTATCAGGGAGGATGGTGACATGACGTGGTCAGCCTTACAAGAAGATTGCGTGGGGACAAAATTGGAAGAGGGCACACAGAGGAGGCAGAGGACCCATTAGGAAGCTGTTGCAGGAGTCCAAGAGAGAGACAATGACAGTTTCAACTTGTGGAGAAGAGGGGACACTGGTGTTGGCCTGGAGACACGGAATCTGTACATCATACACATTCAGTGAAGGCCGAGGTAGAGGCAGGAAGACCAAGGTCCTTTTCTGAAAAGGCTTTATTTTTACCTCCAGCCCCCGACAAGAACAATTTATCAGGTCTAAAAAAATTAAGAATTCATGTAGCCAGGATTCTTTAATTAATATGCTAAATTTTTATATAACAGCTATCAGGCATGAATTATAATGTACTATTTGCTTAGTAAATGCCACCCTGCTAACTCAGTCTAAGCTGCCACCTGGAATTTCCTTCCGTTGGAGAATGGAGTTAAATAAAGTATTGCCTGTATTAGGCAGGGAAAGCTACTTTATAAGAATCAAACTTTAAGTCTGAGTGTTTTAACACAACAGGTTTATTCCTCGCCCAAGTTTCTGTCCACTGCAACTGGAGTTGGGTTCTGCTCCATGCGGTCCTTCAGATTCTGGATTTTGTGGCAACACCCTCCTCTAGGTTTTCAGACTCGTCTCTTTGCAACCATCAGCTGTTGCAAAGAGAAAGCACATCTTGTCTTAGTGACCTTGGCCAAGGGATCCCACTTGACTTTCCCACATCTTGTTAGTGAGAAGTAGTCACACTACTTCTCACCTGAGATTCATAGGAACCTAAGAATGGTAGCCAGCCCAGGAAGAAAATGAGACCCCCAACAGCAGAGGAACTTACAGTCTTTGTAGCACTACCCTACTGTATCTGGGAGGTGGATTCACAACTGACCATGTGGTATTTTCTCAATGAAGATTCAAGGGACATTCTCCGAAAACTCAGTGGGGAGCACATACCTTGATCCAAAGACCCCAAACAAACAGATATGCTTCATGCCCTGGAGGTCACCAGGCACAGATGACATCCACCGTCCTGACCTCTGTCCTGAAGATAGGATTTTGCCTCCATCCTGCCAGCCACTTTCTCTTCTCACACATTCCTCCTAATCGATGGCTCTCCCCTTCCGCATCCATGGGAGACGGAAGCTCTAAGGCAGTTGTCAAGAATTACCGCAGCCCAGAGAAGGGACCAGGAGAATGAGAGTGATTCATCAAGAAGACTTAGAAGCCGACTGGGCAACTCGTGATCAGAACTGTTTAACTACCCAAAGGGATAGCAGGATAAATTACGGCGAGAAGAATTAACAATTACAATCTTGGCATCTCACAGTGGGAAGGCCTATTCCAATCCCCTGTCATTTGTACTTTTAAAGTTTAAAGGGAAATGTTTGGGGCTGCCCGACTCCTGTGCTTTGATAGCTCAACTGGAACAGCTAAAGGATAGGTTCTTTGGCAAAGAGAGTGAGATGGGTATTTGTAAATGAAATCTTTTGTCTTTGGGTTACTCTTTCACTTTTGATTTCTAAAAGTCCATAGCTCCTAGCGCTGGCTTTCAATAATTGCGGGCTCTGCTCTTTCTCTTTTCCCATTAACGTCACCGTCAAACAGCTAACGATTTGTAAACCAGCATGACAGCCTACACACATAGCTGCCATTTAAAGGACCCAGGTTAAACCTTCGTGAAAACCATGGATGCTTAAATAATTAAAATATTCCCTGCCCTGACCTGAGGTTGGGTGAATGATACAATCTGGATTTTTCTTTTAAGGCAAATGAAAAATGTTTCTGGCCTATTTTGGCAATGATGAAGGACAAGATCTCTGCTCTCTTGAGCACCTGCTATGTCTTACAGGCCATGTGTTAGATTCTGTTCACATGTTATCTCATTAAGGTCCTTAAAGATGGAGAATAATCTCCTATTTCATGTACAGATCACCGGCACCCAAAGAAGCTCAATAACTTGCCCAATTTCACCAAGCTAGCAAGTGGTGAGGCTGAATTTGAAGCTTAGAACATCCCACACCAAAGCTGTAATTCTTTCTATTCCTAACACAACACCATAGAAGGTGCCTGCCTGTGGGATGCTCTGGAAGACACCAGAGATAAGTCAGTTTATTAAGGATTTTTTTTTTTAAGCTCACAGGAAAGGACAAAACTTGAATCCACAGGGCCGTCACAGTGTGAGGCCCCAACTCTGGGGTCTAGCATTTGGTGGATGAGATCATCCTCTCCCTTGCTCAGGTGGCTGGGCAGTGACCCAGAAAAAGCCAGGAAGGGTGTGGGAGGGGGAGAGAGCCAGCTCAGTGTAAGGCAGGACGGGGAGTCAGGAGGCTTGAGTTTTTGTTCAAACCCTGTCTCTGGCTGGCTTGATGATCTCACTTCCCTTCTGTGAGTCCTCTCCTCTATAAAAGGGTAACAGGCCTGTCCTACACTGAAAGGGAAAGAGCATCCTGAGACATACAGGAATCGCTCAATGTGTCTCTAATAAAGACGTCTTCTTTCCACGGCAGTGGCTGTCACATGTTAGTAGGCAAGGAGGGCTGCCTTGATGTGGGGGACATAAGAGAGTGGTGCAGGGCTTCGGCAACAGGCTGTCCACCAACAGTGGGGTTGTGTTTCTGCCTCAGTTTCCTCTTCTGTATGGCAGGGATAACAAGAGTACCTATCTCATATCCAAAGTACCTGGCCTGGAGGACATTCATCCAGACTTCCCCTCTACCCTACTCTCCCACCCTCTACCATGCTTTCTCCATGTGTACGACAGGAGGACGGTGGCCATAGCATCCTCTCAAGGAGCCAGGCAAAGGGCAGAAGTAGGAGTCGGTTGTTCCTGTTTGAAAGGCAAGCGCCTGGAACGTTCTCACGGTCTACCCACTTGCACCTGCTGATCTACGTTACAGACTTGCTCCTTCAAAGACCACTTGATCAGAGCAGCAAGAAAAACATCTGAGCATCCTGTAGTTAAAGTCAAGATGGCTTATGTATGACCTTCCATCGCTCTTCCAAATCATCTCCGATGGAAGGAGGGGACCTAATATTTTTGAGGGTCAGCTATCTGACAGATGCTCTATCCCATTGACTCAGGAAGCTGAGACAGGAGGATCCAAAGTTTGAGGTCAGCTGGGCAATATAGCAAGTCCCTGTCTCCAAATTAAAAAAAAAAAAAAAAAAAAGTTAAGAGAGCTGGGAATGTGGCTCAGTGGAAGAACACCCCTGTATTCAATCCCCAACTATGAGAAAATAAATAAATAAACTATATGACAGACTCTGCAGATGAGGACTCCAGTCCCTGCAGATATCACATGGCTCTAGTCACCCAAAGAAACCAGGTGTGGTTCACCCCAGTCCAGACTGTGGGCTTCTGAGCACAGGGAGGCTGCCAGCCCACTGCACCACCCAAAGTCTGGCGCCTCTTACTATGTGTCTCCAGCACAGAAGCAAATTCTCCTGAGAGGGCCCCGGGGCCTCTCCCTTCTAGACCTGTGATCTGGGGACTTTTCCCAGAAGCCACGTTCATGGACAAAGACAACTTCATCAGAAGGCTCAGCGGGTTACATCTTCTCAGTGGGACTTCAGGTCCTCCCACAAGTTCTTCTAGTGCAGCCAGCTGGAAGGCCACTGTTTCGTCCCCAGCTTTCCCATCCCCATGGAGAAACTGCGCCCCATCCTTGGGCCACCAGGGGGCAGCCGTGAGCAGGAGGCTCAGGCAGAAACAATCTCCTCCCTTCTCTTCCCTACCTGTCCTGCCTGGTACCAAAACGTCCCGAAGGAAAAGGGGTGATTTCCCCTGGGTGCAGTCCCAAGGAGAAGAAGAGCATCTCTGGGACCTTGGTTCTATGCCAAATGTTGGCTGCCTCCGTCTTTATCTCATTAAATACTCCCTCTAGCCCTGTAAGGTCAAGATCATTATTGTGTGGGTGAGGAAACTGAGGCTCAAAGATATTTTAAAACTTGCTCACGGTCCCACAGGAAATATTAACCACAGCTGCTATCGATTGAGCATCTGCTCAGTGACAGACATTTCACTGAGCCTTTGTAATCGTGAGCTCGTTTACTATATTTCATCAAATCGGTGACAACCGTAAGGGCCCATAATATTTTATGGGCCCGTAGGAAAGAAAATACTACGCGTTAAACTATAACACGATGCTAAGGGACCATTGATGACAAGGCATGACAGACGTGTTAGGATATAGAAAGACGCGTATTAATTGATGAAATGTAGAATTCTCACGGTAGTGAGATATCTGCTGTGGTCCCTAACTTATAGACAGGGAAACGGGGTCCATGGGTGAGAGAGCTGGAATTCAAACCCAGGTCAACCTGAGGCCAGGGCCTGGTCTTTTCATTACATCACCATACCCCAGAGTGCTGGCTGAGCACCCTCTCTGATCCACTGGGCTGGCACTCTCCCCGGCCATCCCCACTTGTCCCCACAGTAAAGTCCATGATCTTTCCACAGCATCATGTGGCACATCACCTTCCCCTTCCTGCCTCTATAATCCACAAGCCATCTTTTCCAGAAGCCCACCCCAAGTCCTCTGTGGGCACTAATCTTGCTCCATTGGACCCCCGCTGAGAAGGTGGGAGTGCATGTCCTTCCAAGGCTCGGCCAGGAGGACAGGGCAGCCTGGAAGAAAACACCTAGGGCCAGACACTCCGTTTCAGGTAGAAATACAGGCAGTCCACTCTGGAGTCCTACCTCACAGTCTAACCAGAAGGCAGACTCATATGTACAGGGGACAGAGATCCAAACCCATCCTGGGATTCTAAGCCCTGGGAAGGAACCTCAGGGTTCAGGTTGCATCCCTGTCAGGGGGCCTGGGAGCACTAGTTAGGATTTTAAGACCAGGGCTCCAAGCCCAGAACAGATTTCAAGGACTGGACTCCACCTCCTGGGTAATCTGCAGCAAGTAGCCTGACCTCTCTTCACTCAGTGGGAATATCAACCTTAACTGGCTGGACACGTGCATTAAGATATATGGGGACCATCCAGAAATTTAGCCCTTACCTGGGCTTTAGTAGAAAAAAATTCTTCCTGGCTGTAGGTTGGTATTCAAGTGTGAGCCCACACTGACCAGCCCTCGTCCCCTAAAGTTGACCATGTAGATGATATTGTCTTAGTCTTTTCGAGCTGCTGTAACAAAACACTACAGGGCGGGAAACTTAAACAACAGACATTGATTTTCTCACAGCTCTGGATACTCTTTTCGAGCTGCTGTAACAAAACACTACAGGGCGGGAAACTTAAACAACAGACATTGATTTTCTCACAGCTCTGGATACTAGAAGTCTGAGTTCAGGGTGCCAGGGTTGGCTTTTGGTGGGGACTGTCCTGGCTTGTAGATGGCTACCTTCTGTTGTGTCCTTGGAAGGCCCTTTCCCAGGACTCATAGAGAGCTGGAGCTCGGAGTCTCTTTCTTTTCTTATGGGAACTCAGGGCTTCACCTTATGGCCTCATTTACCCTTACTTATCTCCATAGAGGTCCCACCTCCCAGTACAATCAAGCTGGGGGCCAGGACTTCAATGTATGAACAGGAGGGGACACTATCCAGTCTATAATGGGCATGAAAGACTCAGAACTCCCAGGCAGGTGTATTGATCTTCCCATGGAAGCACTTCCTAAGGCTCTAAGGAATCAAGGTCACATCCATGAACAAGTGGCATCTGTTCAGTCCCCATTGAGATGCCTCATGGATGTGCCTATGGTCTTTAAATTTAGTGCTGGGAGGGCCTGGGGATGTGGCTCAAGCGGTAGCGCGCTCGCCTGGCGTGCGTGCGGCCCAGGTTTGATCCTCAGCACCACATACAAACAAAGATGTTGTGTCCGCTGAGAACTAAGAAATAAATAATAAAATTCTCTCTCTCTCTCTCTCTCTCTCTCTTTAAAATAAATAAATAAATAAATAAATAAATAAATAAATAAATAAATAATAAAAAAAATAAATTTAGTGCTGGGAGCCATGCAAGACCCCAGCTCAGCCATACAACATTGGAGTCATTCAGGGGAAAAGTAAGGTTTTTTTATGTTGCAAAGTAGCTCTCATCTCCGTAAGAAATGGGGCCTAAAGTGCCAAGAATTAAGGCACTGCTAGAGATGGGGGCAGGGGAGCCGCAGTTGGGATAAGTAAGAGTGATAGATGGGTTATTAAAACTCTCACGAGCCCCCTGTGAAAATTAATTATTTGGGGATTTATGGAACACTGTGTGATATTATAAACACCAAAACCAAGGAACTGGCCGAGATCCAAAGCAGGCGCCCCAGCTGGTGCCGAACTGAGCCACAAAGATAGTGCTGAGAGCTCACCCCTCCCGCTGAGGGTGAAAAGTGGCTCAGGAGCATAGACCTTCCATGCCATATCTCGGCCTTGCAGAAGCCTGTGGAAACCATCCCTGTTTTATGCCCATCGAGGCCCACCATCCCCCACTGGAAAGCTCCAGGAAGGCAGCAGTAAAAGATGGATTTTACGGCAACTGCTCCTCAGGCACAGAGCCTCCCTGCTAGGCCATCTCTGCTCAGAGGGATGAAAGGGGGCCTGAATCGCACCGTGTCACAGTGCGGGGAGGAAATTCATTCGGGCTCCAGGGCTGGTTCCACCCTGTGGGCCTCCTGCTGTCACGGTACAGCAGGAGGCCCACAGGCTCATGATGACGCCTCTGCAGAGCTTGGCGGGAGGGGTGTCAGACAGGAGTTGTCAACGTGCTGCCGCTGCGGCTGGGGGAGCGGGCCGACCCCTCTCTGGAGCAGGATTGGGAGGATTGACTGAAGGTCCCTACACATGCAGGGACCCTGACACCAGGCTGCTCAGGCAGAGGCTCAACAATCTTCCCCTTCCTTCCTTCCTTCTTCCCTTAAGGCCAGGACCTGAGGCTTGGTACTGAACACATGCCCACGTAGCTTAGAAGCTGTTCTGGGGCTTGGGGGGCTGAGGTGCAAGGAGATCTCCAGGTGAGGACAAGAGGGTGGTAGAGGCCAGAACTGAGCAGGGCTCTCCTGTGTTTAGTGCCCCCCAACACACACACACACACACACACACACACACACACACACACCACCTACTCATACTCCCAGCCTGGGTGGAAGCCACCCAGAGACAATGAACATCCCCTTACCTCCAGATATATGGAAAATGCATTTTTTTTTTAACAGAGCTAAAGCCAAACCTGTAGCAAATGCATTGTACTTTAAGTAAACGTGTCAATCTGGATCTAACGTCCACTGCAAATACACCCATTGCAAAAATCAAGGTCATATAAGGCCCCTATTCCAAAAGAGATTGTGGATGGAGGCCTCTCTGTGCCCCCACAAACACTCCTGACCCCCAACTCCATCCCCCGCCCTCCCACTCACACAGGAGTGTCCCCATTGCCATGTAAATGTAATGTATTTTAAGCAGAAAGAGTGGGATGATGGGAATTGAAGATAGATGACTAGCCAAGGAGCAGAGAGAAACCCAGATGGGACTGCAGTACCTCGAAACCAGCCTGCTCAGGGCCAGCCCAGAGCACTCTCCTGAGTCCTTCTCCAACGCTCAGTCCCAGTGAGTGGAAGGAGCATGCAGGGGAGCAGCACCATACCCGATACCCAGGTGCCACCGCCGCAGCTCTGAGATCGCCCAGTTTAGCATAGAGAGAGGTCACGCCTGTTGGCCTCTTTTGTATTATTCAGTGGATGAAATTTGGAGAGTGGACATTGGACTGAGGGATTTTCTAGGAAAAATGGAAATTCAAGCAGAAAAAGAGGAGGAATGGGAGATGAAGAAAAAAAAAAAAAAAAAACAGGGCAGAGATACAGTTTGAAATTGCCACTTTCCGGCATGTAGAGTTGGAAGTGCTGGTGAGGGGAACAGGCTAGAGGACTCCCAGCATTATGTCATGGAGGTCTCATGACAGGTCGGGTGCTGGGCCTGCCTGGGTCCTAGGCAGGGAAAGACAAAGCCACTCTTACAGTAACAGCCAGGCCTAGGGCTGGAGGGACCGGATAGAGCTGAGCTGCAAGAGGTGAAGGGCCTGGCCCCACATCAGCCTATGAGTAAGTGGCCAAGCCCAGCCAGCATGACTCCAAGCCCAGGCTCATTCCTCTGGGCGAGGCCATCTCCCCACCTGCATTCCTGGAACGCTTCACCTCTCCCTATTTCAACCAACAAATCCCACACCAAGGCAAGTTGGGGAGAACACACCTGCTGCCACTGACAGCCCTTGCCCAGGAAATTGTGTCCCGATGAAGGTGTGATTATAATGAGGTGTCCGCATGCACAGACACACTCAAAATGCTCTTTTGCCGAAAAGCTCTTACACTGAGGAGGGGTGGGCACAAAGTTAGCCCAGGCTGTACCTGAGAGCGATGTTTATGCGCCACGCGTGCCGGGTTCACAGTAACAATGATGGAATATTTTTCAGTCACTCAGCCGGTGCTGTGTCAGGGCTCTTCTCCAGGCTCTGAGCATGGCGCCCAAGCCTGACACTCAGACATCCACCTCCCTCGTGGCCTGAGGCTCCCCCACCCCCACCCCAGCCAGACCTCCTTTTACTTCTATCCCTTTGCCTATGAGTTGCCTTTCCCCAGAACTGATCTACCTCAGTTCAAAGGAGACCATCACCCCCAGAAAATCTTTTCTGAGCAACTCCAAATGGGCCTGACTACACCCTCCTTAATGCCCCCACTACTCCTAGGTTTTCTATCCTACTAGACTGTAAGCTCCATGCACAGAGGAACCACATGCTACTCATCTTCAGAGCCTCAATGCTCAGAAGTGCTCCTAGAACCAGTCAGATGCTAACTAAGTGTTCACTGGGCATGTGGAAGATGAGTGGGTGGCTGGGTAGATAGAAAGATGAATGATGGATGAATGATGGATGGATGGGTGCAGGCAGGGATGCATAGGTGAGGGAGTAGATAGGTAAATGGATGGAGAGATGAACAAAAGGTTAAAGGAATTGATGGATGGATGAACATAACAGTAGGATGGATGGATGGACAGACGGATGGACCCACTGACGGATGGATGAATGGATGGATGGACGGACTGATGGATGGACCTTCGGATAGGTGGATGAAAACAAAACTGCAGAGGCTGCCTCTATCCCCATAATTCCAAAGCCAAAAGTATTCTTGCAGAACTTCAGAGGCATATCCAGAGCTAGCAGGGCCCAAGGTGAAAGTCGTGTTTGAATGAGACAAGTCTATGAGTTGCCTTTCCTTTCAAAAGAGCATCCTCCTGTGTTTTTTGCACATAACCAATTCACATTTTCTGCTCTTGTCACATTCTCTCCCACTCATAGACATTTTTGCAATGAATATACACTTATTATTTTATTATTAGTCACAAATCGTGGATAATTCACTTTTTAAATTGATTTTTGTTGCTTGTTAAAGTGCTACATCAGCTACTACTGCTACTTAGTTTCCAGCCAGCACAACAAACAGAGGAGGGTGGCTTCAGGGCAGGAGGGGGAGTAGCCGAATTCTGATTGGGTGATGCCTCGTATGGTCTGATTGGCCCACAAGGTCTGCTAGGGATGCTCCTTCGCAAGAGAGCAGGCTGTGGTTACTGCTCTTGCAGGGAAGTCATGTCGAGCACATCTTGTATTTAAATAGTGCATAATAAGTTTTGTCTTTTCTATGCGAATATTTAGCAATGAGTGATTTGATGGCTTCTGCATATGAAGCCTCTCAGAATGGAATGCTTCCTCTCTGTTCCAATTTTGATCAAGTCGCAGTGTTTAGATAAGTTCTAGGGCCTTCTCTCTTATTGGTTGGTGGTGTCTGTCATAGGCCCAGGAGGCAGGGGTAAGGGAGCAGTCCCCCCCGTGCGTCTTGTAGAGCACAGCCTGTACTATTGTACACCTCGGGGTTGTCCATTCAGAACCCAGGTGCTGCAGACCGAAAAGCTATGCCCCTAAAGAGGACACTGTGCGAACAGCAGAGCCACAGTTAAGAGGGGTCCTGACTCCCACTCGGGAGGCAGCCATCAGATAGACCTGGGTTTGGATCCTGCCGCTGCCATGTCTTAGCATTGTGAAGTCGGGCAAGTTGAAGAACACATGTTCCCATCTCTCAGATCTCTGTGACGGCCTCCAACCACTGGCTTCCCCAGGAATGACTTCTGCCTCCTGTGGCCCCCAACCTGCTGTGGTATATTCTTTTAGGCAAGGAATATAAGGTGGTTGTTGAAAGTAGAGACGGTGGGGGTTTAATCCTGGCTCTGCGACCTGCTATGCATGTGACCAGAGTCACTTAACCTCCCTGGTCACCAGTTTCACCAGATATACAACGGAGATCGTAAAAGCACCAATCCCATAAGGTTGTTATGAGGATCCAGTGAGTCAATACTAGGAAAATGCTTCGAACACTGCCCGCCACCTGGTAAGGGTTCTATAAATGTCAGTTAGGTTTACACCACTAATTAGTCTACAGTCAGTCATTTGGGAAAGCAGTATCTAATCTCACAGTGTCATCGTGGGAATTAAAAGAGGTGGTATTCTTAAAAAAAAAAAAATACCAACCACAGGGCCAGACATGGAATAGGGGCACATGAACTGGCAGGTGTGATTATCACTGATTCTTTACGGTGGCTTTTCTTGTCCCTGATTCCGTCCTCTCTGCTCTGCCCTTGTGGGCTTGAACTCTTCCTGCAGCGGGGCAGGGGCAGAGAGGAGAGTGCCTCGCTGCGTTGGTGCTGCCTGCAAGGACATGTCTCCCCTGAGACCCCTTTGCCGCCTCTGTTACCGACTGATTGGTGGATTGGATTTTAGTATTTTATTTGATTTTAGAATTGTTTAAAAGGAGCACAATATAATCATTTGTGAACACACTTAAATCACTCGGCAGGATGCAATAAAAACATCAAACCGAAAATTACAGCTCAAAAAAGCAGGTTCTGATTTCTTCTCCATCTGAGTGGGTGAGACAGAAGTTTGTATTTACAGTGGAAGGTTAAAAAAAAAATGGGGGGGGGGCGGCTCATGAACCCTGGCTAGGAGCCGGGGAACCTCGGGAGCAGGGGGCACCTGTTCCTGGAACCTGCATCCTCTCAGAGCACAGAGCCCCTTACAGATGGGACAGAGAAGTTGAATGTCACTTTCAAGGTCATACAAGAAAACTTGGCCATTTACCAGTCCAGAATTCAGATGTGACCCAGTGCAAGGTCTACCCCAATACAGAGCCCATGAGGACCATGGCACTATGTCCTCCTCACTACCCCTCAGCTCTGTGGGCTGGAGGACAAGGGAAGAGAACAGACCCCTAAGGGTCTGGGGACATGCCTCAAGACATTGGCAGGGAAGACTCTGAGAAACAGGAGCTCCTCAAGTGCAGGTTCCTATTTTACTCACCTCCCTGGCTCCAGGGCCCAGCCCGGGGCCTGACGTGTCCTAGGAGTTAATGAAGTGTTTGTTCAACTAGGCTGGACCGCTGGGCGGGCTGGGCTAACAAAAGCCCTTCTGAGGCCCCCAACAAAGTGACAGCCCAGACTCTCCCCACCAATTCCTGTTCCCTGCATGCCCAGAGGCCACTTCCCCAGGGCGGACACTCTCCCGTCAATGGGAGCCTTGCTGAGCCAGCTGAACACCCCTTTACTTCTCTGAAAAGAGACCACAAAGGGGATCTCTCCCTCCCACTCTCCAGGCAAGTTTTCCCGAGAAGTGAGGATTTGCTGCTGGCTCTGAACCAGGGTCACGGCGGCCTTGTCTTGATTCATTTCTCCAGGCAGAAAAAGGGAAGAAAATGTTTTCTGAGCCAGAGAGTCAAACCAGCTAAGTTGCCTGAGAGCAGCGCACCCACTCACCACGCCACGCTCTGGGTTGCATTAAGCAAGATGCATCGACCCAAAGTCTTCGAAGACTCCAGAGTTCAACACCAATCTGTGCGGACCCCTGATTTTAGGAAACGGATAAGTAAGACTCAGAGAAGTTACCATTCCTGCCCTAATAGTTCCCTACTCACCCCAGCCACTACCTTTCATTGCTGGTCCACACAGCTGGATGCTAGTTCACTGGCCAGTCAAGTGCAGATAGAGATCTCAGAAGACTTTGGAAGTCTCACAAAACGGGTGTGTGACACGGGTCATTGGAACGCACTTCAGCATCCCTGAGGCAAAGGCATGGCTCCAGCCAGTGCTCTCTGTACTCCCTGAGCGCACCCCCTAGTCAGGGGGACAGGAAGGCACAGTGAGGACACACAGTGAGGCCACGGCTTCGGTTTATTCAGCATCCATTATGCATCAGACAGTCTTGGAGGGGTGTTCCCTCTTGTCAAACCGCAGGGCAGAAAAAAATATCCTCACATCCTGCTTTAGGATTCCTTTAGGAAGGGGACTGCCTTTCCTTGGGAAAAATACCATAAGGTGAGACTCTGTGGGAAAGGATGTGGCCAGGAGCCAAGATGTCAGAGGGTGATGAAACCGCTTAGTTATGTCTTGACTCTGCTTCTGGAAAGAGTAAGGAAGCGCGTGAAGTGATGAAAGAGGAGGGAGAGAAGGAGAGAAAAAAAGATGGAGAGGGGCCCGGATCAGGCAAGGTGGAAAGGCAGTGGAGGCTTCTTGCAATCCAAGACCACCCCCTACCCCAGCTCCCTCAGACATCCTCCCTGGGTTCTAAAACCTTGGGCAAGTGGACTTTCCAGAAACTTTAACAAGGGCTGAGTTTTAGGCACCATCTTCATGACCCAGAACAGATAGCCAGATGTCATCCAAGGGGAACAGGTGGGTTGCACATGCCTATCAAGTTCAAAACCCCAGGCATCCCTCCAACACACAGCTTAATACTTCAGGGCTGAGGCTCAGGCAGAATGGGAAGTCTGAGAGGCCCAGCTCTTGCCCAAGTCTCCCCAGGTCAGGAAGTGGCAGAGCCAGGATTCAAAACTAGCTTAGTCTAGACCACAGAGCACAGGCTCTTCACAAGGCCACAGCCAGCAGAAGGTGGGCCTCGGCCACCAGGGAGAGTGAGAAAGAGGAAGAGGCCAGATCAGGCCATAACAAGGGTAAGGATCTCGTCCTGGGGAGGAGGCCTCAGTGGTATCCCGGATCCTAAAGGGAATCGGTCCGAGGGAGCATCATATCCAATTCCTGGAGCAGGAGGCCAAGTGGCTGAAATTAAAAAAAAAAAAAAAATAGCCAGGTGGGTATGGAATGCACTAAGTAGGTGTCTCTCCTTGCTTTCCTCCTCCTCCTCTCTCTCTCCTCCTGTGCCTTCCTACCTTTCCAGAAGCAGAAATAACATATTCCTAAGCACTGTCACTGTCCTCTCAGCACCTACACATGGTGGCATCCAAGTCCAAACCTCAGCCAGAGGGCTGCAGACACAACAAGGTCATGGCCTAGGAGACCGCCTGGACTCCCTCACCACCGCTGAGAATCCAGAGCGCACTTGGGGCAGCTGTGCCGGCTGCAGCGCCACCTGCTGGTGAGCCTCAGGATCTCGGGTCTCAGGGAGATAGGGGAGGCCAGGGGTTGAGGAACAACCAGGGGATGCCCAGAGGTAGATCAGAAGCGAACATCAGCTTCTCTCTATAAAATGAACACAGCCAAGGAGAGAATCCCCCAGAAAGACCCTGGGGCAATGAAAGGGGAGCGCCAGAGTCTCCAAAGTTCTGAGTTACTTGTTCAGTTCACTAATTCAAGCCATTATCAAAGCCACCAGTTTGGTGGCACCGTGGAGACAGCAGGGGGGATGAGTTGTCAAGTAAATGCAAGGCTCCAGGCTCAAGCCCCCTCTTCCCCTGGACTAGCTCATCCCCTCTGCTTTCCTACCCATCCAGGGCCCCCATATTCATAATTCCAGCCCAGATTGCTCTCCCAACATCTTGTCTTGCCGGTGATTTCTTGACTGGTGTCTGAATCGGACAGGAGTCTTTATCATGAGAAACAACTCGAAATAACCAAAGCCAAAAAGAGCAGAGATTTTTCTGGTCTGTAGAGCCCAACTGTAAAGACAACAGAGGAGGAGGTTGGCTACTTGTTGGATGGATGAATGAACAGACGGAAAAACATGAATGAGTTTGCTAAGAGAAGGAGATGAGGTCTTTCTGAGTACCTGTGAGCTTCTGGAGGGCACTTCACCTGTCTTCTTTTTAAATCAGATGAAGAGACTGAAAACAGGGGCTGGAGGTTGGGAGCTGTATAGATTACCAAAAGTCCCAAGGCTGGCTCAGGAAAGGGTAGAGTTCATACACGGGCCATTCCACTGTCTCTAATTCTCAGACTACAACAATAAGTTTAAGGTCTATGATCAGACGCAGGGGCTTAGGAGACTTTAGATGCCATCTCACGCAACCGCCCACACAGTGCTTGAGTCTCTCTTTCCATCCTAGCCAAGGACTTGCATAGCTTCTGCTCAGACAGCCCTGGTAACGGGGAGCTCGCTTCCAAGTGTATAATAATGACTTTATTATTGAATGATTCTAGCAGGTGAGAAAGTTCTTCCTCGGGTTGAGCCAGAAGGCAACCTCAACATCAAATAAAGTAAAGCTGTAATGCGCCTAGCTCAGTGCCTGGACCATCAGCAAATGTCACCCTCTCCACTTCCTTTATGATAGCCATTCTCCTGTCTACCCTTCCCTTGGGATGCCAGAGAACAAATCTAATTCTCCTTCCCTGAGACAATCCTTCAGATATTTGAAGATGGTGCTTCGGGGTCCCCGTGAGGCTTCTCTCTTGCCTGGGATAAACAAACACTCCAGCCCACTTTCAGACACTCGTTGGTAAGCAAGAGTCGGTGCTGCGCAGGCTGTCATTCTCCAGCTGCTGCTGCTGCTGCTGCTGCGAGAGGTTTCAGAGCCACAGCAAAGTAGGAAGGGATGGGAATCATGGCCACTGCAAAGGAGGGAACCGCTGAGCAAGCTTTAGCCTGTCCCTGGAGCTTCCCCCACCAACTTTCAATGTCCTTTTTTTTAATATTTATTTTTTAGTT
Source organism: Callospermophilus lateralis (assembly GCF_048772815.1). Lineage (NCBI taxonomy): Eukaryota > Metazoa > Chordata > Mammalia > Rodentia > Sciuridae > Callospermophilus > Callospermophilus lateralis. The sequence continues at coordinate 39,183,299 of NC_135315.1, forward strand.
GTAGTTGGACACAATACCTTTCTTTATATATTTAGATCCCAAGGCAGCAAGATGAGAGTAATGGACAGTTGGATTAAAAACAAAAGGGAGGGCTGGGATTGTGGCTCAGCGGTAAAGCACTCGCCTAGCATGCTTGGGGCCCTGGGTTCAATCCTCAGCACCACATAAAAATAAATGAATGAAATAAAGGTATTGGGTCCAACTACAACTTTAAAAAAAAAAAAAGACCAATAAAACAAAAGGGAAGAGTTCTGAAAAAGTCCTCCTTGGAATTTTTCTCTTTCCTTCCCACTGATTTCTTTGCCCTGCGGGGGCAACGCAGCAGGACAGCGTGACAAGCGTGACTTTGGATTCAGAAATTTCTAGGTTCGGTTCGCACGCAGGCTCTGCCACTCACTAGGTGTGTGACCTGGCACAGGTGACTTGACTTTTCTGAAATTCCATTTTCCCGTCAATAAAATAAACATAGGAATGCCTACCTTAAGAGAGTTCTGTAAATATTAAATAAGTCTAGAGAGTTTGGGTTCTGAGTCATGGTAGAGTAGCTATTATCAGACTAACCTTCCTGGAAATAGCAATCGTAAACTCTAGATGAAATATTTAAAACTACTTTTGGGCTGCACTAAAGAGCAACTAAAAGCAGTCACAAATTGAAGAGTATAAAGTCCTTTAAGGGAGGGACCCGCACTTGGGGAAACACACTTTTATTTACCTGACCTCTCTCCTGGGGGCATTTCAGAATTCTACAGGAACATCAGGGATAAAATTGAACTAGAAATCAGCGGGTATAAAGTTGAAGAAACAGAAAGCAAAGTTCAGGGTTGCCAGGAGGGCTAAAAATTGGAAGACGGAATCCTGGGAAAGAGGAACCCACAGAAAGGGAACCCCCCAGAATTTTATATAAAGGTCCCTAAAATCCTAGGCCAATCTTGAACTGTGTATGAATGGAAAGAGACTCCAAGTAGCTTAGTTGAATGAGCTCAGTCATCTCCCAGCAGCTGCCATTGAAGAGGCATAATTCATGTCTCACCATTAGAGAGACTTGACAAATGACAGAGGCTTCCCATTGAAAGCCCAGAAGTGTCATTCTTTAGGAGCAAAGATCTCACCCCAAGACTAAGGGCTCATTGCTCAGGTCTAAGGGCAAAACTGTAAAACATGAACAACCTTCAACAAAGCCTTAAACAATGCCTTCACAAAATCAAAGTAATTCACCATAAATTTAAATGCCCACAGAGCAAAACTCCATACCACACACAGGAAGGTAAGCTATTCAGAATCCCTATAAAGATTTATTTACAATGTCTAGTATACGATCGAAAACTACTACACATGCCAGGCAAGACGGAAAACATGAAAAGAAAAATAAGCAATCAGTAAAAAAAAGAGATCTACATATAACCCCAGTGTTGGAATCAGAAGACAGCAACGTTATGGTAATTATGATAAACATGTTAAATAAATGCAGAAAATATGTAAACAGTAGATTTTTAGGCAAGATATGGAATCTTAAAAAAAGGAACATGGAAGTTCTAGAACTGAGAAATACAATGCCTGAAATTTATAAATTCCTGAATGGGATCAACAGAAGTTTGGATACAAAACAATAAATGAACATTGCACTTGAAGACAGGTTAATAGAAATTTTTCAAATGGAACACACAATAAAAGGAAGAGAGCCCCAATGATTTGTAGAGTAACGGCGTCCATAAAATTGATATCCCAGAGAGGAGAGACAGAACAGGACAGAAAAATAATTGAAGAAATGTTGGTTGATATTTTTCCAAATTGTCCAAAAAGCATTATTCCACAGATTTATGATGCTCAGCAAAATCCCAAACAGGAAAAATACAAAGAAAACCACACCAAGGTATGGCATAGCTGAGATTCTGGAAATCAATGTTAGTAAATCTAGTAAAGCATTCAGAAAGAGAGAGAAAAAACAAAACAAAATAATACATACAGGGAAATTATGACTGATTCTTATCAGAAACAATGGTCAGAAGATAGGGATATAACATCCTTGAAATTTTGAAAGAAAATAATTATCAATCTATCATTCTATCTATAGCTAAAATATGTTTCAAAAAAAACTAAAATATCCCATAGATAAATGGAAAATGAGAAATGTTGCCATAAGTAAACCCATTTTATAAGAAAGGTTAGAGAATTTCTTTAAGCCTAAAGATGAATGATATCAAATGGAAAATTCAGATCCATAAAATAAGTGAGGAAGAATGAAATACATATATGTGAGTTAATTAAAATATAAGCTTTCTTAGTTTTTAAAAAATTCAATGGACTATTCAAGGCAAAAATAATATTACCATTGAACTAAAGTGTTAATAACTGATGTAGAAGTAAAATACATAACAGTAATCGCACAAAGAACAGAAAAACGTAAATGCAACTGTGTATGAAATCGTGTGATATTAATTCAAGGTAGATTGTGATAAATTAAGGATGACTATTATAAATCCTAGAGCAACAATTAAAAATAATTGCAATACAAAGAGTACAAATAGAAAGACAATAGAAGAGGTAGAATGAACTACTAAAACAATATTCAGTTAACCCAAAGGGAGTCAGGAAAGAAAGAAGATTTTTAAATGGCCACAGAGAGCAAGATGGTTATTTCAATCCCAATGAATCAAGAATTACATTAAGTGTAAATAGATCAAACCCTCCAATTGAAAGGCAGAGATTTGTCAGGTAAGATAAAATAGCAACACTCAAATATGCTGTTCACAAGATATATGCCTTAAATATATAAAAATTTTGTCAGGTTAAAAGTAAAAAAAAAAAAAAAAGGACACAAATAAAGATTGGAAAAAGATGAATAGTATGCATAGGAAAGATACTGTGCAAAGTAAACTTTAAGACCCTTACAGTGCATGAGATAAAGAGGATTAGTTCACAATGATAACAAGATCAATTCTTCAGAAAGATGTAACCCTCCTAAATATGTATGCACCTAATAACAAGTTCCAAAAATACACAAAACAAAAATTGAAAGAACAAAAAAGAAGAAATGACCAAGTTCATAGCCATGGTTACAGATTTCAACATTCCTTTCTCATTAATTGATGAAAAAGTAGACAAAAACAATTCAGAAAAGACAAAGAAGAGTTGGGCAACACTATCAAATAACATAATCTAATTGCCTTTTCAAAATACTAAACCAAGAATTACAAAATGTCTATTTTTCAGGTGCACAGGGAACATTTACCAAGATAGAATATATGCTAGACCATAGAACAAATCTCAATAAATTTCAAAGAAATAAAACCATGGGTAATATGTTTTCTGAGCAAAGTATAATTAAATTAGGAATCAATACCAAGGAAAATGAAAGAGAACACAAATTACCACCCTTGAGCATGAGAGGGCATCACCGCCACTTCAATGGACATTTTTAAATGATAAATGCATATTACAGACAAGTTTATGCCAATAAATTTTAAAATGGAGATAAAATGAACAAATTCCTTGGGGGAAAAAAAACTGCAAGTTACCAAAACTAGCGCATGAAGAAATAGAAAATTTGAATGTCTCTGTATCTATTAAAGGAATTGAACTCATCATTTAAAATCTTCACATGCACATACACAATCACCAGGTCCAGATGGCTTCACTGGTAAATTCAACCAAGCATTTAAGTTAGAAATGAAACCAAGTCTACACAAACTCCAAACAGAAAAAGGAAACACTTCATAACTTTTTGTTTTTAATGAGGCCAGTGAAATCCCAATAACCAAACTTGAAGGGGATATAACAAGAAAATTAAATACAATATCTCTCTCGAACATAGAGACAAAAAATCTTCCCCAAAAACATCAACAAATCAAATAGAGCACTATAGAGACGATAATAAATCATGGCTAAGTGGGGTTTACCCTGGCAATACAAGGGGGCACTCAACATGTGGAGATCAATCAATCTCATTCACCATAGCAACAGAACAAAGGAGAAAAATTATGTGATCCTCTCCATATAAGCAAGAAAACATCAGCAAAAATAGAGTAGTCATTGATGATTTTTTTTAAATTCTCAATAAAGTAGGGCAAGAATTCTTCAGTCCAACAAGGGTCTAAGAAAAATATATGCCTAACATTTTTGATGGTGAAACAATGAACCCTTTCTTCCTAAGATCAGAAACAAGGGAAGGATATCTTCTTTCTCCGGTATTTTTTTTTTTCCAGTATTATACTGGAATTTCTAGCCACTGCAGTGGGGAAAGAATGAAGACTAAAAATGATCAAGTAAAAGTCAAACGTAAAGAAGAATGAACCACTGATAAGGGATGCAAGAGCATGGATGAATTTTAAAACATTATGCTAAGAGAAAGGCGCTCCACACAAAGGAATCACATGCTATTATTCTATTTTTATAGAATCCAAGGACTGGCAAAGTTAGTTTATGACAGAAAGGAGACCAGTGGTTGCCTGAGGGTTAATAAGGAGCACTTGACAACAAATAGGGAATTTAGGGGGCTACTGGAAGAGTTCTATCTTGATTAGGGTGATTATTTTTTTAAAATTCATTACATTGCACATAAAGTTTGATGCATTTTATTAGGTATAAATTATATCTTAATGAAGTTGATGTTAAAAGTAGGCAAATTCAATACCATTAAGGAAAGGAAAAGCCTCAGATTATAGGAGATAGAGAGAAAATATTCATGATACATATATCTGACAAAGGACTTGAATCCAGACTATGTGCACAACTCTCACGACTCCATAGTAAAATATAAACGAGATTTCTTTTTTTGTAGTGGGCAAGAGACTTGGACAAATACTTCACACAAGAGAATGTATGAATGGCCAATGAACACATCAAGCTGTTCCCCAAATCTTCAATGACCAGGGAATTACACACAGAAACCCAGCGGTGTGATCCAGCTACACCTCCAAGAAGGATGAAGATCCGAAAGATGAGCATGTCAATATTTGAATTTTTGACGTGGATGTGGAGAGACTAGAACCGCCTACCCTCCAGTGGGAGGATAAAATAGCTGGGCGGTTTCTTATACAATCACAGCTACATCTGGCTTATGAACTGGCTAGTCCACTCCAGTCACTGACTCAAGAGAAATTACAATACCTGTGCACAAAATGACTCCTAAATACACGTTCCGCTCTTTTCAATAATTACCCAAAACTGGAAACAACCCAAACACCCACTGTCGGGTGAACAAATAAACAAATTGTAGTGCATTCAGACATGAAACACCACTCAGAAAAAACAAAAGGGAATGAATTCCTGATGGAAGGGTGGGTAAAAATCTCAAAAACACGTTGCATGGTTGAAGCCAGACAGTTACATAATAAAACTTGTAATTAACGTGGTGAGACCAGGCAAGCCAAGCTGTGCTAAAGGAATCCATAAAAGTGCCTGGGCAGAAGGGGGACTGCCTGGAAAGGGACAGGAAGGGGCTTTCTAGGGCGACCGATGCCCTGAGTCTTGGTTGGTATGCCGTCTACATAATGATAACATTTGTCAGAACTTGAACTGGACACTTAAAATTTGTATATTTTATCATTTTTTTTTTTATTCTTTGACCTTAAGAAATAGGGGTGAAAAACTTACCTGGGGCCTTAACACATAGTAAGTGCTCGACAAGCATTGATTCTCTCATGCTCCTCCCTCCCCATCCCCATCAGGCAAGCACCATAGATGCTAGAAGAAAATGTCTGGTCACTGGACCTCTGAGAATGGGAATGTCATTCTCCCCAGAGGGGTGTCATCCACAGCATGATCAGGATCAGAAATAACAATGGTTATGCCCAAAATTGCTATATTCTGATTCCTCCCCTAGGTTTGCCTCTCCAGGTCCAGGTACCAGGTCCCCATGTCTCCAGCCAAGGGGTAGAATTTAGCTGGGTTATTCTAAAAGGTGAGAGATAATGTGTGGAGGTGAGAAGACCCAGTGTGGGTAAGAGGCCTCCTTATATTTATGGAAGATTGTAAGAGGTGAGGTCGAAAAACTCCTATGGGTGCCAGATATGGAGGGTCCATGAGGCCAATGGCTGTAGGTTGTCACGCTCAGTAGCCGTCTGTTGATTGAATGAGTGTCCGTCGGGGCTGAACCAGCATCCTCCTCCAGGGATAACCACTGCCCCCTTCTTCCTCTCTTGCAGCTTACATACCTGCCCCCGCCATGGGGTGAGTGCCGATCCTCGGAGATGGGGCTCGACTTCTTTCCTGTTTACAGTATCACCGCCTGTCGGATTGACTGTGAGACCCGCTACATCGTGGAGAACTGCAACTGCCGCATGGTCCACATGCCAGGTTGGTGCCAGGGACCACCTGGGACCTGCTTCGCATTTCTCACCTTGATGGGAAAAACTTCACCGTTCTGCAAGAACTCCGAGGGATGTTGTTCTGTCATTTGGTTCCTAAATATTTACACTGCAGCTGGAAACACTCAGTCCAGCAACCATGGCAGCATCCTAGTTAGTGTCCAGGAGTGCCCAGATGTTTGGAAAACATTTAGCCCAGTGTTCAATATGTCTGCCAATTGTTTGATGCTCTTACCTCTGAGAGTTTAGTGCCCAGACCACTGGATGTTTGCCATTCTTGCAACCTGGCGTGGTACATGCGTCAACATCCAGATGTCTATTGCTCTCCTCCAGATGTTTCCCTTCTTGCATCCAAATGTCTAGCACCCTTTCAAGTGAGGCAAAAGTCTATTAGCCAACAAACAAATGTGCATGTGCTGACACTTCTGTTGTCAGACTAATAATGCATATAGCCATCTCATTAGAGGTAGCTGGTATGTCAGGCAGAAGCGTGGATTGAAAGCTGTTTGGGCAGGAGTTTGATGTTGCAGCATGAAAGAATGAGTGGGGCTGGAGGCAGGAGGCCTTGGCTTCTCTTTCAGCCTCCTCTACTCACCGTGTGACATGGTATAAATTACTAACGCTCTCTGTTCTCACTTTTGCTATCTTCAAAATACAATCATTAGCCGTTAGGAAGACAAAATTAGGATAGATATTAAAAAAATGCTTTGCAAAGGGCAAGTCAGGGTTGTGTTGGCACATGACAAGGGGAAATTAAAATTCATGTGGAATGAAGACCTACTATGTGCCAGGAACATTGCCATTACATTTTGTGGTTGCTGTTTCAAGATTATATGGCACTTTTAGTGATTTAACAAATCCTTATTGAACACTGAGTTCCTCACTAACTACTTTGTTATAACCCACCCTGGAGTGAACATCCTCATAGTTAGGTTCTCAATTACTTCATTAGTAATCAATTAGTAAAGATGTTAGTGATTGATCTAAAATTAGAATTATTGAGCTTTCAAATTGTCTCTGTCTGAAAGGGCCATTGTTAGGATGGAGAGATGACCTAACCACAGGGATTAAAGAAATCAAGTCCCCTTCCCCAGCTAGGGACAGAGGTGCCTATGAAGGAAGGGCCAGAGAGATGCGGTTTTATTCACTCCCAAGATGAAGGAAGGTGGGTGGCCAGTGAGCTTGGGGCAGCCTCCAGAAACTGGAAAGGCAAGGATCTGAATTCTCCACCGACAGCCTCCAGGGAAGAACCCCTCCCTCCCAACACCTTGACTTTGGTCCTTGAGACCAGTGTCCGACTTCTGACCTCAAAACCGTAAGACAATAAATTGTGTTACTTAATCACATGAAAAATCACCTCTGACCTCCTGGGAGACAGAGTAGAAAAGGAAACATGCCATCTAAAATGTCATTGTTGGAAAGCAGGAAGAATATCAAGTCTTGAGCTCTGAAAAAGGGGGGGGTGGGCTAATTGATAAGGAAATGATAATACGATGGACTTTAGCATCTCATAAAAAGGAAAAAAAAGATCCCAGACTTCTACAAAAAAGAGCCCAGAGAGGGCAATCCAAAACTGATGAATGGGACTTGCCTGAGGCTCAGACTGAGCCAGCAGCTTGTGGGGTTTCGCCTATGAAACCTGAGCCAAAGGCGAATGGGTACAGTGGCCGTCCTCGACTCCCTTACTATTACTACTGTAAAGTAACGTCTCCGTTACTGGTGTGGAATTCGGGGCAGAGCGGTGGGCATCCCAAAGCAACCTTGGCCACCTGCAACAGCGGGATGTGCTGAGAAGAGTCCCAGCCTGGGATGAGACTGAGCCCTGTCCAAAGCCCCCTGAATGGCACCCGGCTGTGGGTCCCGGGAAGGCAGGAAGCTTAGCCCTCCACTCTCTCCTGGGTGAAATGGATTCGTGTGTCTTACTCTGAAGCCTGTCTGCTCAGGCTGAAGGAGATCATGCACACCCAGACGTAGAAGGGACTTCACCTCCTCCCCACCCTCAGTCCTCCAGGCAAGCCCACCCAGCCCCAAGGGAGCAAGTAGGACCTACAGAGCAACCTGAGAGAAGTAGGTCTGCAGGCCCTATGGTCTCCCGCTCAGGAGGTGAGCACCCTGGCCAGGCTCACAGAGCAGATCAGCCTTCCAGCTCTGGTCAGTGCTCCCTCTTGACGATCCGCTGGCCTGCTGGGTCCCAGGAGGCGCTCAGTATGCCGAGCCCAGGGAGGCGGGTGCTGCTGGCATGGCCGGTTCTGCCTAACTCTCCCTCTGGGTGTTTCTTCTTTGCAGGGGATGCCCCTTTCTGTACCCCTGAACAGCACAAGGAGTGTGCAGAGCCTGCCCTAGGTCAGTACTGGGGGTCAGAGGTACTGGCGTGGGGGGGCTGAGACTGAGATCTTAGAGATCATCTGGGTTGTGGGGGTAGACAAAGGAACCCGGAGGGGATGGGAGGAAAGGGGCTGGGCAGGACGGGTTCACTGCAGGGGCAGGATAGAGAGAGAAGGAAGGAGGAAAAGACAGGAGACAATTGGTACAAGAAGACGAGGGTCACGGAGAACGGAGAGACGGGAGGTCCAGATGCAGAGATGGAGACGAAGTGAGTTTCATGAGGCACTGAGGATGCTCAGGAATGCAGGGAGAGAGCAGAGATGGAGAGATGATGGACAAGGAGCTCCCAGAGTAGCCTGGTGATACCTCTCCTCATGCTTTGGTGGTGTTCACACAGAGGCTGAGGTTAGTCCAGAGCCCACCAGTCTTTCCCTCCCATACGCTGTTGAGCCCTGGGTGGCAGGAGAAGGCAGCGCGTGAGGCTAGGTTTACACTCCATGTGTTCAAATGGAAGGCACAGAGCCCTCCCTGTCCTCCTCCTCCTCCAGCAGCCTGCTGGGCGTTTGCTGTTAGAGTAACCCTCCTGGACCCCCAGCCAGAGTACCGGGAGGGAGGAGGAACCCACAAAGGCGCTGCAGCCCCAAAGCAAGCCCTGCTCTCCATGATGCCTTTCTACCGTCCTGGAAAATGGATTCTAATCAAGACAAGCAGGGAGCAGTGTAGACAATGTGTGCTCAAGTGCATTCAGCAGCTTTTCCCTGAGGGAGCTAAGTGGGGACAGAGCTGGATGCGCACTCACATCCCGATGGTTCCAGAAGAACTCAGGATGGGAGGAGATAGGAGTGACTTCTAATGTGTTCAAAGATTCAGTCTTTGGAATAAAGACTGGACAAGACCCAAAGGTGGCCGAAAGCACGGAGATGAGATGAAAAGAGAGAGACGGGTAAACAGGCAGGTACTAAAGAAAAAAACAAAACAAAACATTATTCTGACACTTGTTCAAATAGTGAGAAGCTTTGAGGCTGTTGCAGTAGGAGTCAAGGCCACAGTGACAGGGGAGAGAGAGAGGGGGCTCAACTCAGAAGACAGCAAAGATAGCTGTGCTCATGGCCAACGAGTGATGTGAAGGAGTCCGAGGAGAGAAACTGACAGAGGGGAGCCATCAGGGGCAGCAGGGTTCTTAAGAAACCAACTTAGGCTGCTTGCTGGAGGTTGGCCAGGGGGATGAGGTATATCAAGGGCTGGGATTCTCTCTAAACTGCCCTTAGCAGGATTCCTGCTCAGTGGGGCGAGGCAGGCCCAGCAAGGGGGAGGCCAAGATCAAGACTTAGTCCAGAAGGCTCTGAAGAGCCTGGCTCAAGTTTGGCCAAGAAGTCTGTCCGAGGGAAGTGCCTTACACCCCCTCACCTGTTTAGAAGAAGGGAAGAGAGGGGCAGAAGGGTCCCAGCTGCGGGGAGATTGTCTCCAGGGAAAAGAATTGAGGACATTTGTACCACCTGTACCCCAGCAGGTGGAGGAGTTGGGCGTTGGCTATGAGGGAGCCCTAGCAGGAACACCAAAGGGACTGGGTCCCCGGGTGCCGTGGTCCCCATGAAGACTTTGATGGTGGCCCACTTTGTGAATGAGAACACAGAGGCTAAGAGCAGAAAAAAAGAGCCCCCAAAAATCCAGGACTCCTTTGAAGCTTATTCTCCAAAAGTGACAATATTTGAGCAATCTTTAAAGATTGACATGAAGCAAGGGGAGGAAAAAAAAGACCCCAACTATAATGAAAGCCCAGCTCCTCTCTCTCCATAACCCCCGAGCCCTGTTTCTTAGGACCAGAACCACCCCCCCCCTTCCAACTCACCTCCCACCTGCTCAGATCCCTCTAGGCTGGGCCAGAAGCTCCAGACCCCACACCTGATTGTGACCCCACGCTCCTTCTCCCCCACCCCCAGGTCTGCTGGCGGAAAAGGACAGCAATTACTGTCTCTGCAGGACCCCCTGCAACCTAACCCGATACAACAAAGAGCTCTCCATGGTCAAGATCCCCAGCAAGACGTCAGCCAAGTACCTTGAGAAGAAATTTAACAAATCAGAAAAATACATCTCGTAAGTAAAAACGGGCATGATGGGGAGGTGGAAGGAGGGCTGGGTCAGGAGGAATCCGAGGGAAATGCGGGAGGAGGGCAAAGCTCATCAGTTCAGTTTAGCAAGCATTAATTGAGCACCTGCTGCATTCCAAGCTCTGGGTTTAGCATTCAGAATAAAGACAAAGATGAGTTAAGGATTGGCCCCCTCCCTTAGGGAGGGAGGCTATAAGGTGCAAGGGGTAGACTTATCCCAAGAGACCCCCGGAAGCTGCTAAACGGTTAGGAGGTGAGTGACAGGCTCAAGTTTGTACTGTAGACCCCTGCTTTCCAATGGAGCATCCTGTGGTGACGGAAGCCTTCCATACCTGGGGCGCCCAGTGTGGCAGCCACTAACCCCATGGGGCTGATGAGCACTGGAAAGGCAGCCTGTGCTAGGAAGGAACTGAACTCTCGTTTTATTTCATTGCAATCAACTTCTCTGTTTTAGAAAGACCCTTCAGGCGGCAGTATAGGAGCCGGGTGGAAAGCCAGATGGGGAGAAGGGAGCCTGTTACCAGGCAGTTGCCATAAACCAGGCAAGAAGTAGGGAGGCCGACTCCTGTGCAGAGAGAGGAGAATTGGCTCCTCTCATCCCCAGCCACTCCTTCCTGTCAGGACCGTTGCCAGAACCCACCCCAGGAGAGTTTCTGCTCAACAGGTGGAGAACAGGGGGCACCGAGAGCCTGGTGAGCAGTGCTAAAGGAAATGGGAGTCGGAGGTGCCAGGCCCCGCTGTTTAGCAGGCATTCCGCAGGCGGTGGTGACTTTCACTGCCAAGATGGGCCTCGTGAACACACCTGCCTGCAGGAGAGGTGTAAGGGAGCTTCTGCCAGGAAACCCCAGCAGGCATGGGCTTGCTCCCTAGAAGATCCTCTGACTTTGGCAGCTGCTCAGCAATGCCAGGGCAGGGCCTCCTGCTAGGAGAACCTTGCTCTCAGTCCCAAGGGACTTTGAGGGGTTCTCAGGAGTGGACAGGACCACCCAGGAGGTCAGCTGGACAGCTATCTCAGCCAACACCAGCCTGGTCAGGAGGTTGCTGGACTCGATTTCATTCTAAGGACCTGGGTAGGCTCGTGGGGGCTCCGAGTCTTGGAAGCCAGGCAGGAGACCTGGAAACATACCAAGTGGCAGGTAGAGACAAGGGCCAGCGAGGGCAGTCGGTAGAGGCCTGTGGTCCCAGGCAGGAGTCAGGGCTCCTGGTTTCCAGCTCCACTCTTCCTCGGAGTAGGCTCCCTGGGCCTCCATTCTTCCATCTGTCCTTGGGAAAGCTGAATCAGGCAATCCTGTGAACGCCGATGGATCTAACCGCGTGTGGTACTGAATATTCCCTCTGCAGAGAGAACATCCTCGTTCTGGATATCTTTTTTGAAGCTCTCAATTATGAGACAATTGAACAGAAGAAAGCGTATGAAGTCGCAGCCTTACTTGGTAAGTCGGAGTGTCTATTGCACAAATCTCCACATCTCCAGGGGGTGGGCAGGTGGAGGGGGCAGGCAGACACATAGGTATATAAGCCTTCTGAGGGAGCGACTAATCACTCCCTCTTTCTTGACACTGCCCCTGGCCCAGAAGGGAAGAGCTCTTGTGGTGGAGATCTTAGGCCCAGCTCAGTTCTCAGCCTGGACGCTGTTTCCCCTTCTGTGCAATGAGGAGGTTGAGCCCTGCTTACTTGGGTTCCACAGTCTTCTGCCCCTGGGTTGGAGTCAGTGAACTGGGGTATGGAAGGAGCAAAGAGCTGTAGGAAGAAGAAAGGAGGAGATGCTCCCTGGTGGGTGGCCCCCAGGCACCTGACACAGCCAGGGTCCCTGATGAAGTCATGCCTGGAGAGCAAGGTTGCTGCACCAAGAAGGCGGGTGCTGCACCCTGGACCAAGAGTCCACTGTCAAACACAGAAGAAGGGCCCCTTGCCTCAGAGCTCCACCAACCTGACTGCCGTCCCATACTAGTTCACCTCAGCTGCCCTAGACCCACTGGCACACACTGGACACAGGGAGTTAATTTCCACCCTGACCCAGCCCAGCCCCAAACTCCCAAGACCTCCAAGAGTGGACAGTCAAAGGACCTGCCCCTGGAGCCCTTCTGCCTACTCCCACCCACTCTCATGAAAGAGTGCGATACCTAGGCCCTAGGAAGAAATAGCTATTGTCCCCGTGATAGAACTAGGTGACAGTAGCATCCCAGGAGGAACAGGTGCATTCTGCATGGAAGTACAGAAGGAAGTGCTGGCTTTGAACCCAAAGGCTTCTGCAAAACAGCTGCGAGAATCTGGGCCAATGGCTTCACCTTGCTGGACCTCCTGAGGTGCAGAGAAGATTTACTAACCCCCAGTTTATGAGCTTGTCGCAAGGGGCAAGGGTTAGATGTGATAAAACCCCGAGCTCAGAGAAAGCCCAGAAGCAATATAGGTTTTGGCCCCTGGACAGTCACCTGGACAGTGACCCAGGGTCCATCTGGACATTTTTACACTTCCTCTAGGAGGCTAGGGACTGAGTCAGAGCTCAGTTCCAGCTGGGTTAAGATGGCTGGCACTCAGGCTTTTGAGGTCATTGTGGTCAAAGGTAGCCAATAGATTCATGAGCTGGGCCCCAAAGTAGAGGTCCAGCTCCCTCTCCTAAATCTGGTGGGTCTGACCTGTGTTTCCTAAAAGTGATTCATAATGTGCTTCCCCACTCTTCTTCCCTCCCCAGCATATTCCCTCTCTCTCTCTCTCTCTCTCTCTCTCTCTCTCTCTCTCTCTCTCTCTACACACACACACACACACACACACACACACACACACACTCAGTAAGGAGGGCCCGAGCTCTGAATCTGTCATTCTGCATCAGATATGAGGATGAGCTTGTTCCCAGCATCTTGTTCCCACCCAGAATAGCTCACTGAGGAAATCGTGCTGCCATCTGTACCTCCTGTGATGAGAGCGTGTGCCACTTGCACACCCTCAGCCATCAGGCCCAGCCCAGCCATCCCTCACCACCACCTAGTGTCGCGGCACACATGCGCACTGCCCAGGCGCTCACCCAACCCAGGGGTCCCCCCACTCAACCTGTGCACCTGCACGCCAACCTACGGGTCCATGTGCCCAAGGGGTCCAGAACCACACATAAATGCACACCCACATGGCCCTGCCTGCCAGCCACGCAGCTTCAGACACACGTCCGAGCACAAAACCTAGGAAGACCCAGTCCTCACATACACCTGCATAACACACAAAACACACCCACATGCACACATGCTTACACACCATCTGCCTTCACAGACTCACACTCACAAATGCACACACACACACACACACACACACTCAGTGTGCCTAACTGAGAGAGGTAGCCACCCACAAAAAGCCATCAATGGCCACACCTGCTGGCCTCTCTCTAGACAAATATGTGCATACACACACACCACACCCCGGAACAAACCCTTCCTACTCCACCACTGCATTCTAGTCACACTGCACACAAATGCAAACTCCCTCACACTTGAAGTACATGTACGGAAGTACACACTCCCCAGTAAGCCTGCATTAAGGACATTCGAGAGAGTGAGGGGGAGGAAAAGAAGCCAAGGGGAGCCATTCAAGCCTAGTATCAAATCAAATTCCCCCAGGAATCCCCTTCCCACCATCTCTGCTGGTCCACCTGGGGGTGTGGGTGTTGGGCTTTGCTCAGCCAAGTGCGAGGGAGCAGTCAGGGCGACCTACCCCTCAGAAAGTCCTCAGACTAAGAGGGCATCCCCCATTCCCAGCCTGCAGGCTGACAGCCGGCCAGTAGAGCAGGGAGGGACTCCACAGTTCTGATCCTCTGCCCCACTCCTCACCACCACCACCACCCGGGCAAGGCTACTGCAAAGGTCAGGGCTTGTCAAAGCCGCACATGTTGGAGGCCATTCTTCGCCCCAGAGCTCCAGAGCCCTTGCTCTACATGCTGACTCCAGAGCAGAGCATCTTTGGCTTCTGAGGAGTCCAGACCCTTTGAGAACCTGACAAAAGCTGAGGTCTCTCTTGCCAAAAGTGCCCAAGTGCCACGCACTATGGCCTTCACCTTCAGGGGGGATTTCCAGCCATCCAAAGCCCACCCAGGAAGGTCGGTCTTAACCCCTGGTGGGCCTGAGAACCACTCAGGGAACTTTAAAAATGCTCAGAATCAACCCCAGGGGTTCTGATTCTCCAGGCTTGAAGTGCATCCAGACATCTACTCAGATGGAAAGTCTCCCAGGAGAGTTGATGCAGGGACTGGAAGACAAATCTAGAGAAATTTGACCAAAGGAAACCTGATAGCCCAGGGTGAGAACTTCCACTCTAGAAAGAGACCCCAGTGACCACGGACCCTTGGACAGGAGAGAGAAGACATCTAGGACCTTATCCCAAGAGTGGAAGGTGTCCCTGGTAGTCCTGAAGGCCTGCCATGATGGCGGGGGAAGAGAGGGGACATCTGTGGTGCCACTGCTCCTGAGACCCCCACCCAGGGCTCCTGACACTGGTGTATGAGGCTGTCTGCACCCTTGTCCAGGGCAAGGGCCCAAACGTCTTGTCTCTGTTCCCAATGGGGAGCCACATGGGACCCAGTGTGGTTCTGAGGGTGATGGAACAAGCCCATGAGCCCCTCCAGTAGGTGGTCAGGTCAGTCCCCACCGTCACTGGGTGCTGACACACTTGGCTCTCAGAGCCGTGCGGTGGGCCCAGCCAGAGGCCTGGCCCTCTCGTGATAAGCCCAGGCTCCCCTGGAGGGGACGCTGTTCAGCAGCTCTGGCTCCCAAGTTCTTCGTCTGTTCACACCTTCCTGTGTGAGTAAAACCAAAACTTTGGTCTTTTCCCCCCTCTCTCTCTCCAGGTGACATTGGTGGTCAGATGGGATTGTTTATTGGTGCTAGTATCCTTACAATACTAGAGCTCTTTGATTATATTTATGAGGTAAGACGGGATTGTCCTCAGGGAAGTGACCCTGCCCTCCACCCACCTCCAGGCTCAGAACCAAGGCACATGGAGGTGCCTGGCTCCCCCAACCCAGAGCCTGCTCCTCCTGCTGTGCGCCCATATCTTTCATTGCCCAATCCTAGACATGGTGGCGGGGGAGGTATTGGGGAGGGCAATCTTAAGGAGGGGTGGCGGGAGAGAAATGGAAGCCACGGTCCTATCCTCAGGGGGCCGGAAGAGTGGTGGGCTGTCTACCTGTAGAGCAGGAGCAGGAAGGGTGGGGGGCCAGCCCTGCCACCTTCTACAGCAAGGCTGGTGGCGGGGGCTTCGTACCGTGGATGTATCCACATCAACACACACTGACACTCACACTGACACTCACAACATACAACCACACAACACATCACACTCACACGCGTCACACTCAAACATACACACACCACACACATTCACACATATGCATGTGCACGCAGACAGACAGACACACACACACACCATGCACAAGCCTACCCTCTGAATAGCCCATCCCCTGGACAGTGTCCTCTGTGGTCTGGCCAGACTTAGGGAAGGGGCATTTCCCAGTGGTTCTCATCAATCCCCAAGCACCAGCTGCCTCCAGTGTAGGGAGATGGCTCCCTCATGAGGCAGCTAGAACAAGGCCTCAGAAATCTCAAACAGCAGAAGGCTCCTCAGCTTCCAGAGTGCCTGGAACTCGTCAGCTCTGACAGCTCCCCCAGACCCAGGCCCGTGGGGAGCAAGCTTCTAGACTTTTCTGCAGAGGATTAACTTGGCCAAAGAGCCTGAGAGGCTCAGCCAGCCACCTGAGGAGCAGCGTGGAGTTAGCGACTCACCTGCAGCAGGAAGCACAGTCTACCGATGAGTCTGTTGCAGACCCCCAGTTCCCTGGCTGTGAGGTGGGAAGTGCCCTTCACCCCGCCCCCAATGTGACCTCCTGAAACAGGCAATGGTCTCAGAAGTTCTAAGGCATGCCCAGACCTGCAAAAGTCCCCCAGGACCTCTTGATCCTATGCCAGCAAATGCCCGCACAGCAGCATTCTGCCTCCCTGGGAAGGCTGGCTCTTCATGGCCAGCAACGCTGGGAATCATGGGGAGCCGTGGAGCCCCATGACAGAGGTCCTCTGGAGTCTCTCATGCCTCTCAGAATGATGAACCCAACCTAAATAAGGTCCCATGGCTAGATTTTATTCTTTGTTTATTAATTCTTATGAAAAGCTATACAAAGTTATGGCAATTGAATTACATCCTCTAATGTATTTAAGCACTTCCCTTTATTGATAGGAATAAAATGTTAGGAAGGCAAGTGTGCCCTCGTTTTGTGAATTGTGGAGTTGTCAGGCTAGAAAGTAAAGAATGACTCTGTCCCCCAGGCCCCCTCTTAAAAGGGGGCCCCAGGCTGCTCTTGGGGACTAATACGGAGCCAGTCCTACCAGCACCTTCTGCTTATCGACACTCTCCATCCAGAACAGAAAGGGGACCACACTCCAAGACAGGACCCTCCCACTCTTTCTCTTCTGCAAAAATAAAAATGCCGTGTTGGCCAAAGCCAGGTGGAGACAGATGGGCTTCTAAAGCTGTCCAGGCCTGCAGGCCTGGTTCTTGCCATGCAATGTCCACACCACAACCAGATGGTTGCTGCCTCTGCAGCTCCCCAGTGGAGCCCAATGGAGGGAGCCTTTTTGCACCATCCTCCTGGCCTAACGATCTCCTCCCTGCTTTCCTTGCAGCTGATCAAAGAGAAGCTATTAGACCTGCTTGGCAAAGAGGAGGACGAAGGGAGCCATGATGAGAACGTGGTAAGAGCAGCTTCCTGGGTTGGAAGTTTCAGGGATCCCATGGTGTAGGTGGGTGAAGGGAAGCCAGATCCTGGGGCTGGGCAGGATGGATGTGATTCACTGCACACCCTCCTGTGGCTTATGATAACCTGTCAGTCCCCAAATCCAAGGACACTCCAACCAAACCTCATCCCAAAGGTCAATGGTGAGCCGTGAATGCAGCTAATTCCAGGAAAGGATTCCAGGATAGGTTCTGCATGGTCCAGACAGCTCCTCCCCTCACTTCACAGCCTGGGGAAGGCAAGAGACGATCTCTGTAGGTTTACTGCCTTATTCCCCAGAGGTGGCAAAATGCAAGCAGAATGTCACTGGCACCCATCCCATTTGAAGGGGACAAAGCATGGGCCCTGGTGAAGTTGGTAGCAAGCATACCCACTATAGCTAAGGACAACCGTATGCCTGGCACATGTTGGGCACTGTGCTGAGTGCCTGTGTGCACCATGTCACTACAGTCTCACAGTCACCCTAGAGGAAGATCTATCTTTATCTCCTTCTAGTGTTTGAGGCTACGGAGGCCAAAGTCACACAGCTTTTGAGTGTCAGAGCTAAACTCCAAGGACCTCCATCCACACTCCCCTACTCTGCCTCTTCCCTCCAGCTAGAGAGGCAGTGTGCGGCTTCCATCATTCTTCCCCAAACCTAGTCCACTCCCGGGCTCAGGTTGGTTGACATACACAGGTAGTGCTGGCTTTCCAAACCCGGTGGTGGCTCCCCAATCAGCACTTCCAGCCCTGGGACAACCTCGTGCCTTGAAAGACCACTGTCCCTTGAAGTCAACCAGTCCCAAATGGACCTGAGACACTTCTATCTGGGCTCCCATTTCTGTTCCAGACAGTGTCTCTCTGCCCATCTCCCAGGCTAAGAGTCTTGCTCTGGTTCTTTGGACTTCTGCAGCTTCTGCTGAATGGAGGATGGCCTCTACCAAAGGGAAGAGCAGCGTGGAAGGGCCCCAGGCTCTGGTCTCAGTCAGTCTGGCTGAATCCCAGGTCTCTCCTCCAAGCTGTGCTAACCTCCATGAGCATCTGCGTAACATCATAGGACCTCAGAGCGTTGTCATGGGGATTAAGTGAGGTCATGCCTATAAATGGATCAGCACAGCACCTAGTGGAGAGTACCTTCCCAGCAAGTGGTGCTTACCTCCCCAGCTCACCTCCCCTCCCGCCTTCAGAATGTCTTAGCCTCGTGGCCTCCCTTCATCCCATTTCTCCTCCCCCAGCTCTGTACCCATCAAATCTCTCCCAAATGCCTGGCACAGCCTCCTGGCCAGTCTCCCAGCCTCCTGCTTACTATAGCCCGAGAACCACCCAAAGATTCCGAGCCATCTCAACCCCACGCTCCTCAGGGACACACAGCTGCTTTGCCCTGGGGCCAGCTTCACCCTAAAGCTCTGATCAGCTCCAGTTCTGACCTTCAGGGGTTCCAGCAGGGCTTGGCCTCCCAGTGAATGTTTGCTGAGTGAATGACAAACGCCCACCTTCCCTTTCCCTGCAGAGCACTTGCGACACGATGCCAAACCACTCTGAAACCATCAGCCACACTGTGAACGTGCCCCTGCAGACAGCCTTGGGCACCTTGGAAGAGATTGCCTGCTGACACCCCTCGGGCTAACCCAGCACCCTCCAAACAGACCTTAAGGCCCAAGACCTAGGACAGGGGACAGCCAGCTCAGGTGGGATGGCCCCTGATGACGGGAAGAAGCAAGAGCCCCCTATGCACACATTGCAAACTTCTGCCAAACCTCGCTCCGGCCACGTCTGACATGAAGCGTCCCTGGGCCTCGCCGTGCGTCCCTCGTAGGAGAGATGAGTCACACTCTGGAACTGTCCGAGAACCAACCTGCCATCACATCTCACTGCCAGATGTATAAAGCACCTGCATGCTCAGACTTCTTACGGCGCCACCTCACATCTGTCTTGTACATGATATTCCTCCGTGCGGTTTCCAGTGTCCGCTCTGCCGCCCGTGCAGTGGGTCCAGATTCCAGCCCCAAAGCCACCATGAGGCCACGCTGGCACTAAAACTGCACAGTCGAGAGGGAAACTGCAGGACTCTACTATGTTCGATCCTTGTGTAGTTCGTGAAGGTTCTTAACCTGCCCACAACCCCTTTCCCTCCCCAAACTGGCCCATGGGGCTCCGGCACCTCAGGTGACCAGCGCCAAACTCCCTCCCGCCCCAGCGCCTGTGAAGGTGGCACAGTGTCCTGGGCGACCCCAGTATTCATCCATGGAGCCACGTCGTTCTTCTCTCCCTGTGACCACAGCTTGTACAGTCTGATTTGTTTTTTTTATTTAGGTTGGGGGCGGGGGCTATTTTGTTTGTCTGTTGGAGATTTTTTTGTTTTATGATTTTTTTTTTTTTTTTTTGGTTTTGATGTTGTAGTTTGGTTTGGTTTTTTTTTTTCTTTTTTTTTTTTTTCGGAGTTTATTTATTCGTGCTTCAAATCACGGTCATATTAAAAGCTGGTCTTGTGGAAATGGCTGTGTCATTTCTGCCTTTCCTCCACATCCAGGTCTCTCTTCCCAGCCACTCAGGAAAAGCTCAGACCTGCCCCAGGCCAGGGATGTGCATGGAAAGTTTCAAGCATTAGCACGTCCCTTGACAAAACGTGTACACTCTGTATTTGATCCTGTTCTCAAGTTTTGAAAACCGTTGAGCACGACCTTGTCAAGGACTTCATGACCCACTGACAGGTTGTAGCTTGTGTCTGGAAGGACACCACCACACCCCCCCACCACGTGGCATGAAGAGGTGGCAGCTGAGAAAGCTGCCCACACCTCGGAACCACAAAGACGGTCTTCTAGGCCCACTGAAGTCTGTCTGCTGCCCTGACTCCTCCCAACCCTGTCTGTCAATTCAGGCTGGGCACAAGCCCCCAGTGTGGCCTCTCCACCACACACCAGCCTACT
Source organism: Callospermophilus lateralis (assembly GCF_048772815.1). Lineage (NCBI taxonomy): Eukaryota > Metazoa > Chordata > Mammalia > Rodentia > Sciuridae > Callospermophilus > Callospermophilus lateralis. The sequence continues at coordinate 39,203,709 of NC_135315.1, forward strand.
GACCCTCTCTCCACCTCATCTTTCCACACCATCAAACTGACCTGCCTCATCCCTCCAGATGTCAAATCTGTTTCATGACTCCCTAGAGGGTGACCAGGTAGGAAAGGCAGTTAGGAGGTGCCTTGGAGGGGACAGGGGGACGTTCCCTTTTAAGCCTTTTGTTAGCAAATGAGACTTTCTTGTTCAGCCGGAATCTTGTCCTGGGGACATCCTGCTGATTCCATTCCTTTGGCTTTGACTTTGACTTCCCACTACCAACTCCAACGCTCCCATTAGGGTCTCCCCCAAAGCAGAGGGGGAAAGTCTACTGTGCTAACGTGGGTTTTCCCCCTTGTGCACAGATGCATAGAAACGCTAGACCAGTGGGGCTCAGGATTCTGGTCCTGCTCTTTCCTCCAGCATCCTATCTACACTGTAGCTACCTATTCATCGCCTTTCCCTCCCGCCATGACCCACTAACACCAAGGAAAGCTATTTCCCCAACATGATGAGTAGAAAAGAGTCTCATCAGAAATTGGCAGCCCTAATCTTGGGCTACCTTCTCTCAGCAGCTCTCTGACAATAGTGAGATCCCAGCCCTCTCTGGACGCAGCTCCCTCGATTTGGGGATGGAGATTAAGTCTTCCCTGTGTGAAGGGAAGATGCAGGACCAGACAACCTCCCGCGACCCCTTGAGACTCCTAGTGCTATGACAGTACTATCTCCAGCACCGAGTGGGACAAGTTGTACCTACCTGTCACGTCCACACACAAACATAGCCAAGGAGTTGGCGGTGACGGGAACCCCAGAAGGTAGCTGGAAAAAGATACCCCTGACCTGCTTCCCCGGGCAGTCTCTCAGCTGGGGTCACTCAAGCTGCTAGTGAAGCTGAGCTTTAATTTATGGGTGGTCAAGGCCCTTTCCTATCGCTGCAAATTACTACTAACTTAGCAGTTTAAAATAACACGAATGGCCAGGCACGGTGGCGCACGCCTGTAATCCCAGCAGTTTGGGAGGCTGAGTCAGGAGGATCATGAGTTCAAAGCCAGCCTCAGCAACTGTGAGGCCCTAAGGAACTCAGTGAGAGTCCAAAATAGGTCTGGGGATATGGCTCAGTGGTCGAGTGCCCCTGAGTTTAATCCCTGGTACCCTTCCCCCACCCAAAAAATAAATAAATAAATAAAATGAATGTATTTTAGAAATGTGCCACAAGTCTCACTGGGTTAAAACCTAGGTGTCAGCAAGACTGCATTTCTTTCTGGAAGTTCCAGGGAAGAATCTACTTACTTTTTCCAGCTTCTAGAGGCCACCTGCATTCCTGGGGTCATGGTTTCTTCGTCCCTCTACAAGGCCAGCCATGATGGATTGAGTCCTCGGATCACAGAACTCTGAACTTCCACAGCCACATCTCCCTCTGACTCCTGCTTTTCCCTTAGAGGATCCTGGTGATTCCATCAGGCCACCAGATAATCCAGGATAATCTCCACCATTGCAAGGCTATTAGCTTAATCACATCTTCAAAATCTCTTTTACCATGTAAGATAACTTATGCACAGGTTCTGGGGATTAGGACAAGGGCATCCTGGGGGCCCTGATTCTGCCTACCACAGGCCTTTTGGATCCTATAGCCCAATGTACTCTGAGCATACCCAAGAGGGCAGGGGAGAGACTGACCTAAGGTCACCCAGCGAGTTAGTGTCTGTGCCCAAGCTATACCCCTAAGTTCCTGGCTCACAATTCCTTTCGTAGACCTTTTTGTAGACTTAAGGGGCACTAAAAGTTATTATTCTTCTTCCAGCCAGACATTGCCGAGGCATGGAAGTCCCTCTTCTGAGACAAACTTACTCCTCATGACATCAGGCTTGCAAATGTCCTGCTAGTGTCTGAACTATCCAGATGCAGGACAGAAGGGTCTGAAGGGTGGACTCAGACTGTTCCCATCAGGGACTGGAACCAAGCGAAATGTCTACTTGGATAGTCGGGAGTCTATTTGATGCTTCTGCCTTGTTCCAGTTTACAGCTTCATAAATTTTTAAAAATCTATAGCTTAAGTTGCAATTTGAACTGCTTCAATGGATTTCTGGCTCCCTTTCAGGAAAAAAAAAAAAAACGGAAAGGGAGATCAATTTGTTGATGGAAGAAAGAATATTTGAACCTACATTTCGACTGCTTCAGGGTTCACGTATCTAGGTAACCCTTCTGATTTGGGGACTCTGGCTTTGTTCACGTAGACTAGGTCTGTATAATTACTTAAATTTTCAAAGGAAAAAAATATATATATATGAAATTCAAAAAGGCAAATCAATAGCCAGCTACTGATTATTGATTGTTAACAAAACACACAAATTTCAGAGGCTGGTGGGGTTTTGTATTATTGTTTCAAACAAGTAAACATGTATGTAATCATTCTTCATTGAAGACCAGGAGAGACTGGGTGGACAGGACCCCAATGATGACACAAAGTCCGAGAATTGGGAACAACCACAGTCCAAACCACAAGGCTGGATTCTCAGTGGGATCAGAGAGGCAGATAAACTAATTAGGGAGTGGCCCACGACCTCAGGAGCAGAATCCACGTGGCTTGTGGCAGCTAAGGACAGCAAAAGGAATGTGAGTAGCGATGCCTGGGGACTGAGCTGGTAGCTTCCAGGCTGTTGCTTTGTTGTTTTTGGCAAAGAGAAACCAGAGTCCTTTTATTTTCTTCTTCTCAGCTTGAAGCTATTTTTGTGAAAGTTTTAACCATGAACATGCCTGGGAAGAAGTGCGTGGAGCTGCAGGCACTAAGGAGGAGAAGATCAGAGGACCCAGAGGGTATCTGGAGAAAGGCTCCTGATGTGAGCAGGCAAGGAGGCAGCCAGACGCAGGCCCGGCCCACAGGTGTGAGCTTGGCAGGTCCTGTGTTCCCTCGGAGGCCAAGAGGCCAAGGAGAAACCCGGCTGCTGCTTCCTTCACAGCTCAGAGATTTTGACTCATTTATTCTGCGTGGGACAGAAACCTCCATGAGGTCCCCATCAATGAGTGTCCCCCAGGAACCGAGAAGAAAGAGGGATCAGAAAGGGCAAGGAATTTCCTTCTGCAGGAGAGGGTGCAGCCAGCCCTGACCCATACTCAGCCAGAACAGACCCCAGGCTGCACAGAATGAGCTTCCTGGCAGAGGTGGGAAGGAGCAAGAGGACAAAGGAGAGTCTAATGCAGGAAGGACACGGGTCCGCCATTCATTCAACTCAACTGCTATGTGCCAGGCATTTGTCCTCAAGGGATTATAATACGGACAAGTATACAGATGACTGCAAAAGATGAATCCAGTTCCCAGATGAGGGGGTGTGAAAGAGGCATCTGCAATTCCCAGAGGGCTGGAGAAGGCACAATTCAGGGGACAGTATGTAGGCCCAGGGGAACCCAAGCAAAGAATCAAAAGGGGAAATCATCCTAATGACCACCAAGAGGTAGTCAGGTGATGAAAGAGGAAGGCCTGGTCACCTTCTGAGAAGGTGTCATGGCTCACGTCCATCAAAGTCCTTCCCCTCTCCTCCACGGTCTATGAAGACATTTCTCAAGCCAAGGCTGAATTTATGGAGCTAATGGCTTTCTTCCCACTCATTTCAGACTCTTGCCTCTCAGAACACGGAATTTTTTGTGTGTGAGTTTACATATTCCTAAGGCTAACAGGTGGAGTATTTTGCAGGACATGAAACAGGACAATCGTACCCAAACCTGGAGAGGAAATAGGACAGGTAGGAAGAGGAGAATCTCTTAACAATTCAGTTCAGCACTTGATAAAAACCCATGCTCACTTTTCAAGAGTAAAGTAAGAGGGTGGCAAAGGCTTTACACGGAGAATCAAAAGACTGAGCTTTTTAACCTGTTTCTTCTGTCAGCTGATCCCATGACTCTGGACAGTCCCCTTCATTTCTCTGGGCCTCCATTTCCTCCTCTATAAAAGGGGAGAAATGGAAAAGGGACAGATAGCCCTTTTGGCTTATGCTTCCCAACTTTAACACCCCACGAGGCTAAATTGGGAACAAGAGTTGGGTATATGAGCAAATGCTTGATTTATTGCTCAGAACCCCTGTTTCCCTATCTATAAAATGTGTATGATGGGGGGCTGGGGTTGTGGCTTAGTGGTAGAGCACTTGCCTAGCATGTGTGAGGCACTGGGTTCGATTCTCAGCACCACATATAAAAAAATTGAATAAAATAAAGGTCCATCCACAACTAAAAATATACATAAAAAATTTTAAAAATGCATATGATGATGCTGGTTTTCAGGGTAACTATGAGAATTAGATGAGCCAAGGTGCATAAAACATTTTCTCCCTTCATCAGCTTTCTTCCTGTAAGACAGTGATTCTTGATTTTGTTGGGATCACTGACTCTTTTTTAAAAAGATGAAAGCTATGAACTCCCCACTCCAGAAAAAAAACACACGTGGTCATGTAGATGTACAAAAAAAATCGCATACAATTTTAAGAGGGCTTTAGAACCACAGAGACTATCTTTGATCCTCTAGGGATCTATTGATGCTAGCCAAAGACTCCCTGGTCTCAAAAGTGCTAAACAATCCTCTAATAAAACCCACCAGTATCACAAAGAACTACCAAGATTACTTCTCCTAAAATGACATAAAGACTGTCATTTTTCAATTTATAGAGAGGGGGAAAAAAAGAAAGAAAAAGATAGGATTTTATCAATTTCATGTTTTTTTCCTCCCTTAATTTTTTTTAAACCTTTGGTACCTGCTGCAGCTTGTGAGCTAGTGGGTTCTCACAGATGGCAAAGTGAATGAGAGAGCAGAAAATGACTATGAACAGAAAATCTTGGAAATATGATTTCATAAAATTATTTTATGCATGTAGAGATTTTGAGAAGACCTGTGCACATCAAAAGCCACCACAGCATCAGCCTTGAAGACATCCCCGTGGCCTAAGGATGTGACCCCTGAATCACAGCATCTGGGAAATGCATGCCTCATGTTCTCTGGTTGCTGCTGAGCCCCCAAGCACACCCCACTGTTGAACCTCATTCATGTCTGAGCAGAGCTGCTGGCCTGGCTTTTCATTTGTGAATTTTAAAGAGTCCACGCCCTGATAATGGCTAGGAGGGATGCTTTGGGAGGGGAATCTGAATGCCTTGCCTCCTTGAAGCTGTTCCCTACTCCATGCTCATTTGGCTAACTTATCGCCTTTATGGGCCATTTGTCTTGAATGTAATTCAGACCTTTGTGGCTTCTTTTCACAAGGAATTATATCCAGTTTAAAATAGGCCCAATATAAAGTGATGGGTGGGCACCAAATCATTCCTAGCTACTAGCCTTAGAGGGAGGAGGTATTAAGGTACAGCAGGAAGAAGGCTTGGCTCTCTGGCCTGAGTCTATCACTGCTTGAGCATTCTGTGTGTGCCCATGATAGCTAGGCACTGTGCCGGGTGCTGGGGGCTCACGAGGAAGACACACCTAGGTCTGGCTGAGTTGCACTGGACTTTGGCTGAAGCCCTTAGAGAAAAGTTAAAAGCTGTGGGCAGGAGACACTAGGCAAAGGCTCAGAGGCAGAAGGGAACTCGAGAGATTTAGACAATGCAGGATCCCTGCTGAATAGGAATGGACTACCTCTCTACTGCCTTCCCTCGACTGGACCTTTCCACTCTGGGGTCCGGCCTGCTGAGGCTGGGTCTAGCAATGGAGGCTGAGATGAAGCCTGGGATGAAGCCTGGTTTCTGCAGCCTGACATCCCCATCCAAATCCCAGCTTCACCAACTGTGCCATCTTGGGCAAGCTTTAAAACTTCTCTGAGGATCAGCTTCCTCCTCCATTTGCTGTATGGGTAGTGAGATAAGGCTCAGGCAAGTGCCGCTGTCATGCCTAAACCACGACAGGTCGGCGATGATAAAGATCCCATCCCAAGCGCCAACTCCATCAAGAGTGGCTGAGAAGGTTTCCTAGCCCCATGCCGGCTCAGTCAGATAGAAGCTTGTGTTTAGTTTGCAATATCTTCCAACAGGCAAAGGGGCAAGAGGTGGTGGCACACATGCTCAAGAGTGGAGAAAACCAGCCATACCCTGCAGAGGGAGAGGTCACACAGGCAAAACACCAGGATCTCAGCCCAAGAAGAGCACTCAGAAAAGCCTCCTTGGCTCCCTCACCTTTGAAGAGAAACAGAGAAGCAGCCGCACTTGAGCAGACCAGGTATTCCTGGACCATTCGCTCCACTCAGCACAAAGATACCCAAAAGCCTGTTTTGGAATCTGTCTCCTTGAGCCAAACTAGGCCAAGAGACCTCCTCCCTCTAAGGCTGGTAGCTGGGTATGATATGGTTCCCACCCATCACTTTGTATTGGCCTATCTTAAACCGGATATAATTCCTTTTGAAAAGAAGCTTCAAAAGTCTGAAAAAATTCACTTAATTTCTCCCCACTTTGCATAGAAACCTCTACCACCTTATCCAAACCATCCCCTTTTTCTCTTTCTTCTTCTCACATCCTGTCTTTTCCTCTTCCGCCTCCTCAGCAAACAGGACAGGTCTCCTAAGGAAACCCTGGTCCCCGGGCAGGCAGAGCCTGCACACACCCATTCCTCCCCAGGTGGGCTGGAACTCGGCACCCCCAGACTAGAAGCCAGCACTTCTGCACTTGTACCAGGCAGGGTGCTCGGTGCTTCACTGCTTTATATTTTGCAGTTGGTACAATATCAGCTCCTCTTGCCCATGGAGACTGCTGAGCTCCCAGAGGCAGAATGACTTTCCCATGGCCAGGCAGCTAGAATCAGCTCCAGCTAGAATGAGCTAGAATCAGCTCCAGCTCTGGCCACACCAATGAGCTCCCTCTGCTCAAAACGTGTCCAAGGAGGAAGGGTGTGGGACTTGGATGAAGAGCAGTCAGTCAGTGTGGTCCCTGTGAGAGGTAGACTCCCTGGTGAGTTCAGAAGGGACACTGTGTTCCCCGGGAGGGATGCATGGAGCTGGGTACATAGGTACTGCTGAAGCAACACCGTTGAATGAATTGTTACACATGAAAATGTACTAGGATTCAGTGATTCTAAAAACATTAGCTGGGTGACTACCCTTCGTTTATTCATACTTCAGTTGTGCATTCAACAGATTCATTCATTTATTGAAAATTGTGTGCCACTATTCTAGATTCTGGGGATAGAAGAAACACATATTTCCTGCTCTCGTGATGTTTACAATCTAATATAAGGAGACTGAAGGAAGAATATACATAAATTCAGATGTGCATGAAATCATTTCAGACAGTAGCGCATGCTATAGTGGTAAGACAGTGACAAGGAGGGGTGAGGACGCTTCAACTCTGGTGGCCAGGGAGTCGCTCTAAAGAGGTAAAATTGACATCAGACCTGATTGAAAAGAAAGGAATAACCACTCTGAGATTTGAGAAAATGACATTCCAGGAAGACAGAACAGTAGTAGAAGCAGCTTGTTGGATAACAAGTTCACAAGAGTTTATGAATGAGGAGGAGGAGGGGTGGAGATGCAGCATGCTACTTTGAAGGGACTAATTGCCAGGGACCACACTAGCTAGGGAAAAAGTTTCTGAACAGTTGAGAGAGGCATCTGTAGCGGTCAGCTGAGCCTTGGTCCTAGAAGACCTGGTAAGCCAAGAGCTTGACTTTAACCTGAAAGTAAGAAAAGACCTTGGGTTCAGGATGCAAAGCAGGAACAAGATAGAAAGTTCTGAGGAAGAAATGGCAAGGAACCAGGTTAGAAGCAGGGATGCTCTTAGGAGGCCTTTGCAATTGTCCCTGAGAAAAAGTGAGGAGCTCTTGATTAAAGTAGCTATATGTGGATAGAAAGGAGGGACAGTTTTCTGAGATATCAAGAAGACAATATAGGCAGGATTTAATGATTGGTGAAATATTGGGTGCAAGTGATGTAGAAGCACGGAGACCCAGGACCTAGCCTGGTTACCCCAACTGACCTGAGGACATTTCTCTTTCTGAGTCTAGAATTCCTGTGGCTTCCACTTGCAGGTGAACCGGTTCACTGTTCCATCATCCTCCTCACAGGTGAGGCCTCTCTGGTTTTTGGTCAGGGAACTCTCCCCTGAATAAGCCTCTCTGTCTCCACCTGTTCCTGGTTAATCTCCCAGCTCAGGCTTCAAAACCCTCATCCAGGTCCAACACCTGCCAAGCCCCTCCTTGCAGAGCCCTGAGGCCCTCATTCTGGCCCAGACCCTCCAAATCCTTTTCCCAACTATCCCTCTGATTCCAAGAGCCTCAGTTGGCCTATTCCTTCCTCAGACAAACAAAAGAGACCATTGGGGCAATCATGTAATGCAGACACGGGAGGTCTGACGGCAGATGGAGTAGAGAGCATCAGTCATTCAAAGATGGATGGGCCCCGGGTCTCTGGCCCCGCAGCAACTCCTAACAAAGTACAGTGACTGAGGGCACACATGGAGCCATAGTGACCTGTGTTCCAATTTACCTTCTCTGAATCAGTTTCTTTATCCATGGAATCTTTTTTTGGTGGGGGGCGGGGGGGTGCAGTACTGGGGATTGAACACAAGGGGACTCAACTACCGAGCCACGTTCCCAGCCCTTTTTATATTTTTATTTAGAGACAGAGTCTCGCTAAGTTGCTTAGGGTCTTGCTAGGTTGCTGAGGCTGGCCTTGAACTCACAATCCTCCAGCCTCGGCCTCCCCAGCAGCTGGATTATAGGCATGCACTGCTGCGCCTGGCCTGTTTCCTTATCTATAGAAGGGGTGAACTGATAGTCCCTTCACCATGGGTTATTGTTCTACAGTCTAAATCAGATAATGCATGGCACACAGTAGACACACGCACAGTGTTTGCATTAATATTAGAGAGAGCAGACTCTACCTATGATTTAGTGGATCCATGAGTCACGATGCCCTCTCTCTTAGCAAGGTCATTCGCCATTATCCATTTATATGAGCAGCTCCCAATTTTTATCCTCCCCTTGCCCAGAGAAGCAAAGCAAGGAAACTGGTATGTCTCATCAATTATGGGTGCTTAGCCACCCTTCTGGTGTTTGCTGACCCAGTGACATTCATGGATAGCAGGTCCCCTGTGGTGGGTGAAATAGCATAGACCCTCCTCTGAGTCACCAGCCAAGCCTCAACCAACAATTCAATACTTGCAGGATTCTGTGAAGTCTTTCCAGAAGGATCTACAATCCAAACTCAAGACTCAGCCTTCTTACATCACCCCATCACCTTGAACGCTGTCCTCGCCATCATGCCCACTGTGATTCCAAGACGCTACCCACCTTCCTCCTTCAGACACCCTCCCGGAGACACTGAGGTCTTGGTCAATGGAGGATAGCGCTACCTTCTTCAGAGTTCCCCATGTACTGAAGAAAGAAAAAAACGGCCCTAACTGTGCAGTTTGCTCCCCGAAAGCCACTAGCAATCCCACCCCCATCCTCCATTCTCCTTGAGGTGGTCAGCCCTGTGGGGGGATTTTCCTACCTAGAAAGTGATCCATCACTATCAGCAGCATTTGAACCTCTCGCCTATAGAGGGCACCAGAGAGCAGAAGCCCCTATGGTCATCCAAGGGCATTCACTCCATCACCCCATGGTGACAGCAGTGACAGCAGGCACCCTGAGGAGGGCCCAAGGCATGGTGACTGCCATCTGGGACCAGAGCCTCAGAATATAAGTATCCGGAAGGCATTTCCGCACAAGACAAAGATCTACAACACCAGATCCAGTTAGGGCCACCAGGTATATAGAATTAAATTTGAATTAATTAAATTTGCCCCAGTTAAATTTGAATTTCAGATACACAAGAAATTTTTTAGTCTGAATATGTTCCATAAAGCATTTGGGACATACTTTCCCTTAAAATGCATATATCCAAAATTCACATTTAACTGGAACATTCTCTTTTTGGTGTTATTTGGGTTTTGTTGGTTTTGCTAATTTCTGGCAAACTTAGGCCCAGACTCTACCGGGCGTGGACAAGGAAGGCTCTGACCGTAGGATTTTGGAGTCTTCCTGCAGCCCAACCCGGTGGTCAGATGAGGCGGGGAAATGACGAGACGCCGTAGGCCAACGTGAAAACACACCGGCAGCCGAGAACCAGGCTTAGGTCAAACTAGACTTTATTAGTTGGTCTGTCTTCCCAAGGCTGGGTCAGGAACCAAACCGCGTTTCCCAGGGGATGGTGTGTGGCCTGGTCCATCCAGAGAAGGACCTACATTTCACAGCCATCCACCCAGTCCCTGAGGTCCTTGCCCTGGCAGTGGTGCCTCCAGGCCTCCCTAAAGATGGAGAACAGAGAAGACGAGAGATCACATCAGCAATAGCCCCAGGCACCACACAGAGAAGAACATGAAGGGGAAGAGAATGCCCCTAAACCATCCAATAGCTAGCCTCCTCACCTTACCACTGAAGACCACTACTAAGAGGATCAGGTTTGCCCACAAGCCAGTGGTCGGGCCCTGGAGTCTGGAACCCTGCTCCTTTCCCTATGCTTTCATGCTTCTGGTGGCATCACTATCACCAGTGTCACCTTGCATATGTACAGCCCTTTACAGTTTACCTGGCACTGTCTCACTGGTCGGCCATTTATCACCACCCCCCTTCCTGCCCTCAGCAGCCCATCTAAGTAGACAGGAGAGGTATTATGTTCCCTTTTTTCCAAATTAAAAAAAAAAAAAAAAAAAAACTCAGACCAAGATGCAAAAATCACTTTCCCAGATCCCACTGCTACTAAGTGACAGAGTTGTGCCCGCACCCAGCCCTCCGTGGCTACCAAACTGGGTCTTTTCATTGTTGGTTACTACATTTCATAGGCTCTTTGGGAATCATGACCTTCCATCAGCTCACAGCTGACATACTGAGGGAGCTAATCAGGGCCACAGGGATCCTGGGGTCTCAAACTCTCAGGGGTGCCAGGCTCTGATAATCAATGCCCTCTATGATGTCAATGTCAAAGAGCGCAGGGAGCAAGAGTGCCCCAAAGGACCTCTATACATCTATCTTCCAAAAAAAGATCGATTGGCCTGTTTGTCTCTTCCATGAGCTCTTTGCTTGGATATTTCTGAAACCCAGGACCCCAGCACCAAGCGTGGCATGCCTGAGGTTTTCAGTACATGTGTGTAGAGTGAATGAACAGCATTCTGTCCACATTGTGGGACCAATTCCTATGACTAGCCTCAGCCACCTGCTCTCAGGAGTATATTCATGCCAAGAATTTACTCCCAAAGTGTAAGAGAGAGAGAGATGTTCTTTGATTTAACCCATAGGACTATCCATCTCAGGGTGGTGGCCATTGGATTTGTGCCTGAGCCTACATTGTCCCCCCATTCCTGACTCTATAGAGGTGCATTATATCCCACGGAGCCTGCCTCGCCCCAGACTCGGTTCCTAAGCCTTCATCTGTCTTCAAACCATCACATTACCAAAGCTGTGGTCATTCCGGGCCATTTACAGACCTTCTCTAGATTCATAGTCACTGGCACTCCCCCTCTCCCTTCTCAGGCCACATATCTCACCTGTCCCTCTATCTCTTCTAATCCTTCATGCCCAACGCCTCTGTTGGCCAACCGTGGTGCACCTGTCCTCACACAGACCCTACATCTCTCACCTGGACTCCTATAGAGTCATCCAAATAGGAGCTCCCACCCTCTCCCTCTCCCCTCTGCTCCTGGACTAACATTCAGTGCCTTCCAAGCTTCCCTCCCAGCCTTAGCACCTGCCATAACTGTCCCCAATGTTCCAGCCACTGGGTGTTTTACCTGTCCCAGATGCTGCTCTCCCCCACCCATGCTGACTTCTCCTCCAGAAATATGAGTGGAAGAGAGATTACAGACCAAGTAGGAGACTCCCATCAACAGGGGCAGCTGGGGAGCTCCTGACTCAGGGGCACCCCGTGATCCAACCATCTAGTTCAATGGCCCACGTGACTCTCATCTGTTCTAAAGACGGCTTCTCAAAGGCCATCTTCCTGAAAGCAGGAGGAAGAAGGTTGAGAAGGTGGAGCTCCAGAGCCCCACGCCCACTTCAAGCAGAGAACCTCTACCTCAATCTGATGTACATCCTGACCTTTCATAGAACATTTTTTAGGTTTTATATTAAAAAAAATGCCACCGTTTAAAAAAAATTAACAACCTTCTCAAGCCTTGACCTTGAGGACCTCTAAGCAGACATCCCAGATCTTGGAGGAACCCGGCTCAACTGTGTGCCCAGGTGGCCATCATACATCGCTTAACCTCCCTAAAACTCAATGCGTCATCTACAAATACTTCCTTGCTTGTACTCCCCACCCCAAGAGTTATTGTGAGGATTAGATCATAAAGCTTAGAAAAGTGCCTATGACAAAGTGGGTACCCCAAAAAGGTTAATTTATACCAGTCTTGGCCACACACCACCTTGGGGAGCAGGGTCCACCTCAAGCTACTTACCAGTAGCCCAGACCCTTGGGCCCTGAAACTATCTTCATGACACAGACAACAGCATTCTTGAGATCAGGGATCAACAAGTCTGGAGTGGGAGGCAGAGAAACACAAAATTGGGAAGCAGGGGGCAGAGCTAGACATCTGGAGTCTGGGGGCACAGGTATCACTCTCTTCCTCTCCCCCTCCATCAGAAACAGTCTTCCCTCCACTCCTATAGCTCTGAGACCAGTGTCCCACCTGGGACCCCAAGTCAGACTGAAGGAGGACCCACTCTCCTCGCTTGCACATTATCTATCTCCTGGGGGATCCTTACGCAGATGTGAACTGGGCAGAAGCAAATGCTGTTGTAGAGGCCTGACCCCAGCCAGCCCAAGGCCGAGACCCAACCTACCAGAGCAGTACATCTTGCACAAGTTGAGGGAATCCGGTGAGAGGTTTCTGCACCACTTCCGGCTATTGATCTGGAAAAGGCCATTGTTGGTGCTTCCGTCTGCCTCGTGGTCCACAGCAGCTGTGTTGAAGCCACTTGTGAAGTAAGCGAGGCAGACCCCTGTAGGTGACAGAGACACTGCCTGGACTGGTACCCTCACAGTATGGGTCCCACGCACTGGCTCCCCCAGCCTCACCCCCCAGGTGAGGACCAGGGCAGACACCTTCTCGCCTACTCTGCCGTTGGATCAACTGAGGCTCAGAGGGCAAAGTGATTTCCCCAAGATCACATACAGCTGCCACCTTGCAGGGGGTGTCAGGACTGGGCCTCGGGCCTCCAACTCCTAGGCTCAAGCTTATTGCCCAGCGCACCGTAAAACCCAATCCACGCGTTTGTTAATGAATTTGCGAGAACTAAATCTTTAGAGGCAAAATTAGGAAGACTTGAGTAGGATCTACAAACGGTTCTAGAACTAAAGAGAGGAAAAATAAATCCAGATGTGTCTGTACCTCACAGACAGCTTCCCAAATCCGCCACCAGCTTGAGAAGTTCGGTATTACTCATTTGTTCAATTTGCCTTTTCATTTGGCCAGGAGGAATATCTGATCCCTGTGGCCAGGATTATAAGTTTAGCATACTGAATTATTCAGTCCTTTTGACTCCTGCCTTTGCCAGAGTGGGGGGAAATGAAGAGGTGGTTCCAATCTGGCTGGGTGTTTCCTGCCTACTATGCATTGACCTCGGGGCTGAGAGTTCTCAACCTGTCATCTCATTTACTCCTGGTTTCAGAGATAGGAGCTGAGGCTTAAAAAGCTCCCAAGGCCATCCCCCTTTAATGAGAAGGAGGGGGAGAGGAGGAAGTGGAGGTAAGAAGGAGCCAGGGGCCAGCCAGGGAGAAAGATTCTCACAGTCAGCCAGTTCGTATCCCCGGAAGCCGTCCAGACCCATTCTGTGGAGCTCCTTGGCCAGTTCGCAGCGACTGAAAACCTTGGCCTGGCTGGAGGTGAGCAGGCTGCTGAGTAGAGAGACGAGAGCCAGCCAGGTGACCCTCGGTGGACTCAGTCGCCTTCTGGGTACCCAGCCTCTGGCTTTCATGCCAGTTGCAGAGATGTAGCCCCCGCCACACGGGGTCAGAGCTGAGCTTTGGGATGACAGGCGGATCATCAGCCCTGGTGGTCCCCTTCAGACACCTACTCCTTGGAAGAAGAAGGGGCAGAGCCTGAGTGTACCCCTGCAAAGAGAAGAAGGCGTGGGCAGAAGGCAAGGCCCCAGTAGAGGGATCAGCTCCTCGGCATCCCCTATGAAGCACCTCCCCATCCTCCCAAGACCCTGGAGGATTCCCGCCACCTACACCGGTCCTTTCCAATTCTACTCTACTCCACCCTGGCCCAGCAGCTGGGGAGACAGGAGGGGAAATGGGGAAGAAAATGCGCCCTCTGAGCTCCACGCCACGCACGCACGAGGCATTGTTCGATCCTGAGGCTCATGATTTGACAACTGGGAAGGGACAAAGTTTGGACTGAGACTGAAGTTGGTAGGAATCCAAAGTCCCATTGGGTTATGGCCTGGAGCAGATTTTCCAGGCGGATGAGCTGAGCTGTGTCATCACCATCAGTCCGTAGACCCCACTGCCAAGAGACACCCCCTCTTCTAGCCTCCATATAGTGGCCTTAACTGAAACAGGGTCTCCCAGGACTGCTACCTGAAGCCCTCTCACATGGAAGATGCTCCTCCTCTCAGTCCTCCTCTCACAGGCCCCAGATTGTGCTGAGGGTCTCCTTTTAATCCCCGTTCATCCCCCTTCGTCCCTTCTAAACCATGACCTTGCAAAAACCCCTCCTTCCTTGGAAGCTCACCCACCCTGTTTTGCATTGCCCTCCGTTCGTCTCATCCTTGGCCTTGTGGACAGGTCCCCACGATCATGGAGGATATTATCTCCTGCCCACCTTGACCACATGGCTCCTTCACCTCCACTGTGTCTCAGCCTCCCACTCCATGGCAGTGTCGTCCCCGCCAATGGCCATCACCCGACACCTCGCACCTCTCCATCTTTCTGTTCCAACCTTTCTGTCTCTCAGACCTCACGCTCTGACACGTCTGCCCTCATCTCTCATGATCTCTGCCCATCACACCCGCTCTCCACCTACGGAGTCAAAACCTGAAACAGTTGCACAGCCTCAAAAATGGGTGGCCGGGCTCTCCAGTCCCCCCACTTGGATGTCATTGAGGATGATGAGATGGCTCAGGGTGTAGCTTTGCGGCAAGACCTGGCTTTGAAGCCCACCCTGCTCCTTACTACATTGAGGACCATGGACACTCTCTGAGACTCTTTTTCTTCTCCCCATACAGTGAGGAAATCAGTAACACCTCATAAGCATGCTAAGAGAACGTATGAGAAAGATCACGAACAGAAGGAGCTCCTCACACCAGAAAATAAACTAGCTGGGATTTCCATAATGAGCCATCCCTAGGACCAGTACTAGTGCTTGTGCTGGATCAGCTTTCTCCCTTCCCTGTTCCTCAAAGGAAGTTCAAAATCCTCATTAACTGCCCTTGAACAACTAAGCCTGTCTGAAACAGAACGAATGTTCCCACCATAATCGGCCCTTGCTTATGTCTTCCTTTCCACTGGTCTAAAACAGGCCGCCCATTTATCCATACTAGAAATATGGATGTCATTCGTAAATATACTCCTTCTTCCTCATCCTTCATCATCCCCAGCCAATCAAGTCCAAGGTCCTGTTGACTCTACCTTCTCTCCAAAAGAACCACCTTTCCTTAGGTTCAAACCACCATCACTGGTCCTTTATGATCTTCTGGTGCGCAGTCTTGGCCCCCTCTTCTCTACACATGCACCAGAATGATGTTTTTAAACACCACGTCCAGCCATGTGACACTTACCAGCTCCCTTCTGAGTATGGTCTACTGGCCCTTCATGACCAGCCCTGCTGGCCTCTCCCCACTCACATCCCCTCCCTAGAATTCCACACCCATCACAGGCTGACCTCTGTCTAGAAGGTTAGCTCTCTCTTTGCCTCTCCACAGTTAACTCTTACTCCGACCTCAAGAGGGGGTGAGTTCCCCAGAGAGACCCTCCTGGCAGGCCACTGCCCCCAACACTCTTGATCTTCTACCCTCCCTCTGTCACACTGGATAGCAACATGGGTCAGTCTTTCCCGCCACAAGGCGAACTTCCAAAGAACAGTTGTATTTTTCTTCTTATCCTGGGAGCCAAGCAGAGCAGCCGGTGCGGAGTGGCTGCTTCTTAGACTGAAGTACGCCGAAGTCCTGACCGCAGAGCACAAGCCCTTCTCTTCAAAGCGCGGGAAACGTGGAGACGGTTCCTCTTGCCGAGTTCTTCAAATCTGTCAGACACTGGGCCAAGGCATTTTCTAACTGAATCTTATCTGTCTAATCCTCTTAACAATTCCAAGTGGATAGGATTCATATCCTCAATTTAAAGATGAGGAAACTAAGTTCACCGCTACACAGTGAGTGATTTTTGATATCTTTACAGTCAAGTGACTTTAAAGGCAAGTCCATTCTCAGCATTTCACAGCAGGTCCAGAGGTTTAAGGAGCCACATCTGGGCGACTCCCAGAGCCAGGGTCTCCCGTGTCCCCGCCTCCGCCCCTCTCGGTTTGGCAATCTCACAGGCCAGGATTTCCCCCGACCTCTCACCATGACCTTGCTGTTTCCTTGTCCCTCACTGGCCAGGCCAGCCCAGGGCCCCCCGGATCACAGCTCCAGGAAGAGGGGAAAGGAGACTCACCAGTCAGGAGGCCTCCCCACCAGAGTGGAGATGGCAGTGACAATGGCAGCAGCCACCGTGGCTATGAACCCTGCTTCAGCTAGAGATGCCCCCCCACGGTATGGCCAGGGCCCCAGCACCCAGAGTTAAGAGAGTAACAAGGCCACGGACCGATCGTGGGCCTTCTAGAACCCTCCAACCCTGTGAGCTCACCTTCTAGAACCTGTCCCACCCACTCAGCTTTGGGGCCATGTGAAAGGTGTCTAATCCCGGCCCTCCCTGCGCACCTCTGCTTGAACACACACACCCACGCACACACACACTCAGTGCTTTAAGGGATGACTCTGCCCTCCCACCTTCATTCAGGTGGTTACCACAGCAGGAGGGCAGGGGCCCACTGCTTCCAGGAAGCCCATGTGACTGCTGAACTCCTCCGACTGGCACAAAGCTCTTCTTCCTTAAAGCTGAGCCACAAACCACCCCCTTCCTCCTGCTAGATGGTGACTGCTCCGTGTGGACAGGCCCTGGGCAAAGGTTACACTATGGTCCCAAGGCTGAAGGACAAACAAGTGAAATGAAAGGGTTTGTGAGACCCAGGTCTATACCCTACTTAGAGACCAGGCAGCACAGCAGCTAAACGGTTGGCTGTGGAGTTGGGCTGGCCTGGGCAGGAACCCCTGTACTCTTGACCATCAGAGCTGGGTGACTCAGAGAAAGCAGCTTAAGCTCTCTGTTTTCTCAGTCCCCAAGGAGGCATTAGATGAGCACAATAAAGCATCTACGGAAGTGCTTAGTACTCAGGGCTCAGTAAATAGTGACAATTACTAGTAGAGTAAAATCACAAATATTTCTACCAGAGTAAAACCAAATATTTCTACCAGAGTAAAACCACTACCAGAGCAAAGCCACAAATATGCTTATTTGCACCTTGCCTGCTTGATCCAGCCCAGATTAACCAACCAAGTTAGGTTCAGGCTCAATCTAGCACTAGCTTCAGCGTTTCATTTTCCTTTCTAAGAAATTGTAATATATATATGTATATGTGTATATAGATATAGATATGCATATATATATACATACATACATATGAAACTATAACTCACAACAAATACAGTGCTTAAATTTCAATGAAAAGTGCTTTTCAAATGGGATGAGAACACTTAACAGTAAATCCACCCTGTAAACAAATTTAAAGCGTACAATACATTATCGTTGACTCTAGGTGCACTCTTGTACAGCGGATCTCTAGAACTTATCCGTGGTGCTTGACTGAATCTTCAGACCTGTTCATTGGTGACTCCCCATGTCCCCCTCCCTCGGGCCCCTGGTAATCACCATCCCCCTCTTGGATGCTATGAATTTGACTACTCTAGTGCCTCAGGGAAGTGGAATTGTTTGTTCTTCTGCAACTGTTTTTTAACTTAGCACAACATCCTGAGTGATCCACTGTGCGTGTTACCACATTTCTTTCTCGCTGCACTCTCCAGTGGATGAACGTGTGTGGGTTGTTTCCATCTTTTGGCCATTGTGAGTAACACTGCAATGAATGACCAGGAAAGTGCGAATATATCTTCAGAACTGTGATCTCAGTTCTTTTGGAGAAATACCCACAAGTAGGATTGTTGGATCAAATGGTCACTCTAGTTTCTTGAAGGATAGCTAGACTGCCTTCCAAAGCAGCCGCATCATTTTTCGTCTATACCAACAGCATGCAAGAGTTCTAATTTTTCCACATCTTCACCAACACTTATTGTCTTTTTTTTTTGGTACCAGGGATTGAACCTAGAAGTGCTTCATCACTGAGCCACATCCCAAGCATTCCTCCTGTCTCAGCCTCCTGAATTGCGGGGATTACAGGCATGCACCACCACATCCCGCTTGTCTTTATTTATTTATTTTTTAATAATATCCATCCTGATGTGTGTGCAGTGCCGTCTCATCATGCTGTTACCTTGTATGTCCCTGATGACGAGTGACGTTGAGCATTTCTTCAGATGCCTGTTGCCTGTTTGTATGTCTTCTTTGAAGAAATGTCTAAATGGCATCAGTATTTCTGAGGAGCCCCCCGGAAGATTCCAATGTGCATCCAGGCTTGAACCTTGAACCATGTTAAGGAGCTCAGTACTGCCCCCAACTGGCCATTTAGTCTTGACAAGTTGACCTCCACTTCCTCATAATTAAAATGTAGTCATTCCCCTGCTCCACCCACTCTAAACCTGAGCCCCTGTGCTTCATCTCCCCAGATCTCATTTCCTCCTCTGTAAACTGGAAACAAATCACTCTCCCTCCCTCCCTCCTAGGATGGTGAGGAAGCTCAAGTTTCTCAATGCATGAAGAAGCTAACCACCTGCACCAGGACATTTTCCCTATTATTTTTATTGCTTGGCCCTTGGTGGGTGATTCTGTCTGGTTGAATCTTTTTGGGTTTACTGCATTGGCCTGTTTTTACTATTTTATCGCTTCTTTTTATTGAGTAATCTTTCAGCTGATTTTATTTTATTGTATGTTTTGTTATTTCCCGGTTGGCTTTCATGTTTAAATGAGGAAAAGAAACAATAGCTCAAAAAGAAACAGTTATCAGGGCAGATGTGGCCCAGTGAGGGCTCAGCGGGTCTTTATTTCCTCTGCTGAGCTCTGCATAAGTCTTTCCCATTTCCCCAAAGTGAGCTCAGATTCTTGACCACATCCTAGCGACGCTCCTCCACGGGCTCCCTCCAATTTCACGTTCTCTAGCAACTTCTCTTATGCTCTCGTTGCCCCTGTGGCAATTTATAAATATTCCTGATTCCTGGGCCCCACGCCAGCCAATGACATCCAAATCTCAGCAAGTGTGGGCTGGCTCTCAGTATTTCTGTTGCTGCTCCCAGGTCATTCCAAAGTACCTCCCAGGCTGAGAACCCTATTCCAACCGAACTTCTTAGAGTTTCCAAAATGTGTGACTGTATTTTACATCCTATGTGGTATTACATATGTCATACCCATTTTTCTGTCCCAGTCTCCTGGCTAGCTTTTGGTATTCCTTTAAGCATCTCTGAAGCTTGACTTCCTCCCCTGGACTCCTTGGGCTGACCTAGGGGCCCCCCATTTTCTTACCTGGTGCTCAGTGGTAATTTAGGATCTTAGCATCTATCACTCTTTATCCGTAGCTTCTTTCTTTCTGCATCATTCCCATCGGACCGGCAGGCATCTGGTGGGTCTCATGGCTGTCTTCCCTGCGTCAAGAACCAAAGTCAAAAAATGCTGAGTAAGGAAAAGGAACAAGTGAAAATTACCTAGTCAGTTGACCGGAAGAAACTTAGCTCAGGGATCTCAGACAGGTGAGCCCTTAGACTGGCCCCAAAGAGTGTGTCAGAGTCACTGTGGACAATGGAGGAGAGCACCCTCCTCTGGCTGCAGGTGAGGAGAGCCTAGAACTCCAGGAAAATATCCTTCAGCTGCCCTGCTCTACATCTCTTCTCCACGGACCTGTTCTCCATGAACTGTTCCCTCTTCTTCCCATCAGTGGTCACAGTGTGTGGCTGCAATTACGTGACACTATTTGCAGAAGGACTAAGGTCCTCTACTGTAGGGATCCACCTTGATATAACTAAAATCGCCATTTTGCCCACCAGTTAACCCTGGCCTGCATTGCAAACGCTATGGACAAAGTCATTCAGCTAGTCGTGCCTGCTCATTTCTTAACTGACATTGGACGTGTTCATAGTTTTTGAGAAAGGCCAGGTACATTCTGATCAGCTGCAGCCCATTGTTGTATACAAACCATTGTTAGTATACAAACCCCTTCTCCTGCCGTGGGGTGCAGGGGTCACCCTGCGTTGCTGCCGCCCAAGATGCGCATCCATCTATGAGTGCCAAATAAATTACGCCTTTGTGTAATCCTGGATCTGTCAGCCCCCTTCCTTGGTCTCAAGGCACCTTCTGACTTTGGCTGCCTGTTCTCAAACACAGGGACCATGGTTTTCTGAAAGGCTTACACTAAGCAGTCTCACACCACCGTATGCTTTTAGTGTCATGTCTCCTTTATCATCCTTCCTCCCCCTGTGAGATGGGTAATTTTATGTATCCACTTGACTGGGCCACAGGATATTTGATGGTGCATTATTCTGGCTATTTCTGTGAGGGTGTATTTGTATGAGATTAGCATTCAAATCAGTTGGCAGAATAAAGTGGATTGCCCTCCAAAGGCTGGCCCTGCTCCAAGACAGAATTTCTCCCACCTGATGGCCTTCCAACGGACACACTGTCTTTTCAATTCCTGATCTTGGACTCAAATTGAACATCCACTCTTCCTGGGTCTCAAGCCTGCCAGCTTTCGACGCTCCAGGGAATGATACCATCAGCTCTCCTTGTTTTCAGACCTTTGGATTCAGAATGGAACTAAGCCATAGGCACTCCCAGGTCTCCACTCGCCAACTCATCCTGCAGATCTGGGGACTCGCTTCCACAAACACATGAGCCAATTCCTTATAACAAGTCAATCTCTCTTGCATGTGTTCTCTCTCTCTCTCTCTCTCTCTCTCTCTCTCTCTCTCTCTCTCCAAATATATGTTTACATATAGAATCTCTTTCTTGACAGGTAAGTTTGTAGACATCCTATTAAAATGCTACTTTCCTGACTGATAAACCTTCTCTTGAAGTTGGAAGAAAACCATTTAACAGTTGTCAGGTTCCTCAATCCACATTCATTCCCTCCTTGAGCTTGAGCCACTACAAACTGATCTCTTCCCTCAGTGCAGGACAACAGGCTGAAGGCAGTCAGACCTGGCCTGGAGTCCTGAGTTCACAAAACTTTCTAGCTCTGTAAGTTTTACTAGCTCTGTAACCCTTGGCAGGTTATTGCTGGGGCGGGGGTGTTTGTTTGTTTATTTTGAGCCTCAGGATCCTCACTGTGAAATGAAAAGGAATAGCCACCCCAGAGATCATGGAGGGATTATGGCACCAAAGCAGACACTCAATAAAAGTTAGTTCTTGGGACTGGGGCTGTGGCTCAGTGGTAGAGCACTTGCCTAGCACATATGTGAGGCCCTGGGTTCCATCTTCAACACCACATAAAAATAAATAAATTAATAAAGGTATTGTATCCATCTACTATATATATAGTGAAAGGAAAAATCTTTTTAAAAAGTTAGCTCTTAATCGTTGTTATTTCATGAATAAGGAAACAAAGAAACCATATTTTTAAGAGTGCACTTGACTCATCAGGAAGAGACTCCGAGGAGGGGCCCCCAGAGCAACAGCAGATGCTTCTTTAATTGCTCTAAGGACATTTCCCCAAGTTTGTGCTGCAATTGGCCCTCACTAAAGTCGTAAAGATGCAAGATCTCTGAAGGAATAAGATCTCTGGATAAGCAGAAAATTACTCCACTCACATTTATCTTCTTGGACTTTTATAATGGGGATTTTTCTCTCAGGGAAACAGATACAGCCAAAACAAAAAGGGAAATCATCAATCTTGGAGAAGGTGTTTATTCATCCCTTTCCTACTCCCCATTCCCATCCTGAGCTCTTTCCAAGATCAAAGATACTTCTCTGACTGTTGTCAGCCCTGTTTTGTTACCACTGCTGGGGCTTCTAAATGGTACGGCCAAACGCACCATTTCCTGTGGTGAAGCCTTTCTAAGGGTCACCGTCCTGCAGGGCGAGGTCAGCTGAACCAGCTCAACAGCCCCAAGGGTCCTTGCACAGTCCACCCTCTTCTACCTTTCCATTCACACCCCCAGCACTCCCTCAGCCCCATCCCAGGACTCTGACAGGTCTGAACTACCATCTCCTCCCCAGACTTACCTGTCTCAGTCTTTCCTCATCAGGTACCAGGTAATCAGTTCACTCTTCAAAATCAGCCCAATGTCACAAGTTGTACAGAAAAGGTTAATCCAACATCCTAGTTCCTCAACCCTTCTGTCTATTTTCTTGTCCCTAGACCTTGAATTTATCCTGATAGTAGAATTTCCACATTACACTATACTCTATGGTATATGTGGCCTGGTCCCACCTGTCACAAATACTATATTTGACCCTTGACCCACTATTGAGGAATGAGACACAGAAAGTACTAAATAGAAGCTAAGGGGATGCATTTAAAAACACACAGGTTGGAGCCAGGTGCAGTGGTGCACACCTGTAAATCCAGTGGCTCCAGAGGCTGAGGCAGGAGGATTGTGAGTTCAAAGCCAGCCTCTGCAAAAACAAAATGCTGAGCAACTCAGTGAGACACTGTCTCTAAATAAAATATAAAATAGGACTGGGGATGTGACTCAGTGGTTGAGTTCCCTGGGTTCAATTCCCAATACCCACCCACCCATCCCCCAAAAAAAAAGAACACATACACACCAGATTGGAAAGAACTTAACTATAGAGTGTAACACAAGGGAGATTTTTTGCGGTAATGAAATAATTCTGTATCTTGATTGGGGCAGTGGTACACAGATCTAACATGTGGGAAAGGGTCTACTCTGTGCACAGATTAGTAAGGCCAGCATCCTGATGTTGCTACTCTGTGGTAGTTATGTAAGATGGAAGCCACTGGGGAGCACGGATAAAGATTATGGGATCTCTGTGTTATTTTTGCAATTTTCTGAGAATTGATACTTATTGGAAAATAAAAACTTAAAAAAAAAGAAAAAGAAAAAGAACACACAGGCTTTGGTTTTACTGTTATGGCCAATCTAAAAAAATTATTGAAAACAAGGAACTGTCAACTCCAGAACGTTTCACAAAATTTAACATCAGACTATTTAAAATTGGAAGATGAAAGCCTGCAACAGAAACATAACTGGAGTGTGCTTTAACATTTGGTTAGTTAAGAAACAAGTTTCTGCTCTCAGGGGCTTCATAAGGGTGCCTAAGTGGTTAGAGACCTATGTATAATGAATTGGCATCAGTGCAGTTATGGGAGCTGAGCAAGGCCAACTCTGATTTCTAAAAATTAAAAAAAAAAAAAAAAAAAAAAAAACACAGCTTCAGTATCTGACCAGCTAGAAAGAGGCTGGGTACAGGGGAGAAAACTGCTTGGCTGACCCACAATTTTGGGAAGCCAGCAGATCTGAAAATCTGAGTCTATGTCCCTAGCAACTTGGCTTCGAGTCAAGTTGACACCTGGAAAAGCTGAAGGCCTTTTTGAACACAGCGCCTGCAGAACCCTGAGTTCCTAGCAACCAGGATAGGCTCACATCCTAATGCCTGAGGACCTGGGGCTCTAAAAGCTGAGGTCTCTAAAAACCTGGGGCCTCTGAGAAACATGAAGCCTTTTACATTGAAAATTTGAATAACCTAGGGCTTCTAACAACCCAAGACCTATAATAAACTGAAACTCTTAGCAACTCAGGTTGCCTAGCAACCCTGAGGACTCTAATTATCAGAAACTTCCTAGCAACCAGGGAGATTGCACAACCTGGGGACCCAGTACACATTCAAACCTGGACCCAGACCACCTCTCCCTCTGGCAGCAGCTGCACACTGAGTCCTGAGAGGCAGTGTGAGCCAAGAGATATTGCCAGTGTGAGAAATCACAGTCCTGTGGTTCTGATTTTTTGCCATTTACTGGCTCTGTGTCCTTTGGCCTGTCCTCTCTGACCATCAGTTTCTTACACATAAAATGATAATAAAAGCTGGGCATGGTGGCACACGCCAATAATCCCAGTGACTCAGGAGGCTGAGGCAGGAGGATCACAAGTTCAAAACCAGCCTTGGCAATTTAGCGAGGTCCTCAGCAAATTAGTGAGACCCTGTCTCAGAATAAGATAAATAAATAAAAAAGGGTTGTGGCTCAATAGTAAAGTGCTCCTGGGTTCAGTCCATCATACAAAAAAAAAAAAAAAAAAAAAAAAAAAATATATATATATATATATATATATATATATATATATATATATGTAATAATTACAATATTTAGCTCATAAATGATTTTGGGAATTAAGGTTTGTGGGGAAGCATTTTAACAACCATACAAATACGTGTTGCCATTTTTTACTGCATCCCCCCTGCCCCATATCTCCATACACATCTCAACGGCTGGTTCCACTTCTAAAATTCTTTCCGATCCATGATCCATTCCAGCTACTGCCACCACCTCCACTCCTGGGTCTGCATGGCCCTCATTCATCTTTTCTGTCTATAAGTCACTTTTGCCTAAAGGCTTCTGTTCACCATTGCTCTTGAGGTCAACTTCGGACCTATTGTGATACATAAGCCCGTCACAGCCAGGCCCTCACTCTACAGTGTCATTTTCATAAGCAAAAAAAAAAAAAAAAAAGTGTCCCCACCTCTGTTTTCTCAACACTACAATGATAATAATTATTCCTTCATTATTCCCATGTTGGTATGGGGAAAGAAAGGAAATAATGCATATGAAATTGCTTTATACATAGTAGGTGCTTCATAAAATTTGTCTCCAAAGAAAACAAAACACCCCAGAGGCAGTGGCACACATTGTAATCCCAGTGGTTCTTGAGGTTAAGGTAAAAGGATCACAAGTTCAAAGCCAGCCTCAGCAACTTAGAGAGACCCTAACCAATGCAGTGAGACCCTGTCTTGAAATAAAAAAATTTTTAAAAGGCTGGGATGTGGCTCAGTGGTTAAGCACCCCTGAATTCGATCCTGGTATGAAAAAAAAAAAACACCATAATGGATCAGCATGGAAAAATCCTCCAAGGAAATTTCGATTTACTGACAGGTTTCCTCTTTCAATAGCCTCCAGGGAAGAAGGGCCTGTGAGAAAAGAGAATATTTTTTCAGAACTTTCCAAAAGGCAGCAATGGATCTTGGATTCTGCAGGCAGTCTGCTGCTTTTTCTGACTCCTCCTTAGGAGAAATATTTCATCAGAAAGAAAAAAAAAAAAAAAAAGAAAAGATTCCATTAGAAGCTGCATTTCCACAGCTCTGGTCTCTATGGAATGGAGGTGAGAATAGAGGTGGCAGAGCTGAAGCAAGTCTGACCTGAGGTTACACCCCCTCCTCTGCCATTCTGCGGGGAGTGATCTAATTGCCAATAATAATGCAAATCAGTAAGAAGCCTGTTGAATTTCAAGGGAGATAAAGCATTCAGGAAGTGCTTAATAAGTGTGTGGCTGCCCTGTTATTGTGCTCTAAGAGTCACAGTTGGGGCCCCGCCCATGCATTGCCTACTGGGCTCAACTGCATTCTCATTTAAGGTTTCCAGAAGAAACCATGAGACACTGTCAAACCCCATTATGATTCCTTGAAAAAGATGTTTGGTAGCCTCGGCTACCTCTGGCCTCTACACACATACACTCACACAAATGCACATACATGTTACATAAAAAAAAAAAAAAAAAAAAAACTAAGAGAGACTGACTGTTCAGTCGAGATAAGGATCTGTTATGGTCTAAAGGAGGAGGATATAAGCATGTTCTTCCAGTGCCTTCTCCCTCCCTTCACCACACCCCCAAGAACACACCATCGTGAGGTTAAATAAAGGCTCTTGACTGGAAAAGGGCAGACGGCATCTACCCTTGAGCCTTGGCAAAGACAGCAATCTTGTAAAACAAAATCTGTTCCACGGTTAAGCAGAGACCATCTTTTATTGATTAAAGGTCAACAAGAATGTAGATAAGTTAAGCTATGCAGAGACAGAACCTTCTGAAATGCCAAGTCCTAAGGCTAAAAGTCAAAACCCCATCATTCAAAATACCAGGAGATGCAACCTGGAAGGATCCTCAGAGCCAAGGCCACTCTACTGCCCCTGAAACCCGGATCACCAGGGTCCTGCTAATGCACTCACGCACAGAGGGCTGAGCCCCCGCTCTTGAAAACAGCGTCTTGCGAACACACCCGGAGTGGACCGGACTGTAAGAGAGGCAGACCAGGAGCTCCAGAGCAGGACTTCCAGCCCCTGGAGCACTGAGAGTCAGGCAAGAAGGCAGGAAGATAAAGGAGACAGAAGGGGACCGAGGCACCCACCTAGGCAAGCAGCAGCCACCCAGATCTGGTCCCTTAAACATTCCAAATAAGCAGTAGAAACTTCTCCTGGTTCATCCTTCACTTCTCCAGAGAAGGTGGTTTTAGTTCTTACTCAGTTTTCCCCATCAGCGGAAGCCAATTTATACAAAGGCCACGAAGTTATTCTAGAAGATTTGATCTAATTATACTATCAGAAGAATTCAGTGCGTGGCTTTAAAAAGGTACCCACGTCCTTTGAGTCTAGGGCAAGGGGACAAGAATGAGTCAGGTCAGAGCTCAGGGCAGGGTTAAGGAGGGGGAGAATTTCAGCAGTAGACTGGGCCCCTGGAGAAGGCAGCCCTAAAGATTCGACGTGCTCAGTTCAAAAGGTGAAGCCAGCTCAAGGGTGAAAGCTGCAAATGTCATCAGAAGTGCTCTGGCTGGGATGAGGGCACAGCACAGAATACCTAAGCAGCCGGTCAAAGCTGAGCGGCCAGATGGATGCATCCCGGAAAACCTGCCCATACGGCAAATGAGTACACAAGGAAACAGGTAGCGGGCCCTATTTTCTTATTTGTCCCTATCTTCTCCGTATCTAACCCAGATGCTAATGCATAATTCGTGCTTCATAGATGTTTGTAGAATTGAAGGCATTGCAAGAAAAAGCCCCTGTAGACACTGAATCCCCTTTCCTCTTCCCCATCTCCACCATCCTGCCCTGTAGGAGCGAGAGGGGATGCCCCTGCCTTTCTCCTGACTTCCTAGAGTACTTTTAATTGATTCACCTATTTTAATTAGATCCCAAGAACAAAAGTCTCAGGACAAGTTGTAAAGGATCGGAGTATTGTAGGCGAAATCTAATGGGAAAATCAAACATGAAAATGAATCTGCAACTTGAACCTTGGGAGCAGAGCCTGGGAGTGGCAAAACTGGCAGCTGCCAGAACAAGTGGGGTCTCCTGAGGCTGTCCCCACCTCTGCAAGGACAGAGGCTGGACTCGACTTACAGACACAGGGAGCTCAGATGGTGTGATCTTGGGGGTGTGGTGAAGGGAGGGAGAAGGCACTGGAAAAACATTCTTTAAACCATAACAGATCCTTATCTTGATTGAATGATCTTAGCTTTTCTTTATGTAACATGTATGTGCATTTGTGTGAGTGTATGCGTGTAGAGGCCGGAGGTAGCTGAGGTTACCAAACATCTTTTTCATGGAATTATATGGGGTTTGACATTATCTCAGGGTTTCTCCTGGAAATCTTAAATGAGAATGCAATTGAGCCCAGTAGGCAATGCATGGGCGGGGCCCCAACTGTGGCTCTCAGAGCACAATAACAAGGGCAGCTCATACTTATTAAGCACTTCCTGAATGTGTGGACTTTTCATCCAACCAAAGAGAGGGCAGAGAAGTAGAGAGAGCTACTGGGCTGGGATTCACCTGTGGCTCAGTTCTGTGAACAGCAACCAGGCTGCTTGCCCAAAAGACACTGCAGAGACCATGGTGAGGTCAATAATAACAAAAAGGTGTCATCCCCCTGACAGGAGACCCATTCCCTGAGAGCAAGATGTTCTACAGGGAAGGATGTCCCTGGCCTGAGACACAGGCAGGCAAGAAGCTGGAGACCCAGCAATCCAGCCAGATGGTTCCCGACCTTAGAGCAAACCAAACATGTTGGTCACCTTGTCCTCTGATTTTGCTGGCAGTTAGATGTGGCCTCAGGCATCCTATACCTGCCCCCTGTGCTCCTGAAGGGAGAGCATTCTGATATCTCCCTGAACAGCAAACAACCTGGAGAACAGACTGTCAAACTACATTTCATGAGGCTTGGGCGCCTCTGCAGAGATGTCCCAGGAAGCCCTGAAGGGGTGCTGAGGGAAGCTGAGCGAGCATCACCCCCATGTCAGTAGCAGCCGTTTCACTTTTCTCCAGGTTCTAGATGAAGATCCTCACCTTAGGTTTTGTTTCAGAACAAGGATCTAGAACTAAAAATGGTCGATGCCCATGATATTGAACCGTTGGTCCCATGTCTTCGACTCCCCGTGATAACTATACATTTGCATTCTTACTGGGGCTTCATGACGGACAGAGTTTATCTCTCAAGCCCTTGGTTTGGGGCTTACCTATGCAGTCACCACAGGGATGTGTTTGCCTGACATTAGCAAATATTTGAAATGTGTTTGTATCTTTGGACCTACCTACCCTCATCAGCTCCATGAGAAAAATTCGCCTCCATAAGCAACAGATCCAAAGAGAGTGAGAGGCATGTGGGACAGACCTGGACACAACCCACGGGGCTTGGAGTCAAACTTAGCTGAGCCTGGTACAGATCAGCCAAACCCTCACTGACTTGCAGGCCTGTGAGCCCAAAATAAATGCTCATGGTAAGCGATTGGAATTTCAAAGTTATTTGGTATGTGGCAACATCCCTGATTACCCCGTGCCCTTTAAAGATCCTTCCAGCATTTGAAGAAAGAATCTGACTGCTTAAAAAGAGAAAATCTTTACAAAAATTAAAAAAAAAAAAAAAAAAAAAAAAACCTCAAGCACATACTTCGTTCTGTTGCTTTTGGAGAACAAAGCTAAGGATGCACATACATTCCCATCCGATAACCATTCCAGGTAATTACATAACATGGAACAGTTGACAAACTTTTTCTGTAAAAGGCCAGATAGTAAATATTTTGGGTTTTTAAAAGCCATGTAGTCTCTGTTGCAACCATTTAATTAACACTGCTGTTTTAGCAGGAAGGCAGAAGTAAATAACACTTAGATGAATGCCTATGGCTGTGTTCCAACAAAACTTTTTAATGGGCACTGAAATTTGAGCTTCATGTAATTTCTACATGTCTAAAATAGTCTTCTTGTTTTTTAACCACTAAGGTGTAAAAACCATAATGGATGAATGGAAAAGCAAAATATAGTACAGACATCCATACAATGGAATATTATTCCGCCTTTAAAAAAAAAGGGGGGGGAATTTTTGAAAAACATTTTTAGTGGTAGATGGACACAATACCTCTTTATTTTATTTATTTATTTTTATGTGGTGCTGAGGATCAAACCCGGTGCCTCACACATACTAGGCATGTGCTTTACCACCAAGCCACAACCCCAGCCCAGAAGGAAAGGAATTTTGACACACACACCTTAGCGTGGATGAAACTTGGAAACATGAAGCTGAATGAAACAGGCCAGGCACAAAAGAACTGACACTGTTTTGTTCCACTTATTTGAGGTCCCAAATAGGAGTCAACTTCATGGAGATGGAAAATAGAAAGGTGGTCGCCTGGGACTGAAGGTAGGAGGATTGGGGAGTTGCTGTTTAATCTCTACAGAGTTTCACTTTGGGATGATGAGAAAGTTCTAGAGAAAATGTTGAATACAAGTAAGTTCTGAAGAAGGATGGTGGTGATGGATGCACAGTGCACATAATTCCACTAAATGAATGTACTTAATGTGAATGTACTTGATTCCACTAAATTGCACACTGAAAAGAGGGTGCAAGTGGTACCTCTTATGCATATTTTACAAGTTATTTGTAATTTTTGTAAATATTTGTAAAATATTTGCATATTTTACAAGTTTTCTTTTTTCTTAATTTGTAAAAGTTAGAAGTCAAATTAAAATAAAAAGTTTAAAAACTATTCTTAAATCAATTCCTCTTACAAAAGTAGGTGGTGGCAAGATTTGACATAGGATTCTAGTTTGTCAACAACTGCCCTAAAAAAACTGTCACACACCTGCCCCAGAAGATGGCTACGGTCATCACATCAGTGTCTAGATCATCAAAAAGAAGAGAGAGCCAGGTGCAGTGGTGCACACCTGTCATCCCAGTGGCTTGGGAGGCTGAGGCAGGAGGGTCAAGAGTTCAAAGCCAGCCTCAACAAGTTAGCAAGACCCTTTCTCAAATAAAATACAAAACAGGGCTGGGGATGGGGCTCATTGGTTAAGTTCCCTGGGTTCAATCCCTGGTACAAAAAAAAATTGTTCAATGGAAAATGGAGAAATACATTGTAAATTGTTTATACAATGAAATGCCTAACGATAAATGAAATATGCTATGATTTATATGTTAAAACCCTATTGAATAATGGAATAATATTCATATGAGTGGATACTAGATATGTAGTAAAATCATAAAAAATATGCACAGGAATGATAAAACACTAGATTTGTGGTCATAGTTACTTCTGAGGGAAATAAGATTTAGGAGTGGGATACACAGGTGCTTCAAACTATGTCAGTGATCTGTTCTTTCTTTTTTTTTTAATATGATTTTTTTGCAGTGGACAACTGCTTGTTTAATTAAAGAAATTAAACATTAAGAAATATTGTGTTATGAAGGAATGAATATGATCTTGGGTAAAATCCCATGGCCTCCCTGGGTTCTGGTTTTCTCACTTACAAAATGAGAAATTAAATGATCTCCGAGGGCTCTATCAAAACAGTAATATTCTTTTCTTAAATTTTTTATTTGTTTTAATTAGTTATACATGACAATAGAATGCATTTATGCACTTTGATATACATAGATGAGACATAATTTCTCATTTTTCTGAGTGCATGTTGCAGAATCATATCGGTCGTGTAGTCACATACATACAAACAGTAATAATGTCTGTTTCATTCTACTATCTTTCCTATCTCCACATCCCCTCCACTTCCCTCCCATCACTTCTCTCTACCTAATCTAAGGTAATGCTATTCTTCCCTAGAGCCCCCTGCCTTATTGTGAATTAACATTCGCATATTAGAGAAAACATCAGCCTTTGGTTTTGTGGGATTGGCTTATTTCACTTAGCATGATATTCTCCAACTCCAACCATTTACTGGCAAATGCCATAATTTCACTCTTCTTTAAAGCTGAGTAATATTCCATTGAGCATATATACCACATTTTCTTTATCCACTCATCTATTGAGGGACACCTAGGTTGGTTCCATAGTCTTCCATTGTGAGTTGAGCTGCTATAAACATTGATGTGGCTATATCACTATAGTATGCAGATTTTAGGTCCTTTGGGTATAAACCAAGGAGTGGGATAGCTGGGTCAAATGGTGGTTCCATTCCCAGTTTTCTAAAGAATCTCCATACTGCTTTCCATAGTGGTTGCACAAATTTGCAGTCCCACCACAACGTATGAGCATACCTTTTTCACCACATCCTCGCCAACATTTATTGTTGCCTATATTCTTGATGACTGCCATTCTGACAGGAGTGAGATGAAATCTTAGAGTAGTTTTGATTTCCATTTCTCTAATTGCTAGAGATGTTGAACACTTTTTCATATATTTGTTGATCAATTGTATTTCTTCTTCTGTGAAGTGGTGTCTGTTCAGTTCCTTAGCCCATTTATTGATTGGGTTGTTTATTTTTTGGGTGTTAAGTTTTTTGAGTTTTTTATATATCCTAGAGATTAATGCTTTATCTGAGGTGCACGTGGTAAAGATTTTCTCCCAATCTGCAGGCTCTCTCCTCTCGTTGTTAATTGTTTCCTTTGCTGAGAAGAAGCTTTTTAATTTGAATCCATCCCATTTATTGATTCTTGATTTTACTTCTTGTGCTTTAAGGGTGTTGTTAAGGAAGTCAGATCCTAGGCCGACGTGGTGCAGATTTGGGCCTATTTTTTCTTCTATTAGGTGCAGGGTCTCTGTTCTAGTGTCTAAGTCTTTGATCCACTTTGAGTTGATTTTTGTCCAGGGTGAGAGATAGAGGTTCAATTTCATTTTACTACATATGGATTTCCAGTTTTGCCAGCACCGTTTGTTGAATAGGGTATCTTCTCTCCGGTGAATTTTTTTGGCACTCTTGTCTAGTATGAGATAACTGTATTTATGTGGGTTTGTCTCTGTGTTCTCTATTCTGTACCATTGGTCTGTAAGTCTGTTTGGGTGCCAATACCATGCATTTTTGTTTCTACCATTCTGTAGTATAGTTTAAGGTCTGGTACTGTGATGCCTCCTGCTTCACTTTTCTTGCTAAGGAGTGCTTTAGCTATTCTGGGTCTCTTATTTTTCCAAATAAATTTCATGATTGCTTTTTCTATTTCTATGAAAAACGTCATCGGGATTTTAATAGGAATTGCATTAAATCTGTATAACACTTTTGGTAGTATGGCCATTTTGACAATATTAATTCTGCCTATCTGGGAACATGGAAGATCTTTCCATCTTCTGAGGTTTTCTTAATTTCTTTCTTTAGTTTTTTGTAGTTTTCATCGTGGAGGTCTTTCATCTCTTTTGTTAGCTTGATTCCCAGGTTTTTGTTTTGTTTTGTTTTTTAAGCTATTGTGAATGGAGTAGTTTTCCTAATTTCTCTTTCAGTGGATTCATAACTATGAATAGGAATGCATTTGATTTATGGGTTGATTTTATATCCTGCTACTTTGCTGAATTCATTTATTCATTCTAGAAAAATTTTCTGGTGGAATTTTTTGGATCTTCTAGATATAGAATCATGTTGTCAGCAAATATAGTTTGAGTTCTTCTTTACCTTTTTGTATCCCTTTAATTTCTTTCTTTTGTCTAATTGCCTGGCTAGAGTTTCAAAGATGATGCTGAACAGAAGTGGTGAAAGATGACATCCTTGTCTTGTTCCAGTTTTTAGAGGGAATGCTTTCAATTTTTCTCCATTTAGAATGATGCTGCCCTTTTTAAATGAGATCTGATGCAAATATGACATGTTAAGATTTGATTCAGCTTAATGGAGGATAAATAAGTATTCATTTTGTTCTTTTCTATTCTTGTCTGATCTTTGAAATATTTTGTGATGAAAAAATTAATTTAAAAAAAAGGTAAAGGGGGTGAGAAGCAAAGGGAGAAACATTTTTTTGTTGTTGTTGTTGTTTTGGTTTTCTTCAAAACCAGGAACTGAACCCAGGGTTGCTCAACCACTGAACCACATCCACAGACCATTTTGTTTGTTTGTTTTTGATTTAGAGACAGGGCCTCGCCAAGTTGCTGAGGCTGGCTTTGAACCTGCGATCCTCCTGACTCGGTCTCCCCAAGCCACTGGGATTACGGGTGTACACACTGTGCCCAGCTTGTTTGTTTGTTTTAGGGGGGGAAAGAAACTATCCATTTCAGAACATGTTGGCAGCCGCAGGACTAGGGGGAAAAAAGAGAGCCAAAGCTCATGAACCCTCCCTGGCTTTCTCGGGCTTCTTCAGTTCACCAACCTGGAGCTTGGGGAGCAACCTTATGCAGAGAGACCCACGTTGCAAGCCACAGGATGGCTCTGCCCACAGGCTTGTCCCTGTGAGGCTGGAGAGGGAAGGCTGGAAGAGCCCCGACTGTCCATATGCAAGCACCAGCCTCTAGCCACAACCCAAGTTCCTAGAGATAAGCCCACTCTCACTCATGAGGCAGGAAAGTCCTTTTAGGACTTCCAGAAGTTTCATTGTGGAAACTCCAGTTTCTCTCACCCATATATGCAGAGATAGGAGAAAGCAGGTCAGGAACTTCTGGGGAACCCCTGCCCCATACATTGAACAAACATTTACTGACCTTGGTTCTAGTCCATATTTAATTAGGATTTAGTTGGACTGAAAGTCACAGAAAACCCAAGTAACAGTGGCTTAAGCAAGACAGAAGTTTGTTTCTGTGTCATGTGAAATAAACCCAGAGGTCCATGACTCGGGATAATATCAAGGTGCCATTCCTAGGCTGTGACATTCTCCAAGACAGTTACCAGATCTGCCTTCCAAGCAGCCAGGAGGAAGAGCAGGAGGAAGACAATGGCTTCCTCCCTTGTGAAGGAGATCTCCAGAAAGTATCCCATGGTTTTTTCCACTGGTGTCTCATCTGCCAGCCATGGCTGAATGGCCACTCTTAGGTCCAGGGAAAGCCAGGAAATAGTCTCTCTCTTTGAGACGCCATGAGCCCAGCTAAAACCCGAAGTTCTATTGCTGAGGACTGAGGGAGAACTGACCTTAGAAAAGGTGGCTCTCAATCTCTGCCATGGTCACTAGGTGATTGCATGGCTGGCCTTGACCAGGAGCTGTTATGTTCTCAGTGTTGTATTTGCATAACTGCTGGATTCAAAGTTGGAAGAGGTGGAGTGAAGGGAATTAATGTGTATTACATATTCACAAATGATCAGCAGTGTCTTTGGTCTCTCTTAAGCCTCATGAACCATTAGAAGATGTTGGAGGTATTATCCCCTTTTCGAGATGAGAAAATTGAGACTTTCAATTGAGAAAATTGAAAAGGTTAAGCCATTTCTCTGCTCCCAGAGATTCAAGTGGTGGGAGCAGAACGTGAACCCAATCTAGGCTCCTTCACCGCACCACACTGCCAACTTTGGTACAGTCGAATGCCAGGTACGGACATTTTAGTCAATGACAGACCACGTATACCACAGTGACCTTGTAGCCATCTTAATTTGTCTAAGTACACTCTGTGATGTTCATACACATGAAATCACCTAATGATTAATCTCTCGAAATGTATCCCTATGTTAAGCTACTTGTGGTTGTATTTGAGAGTAGAGCTAAGTACCATCTCAGGTCTGCCTTTTTTTTCGGGGTGAGAGCAGTACCAGGGATTGAATTCAACCACTGAGCCACCTCCCCAGTCCTATTTTGTATTTTATTTAGAGACAGGGTCTCACTGAGTTGCTTGGCACCTTGCTGTTGCTGAGGCTGGCTTTGAACTTGCGATCCTCCTGCCTCAGCCTCCCGAGCTGCTGGGATTACAGGCATGTGCCACCACCCCCAGCCCATGTCTGCCATTTACTTACTAACAATGTCACCTTGGAAAGTTCTTTAACCTCCCTATGCCTCATTTTTCTGCAAATTGGGAATCCTAACGATGCCTATGCTATAGGGATGGTGAACATGATTAACAAGTTAACGCACCTGGCAGGCAGTATTTACATGTAAGCGTTTCCCATTAGGCAACATTTAAAATGTACCTTGAGGAAGAAACTGAGGAATGGGATTGGGTGAGGTGTTCCAGATGGAGAGAACAGTCCAATCCAAAACTGGGAGGAGGTAACAGCTGAGTGAAGCCATAAGGGAGGGACAGGCGTGGCGAGCCTCTCTCCAGCTCCAGCGTTTAGCAGAGCCTCCGCTCAGAGGGTCCTCAGCGGGCATACTTGGGATTTGAATAGGTCGCAGGAAAACCCCTAAGAATGAGAGGCTGTGAGTCATGCATCTCCATCTCTCTAGAAAGGAAGGGAGCAGTGGCTCATGCTAATTCCCAACTGCATGCTCTCCACGGCACCAGGATCATGAAAAGGCAGGGAGGGGCAGTCTAACACCCAGAGGAAAGGACATGAACTTGGGTCCCTGCTCTATCTCTCTCCTTATCATGCCATGTCCCAGGTGTTCTGGTTAATCATTCATAGCATTCATAGCTGGCCACACTGCAGCACCCACCCCACCTTCCGGGTGAAGCTGAACTTTGTCTCCCAGCAAGAAAAACTTCCTTCTCTGTGTACTTAAGAAAAGGACAACTAACTACACAGAGTCACACCCGGGAGACCATTCAGCCAGGGTGCTGTATGTGACCAGCAGGAAGCCTGAGAGACAGGACCATCTTCTCCAATGTCAACCCACCCACAGAGGAGCAATCACGCCCTCAGGGACCATGGGCAGGTCCATCCTTTATAACCTGATCAAATCATGGCACAGAGTCCAAAAATGGGACGGGAGCCCCTGGATTCTCAAATCAACTAAGAAGTCATTCTGTGACCTCGGGCAAGTACCTTGACCTCCGCGAGCTTTGGGTGAAGGGGAATAATTCCAGTCTCATAAAGTTGCTCACCTGTTGTGAAGATTAATGTAAACAACGCACATCGGGTGTTTAGAACAGCTTCCAATATGAAGTCGGGACCCAGTCCGTGAGAAGTCCCCTGCTTCTTCAGGTTTCTCTTGGCTTCAGCGTTCTACCACACTGAGAACGGGTCACATAAGGGATGGGACTTTTCTCTTTTTCCCCCCACCCTAAGCTTACCTTGAATTTTCTGAAATGAATGAGTCGACCTTTCAACCTTGGCACACCATGTTTTCGTGACTCTTGATCACACCCGTCACATGATGACAGGTGTTGGGGGCGCCCAGTAGCATGCTCCCTCCTCTCCTCCAGGCCCCCCGGGAGATCGGATGATGGCACAAGACACGCAGGGATACTGAGCCAAATGGGAAGCAGATACCAAGTCTGTGCTCCTCTGACACAGGCCAGCTGTCTAACCACAGGCACTCCTATCATCTGTGATCAAGCTGTGAGTGAGAGTGGGACCCCACCAACTCTCGTCCCCAGTCCAGACGTTGGAACATACACTCCCAAAGCTTGCCTACAGAGATGTGACGAAGGCTAAAGAGGAAGCTTGGCGATATAGACAAGGATGGAAGCCTTCTAGAAGAATACCACAGGTGTTCCACACTGAGGCTATAGGTGCAGGGTCCTCTGAGCCCAGGATGGGAAGTCAGGGGAGTGGCTGACTTGGTTTCTGATTCTGAGCTGCAGCAGCCCGGCCCACTAGGAAAAAAAAAAATATGAACAGTGATATCAGCGTCCAACCATTCAATCCAGACAATACTCTTCCTAGGCAAGAGCAAAAGACAGCATCTGGAGACCCGCCACACATAAGCTACAACTCCACTGCCATGGGAAAAGAAGTCGAAATGGAATTTCTAAAGAAGGGTGAAAAGGAGGGGAGAAATGTTGCCCCTCACCCAACAACAGAGGTCTCCCATTTGTAGACTTCATTGGCAATCGCAAACTCCAATGTACCCTCAAGCATGCACATGTGCGTGCATAACACACACACACACCACCTGGTCCCTCCTGCACGAGGAGGAAATCAAGTGGGGCGATGGAAAATTTGAGAGGCTGGAACTTTCCATCCAAACAGAACACTCAGAAATTTGACTGAAGGCATGCCCCCAACCAGAGAACCTTAGAAAGATGGTGGGACCTCCATGTACCCTGTGCACAGGGACTATATTGCTGAATCTTGCTCCCAGGGTCCCTGTAGCTGTCACTCTACAAATAAATAGAAATATGGTGATTCCCCTGCCATTTTGAAAGATGAACCCAACAGACGAGACAGCAGAATCCAGCCCTCAACCTGGTCCCGATGGACTGTTCAGTGTTCACTAAGGGTGTGGTCAAGCAGTGGAAGTGGATTCTTTGCCATGAATTCTTCTCCCATCTCTTTCCTTACCAGCAGCGTGAGTGTGGAGAGTCGTGGCCCTTCCTAGGCCTCAATTACCTCCTTGCCAAATCTCACTTTTCCGATTTAAAAGACAACAATAATAGTCACCACTCCTATGGGTCTCCCAGGAAGGTTTGAAGGAGTCCATACGCTTCAGCGAAGATAGGTGGAGGACACAATGTCCCAGCAGGAGAGGACATGGTGGGACACACAATGTCCCAGCAGGTTGGGGGAAGTGATCAGACCAGCAAAACAGCAGCATTTGAAAAAAAAAAAAAAAAAAGTGGGGGGTGGGGAGAGTCATGTCTACTTTTCATAAGCCAAGTGGGACTGGGTCAACCGGAGACACAAGAAAAACTCTCGCTCAAAGAAAAACAAAGGCAAATATTTTAAAGAGCAAAATTGCAGCAGCAAATGACAGGGAGAAGAGAGGAAAATGGTAAAGGATGGACCGAAGCAGAAACCATTGTCCAAAAAATTTTTAAAAATTTAAAAATCAAAGAACTAAAGCGAGAGGTCTGTAAGGACAGAATTTCTGGTCATTAGAAGAGACAGAGCAGTGGACAGGCAGACGGCACCAACACAGACACTCCTTGGGAATGCCAGGGGTAGGAGGAGGGCTCCGTGGAACCAAAGGAGAAGAAGGGACAGATAATGGTGGTGCCCAGGGAGACCACGTGGACAAGAAAGCAATGTTCCTAGCTCTGTTAGGAGCAAGGAAAGGCTCCGAGAAGGCGGGACCCAGGCTACGGAGGAAGAACAAAACAGGATTCCAGAACTGATCAAACTATAAAATTCTTAAAAAGTGCTCCCCACAGACTTGAGATCTAGCCACCAAATTCTCTAAGCTGGCTCACGAAGCTTGCTTTGTTGTCCCAGGAAAAGGAGAGGACAGGCCAAGTACACAATAGTGCATCAGAAAGCCCAGTGGGCAGCTTGGGGCCCCCACTGTGGTTAAAAGTCCCACCACAAGCACTTGCAACAGCAGACAAGGCTGTGGGAGCCACGTTGGGTGGCCACAAACCCGTCCACCGTTGTAAGAAAAAATCACAGTGCAGCAGGCAGAGGAAGTTGTGAGAGAGTCCTCCTGGTCAGATTAAGGGTGGATCTTAGGCCAGGGGGCAGCATTGGTGGGAGCTGTGGAGATGAAGAAGGAGCAAAGCGACCAGGGAAGAGAAAAGAAGGAACTGGGAGAGGAGCCTGCACCGAGGGGCTCAAAGCCCAGATACCAGCCTTCAGAGATGGCATGAAGATGGGCCAAACAAAGTGCTCTCTGCAAGCAGGGATGAGCAGGTGGGGCAAACACAGAAGGCCATCTGAGAGCTTGCTACTGAAAGAAGCACTGATCCCCATGCATCATGACACCTCAATTCTATGTAGTTACAATTTCTTTCTGTGTGTGTGTGTGTGTCTGGTACTGGGGATTGAACTTGGGGTCATTTACCACTGAGCTACATTCTCAGCCATTTTTGTTTGTTTGTTATTTTGAGACAGGGCCTTACTAAGTTGCTGAGACGGGTCTCTAACTTTGATCCTCCTGCCTCAGCCTCCCAAGTCGCTGGGATTACAGATGGGCACCACTGTGTTAGCTAGCTACAATTTTTTGAGCACCTGTTGTGTGTAAGGCAGTGGGCTATGCACATTAAGTGCATTAGCCTCCGCAGTTCTCTCTCACACACACACACTCACCCACACACATTATTGATAAGAACCCTGAGATTCAAGAGTGGTTAAGTGATTTGCCTAAGGTCACACAGCCAGTTAAGCAGCAGAGCTGGGATTTCGATGTGTCTTTGACTCCCACGCCTGTGCTCATAATTGCTCCTACTCTAGAGTAACCAATGCTGCTTTTTCACTTCCCAGACTAGATGAGGGCTTCTCTCCTGTTCTCCTCCAGCCCTTTCTGCTTAGATGAACAAGTTGTTCTCCTCCCCCGGTGCGTGTTTAGAATCTCTTTTTTTTTTTTTTTAAATAACAATGTCTGAGTCCCTGCTTATAACCATTTAACCTGAATCTCTAGGGATAGGACTCTGGCATTGGTATTTCTAAGCTCTTCAGAAAACAATTCAAGATGCACTGTGCAGAAAGTGAGCACTTCAAGGTCAAAGACCAGGTCTCTAGTCTTTGAATCCCCAGAGCCCAGCATAGAGTCTGGTTCAGAATAGGTGCTTGACACGTGTTTAGTGAGAGGATGAATCAAGGTAGCAGAAGATAAAGATCAAGCATACAAAAAAGGAGACCCGTGAAGTATTATGTGTGTCTGTGGGTGGGGGGTGATTTGAGGTTGAGAAGCAGAAGAGAATCTTTAAGATGCTAGGGGCCAAGGAAGGATCTGGATGAAGCTGCATCCGCAGAGGTTGTCTTGCATAATAAATGTCTAGTTAAAGGTAATAGGAAGTTTCCGTGCAGAATAAATAGCACCTGCGGCAGAGAGGAAGGAGGTGAAAGGGAGTCAAAAACGTGAGTCTCCGAATGTGTTGGAACAATGGACTTTGGGGGCCAGAACCCTCAGCTTTGGTGAGAGAAGATGAGGAGGGCAGGTGCTCAAAAGAAAGAGAAAGAACAGAGGCTTGATTTTTTGAGAATAACTGAAACATGTGAGAGAATATGGCCGAGACGATAAAACTCATGATTTAAAAATAAAACTGGGAAACAAGAGAAGGCAAGCTTGTCATTAAGAGCGGAGTGAATTTGTAAGCCATCCATATGTATGTTTGTTTGGCATGCTATTGTTTCAGAAGTGAAAAGGATTATAGGTAAATAAAATATGCAAATGCATTTCATAATGAAAGAATCCTGTGATGAATAACTGAGATAATCATTATGGAAAATTCTCTGGGGGAAAAAAAAATGCAAACCCTTCCAGAAATGCAAGATGGTGCGATTAACATTCTAAGGTATGATCATCCGCTGGGTGTTGCCGTGTGTGCTAAGAAAATTGACTCGCTGAGCATTGAGCATTGGTCAACTAAACAACTAAACAAATCCTAAGTGGATTTTAAGACTGTATCTACTTAAAGGTAGCCACTTCCCTAACTTTCAGAGTCTCCTTTAATCGGTTTCAGACAGCTCTCAAGAGGTAGGCTCTGCGGGGCTGGGTCTCTTGCAGGAGAGCAAGGCATGCCTGGTATATATGTGAAGTATCCTGGGGGCCATCTCAAGTTGGGAGAATTAGGTTTGAGTTTCTACAACACATAGATCTGGAAAAAGAGGGAGGAATTTTTTAAAAGGTTTGGGGTTGGTGGGGCAGGACAGGAGCAGAGTCAAAAAAGAGAGAAGAAAGAGGTATCCTACATTTTGTAAATGCCTACTATGCACCAGGCACTGGGCATATAGGATTTCACTTAACCACCCTTAGCCTTGATCTGGCCCAAGATCATATTCAGTGCTGGACTCCCTCTTCTCTTCATTCCATACTCTTTCCCCAGCCTCACCCCCAGGACCTCCAGTAACACCTCTCCAACAACAAGGACCCACGAACAGTCCTCAGCCCCGTCTTCTCTGACATTTCCACCACCATCTCTGATTCGACTCAGATGTCTCCAATGCACCTCAAACTCTCTAAATCCAAAATATATGTCTTTAACCTCTTGCCCAAACCTGGTCCTTTTCTGGTGTTTCCTCTGCCAGGGATCCCTATCTCCAAACTCTCTCAATAGAGTTATGCAAACCTAAAACCTAAGAGTCTTTTCTTCTCATGCCTCCCTGCATTATTATCCCATGAGCAATCTGCCCCAAATCCTGTTTATTTAACTTCCCATAATATATCCTAAGTGGATTTTAAGACTGTGTCTACTTAAAGGTAGCCAATCCCTAACTTTCTAGCCTCCTGTCCCTGCCTAGCCCAAGTTGCCAGCGTCTCTTGCCTAGACTGCTGCAGAGCTCAGGGGCCCTCCTGCCTACTCTGACCCCTCCCATCAGTTCTTCACATCTGTCTTAGTCCCTTTGCGCTGCTATAACAAAATACCTTAGGCGGGGTAATTTACAACAACACAAATTTATTGCCCCCATTCTGGAGGCTGGGAGTCTAAGATCAATGCATCAGCGTTTGGTGTCTG
The DNA here is from genome assembly GCF_048772815.1 of Callospermophilus lateralis. Lineage (NCBI taxonomy): Eukaryota > Metazoa > Chordata > Mammalia > Rodentia > Sciuridae > Callospermophilus > Callospermophilus lateralis. Next base: position 39,245,363 of record NC_135315.1, read on the forward strand.
GTGAGGGCCCGTTCCTTACCTCCTGTACTTCTAACTCTGTCTTCACACGGCAAAAGAGGCAGTAGGCTCCCCTTGTGGCCTGATGGATCTCCTCCCAAAGGATCCATCTCCTAAGACTCTCATATTAGGGGTTAGGCTTCTACATATGAATGCGGGGGACAGCAATATTCAGACCACAGCAACATAGAAACCAAGAGGACATTCTCAAAACACAAACCTGATTGTGCCTCTACCTCTAATCCACTCCAACCCACCAGCTTTAAATAAGCCATTGGAATGGACTCTCATAGATCTTTGGTTAAAGACCCAAGACCTTTGCATGGCCTCCCCCATCAGGGGTGATTGGACTTCCTGCCTTGTCTTCTCCTGGCCTTCCTTCTGTCTGCCCACCAGTCACACTGGCTGGTTCTCATGCCAAAGGACCTTTGCATGTGCGTGCTGTTCCTGTGTTCCCCTGCCTCCACCTCTGGACTCCTACATATCCTCCAGATGTAAATCAAAGAGCCCTTGTGGTGGCAGCCTCCCCCAACGTCTGCATAGATCAGTTTCCCATAAGGTCTTTCAAGAGATTCAATCTCTTTTTCTCAAAACATTTTCACACCTTCTAATTTTACATTTGTTTAAGCAATTGTTTGCTTAATATCTATTTCCCTCCCCCACTAGACTACAATCTCATGAGGACAGAAGATACTTTTTCCCCCTGCCCATTATCCTCAGCCCTTGTCCCTTCATGTTCTCCTGGGGACATGTGACTTCCTCCATGTACAACTCCCATCCACCTCATGTCTAACTACCTCCTCCAGGTCCCTCGAGACCCTCCCTACCTCTCCTGTCTCTCTGGTCCAATTCTGCGATCCCTAACTCTTCCCCCGTAATCCTGAGCTGGGTGGAAGGTAATGGAAGATTTGGTTTCTTATATCTCCTATGTTTTTTTTTTTTTGGGGGGGTGGGGGTGGGCGGGGGGGTTCCTACCACTACACTTAACCTGCAAATATTATTCACCATCCACTACCCATGGAGCTCTATTGCTTCAGATATTTCAATGACTTTTTTTTTTTTTTAAGTACTGGGGCTTGAACCCAGGGGCACCCTACCACAGTACCACATGCCCAGCCCTCTTTTTTGGTTTTGTTTCATTTTGTTTTGAGACAAGCTCTCACTAAGTTGTCAAAGCTGACCTTGAGTTTGGGATATACCTGCCTATACCTCCCTAGTCTCTGGGATTACAGGTGTGCATCGCCGAACCTAACTCAATAATATTTACTTGATCTCTGGATAAGAAAGGATTAGGGCCAGGGATGTAGCTCAGTGATAAAGTTACCCTGGTTTCAATCCCCAGTATAAAAAAAAAAAAAAAAAGACTTTCTAAATACGAAACAATGAAAGAAATTGTCGGCTCCATGGTGCCTACCTGTCATTCCGGTGGCTCAGGAGGCAGAAGCAAAAGGATGGAAAATTTGAGACCAGTCTCAGCAGTTTAGCAAGACCCTGTCTCAAAAAATAAAAAGGGCTGGGGATGGAAGTGCCTCTGGGTTCAATCCCTGATACCAAAAATAGAAAATCGCCAAATTTGAAATTTTGGGAAAACAGAAATCCTTCTAAATAAAACTAAAAGGCAAATGACAAGGGCTGAGGAAAACACATAGAGTAAACATGACAAAAGGTTGTTATCCTTAATACGTAAAAAGCTCATATAAATGGATAAGAAAAATACTAAAATCCCAGTAGAAATAGAGACAAAGGGCACGAATAGGTACAAATAGCTTAATAAACACATGAAAAATGTTTAACTTCGCCAGTCATCAGGGAAATGCAAATTAATACAACACCAAGCCTCTGTTCACCTATCAAATTAGGATAATATTAAAGGAGGGTAAGGATGCAACAATCACTTACTAGATTCCCAGGGAAAAAGAAGGAAGATTTTTTTTTTTTTTAACTTTCAATAGCTCCTTACTGCCTACAGGAAAAGCTCAAAGATTGTTCAAGACTCAAGGGTCTTGTTCCTGCCTTCCTGTCCTGCAATCTGACCCTTGCAGAATTGAACCAGCTGGAATATCCTGAGTCCAATGTGGCATGTCCTGTCTGCCCAGACTGCCTTTCCTGAAAGCTCTGTCTCCCTCCTCCCCACCTACCCTGACCCCAACCATTCTTCTTCTCTGTTCCTCCTTGGTACTCGTGAGACGTGACCACCTAGGAAACCCTCAGGAGCTGAATTTGGGGCCCCTGCCCTGTGCTCTGATTATGCACAAGATCCCTTACTTAGCACTTAAAACTAGGCAATATTGAAAATGACTCTTTATGGCTTTCTTCCCACCTTAGATTATATGCTCCTCCAGAGAGACATTATATTTTTATTCATTCCTGTATCCCTGGGCCAAGTCCAGTAGAGATGCTCAACAGATGACTTTTGAACTAATCAATCACGGGATAAATTAATGATTCCATTTTGCACCATAAATTTTTGCCACTCTTCTGGTAAAATGCAAGTTTTACTTAAAATGGATAAAATTAAGTCATTTTGGATGGAGAGAAAAATATCTCACCCATGCCCCAGTCCTGATTTTAGTGCCCATGTTCTATCATCCTGTGGGTTGTAACCAATTATGGGCCATGAAATTAATTTATGGGTCATGACCACCATTTTTTAAAAAGATTAGGAGCAGAAGAGAATGGAATGGCTCTCGTAGCTGATCTCCCCTCCCCGTTTCCAGTGTTTTCCATTATTTTTCATTTCCTCACCTACCACACCCAGGAGGGAAGGCATAATGGTTAAAAATACAAGTTAGGAGGATCATGTTTCTCCTCTGATTCTGTTCATTGTGAGACTCCAGGAAAAGTTCCTCGTCTCTCAAGGTTTTGATCTCCTTAAACCAGTAAGAAGAGGACAATAAAAATACGACCCCAGATAAGCTGGGCTGAGGATGTGGCTCAGCAGTAAAGCAGATGTCTAAGTATTCCATGCAAGGCCCTGGATTTGATTCCCCAGCACTGCCGCCCACCACCACCTCCAAAAAAAAAAAAAAAAGAAAAGAAAAAGAAACAGGAAGAATCCAGTATTGCTTCAAATTATCTGAATTTTTCATCAGCCTTTCTGGTATGGGGACATTGTGATTACCTATCAGAAACAGACAGAACAGCATGTTATTTCCCCAGAGTTCCCTGCTCCGATGCCTGGCCCCACTTTTCTCTGTTCCTAACAAAATGCCCACCCTACCTTCATATTATGGTCCAGTTTGGAGCCTCTCAGACCTGAGCAAAATGCAACATGTCCTGAGCAGCATGGAGCAAATTTATGGGCCTTGGAGCCTAGGGTTATAGGTTCTGAAGGAAATGACTTATCTTTCTGAATTTTAAATCTGACCCAGTCATTCCCCTGCCTAAATTCTTTCCATCACTAGGCAAAGGTCCTGGGAGTCCCTGTAAGGGGCAATGGAAACTCCTCTCAGTCCGAGCGGATTCTTGATTTGCAGCTCTGAAAAAATTCCAGGATGCATCAAAAGCAAGGCATTAGCCCAGATTTGTTAAAAGACTGGAATCCATGAAGTGTGTGTCCCTCTGATTTAACTGCTGTGGAGATGTTTAAAAGAACCCAAAAAGGGCCTTCAACTTAGGAAGGAGCTGATCGATGAGGAATCTTTCTTTGAACCAGAAAAGCTTAAGTGAGAATTAAGTTTTTAAATCTATAATTTACAGGCCTTGTAAATCCTTTGGGGCTCAGAGGCCCCGTCAACACTAGTCACAGCACAAGTTTGATCAGAAAGAGGCAAGAGGTTTGAATAAGGCAGATAATTGGGTTCCCATATCCAAAAGGGAGTGAATGTCTTTACGTGCCACATCGAAAGTCCCCAAAGGCTCTGCTGGGGGTGACCTCCAGTTGATCTCAGGGGGCTTTGAGAGAACTGGAGCATCCTCAGTCTTCCAGGGTAACCATACTGGGAGCAGATGGCCTCCCTCCCTTCATCAGAGATAAAGACCATCTCATCTCCAGTCATTTCCCTCTTTACTGAGGTAGCACAACCCAGGCGTGGGTGGATCTTGCTTAGAGAAGACTCTTATAATACCCACTTTGCAATGGCAGTAGCCTCTAAACACCAAGACATTCCCCCCACTTTTTTTTTTCATATGGAGCCTCTGGGCATCTCTGAGGAGGCAGGGGTCTATTGCCCAATGCTAAGGAGAATAACTGGGCTTGTTCTCTTGCTCTTGCTGACCCCTTGGAATGTTTATTTTCTCTTCTACCTTGTCCCTGTTTTTGAAAACCCATATTTAAAAGTTGGTTGACAGAGGTCTAAGGACCAACATCTTCTTTGGAAGTTTTCTTCTAATGTCTAGGGCTTCGTGGCTAACGAATTAGGTGCCCATCAAAATTGGTCCTCCATGGGAATTGGATCAATGTTTGCATATTCTTGAAGGGTTTCTGTCAGCCATCCCAAGAAGAGAATAGGATTATCATCTCTATTTGATTGTCTCCCTAATCGTTTTGTAATTAACTGGTTCATTCATGCATCTTCTCAGTCCTTCGGTTAAACACGTGATCATAGGACTGCACCTTTTAAGATCTGCTCTCAGGATCTGATCATTCCAAGCAGGATTTTGGTTGGGCACCGCAGTTGCTCCTAATAGCTAGGTTTAGTCTCCGGCAGCTACTTCATTTGCATACGTTTGGCTAGCTGCCCAAACGCAAACCTTTCCTTTTGGGGTGCAATAGGCAGAAAGAATTTCCTGAATATCTGCCTATGTTAAATCACAAGTAATAGTCAATCCCTGAAATTCACCTACAACTTTGCTAGAGTCCTCTGAGAACCGACCTAGTTTTTGTTTACACAGAGTTAAATCAGTCACGGAAAAGGGGACATGTACTCTCATTATGTCTCATTTTTCCATCAACCACTTCATGGAGCAGGCAAATGTTTGAAGATTTAGAAGTTCTTGAGTGACAAGACGTTCCGCTCCAGGTGGTGCCCGCTGCAATGTTTACCTGATAAGGGAGAATATAAAGGGTAATACCGGAAGATACCGGTAGGTGGCGCCATTGGCACAATGGGGTTGAAGACTGAAAAGTCAATTCCAGGGGACAAAGGCTCTGCTTGGTCTATAACTGAGCTACCTGTAGGGGCAGGAAAGATCTGTTTGGGGTGCTTACAAGCGAATCCTCTATAGGAATTGATTCTTCTGGGTTGTTTTGTTTTGTTTTGTTTTTGTTTTTGTTTTTGTTTTAACTGAAGGGAACAAGAGCACAACACATTTTGCGAAAATCCCTAAGCTCTGGGTCTTGGTATGGGGTCAGACAGGTTTGATAAATGGGATTTCCATCCATTTTTCCTCTTGTTTACAAAATAGGTCAAACTGAAGTATTGTGTGAAAATTTAAAGTTCCATTTTTCAGGCCCAATTTCTCCACTTTCCAATTCGTACTGTGGCCAAGCAACATTACAAAAGAAAATAATTTTCTTTTTCTTTCCATCTTCTGCCTTAAAGAAACTTTAATTTTTAAAAAATACACCTGAAAAAGGGAATTGGTTGGAACAGTGATTGAGTTGCCCAGAGGTAAATTTCCAATAGCACCCTGGAAGCTCACCTCTGTGTGTTCTGAAAGAGAAGAAACAAAGCAAAACAGGATACTAGTAAGTTCCTAACCCTGGGTTAGAAAAGCTGGCCCATTCCTTCTGTGATTCACCAGGGTTTCCAGGGTCCTGGCCCTCAGTCAGCAAATATTTTCAGCTGTCTCTGGAAATTTTACAGAATCCTATAAGGCTGTTCCAAATCCTTCATGAGTACCCTTAACAAAGACAAAAGATACACACTGAGAGCCAGGTCCAGTGGTGCCCACCTGTAATCCCAGTGGCTCAGAAGGCTGAGACAGGAGGATCACGAGTTCAAAGCCAGCCTCTGCAACAGTGAGGCACTAAGCAACTCTGTGAGAGCCTGCCTCTAAATAAAATACAAAAAAAAAAAAAAAAAGGACTGGGGATGTGGCTCAATGGTAGAGTACCCCTGAGTTCAATCCCTGGTACCCCACCCCCCCAAAAAAGATACACACTAAGGCTGGATCTTCACCCTGTTATGAAAAAAGAAAGAAAGAAAGGCCCTTTTATCTTTTGTAATCTAAATATGCCAGGCTATTAAGAATTCTTTAAAAGAGCAATTATACAGAGACCCTGTGAGTATTATTGAAATGGGTTTGGAGAGTTCCCTCTGAACTAGCCATAGTCAAATAGAATCCACAGAAGAGGCCTTATTAGGAACAGAGGGACCAACTGGCATCATGCCTTGAGACAATTTTTCCTGAAAGATACTTTCAAAACATAGTACATGTTGGAGCAATGCTAGTGTTGCTTCCAAAGGTGGAGCTGTTGTTTAAAAAAGGAAGCAGAGGCAGAGGAGGAGGAGGAGGAGAGGAAGAGGAAGAGGAAGGAAAAGGAGAAGGAGAAAGAGAAGGAAAGGGAGAAAATTTTTGTGGCAGCCAGTGTGGTAGCACACACCTGTAATCCCAGCAACTCAGGAGGCTGAGGCAGGAGGATCACAAATTCCAGGCCAGCTTCAGCACCTTAGTGAGACACTGACTCGAAATAAAAAAGGCTGAGGATGTAGTTCAGGCACAGCACTTGCCCACCAGGCATGGGGCCCTGGATTCAATCCCCAGGGACTGTAAAAAAAAAAAAAAAAAGTAAATTTAAATTTAAGATAAAAGAAAGTACATTTTATTTGCAGAGGCTTAAATCATGACTTCATACTGTGAACAGAAGGAAGGGAGAGAAGAAAAAGACGGCAGCCCAGAGACAAATTTTTAGCATTATAGGAGAAAAGAATGTAACATAACATAAATAAGCGTTTTGAATCCAGAGTGTGCTGTTTGATGGAGACACTTCCTCTGATTTTCAGGTCAGAGCCGGGTTACCCCAACATGGGTCACATGAAATTAGACAAGGAAATCAGCTTGGCGCCTAGGAGGATCAGGCCTTATATGGATGTCCCCCAGGACGGCTTTTTTAGTCTCATCTGATCCAGGAGCTAGGTATGTTGTCCTGAAGGATGCCCTGCTGAAGCCACTTATTGTCTGTGGGGAATTCCCCTGTCACCTTTGTCCCCTTTGGTTTTGGTCAAAGGGAGCAAGTACCTCTTCTTTTCAGCACCTTCGATGCCAAGCACTCATCTTCTAGGAATGTAGGAGTCTCTCTGGGGCAGAGAAACTAGGAGTGCAGAGGTTCGTAGGGATGCCATGCAGTTAAAAGGCCAAAGCTAAGAGAAAGGGAAAGCATTCCGTTAACAGAACTTACCAAATGCAATGCCTCAGTTTATAGTCCCTGCCTGGTTGCCAAAAGAATGTCACCAGACAGGGGTCCAGGGAGATCCCTCCAAGGGGCAATGGAAACTCAACTCATTCCAAGTGGGTTCTTGACTGACAGAAGCAAGGCATAAGGAGATATCTATATCTAAATAGCTACAGGATAGCAAAGGTATACATACCCCAAAGACAGGTAAGTACGTGTGCCCCTCGCCTGTCAGAGAGGAGAAATTGAGTGTCAGGGTTGAGCTCTGTGCTCATGCCTGAAGACCCAGGTCTACTAAGGGTCTCTTTTTCTTTCTCCCAGAGAGCCCACCTGTCTCGTTTCTATAGTCCTCATTATGCTCAGGATGAAGCTCCAGCTCCCGAGTGTGATCTGACATCTACCAACCTGTCCAGCCTCACCCCTCATATTCCAAACTCCAGCCCTCCCCAGCCACCTGCATTTCCCAAGACAGCCGTGCTTTCTTGGCCCTGGACCCTTCCCGTGTCATCCTGTCTGCACGACACCTCTCCAGCTGTCTCTGTCAGGTCCCCCACTCAGGCATCAGCTCCTCCCATGTGCCCTTGGGTGGCCCTCTCCATCTCAATACTGGCTGAAGCTCTGGTTCTACCAGCTGTTCGCTAGTCTTCGTCTCTCTCCTGAAGGACACGGGTCGTGACTTTTGTTCCAGATCCCCAGCATCTAGCACATCTAGTTCCCCCAGAGGAACCTCTCATTGCTCGTTAGTGGGATGGAGGGGAGGAGAAAATGGATGGAAATTCTTCAACTGACACCTTCCACAAATTTCCAAGGTCATAAAGCAACATGGAGCCTTTGAACTGCAAGCCACTTTCTAAAGATCAAGTTCACGTGGGCAGAATCTTGGAAGAGAAGGAAGCCCTGGACTGAGGGAGTTCAGGGTGAGCACTGGGAGAAGCTGGGTGCCAGGAACAGTTGCCCCTGGAGATTTCACAAGCTGGAGGAAGTTCCCTGGGTGGGTTGCTCTTCTGAGGAATGTGAGCTTGCACAAACAACCCTCGGAGCACTGATAAGAGGCCAGGAGCTTGAATGTCTGCAGAATGTGAACATATTTGGGGTAGGGAGGGGATGAAGCAGGGCTACTCTCCCTACTGTAGTGATTTTTGTTTGTTTGTTTGTTTGGGCACACTCAGTTCTAGGGCCCATGGCTAGCAGCCCCTGCTTGGACAAAGTCATGGTAACTGAGGGGATACCACATAAGTCAACTACATCGGAGCACGGGAACTCCTAGGGACAGAAAGATTGGCATTGGCTTGTCGGAACCAGGTGCACGCCTGGGCATTTCACACATACCATTTCATTTGACTGACATACCAACCCAATGAGAAAACTAAGGACCAAGGAGGTTAAAAAACTTGTCCAAGCTCACATAGTGAAAGACATTTCCAGGCATGGTGGCACACTTCTGTAGTGCCAGTTACTCAAGAGGCTGAGGCAAGAGGACTGCAAGTTCAAGGCCAGCTAAGTAAGACCCTATCTTGAATTTTATTAAAAGGTAGCTCAGTGGCAAAGCACTTGCCTAGGGTGTGAGAGGCCCTGGGTTCAATTCCCAACACCACAAAAAAAAAAAAAAAAAGACCAAGCCCATATTTAAACCTAATTTTGACTTCAAATAGCTTTCTCAAGCTGGGGATGTGGCTTAAGCGGTAGCGCGCTCACCTGGCATGCACGGGGCACTGGATTCAATCCTCAGCACCACATAAAAATAAAATAAAGATGTTGTGTCCACCGAAAACTAAAAAAATATTAAAAAATTCTCTCTCTCTCTCAAAAAAAATAATATCTTTCTCTCTTCACATTTTACTCCTTCCCCTGAATAATTTCTTCTTCATTAGAATTTGAATCTAATGATCTTACCCCAGGATAAGGAGGGGCTATGGGATGATCTACCACCACATTCTAGTGATCAAAGGACTTGGGATATGTCTGTCCCCTAGCAATCCACGCCTGGCAGAGACAGTCCTGGGATTCTCTGTGCTCACCATCCAGCCCTTCTCAGAAGAGGCAGCTGGTAACTGAGATGCAGACCCATAGCTGCCTCTCTTGATCAAGGCTCTGGGCCAGGTTAAAATGCAGGGGATATTTACAACTGTGACAGCCATTGCAACCTCAGCATGAATTGGTTTACAGTCCAGTGATGAAAGCAAGGTTTTTGTTGTTGTTTTGTTTTAATTTTATATATATATATATATATATATATATATATATATATATATATATATGTTGTAGATGGACACAATGCCTCTATTTTATTTATTTATTTTTATGTGGTACTCAGGATCAAACCCAGTGCCTCATACATAAGAGGCAAGCATTTTGCCACGGAGCTACAATCCCAGCCCAAAAGCAAGTTTTTAAAGGGAGGGAAAAAGACAAAAAATGGGACAGGGATGCCTATTTGTGGAGACCTTTGAAGAGAAAGGTCAGTGACGTTGTGAACATTTCCCATTCACAGCTTGCTAGCAGGACGGGAGTTAATGACGTGACCGTCCAACAGGGCTCCCCTCCAATCCATCCCAAAGCCCATGCGGGCTGAGCCCTAGCTTCCCTCTTCTGACTCTGTTTCCCCAGGTGGAGTTTGGTTAGAAGCTTGCTTATTTTCCAGGAGAGAATAAAGTGCACTCCTGCAAACAAACCCAATCTTGGATTTGAGAATGAGAGTTCCTGCTTCCCCAACATCAGTCTGAAGGATTTGCTGACTTGAGTTAGGACACAGAAAATGAAGTAGGAACCAATATGCAGCTTCAAACATGCTTAACGACATAGGATACGAACCCAGAAACTCTCCAAACCCGGCCCCTCTTCCAAGGGCAAGGTGGGTTCTGAGAATCGGGGAAGAAGCAGAGTACTTCCTCTGAGCAGAGTACTTTGCTCATGATAGAAATTAGGCCGTTTAGATCATGCCTGGAACGTGCGATTGTGATTCTAGGTCCCACTAAGGTCTTGAGTCATAAAAGTGCTCCTTATCTTTCAAAATTTGCAAGACACACAGATACTAGAAGAAAAGAGAACACGCCCTTCACAGATGTCACTGCTGGATGTTGAAATGACTCCATGGAGGCATCTCTGCTGGTGCCTGAGCTCTGAGCAGTCCTTAAATCTCTCATTTTGAGATATACACAAGAGGCATCCTCAGGACTCTTAGGCTGTCTCCCTCCACCCTCAGTTCTCACATACACCCCACCCCCACGCCACACAAGTGAGTTTGACTCAGTAACCACACATTTGAGGAAAACATATGTATAAATTTACTATTCGCTTAGTGGTAGCTAGGTAAAATCGCAGGCATAATGATAAAAAAGGAAATAATCAACTTTGCAGGGCTCAGCTTCAGACCCAAGCCTGTAAAGGAAAAGAGGGGCTCAGACGCCTCAGGGACCAGAAAGTAACACAAATAAACACATCAGGCCAGGGACAGAGTAGAAGGCTTACTCGGAGAGTGAACCTCTACCGAGCTCCAAATGATTGTCCTATTTTGAAAACGCAGTTCAGATTCGCCACGCCTTCTGATTGTCCAAGAGAAGCTGGAAATTCTGATTTTTATGTGAAACCTCTGGATTCTTAGAGGGTGGCTCCATTTTCTTGAAAACACTAAGTGAGCGAAATGGAGCTGACAGCCCACTCTGCTGTACAGGTGGCGGAAAGGCATGTCCCCTAACCCTGGTATGAGAATACCATTCTCCAGCCACCATCTGCCTGTTGCAACAGAGGCATCCACGATGGGGTGCTTCTGCTTCAGTCTATACACATGGCGGGACCCCCCCGAGACCTGGAGAACAACTAACTCTAGAGGGAAAAGTGAAAGGCTCAGCTAAGCCACCCAGGATAGCAGCAGATTGGCCCTCGTGACCACCTGCTTTCCTACAGGACTAAATGGCCGACTGTTCCTGTAGGAAGCCTTCCGGGCCTGGGAGGCTTTTATCTGGCTCAGAAGCCAGGGCAGCCTCTCGAAGGACTTCCAGATGCTCCTCAGCAGCTGACAGTGACTGGTCAATCCAATCCAGGCCTCCAGTCAGATGACAGGCATTTCTGGTCACCAGCACCAGATGACTGACAGACAGGAGCAAGGCAGTCGTCCTAGGAAAAACAAACCAACAGGATCAGGTTTCCTAAGAAATGAGAAAATTCACATAGAATCCCAAACAGACACACTCTAGACCAGTGTTCCCCGAGAGGCTGGTGGGTGTGGAACTGAATGGTTCCATGCTCAACAGATTTAGGTTAACAAGGTTAACGGGGAGCCTATCTCAGAGCCTTTGATGTACTAGATTATATCGTCCCTACAGTAAAGGGGAACAGTTAAACACCATGTCCCTGAATGCACCCTTTCTGTTCCCAAAACCTTAGGAAGTTAAGGAGAAGGACCAATGAGAGCAAGCCTGGGCTGGAAAGCCCAGATCCATATTATCTTGAAGGACTCCAGCTTTCTCTCATGCATGCTGGGAACGAGGGCGAGTTACTGTTATCTGTAGAATGCTACTTTCTTGCAGGTACACAAGGACAGTTGCTCCTTGGGATGCTGGTCACCCAAGCAAAGTAAGCAAGCTCATGCTGATGATGTCACTGCTTCTGCAGCCTAACAGATAAAGCCCCTCTGTCAATGGTGACTGGCACAGAAGTAAAGGCACTATGGAAAGGATATGTGTCACTCATCCAGCCAGCTGCCACTGGACAAAAGATTGTGAGGAGAGGGGGTGCCGCATGGCAAAGCACCATGAGGATCCTAGGTGCTATCTGTCAGCCTGCGCAACTGAACTCTTCTGGATGCAGTCTCTGAGCTCCTGTGAGCTCTCCCCAATAAACCACATCTCCCATGCTGTCTCTGGGCATTTTGTGGGGGGGCCTGTCTGCAACTTCCCCACTTCCCTGGCACTACTGGGCTGTGGACAAGACCCTGATAGAGATCCAGGGAAGACTGTGATATGTGTGTCTCACAGGCATTGCAGAGCATGGAAGCCACTCTCTGCAGCACACCTATGAACATCTCCCAGAAAAGCATTTCGTGAAACAGGCCAGATCTGGCCAACTGAGTGACCACATTTTCCAAGTGCCGCTCATCTAAAGACAGGATTTAAATACCCCAACCTTGAGCACCTCTTATTGATCACCAATCAGTAAGACTCAGTTCTCATTTACCCAAACGTTTTTTGTGTTTGTTTGTTTTTAAATATTTTTTAGTTGTTAATAGATCTTTTATTTATTTATATGCAATGCTGAGGATCAAACTCAGGGGCTCACACATGCCAGGCAAGCGCTCTACCACTGAGCCATGACTTGAGCCCTTTACCCAAACTCTTAAAAAATTATAATAATAATAACTAAAAATCAAATTGAGGAGTTTTTCTTTTTTGTGGTTTTTTTTTTCTTTTTTTTAGCATTGAAAGAGTCATTGTAAGACACCTTTTATATATTGAGTGTGCCTGCTGCATTTCGGAATGTGCTGAAGATTACTAATCCGTGGTCAAATCTAGGCTGCAGCAGGAACGAGGCAGAGAAAAGCTGAAGTATCATGGTGCCCTGTGTGCCCAGCAACCTCACACGAGTGTCCATGAAATATAAATCAAGAGTAAAGAATTCTTTAAAGGAGTCTACATCTGGTATAAGAGCATAGAATTTCATAAAGCTATGTTCCCTGTGTATACAGGGAAAGGTCAGGAAAGAAGGGTTTCTGGGTACCCAGTGGAAGGTGTGCACCCCTGCAGCTGACCTGTCACCTCTGCTCCCCAGCTCTGCTCAACCAGGCCCACAGGGCAGCACTCTCAGCTAGGTGTGTCTGCTTCTGGAGTCCAAAGATCAGAGGGAGCAGTAGGGGATGAAGGGAGGGAAGGCCGGGTGGAACGCAGCCCCGCCGGATGTGTAGTCATGAAAATTCCAAACCTAAGACTGGCTCTTTCTCCTGCGGGGTTTCTGGAAGATGACTGTATCTACCACCCAGCCAGCCTCCGCTCCACTTGGCTAACCATTTGAACAGAAGTGAATGTACCCCAACGTGGGTGCGGCCTTGGGAACCCAGCAGAATAGCCCTCCCTAAACAACCCAACCGGTCAACCTCTCAGAGCTGATACAGGTGAACCTCAGCGGGAAATGCCGAGCCAGCCCCCAACCCCTCTCACCGTGCATCCAGGAGCTTGGGGTCCAGCGGAGGGTACATGGACTTTACGACATCGTCCACTCTGAGGGGAGACAAAAGTCAAATATTTCACTTTATTTCCTTTTCTCCTTCTCCCCTGTCTGCTGCTATTCCAGGCCCACTCAGTGGTTCCTTCCCTCCTGCTTCTGCATTCTCCTATCTCCTGACACTGGGAGGAAGTAGAATTAGGGAGCACTCTACTTCCCAGATGGTCTGAGTTTGCAGTATTTTAACTTTCAGAGGCATTTATTACTTTTGTGTTTGGGGCAGAGTGTGGGAGATGTGGCTTCAGGCAATTACACAGAACACTAAAAAACAAAGTCACCAGTTTAATTTGAGTGCAAACGCTCCATTGCTTTTCTTTTACCACGTGGTTCAATCCATGGCTAAGTTTTTAAAATCAGGTTCTGATTTGTGGGGCACAAGGTTTTGCACCCTCTCCCAGCCACTGCCCCTAGCTTCTTACTGGGTTAATTTTGAGGATGGTAAAGGGCTGGTTCCTGGTGATTTACCAGAGGTCTCTTGGCAACACAGAAAGCAAGGTCCCTGGAACTCAGGGAATGGCCAACTGACAGAGTTGGGTCACTGCTGGGATGAGTCACGTCCACATACCAGCCACCAGATGGCGACACAAACTTAGTACAGCCCTTTGCTCTAAGAAAAGGACTTTTTTCTTTGCAAAAGAGAACCCAAAGGAGGGGGTGTAGTTGTTGACTGCAGTCTGCTGGTTGCCTCCCACGTGGGATTCTGCAGACTGCCTGGAATCTGGGAGGTCTGAATGCTGTGGTTCACCTCCCACCCCATCCTGGAGGTTGTTGGCTGGGCCGTGCATGGGGGCAGTGAGGTCCACTGTGGCAACAAGGAAGGGGTCCCCAGGGCAGACACAGGCTGGACACAGGGCATGGTCAGGAGGTCACTGGAGACAGAGGTGTGGGCACCATTGGGAAAGGCACTTGCTGGCTTCAGCAGCACCTGGGAGGGTGGAGTAGCAAGAAAAGGAGCCGGAGCAGCCACCACAGAGCTGCAGAACAGGCTGTGGAGACCCGTCTCATCACTGGGCTGCTGAAAAGGGCTGGCAGCCAGGCATGCTGGGGATGGCGATCGCAGGTGACCATCTTGACCTGGGAGTCCCTCTATCTAAGCCCTCCTGGCTGCCAGGTAATATTGGGATGCTTCTTATCAGAGCCCAACCCTGCGGTCTCCCTCGGCTTCTCTCATGAAGTACGGAGACTTCAAGGCCACCCATCTCTCACCTGGGGCTGATCCGCTTGGCCACCACGATGATGTCGCTGACACTGGCAGAAGTCTTCATCTTGGACCCAGAGCCCATCGTCATGGCAACGAGTTTTTCCGTCAGAGTGTGACAAATCTAATGTGGCAGGGAGGACAGAAGTGATGAGGAGCGGCTAGTCCCCTCCAAGGACTTCCGCCATCCCCACAAGACAAAATATGCCCCCCCCGGGGTGCCACCACACAGCTGAACCCCTCCCCTAGCGACGGAGTTTAAGTGAGCAGCTCACAGAGGGCAGAGGAGATGGGTGGTGGGGAACCTCAGAGCAAGGGGGTGCTTCAGCTCAGAGGAGTCTAAGCTGAAATAATCCCTCTAATAAAAATCATGTGCTCTGATTTCACCTTCTCACTTAGGGGGAAAAGCCTGCTTTCTCTGTCTATGCCTCCACCTCATGCTTTAGTCTTCCAAAAGAGGAATAGCTCCGGCGAAGCGCCCGCACCAACAGGGCTGGACAGAGGGCGATTGTTCCCTCTAAGCACATTCTCCAATAAGGGCGCAGAATTCAACAATTTTCGAGGGTGATGTATCATTTGCAGGTTTGTCGAGATGATGATGGAAGAAGCAGAGGAAAGGCAAATCCATGACACAAGGATGTTTTTATCATCCACCTTCAGTGCCAGCCACCCCCAAAGCTCAGTGCCCTCCCCGTCTCCCCCAGGTGAGGGCTGGATCGGCCTCTATCCCTGCAAAGAAGTTCCGTTGCCTGCCTTGGACTTGGGACTGGAAAATAAGGAGAAAAAGAAGCCCAAGGACCCAGTGGGAAAGGAGCCCAGTCCCCTCCCTCAAACTCCAGCCACAGGGATTCAAAGGCAGGTGACCAAGAAAAGGGACTTGAGATCCCAAGAGGAGGACTAGAAGCCCTTTCCTTTGATCTGGCGTCCTCCCTGGGTCCTCCAATATACCCAGTCTAATAAGGCTCCTTCCAGCTAATTCATCTCCCACCACAGGTGCCATTTATCCTCCTCCTCTGACAGGTGCGGGCTCGGGCACGAGCCAGGGCACGAGCTGGGACAAGGAAAATGTGATATGGCTTCACTGCTCCCGTCATTATACCTGGCTATCCGTATCTACAATTCTGTCTCTAGCTAAAGTCATATTTTATACACCCAAAGAGCTTCCTAGAATTACATAATAAGCCCAGGCTTTGAGGCAACCATTTCCTGCTAGGCTTTCTTTGTCCCAAAAGAGACAGCAAGAGATGTATCATTTGCATGAGGTGGGATAAAGGACTTCTTGATATCTTATATTGAAAGACACTGGAGAAAAGACAAAATGATCTCTTTTGAAATTTCAAATAATAACTAGGCAAAGAGACAAAGAGAGAGGGTTACTGAAGTGAAGGAACTCACATTTGTAATTGGCCAAATATTTGAGCATTATTATGATGATATTAGGTAGGATGGTATCAGACAAGAATTGGGGAGGAAAATGCTGGAACTATAAAATTTACCTAAAATGAAAAATTGGATACAATCTTCCAAAGGATTCAGACACTCAAAGGAAAAATTCAGGCTGAGATATAGCTTCGAGGTAGAGGGCTTCCCTTGCAAGAATGAGTCCTTGGGTTCCATTCCTGGCACCACAAGAACAAAAAGAAAGAAAAAAAAAATTCTTCCTACAGGTTGAAGAACTCACGGATTTTTTTCCCCCCTTTGTTCCAGGGATTGACCTCAGAGGTGATTAACCACTGAGCCACATCCCCAGCCCATTTTGAGACAGGGTTCCACTAAGTTGCTGAGGCTGGCTTTGAACTTGCAATCCTCCTGCCTCAGCCTCCTAGCCACTGGGATTACAGGTGTGCAATGATGCTCCTGGCATTATGTGGATTTTTAAACACTGACTGTCCATTTGACTGACTACTGTTACAGCCAAATTCAGTTAGTGAAGACTTTCTAATCACCGAAGTCCATATTCAGAATGGCACCGGCCGTATAGGCTGGAGCTCTCTGATAAGTGTGTGCTCAGAGAGAGGCCAGAACCTGCTTTCCCTCGGCAGCCGTGTGGACTCGGGTGCGTGACTTTCCCCTAGGCTGGTAAAAGCGTGGCTCCTGCCCACCTAGGCTGTCTTTCCCCCTGTGGGAAGAGGACCAGATGAAATAAAACCCATAAAGGGCCTTGAGAATCCTAAAGCAAAACAGACTGAACAAGCAAGAGTGGAAATGCCAAGTGCAGAGTAAAGGAAGGACCCTGGCAGAGGTTCAGGGCGCTTGCTGAGGTCCTTTCCAACTGTCTGTGCCTGGGGTGCACTGGGGACTCCCTGACGTCACAGGGAAATCGGAGTATTACCTTCAGGATGGCAATGCAGTGGGACATGAGACCCCTGGAAGGACAAGAAGAAGATGTCATTGCTTATGTAGAGAGCCCACCTCCCTTCCAGCTACCACCTCTGTCCCTCGCCCAGCACTGACCGGTGGGCACAGGGTTCACCACCTCAGAGCAGATGCATCAGTGCTAAAACAGACAAGCCCCTAGCCCTTCCCTTCCCTCCCACCCCCCGCCACCCCACCTGGTCCTCCCACTGGCTCTACAGACTGTCTATCAAGGCACGCTTTCCTAACTCTGCCCTCGGGTGGACTCTTCCCTCTGTCCAACAAGACCTTCCCCTTAGGCTTATCCTGGTGAGCTCCTTCCCATCCTTCTCTCCCAAGTCAAAAGGCTCCCCTCTGTGGCATCCTTCAGGAAAGCCACCTGGGCCTCCCCACTGCAGGCAAACCTAGACACTGCCTCCTCTGTGTGCCCACTGCACCACCCGCAGAGATGACCTTCAGTTTCTACGGTAGCGTATTCAGGACGGTAGCTAGCGTATTCAGGACGGTTCCATCTCCCTGCTATTTGAATCCCTGCAGGACCAACCCCGGGGCCCTACACATAATGCCCCATGACCACGTGCCCAGGGAAGGGATGACCAAAGGGATAAAGGAAAGAAACCTCAGAGACGCCTGCTGGATAGAAAGTGCCCGAGGGATACTGGGGACCAACGCTTCTTCCCTGGAGGCTGACTGTCAAATTCGTGGCACCCCAATATAACCCGAGCACCTGGGGGTGACTTATAACAATCTCTGCCACACATCTGAGAGCCTGAGGGTTCAGGTCTACCAAACGGGAGGAGAGAGCAAGGACAGATGCCCTATTCTGATTTCTCCCGACGTCAAGGGCAGGGCAAGGGTAGCCAGTGACAGAAGCAAAGGTCCCGGGCCTTACGAAGCATCTTCAATCCAGTCTTCATTCTCCAGAATGGCCTCGATGTGGGGGTTGGTGATGACGACGTCATCCAGCTCTAACTCTGAGGGCTCCGACTGGGTCTCCATGGCTCCGATGAGGTCCACGATGGGCCTGGAAGGGAAGGCCCCGTTACGGTCGTGGCCATGAGGTGAGCAGTTGGCTCCACCACACACTCCCTACCATTGTCATCTGGCCAGCCTCACAGAGGTCTGAAAAGTAGTGAGTCCACCCCATTACGGACTAGAAACTCTAAACTTGTGAGCCAAAATAACCCTTTTTCTCTTTATAAGTTAAATAGCTCAGTTATTTTCTTATAGTGA
The DNA here is from genome assembly GCF_048772815.1 of Callospermophilus lateralis. Taxonomy (NCBI): domain Eukaryota; kingdom Metazoa; phylum Chordata; class Mammalia; order Rodentia; family Sciuridae; genus Callospermophilus; species Callospermophilus lateralis. Next base: position 39,263,635 of record NC_135315.1, read on the forward strand.
TGGGAAACTGACTAATACACCCACATACCCACCCAAAGGATAAAGGGGATAACTTAGAGCAGCATCCTGTGATCCTAAATCCAAACCCAACCCTAAAGGAAACACAGCTGAGCATAGAGCATCTGGCTAAATGATGAGTTAGGGAGTCAGGCCAGGGACACCAAAAATACAAGTGGACAGAAGGAGATGAGCTACTGAGAAAAAGAATAGAGCTATAATTCTATGATTATAAAAATGTTTTAGGGCTAGTCCTTCAGGACAAAATAGTATCCTTTCATTGCTCATTATCCCTTCAAGTCCATATGTCACAGACAGGCCAGAGTCCCTATTACCCAAGCCCACCTGCACCCCCTACTATGTCTGCAGAATCATTCTTAGGGACTTCCTTGCCCCCCACCAAACTCCACTCTCTCCAAGTTAGTTATCCTGGAGAAGTGAAGAGAAGGAGAGACACCTCCTCCTTTATAACGGGATCTTGAAAACCCAAGCCACCACAGCATTCTTTGCAACAGCAGACCTTTCCTAGGCCATGAAAATGGGCACTTAAAAATTATTTAACCACTGAACAGAGAAGCTGATAGAATTAAAGATAAAGGTGGAACAGAAACTAAGGGTTAGTTGCCGCGGTCCCTTAAGGACCTATCAATTAAAACATCCCTAAACTGAAAGTTGGATCTTCCTTACAAAAATCCATTTTACGCAAAATGTATCACGATGAAATCCAAAATGCAAAGAGAGAAACAGGCCTGGGCTGGGATTTAACACTTGGAAGCATCTGTTACTTAGCTGTGTGGCTGAGTGTGGGCATGTGATCTTTGTTCCCAGGGGTCTGGTTGGAGAGGGATTTGATTTGTCCCACTGCTGAGATGACCAGCTTTGTACAGATGGTTCTGCCTTTATGCTAGGTGAACATGTTCAGTGACTTTTTCAATGGCTCAGTGAACAGAGAAAGATGTGGCTCAGGATGCTGAGGGCTTAAGGAATATTCTTAAGCTCTGAGGTCTTTATTGGGCAGGACAGCATGTAGGTACCATTTCAGAGAGCAAACACTGAGCCAGAGTAGCCCAGCACCAAGCTATTTCTATTCCTCTCTTCTTCCTTCGGGGAAGCCCACCTCTCCTCCTCCACCTCCCTCCCGTGACCCACTCACTTGGAATCATACCGCTGCAGCAGATCTCGGGGCCGGCAGTAACGCTGCCTGCACACCACCACCAAGGCTGCAAAGGAAGCCAGAAAGATGGTAGCCAGCACCCCTATGGCAACAATCACCACCGTCTCCATGCTTCCCGGTAGCTCCCGACTCAGTCCCGCTCACATCTCCACACAGGCTAATGCCTGAGAGAACGCCAGGTCAGAGCAGACCTAGTGAAGAAACCAGAAAGAGAAGAGGGCTGCTGAGTCTCACCTGTCGGAAGTGGCAAATGGGAAGGAGGTAGAGTAAGGTTCCTCCAACCCATCTGCACAGATCTGAGGGATTAAAGAAACCCAAAGTGCATTATGTGACATGCCCAGATTTACCTTTCCCTTCATTAAGAGTTTGCCTCCTGAGTGAACCAAGAAGGGTTGTTTGTTTTGGTAGTGAGGACTGATCCCAGGGCCACTGAACTACATCCCTAGTTGGTTTTAATTTTTATTTTGAAACAGGGTCTCACTGAGTTGCTGAGGCTGGCTTCCAAACTTGTGATCCTCCTGCCTTGACCTCCCAAGTTGCTGGGATTACAGGCATGCACCGCTGTGCCTACTAGCTAGGATGGGTTTTTAAACCTGAGACAAAAGGAAACAATTAGCCATTAATTTTTCATATATATTTTTAAAAATGTGCATGAGAAAGCAGGGGGGAGGTGAGGGGTGTTTACTGAGGATCTCCTCTGTGCCAGGCACTTTGTGCGTTAACTCATCTAACAACGCTATGAGCTAGACATTGGTGTTCCTATTTTATAATTGGGGAAACTGAGGTTCAGGGAATTTGTCCAGATTTACATAGTCAGAAAGTAGAAAGGGAAGTGGACTTCCTCTTTCTCAGGAGGAAAGACTGTAGAAACTCTGAAAAGGGTTCTGATCATCATTTTCAGAGCTGGAAACTTACAAATGGTTTCAAAGCATCCACTGCCTATTGCCTGTTTTCCCTCAGGAGGCTCTTTCACCTCTACAGTTATGCATGGCTTAGCAAGAGGGATGAGTTCTGAGATTCTTGTCATTGTGCAAACACCACAGCTATGATATGATCTTACAGAACCACCTTTGTGCATAGGAATTCATCATTTAGTGAAATGTCGTAAAAAGGGCATGGTTGTCTTTTTATCTCCTAGGTCAAAGGAACAAGGGCATCTCATGGAAGTACCCATTTCATGTATCCATCTGCAAAAAGGGGTGCTCTGACATGGGGGGGGTCTCTGTGACCCCAGGATGCCGCATTTCTTCTATCTGCACTTGTCTGTGCATTATGTCTTAGAGGATCCAAATGCTCTTGGTTGACATTCAGTAAGCATATACTGATCATCTATAATGCACCAAGCTCTGGACTGGAATTCTGAAGATTGGAGATTAAAACAGAGAGAGTGAGGCCAGTCTTAAGGGGCTGATGGGAAAGGTGAGAAAGTTAGAAAAACCATTTCAACTCCATGTGCCTGGGCTAGGGGCAGAAGCACCTAGAAAAGAGAGTAACTGCATATGCAGAACATTGTTTGGGAAAGCCTTCTTCACAGGGACAAGTGATGCTTGAGCTGGATTTTGAAGGATGTGTAGGAGTTGGCGGGGGAACAAGGTGGGACCTTAGCTGGCCTAAAGTGCGAAGGAGGCCTTCTCCACCACCGCTGTTCTCTCAGAGATGTCTCTTCCATCTCTTTTTCTCTGGTTGTGGGAGGAAGGGGTACATCTCAGCGTCTGCGCGGCTTTTCCAGATATATGGTTCTGTGTAGTGTCCACCCCACGGCCATGAGCTCTTCTTCCCCCGTCCCCCCATCTCCGTCTTTATCACTGCGCGTCTGTTTTCCTCTCCACCCACTCTTTTCCCTTCAGCCTCTCCCCTGATCAGGGTTTCTTTCCTGTTCTCGCCCCTGCCCCCCCAGGCCTCCCAGAGCTTCTGGGTTTCCTCTCTTTCTGTGTGTCGGGAGTTTGTTCCTCCGAGTGTGTCTGAGTTCCTGGGCTGTCCCTGCCTTTCTCTGATTGGTTTGTGCGGGCATTTCTTTGTGCGCTTTCCTTTCTCGGTGTATTCTCGATTTCTTGCAAGTTTCCCGCCAGCCCCGCTTCCCCCTCTTCGAGGTCTAAGCCCAGGAGGTTAAGCAGCCCCAAGACCCTCTCTTTCCCCTGCCGGGCCACCCCACCCCCACCCCAGCTCCCACTCCAACACCCCAGAGTTGGGACCCCGACGGGCATGGAGCGCGCGGCGCGGGGGTCGGACCGCAATCGAGCGCGCAGTTCCAACTTTCTGGCCCAACTTGTGCGCCCCGCGGGACAGGGACAAAGAGGCGGCGCCCCTCCCCCCGGCCGCAGCTGCCCGCGCCCCCGCCGCGCCCCCCGGACCCTCCCCACCCGGTGGGCTCCTCACGGGACCCTCCAGCTGCCGGTCCCCGAGGGAGCCCCGGCACGAGCGCTCACCCACCTGCGGCTGCGGCTCCCCGCGCGCCCGGTGCCTCCCGCGCCCCGCCGATGGCGAAGTCCGGGCGCCGGCCCGGGACGGCCCTGCAGCGGGGCATGCCGGGAAGCCGCGGGCGGCGGAGGGACCCAGATGCCCTCCCCCCGGCCGCGCATCCAAATCCCCCGCTGCCAGGCGCCGCCGTCCCCGCCAGGCCCCCAGGCGGCCCGGGGGTTGGGGTGGCGGGATCGGGGCAGCTGGGAGGCAGACACTAGAGATCCCACGAAGGTTCCTCGTGCCCCCGAGGAGGCCGGGCCGGGGGCAGATGGAGGGAGGGTCCCTGACTCCCGCGCCCACCCGGTCCTGGCTGGCCATCCAGTGGAGGTTGGGGAGCACCCACCGTTTCCACAGTGCGACTGGTCACTGATTGAGGCTTTTTACTGTCTGCTGCAAACTGATTGAACCACTCACTCACTAGCTGTGGGCAACTTATTTTTCTATGCTTTGGTTAGTTCCTTTGCTTGTAAGTGTCTGAGTTGGTATCGGGGTCAATGACACAAAGCGCTCGGTGCATTGAAGAGTGCCTGGTCCAGAGGAGATAATGAATCAGTAGCCTGATACAGGCAGGTCAGGGACAAGAAGACCTTCCCCAAGCCAGGACTCCAGCGGGCAATCCTGTCCCTGATCCCACAGTACTCCACCTTACTGCAATGGGGGACCACTTCCTTCCTAGGGACACAGCTCTGTTCTGGCTAACAGTCATCCCTTGGCCATCCTTCAGGCCTAAAGATGTTGACCCCAGGTGGTACAAGTTGTGCTTGGAAGGTTGGAGCCCCCCAGAGGCCCTGGAAGCCTGGTGAGTGCTGTTTTCCCAGGAATTCCCAGAGTCCAGGGTGCCAGAGGCATGACCTAGGAGAAAAATGGGCTCCAGATGGCAGTATCCCTGACCTTTCTCAGGACAAGGCAGAGCCAGAGTAGGCTGACTAAAAGCATGGGCAGGTTCCTAGTGTTCAGGTCTTAGGTCACCAGTGACAAGTACCAAGAATGCAGATTAGTTCCCAGGCAGCTTCTTGCAGCATCTGCAAATCTGTAGCCTCCAGGCCACACCCAGCCCTTGAAAGTATTTCTTTGACTCATGTTTTTTAAAATTCAAATTCATTGCCAACATTTTTGAAAATCAAGAATTCCACTTAGAATTCTAGGTTTTCAGCTTCTCTGAAAAATTTATCAAGTCTCCCAAAACACATTCTGCCGGCTGTAGGAGAAGAGCTATTGCTGTCCCAGGCTTGCTCTCTGGTCCCTGGCCGTCCTCACTGCCCAAACAACATAAGCACATTCATTCACACCCTATTTGCCTGGTCCTGTGGACAGCTGGGTTTCCCCATCACTGGTACTCAGGAAAGAGAAGGCTGAAGGGTTTTCATGAGAAAACTGCTGAGCCTGACTTCTGTGTAGGGAAAATGGATTTACTGTAAAACAGCAAACATTGGAAAGAGTGACTGGGGACAGTCAGCGTCTCCATTTTTAGGAGATTCTTAAGCTGTTTCTAGTTGTCTTGGGTGGTTAGACATTCGATGGTGTTAAGGGATGAAGCCAAACCACAAGATCTTTCGTGGCCTCTTCCATGTCTGGGGCTCCAACACTGTACAAGTGATGTAAAAGGAAGCTTTAGCCCCGAGGAGTTTATAACACAAATAGAAACGATGTGTACGACTAAAAAACAAATTATATAAACAAGTGAATAATAGCTCAGTTGCTGCCTGGAGCTGACAGCATTCATGCCCCAACAAAACAACCCGCTGCCCAGCTGCCAGCAGAACAGGGTTGCAGAAAGGTTGTGCCAGGTGCCCTTTCCTAACCAACTGTCTCCCATGTTCTAGCAACTCCCACCACCCCAGTCCCCTTGAAACCTCTCTGGATTAATTGGAGATCTTGTGAGATACTCAGTTTTCTTATTTGTAAACAACAGGAACTATTGCCCACATGAACAGGGACTTATGGACAGAGCATGGGGTGCCCACAGAATCATCAGGAAATGGAAGACACAGGTTAGGAAGTGGGGCTGAGTATCGCTGCCCTAAAATGACCCTCTTTCCAACATTATCCTTCAACTCCAGATTCTGAGTACTGGATAGGACCCGACCTTTCCTGCCCCCACAGTGGGAGGTGAGGTACAGGCACTGTCCTGCCAGAAAATATAGCTAAAGGCAAGGTAGTTACCCCCAAATAGGTAAGAGGGATAGTTTCCAGATTGCTCCCCAAAATTCAAACACACTACTTATGGTCTCTTATTACCAAGTCTAAACATCAGACAGAGACACTAGGGTCCCCAAATCCAGAGCCGAACCTGGTGATTAGGGGGAAGCCAGAAGATTGGAAATGGTGCAGATCATGAGAAGAGGGAAGAGGCTGGACTCCTGGATGGTGGGTACAAGCTCCTGCTTCACCCAGGAAAGCAGTGGACATTTATGGGCACCTACTGTGTATGTGTTAGACATTGATTAGGCATCTGATGCACCTCATGTCTTTTGATCCTCTCACCAACCTTGAGAAGTCAGTATGATTATGTTTATAAGGGACAAAAGAGCCTCCAGGGTAAGGCAACTTGCCAGCTATCCAGAGTAGGACAGGGAGTGGAACTCAACACCCCCTGGCCCAGACCACCAAGCCAGGAACCTGATAGCTCTTCCAACAACCTGGGTATTGGAACAGAGCAGGTTGTCAGCTGCAACAGATAGAGCCAGACTCTCCTCAACACACTCCATCCTTACAAATGCACTTACTCTGGTCCTGGGTAGGAGCTAGGTACTGTTTTTCCTGCAGTAAATCTACTTTACTAGGCCCACCTCGACATACTTTTGCTTTGTTTTTTCTTCTGGTAGCAGCTGCATCATCGTGTCAAGGTCACGAGTAGCTCCTGGGTGATTCTTTTGGCAGCACCTCGTGCTGTGCTTTTTACTAATAATAAGCGGTGCCAGCATTGCTTGGCTGTCTGGATACCCATGCTCATGCACTCAGAGAAGCTGAGTATCAAGGCAGAGGTGGAAAAGGAGTGGCACAGACAGGTGTCAATCACCTGCCTTCCCCTCCACCCCCAGCTCATGTCTCTGGGCAGCAGCTCCTTCCTTCTACTCAGATAGCACTAGTCTGGCCCAACAAACCCCATCCTGTCTCAATGCTAAAAGCTTCTGGCATTGTCTATAATCCACACTAAACCCTCAGCAAAACAGCCTCCTTTACCCTACCAGAGGGGTGAAGAAGAACAGAAGCCTGAGTCAGAAAAAGCTGCAAATTGAGGCCTTTCCCCCCTGCTTGCTAGCTGTGTGATCTAAGATTAGTCCCTCGGTTTCTGTTCTCATCTGTAGAATGGGATAATAGCAAAGCCTATGGCCTGCAGGAGTTTTGAGGATGAAATGAGACAGCATGTCGAATGTTGGTCACATAGAAAGTGGAATGGGGTTTGCCAGTGCCCGGGGAGGGGAATGAGGAGTTACCATTGAATGAGTGCCAAGTTTCAGTTTAGGATGATTCAAGAAAGTGCTGCCAGTGAATTGTATACTTACAAGTGGTTTAAATGGTAAAGGATGTTTTGCATATTCTTTCACAGTTAAAAAGAAGTGCTCTTTATAGGATGACATAGGAAAAAAAAATGGGACCTCCTCGGTGTTTCTCAAACATGCCAAGCTCAGCCCATGTCAGGGCTCGGCTGTGCCCTCTGCCTGGAATCCTGACTCTGTCATTCCCATGACTCCCTCCCTCCCTTTGCCCAGATGTCTTCTCATGTCACCTCCACCAAGGAGCCCTCTGTAGCACCTCCCGTCCTTCATGCATCCCAGACCTGGGCACTTATGTCTACCTGACATTGCCCTGATGCACCTGTTCATTGTTTGTCTTCTTTCAGAATCTGAAGTCCTCAAGGGCAAGGATTTACTGTCTTGTTCTCTGCTGACCTCCAGTATCTGGAACAGTCTCTGGCACTTAGCACGTGCTCAGTAAGCACTTGTGCAAGGAATGAAAATAAAGCTGAGCCATCTGCACTTGGCTTTCTACCGTGGAGATGTGGAGACGGAGATAGGAACTCTAGACCCTCGCCCAGCCCTGGTAGCCTGCTGAGTGTGGCAGGAGAGGAAAGCCCTGGGAAACTCTCAGAGAGGGGGAGGCACCAGCATAGGAAAGAGAAGGAAGGCTGACCTGAATTAAAGGATCCTGATTGTAAATCCCTGATTTGACTCTGAGTCCATGCTTGTTTGAAGTGCTGCTCGGGGCCCTTTTATGGACTAGTGAATGGTTTTCCAAGGAAAGTGACGCCAGCTAGGGAAGGGTTTGTGTACCCAGATCAGGGCTTCTCTGAGCTGTGGGTGTGGACAGAACCCTTGCAGGAGCGGAAAGCCAGCAAACACTCAGGACTGCTAGGGCTTCCTGGAGCAAGGGGCAGGAGCAGGAAGCAGGGAGAAAGTGAGGGTTGGGAGCTAGCTGCAGGCCTGAGCCAGGATCCCCAGGGGCATACAGGCTGAGTTTGCATTTCCTCTCAGTTAAGGCAGCTGAACCAAAGCACAGAGACCCTCAACAGGGATTTCCCCAGGGGACATTAGGGCATGTGCACCCAGGCCATAGGGGACATGGCAAAGACATCTAAAATCTTCAAGAGACTTTTCCAAAAGCACTCTATAGAGATTGTACAACCTTCCTTTCCATTTTAGTATTTTACCACATGCCTCTTTGGAGCAAATGAAAAAATCTCTCTTGCTCTAAATATTTAGGAAGTGATGGGTAGATATACATAAGGGGAAACAGCACCTCACATTTTATTTAATGTAGCTGAAGTTGGTTTAAGAATGGGTTTAATGCTCTAAATAAAATCATTTGCATTTCTGGCTTTAAATGTGATCCAAAAGCATCTCTTCCCTTTAATGTTTCAGCATCATCATATTCATTTATGATCACTGCCATTTTTCAAACTTTATATATGTCAAGTACTGTGCTGGACACGCTACCTAGACTACATAATTATTACAATAATTTCTTCTAATTGATCATTCTATTGTTAATAATAGATTATCCTCCCTGACCCAGAAGTTATATACATTTCTACAGCTAGTAAGTGATAATCTGGGATTCAAACTAGAATTATCTGTCTGAACAGCTGCGCTATGTACCAGGTACGGTGGCACATACCTGTAATCCCAACAACTCAGGAGGCTGGGGCAGGAGGATCAAAAGTTTGAGGCCAGCCCCAGCAACTTAGCAAGAAGACCATGTCTCAAAATTAAAAAAAAAAATAGAAAGGGCTTTGGATGGAGCTCAGTGGTAAAATGCCCCTGGCTTCAATCCTCAGTGCCCGAAAAAAGTGGGGGGCAGAGGGAGCTGTGCTATATGGTGTCACCAAGTGTCTACTTCAATGCTTGATCCATAGTTTATGTCCCAAATAACTAGCTTTGGATGACCTGAATTAATGCATTTTCAAGATAACATTCACTGAGTGTCTACTCTATTCCAGATGCTTCTTAGATGGTACCCTGTTTAATCATCTTAACAGCTCTGAGAAGGAGGGATTACCGCACTTCACCCAGGGGGACACTAAGTACCCAGGAGGGTCAAGGACCTACCAGAGGTGCCACAGCTAGTCACTGGCAGAGCTGGGATGTGAAGCCAAGTTTGTGGGACTCCAAGTCCTGCATGCTTCTTTTTCAACTACCTCCCGACCTGCTCTCTTAGTTTTTGAAAGGACATCAGCTATGGCCTTCCCTCTAGTAGATCGCGTTGCTATGAAGTTATTTCTTTCTCCTTAAAGTTTATGAAATATGCTTTGGTGTAAATATCATGCTTTAAACATTAAATAATCATGCCAGAACCATAAAAGTTGTTGAGATTAAAAAAAAAAAAGAGGGGGTGGGGGTGCTGCAAAAAAGGGCAAGCTGTTCTATTATGGTCCTCTTTGTATTGCCCTTGGGCAGAACAGCCTCACACTAAGAGGCACCTGGTTCTTTGGCCCAGAAGTTCAGCCAGCTATGACAAGTGACAGGAACCTGTGATGGGGAGAAAGCTGTGATTCTCTCTGGACTAAGCTGTTGCGTTCCCGTTGCCAAAAAACACTCAGGGTCACTCCAGGGGAACTGGGCTGCACGAAATAACCACACAAGAGGCAGAGATACCTTTCTGTTTGGGGGTCCTGTGATGGCTTCTCTGACCTTAAGGGTCCTCAGAGAGAGAGAGAGAGAGAGAGAGAGAGAGAGAGAGAGAGCATGCACTGACCCCTTTTATTGAGGAGAAGCCATTCAAATGAGGCAAGGGATCAGGTCTCAGGGGGCTGAGCCTAGCTTCCTGATGTCTGCTGTCAGCAGGTTGACTGACTTCTAGGAAGGCCACACCCAAGGGCAGAGCAAGAGAAGGGGACATACAAAGGGCGTTTCCATGGAACATTCTATCCTATCCCAAACAGGGCAGAGGGTAATATCACTAAGGAACAGGTGAGCACAGCTCGACCCATGGAGCTGCAGGAAGGCGCCCTACGCATGAAGATACATTTGTTACATTTTTACTACTCTCAAGATTGGGGCTACCCTCTACAGCCACTTGAAGGTGGCCAGATCACTGGAAGTGACCGACAGTGCCTCAAACCAATCAGGAGAGGAAAATGCTGGTCACACGACATGGCGGCCTCCCACACTAAGCCAGATCCTAGTACGTGGGTCAAGCAGAGCCAGGGACAATAGGACCTTCTTTGATCACAAAGGACAGTCAACTCTTGGGAGGTGGTGGAGAGGAGGGCAATTTCCCAGGACCACTGTGGGCTAGAAGATGTTGGTGTCACTACCTGGTATTTGTCTGAACCTGGGCAGGGTTTTGCAGGATCTGTCCCAGGAGAGCAGGGAACTGGCTGAGAAGTGCAGGTCTGAGCTCTGGAGCTAACAGCCTTCGGGGTCTAGGTGGTCCCCTTCTCCCAACTCACTCTATCGCTTTAGAATGCCCAGGGCCAGTGGGACCGAATGCTGAGGGACAGCTGCGGGGAGAAGGAGAAGCTTGAACACCCCCCAAGTGGAACAGGGCAACCCACCTCCTGGTTTCATGACCTACGGCCAAGAAGCTGCACTCCCAGCAGTGGCCACTGGGTGTCACCCCTGCTTCTTAGGCAAGTGCTCTGTTCTGTTCCCTAATGACAAAGAATGGTGCAGAGAGAGAATTTTCTTTTTGGAGGCGCAGCATACAGGCCTTCTGTACCTCCCATGAGTTCCTGGAAGATCCCTCTCCCCTCACGCCTGGGCCTTCCTGGCTGGCCTGGATTGCACGGTTGATCACAGAGTTTCTCCCCTGCTCTTCTTTCTGTCCCAAACTCTGCCTTCTCCAGTCAGCACCGCAGCTTGGGATCAGGGAAACTCACACAGAGTGGCACCGCTTTCCATTTCTGATCAAAAACCTAAAACAGACTCACATTCGGGGTCAGCTACCTATCCAGAGGTGTCCAGGGCTCACTCTCCAACTCCTTTATACAACGACTTCGTATCCAATCCTCAGGCCTCCATGCCCCAACCTCACTTTCATTAGTTTTCATTCAAAACAGAAAAGAGAAATAGGTCCTCACTTCTTCTCATTACCAAACTCCCAACTGACCAACGCCTGTGTCCATCTTCTTCTCTTCCACTTCTGCCCTGGGTTCCTAGTGGTCCTGGGTCCTTAAGCTCTCTCAACTTTCCTCTGGACGAGGCATCTCCCTCTATCCTGGAGAATTCCCATTAACAGACAACTAAGCTCTCATTTTAAAAATTTCTCTTTATTCCAAGTGACTCTCTGCAGACCAGCCGGTGTCTGGTTTTTTGTTTTGTTTTGTTTTAACCACTGAGCCACATCCCCAGCCCCTTTTTAATTTTATTTAGGGACAGAGTCTCGCTGAATTGCTTAGGGCCTCGCTAAGTTGCTGAGCTGGCTTTGAACTCAGGATCCTCCTGCCTCAGCCTCCTGAGCTGCTGGGATTACAGGGGTGCGCCACCGTCTGTTCTCTTTCAGTACTACATTTCTCCTTTTGCTTCAATACCATCAAAACCTGTCTCCATTAAGTACCTCCTATTGTCAGATCTGGCTGATACCCACCTTGCTCCACAGGGGTGACTTCTTAAGGTCACCTTAATCTCCTTATCACCAGATGCGATGGGCATAAATATTTTATTTTAACTTTGTCCCCCTCGCCCCCCCCCCCCGCACATGCACCACGACTGCGCACAATGTGCTTCCCTCTTGTCTTCCACAACACCCTCTTCCTGTCTTAGATTTCTCTGCCTCCATTTCCTTTGCTGGTTCCTCCATTATCTGCATCTAAGCATGAGGCCCGTGTTTCTCTTTCCCTCGTTTCCTCATTTTCCTAGGTAATCTTACCCATGACTGCTGATCCCTCTCACCTTTTTATGCTGTTGCCTCACGGATTTGTATCTTTAATCCAGTCCTATTTGACATCTCACTTGCATCTTCCATGGGTATTTCAACATGAGCATGTCCAGAGGGGGGTTTTCCATTTCTCTTCCCCACCCCCAACGCCCGTCCTCCACTAAGCTGCTCCATCTCTGTGAGGGCACCGGTGTCATTCCATGTGGCACAGGCTCCACACCTAGGGATCAGTATTCTTTCCTTCACTTCCTCATATCTATTTCATGGCAAGTCTGATGGTCTCCATCTCCAAAACTCTTTTCAAATCTCTCACTTCTCTCCCTCCTCACTGCTATCCCACGCCTATCATCACTCTGCCAAATGGACTCCAAACATTTATAACTGATCTTCCCTTTTCTACCATGTCTTCAATCTTACCCCCAACCTCCTCATACTTGAGATTGAACCCAGGGACACTTAACTGCTGAACTATAGACCCAGCCTATCTATCTATCTATCTATCTATCTATCTATCTATCTATCTGAAGATAGTCTCGCTGCACTGCCAAAGCTGGCCTCCAACTTGAAATCCTCCTAACTCAGTCTCTCTTCAATCTGTTTTTGACCCAGCAGCAACAATAGTCTTAAAACCAAAGTCCATGATGGAAATATTCTGTATCCTAGTCTGGGTGTATATGTTAAAAACTCGTGGTGTGCTTAAGATCTGAACACTTTCCCGTGGGTTACGCCTCAACTAAATACAAAGCAAAATCAAAATACCTAAGTAAGATGCGAGTTTCCAAGTTGAAACTCACTAGCAGCTTCTCTCTGCACTCAGAGTAAAAACCCACTGCTGCAGAATCTGGCCCTGGCCTTTTGCTCCAATTTCATCCCCTATCGTACTTCCCTCTTGCTTGCTACAGCCCAGCTGCCCTGCCTTTCTTTTAGTTTCTCCAACATGCCAACAGCTATCTTGCTGGCCCCAGGGCATTTGCTCGGACTATTCCCTTAGCCCAGAACCCTTCCCATTCTTAGCATCATCTCCCTCATCTTACCTAGGTAGGCTTGTCCAGACCTCCCACATCTAAAGCCTTTCACCCGTTTAATCTCTCTGCTCTTAACTCATGGGATTATCCCACCATCATAATTGGAACTGTTTCCAATCTCAGGTTCTTGGAACCAGAGTTAAACAGACATTGGACCCAGAAAGAAATGAAGCACAGGCAAGGCTTGATGAAGGGCTTCTGCCTGGGCCAGAAAGGAGACAATTCTTGCTGGGGGGCAGGAATCCCAGGCTAACTTCAGCAAGGGACAAAGGGGTACAGCTTTTGTGGCATGTACAGGCTAGGCAGGAACATGGTCTCTGGATGTCACATGTGGAGGTGGGACTGAGCCAAGCCTCTGCTCTTCTTTATCATGTCATGCTATGTGTTGCATGTCTCATGATTGTTGTGACTCTCCACCTGGGGGTGTGCTTTCACTATGCTAATAAGGTAAAGGTAGCTGTGGGTTACTTCAGTGACTACAGATGCGTTTGCCCGTTGCTACTTTGCCTTTATCACCTGGGAAAGTCATGGGAGTCCCTGATCAGCTCATACTTTTGACAAATACTTTGTTGCATGCATACTCTTATGGGTAAGTGCTACATAGATAGTCAATGCCAGGAGTCATAAATTCAAAGAGCAAACAGATCCCATTCACTCTCCTTTTGAATTCCTACAAATCATCATAGAGATGCTTAAGAAGGTCACCTTCCCTATAGGAGTCTAAACAATGACTTTCTAAATATCCGCAATAGCCCAGCACAGTGGTGCATGCCTGCAATCCCAGGGGCTCTGGAGGCTAAAGCAGGAGGAGCACCAGTTCAAGGTCAGCCTCAGCAACTTAGCCAGGCCCTAAGCAACTTAGAAAGACTGTGTCTCTAAATAAAAACTAAAAAGGGCAGAGGATGAGGCTCAGTGGTAAAGCACCCCTGGGTTCAACCCTTGATACCAAGAAAAAAAATAAACACAAGCAATCTCTCCACACAAGTGTGGGGAAAAAGAGAACACTGTGGCCAAAGAAAATGCTTGAGGGGGACTGGGAGGGTACCGGGAGAAAGTCGGAGCTGACAGCAATCCTCACTATGCCACACTGCAAGCCTGGGCAATGCTACCCCCTTGCCAACTACCCCCTCCCTCCCTGATCTCACACCCCTCCAAGCTCTCCCCTCCCCTCCAGCACAGCAGTCTACACCCCAGCCTGGAGTGGGAGAGATGGTGGAGACACAGTGTGATGGTTTGAATTGTGTCCTCTAAGAAGACAATAGGTCAGCTCACAATGGAGGACAGGCAAGCGTGGGAAGTTAAACAGCCACAGATCAGAGAAGCACACAGGCACACCAAGCACACACAAGCATGTTGTGTCTTTTTCACACTGGAAGCTGGAGGCTAGCAACGCAAGCCCCAGAGGACAGGTGTGTCACACTGAAAATCCCGATGCCACAGGTGCTTCTCAGCACCCAGCCCTCTAATATATCCAATTTTTTGTGACAAGTCACTTCAACACCAGGGCCCTTCAGAGCAACTTCATTTATTGAAAAGCTCTTCTGAGCGGATCTCTGTTTGCTCTAAGGATCTATCTGCGGTTGACACCTCTTCTGTGGTTACAGAAAGGCGGTCTGAACATCTCTAGGCTAATTCATCCCGGTTGCCAATCATCCAGAGAGCCTGGGGCATCCAAGACTCAGCAGCAACCATGGAAGTCCAGGATGATCTGGGAGAGAAATGACACAGGGGTGGGAAGTGAAGAATCTCCATGGTCAACAATTCATGGTCTAACTCAGTGCCTAGCACGCACAGTCTAACCCAGCGCCCAGCACTCATGGCCTAACCCAGCACCCAGCACTCACTGCTCCTATGGATGCATGCACATGTGAAACAACCCAAACGGACAACGAAGGGGATGTGACAAAGAAACGAAATACTGTTTTAGTTTAAAATGCTTTTCCACACTTTTTATTTCTCATTAGTGAGCATTTTAATTTAACGGTTCCCAGTTTCCAGCCTCCCTTCCTTCCTATCGCTGCCTTCTGCCAGCTTGTTCTCCGACCCATCGGATTGCTCTTCCCTGGTGTCCCTGTTTTCCAAACTTCGTGCCACCATTGTTTTTGCAGTGCTGGGCACTGAACTCAGGGCCTTGCTCTTCCACTGAGCTACAACTCCAGCCCCTGCCACTGTTTCTCTGTCACCTCCTGACATGCTGGTGCCCAATTTCACCTTTTGGATCCTATCCCTCCTTTAGGGCTCCTTCTCTAGCCACCTCCCACTTATCTGTAGCCCACTCATCCTTATGGAGTCCCTCCTCCCACTGAGGACCTTGACACTCTGCCCTCTGGGCCTATATCACCGCTGCCCTAGGTCACTAGTATTCTGAAGTTAGAGAGACAGCGAAAGTATCAGAGGGAACCCACTCTATCATCCACCAGCCCTCCAATCCCATCTCTGCCTGGACATGGGACATCACCAGGTGAGTCCCATGCTCACCCTGACCTCAGTTTCTCTTTGTGAGAGGAAAGATTTGAAGAGGGATTCAAAAATGTGTCTCCTGGTTCTCATAATTTAGAAACCTTCCCTCAACAGTGCTTCCTGCTGCAGGGTGGTGAGCTTCCTTATGATAGAGACCTCATGGCTCTCGTTGGAGTTCCTGCAGCAGACCTGGCTTGCACGTCGACACTCAATACATTTTACCCAACCAATATCTTGTTGTATCCTGGCAGGGCCCTGGGACGCTGACTCTAGGCACAGACCCAAGTCACTGGAGGTGTGAGGAAGCAGAATGGCCTTCCAGGACCACACAGTTAAAGACAGGCCAAGGAAAGCCTAGTTATTAGAAGGAAATATCTAAGAAACACCAGAGGAATGGTTAAGGCAAGTTCTTCCATGGACAGATCCAGACCAATGCAAGCTAAACAGCATGTGTTGATCCTTAACCGGAGGCAACTGTGCCCCCCAAGAGACGTTTAGTAATGTCTGTGGACATCTTTGCTGGGAGGGAAGACGGTATTGGCCTCTACTGGGTAGAGGTCATAGATGCTGCTTAACACCCCAGGAGATGTAGGAGATGCACAGAGCCATCTCCTACAACAAAGAGTCATCTGGCCTCCGAACGTCACCAGTGCTGCGGTGGAAAGACCCTCCTGTGTGTATCACACACCCTTCTCCTTCTCCCATCCTGCCTGAATCTTTCTCCCTCCTTCTCTCAGGCCAGCAACACATTACAGATGATGCTACAGGAATATGGTACCTGTAGCATCACAGGAGCACCCAACACAACTTCCTTGTCTTGAAGAAATAAAATTCAAAAATCGAGCTCTAGCTCATCTTTCATAGAACTTCCTCCTTCCATCTTTTGAACATCTCCCTATCATTTTTCTACAATGTGCGTGTGTGCTGTGGGGTGAGGCTGGGTGTGTGGGAAGAAAGAATCAGGGTGCTGAACCACCTGAGGAGCATTCGAAACACAAGCATCATGTGATGAAAACCGATTCATGCAACTGTTAGGAGGCACCGAGGAGGTGGTGTGTCCCCTCTCCACCAGGAAAAAGGGAGGGCCCTTCAGAATCCACTTACAGAGTGCCTGTTGACAGATGCAAGAGAGAGGCACTAAGAGCTCAGGTGTTCAGAGCTGCTGCCAACAGAAAGAAAGCCAAGTGGGAGAAGATAGCAGCCCTTAGCAGATCCAGTTTGCAGAAGCTGTTTGCACATAACTCTTCAGGAACACAATGTGTGAAGGAGGGCTCCCCTATCAGAGTAAGTGGGAGTCAGGAACACACACAAGGCCACTAACGTGATGCCTCGTTCTCTCAGCCATTCTGAGCCTTCACAGAGAGCACAATTCATGTGCTTTAGGATTGTTCCTCCCATGTAACTTAAATAGGCATCCTCTTGTTCCTCTTCCTGTTTTTCTGCCACCTCTTCTTCCCAATGGCTGAGCTGACTCACCCCTGTTTGAATATAAACTTCCACCTTCTCATGGAGTCTTAGGTCACTGAAGCAAATGAAGTACAAGTTGAAGTCTCAATCCTTCTACCCCTAGTGCAGGGCACTGATTGGAGCCAGTGCACACTCCAGAGGGGTTTTACAGGGAAGACTGGAAAGCACTGTCGTGAGAGCAGTCACGATTGAACTTGAAGGAGATGAAGCCTCTCAGAATCCTGAAGCCATCGTAGGTGGGGTCTGCAGAATTCCTGAGAAAAGCCGGAAGCAGGAAACTCAAAACCTTAAGTTTTCTTCTGCTCTACCCCACGTGAAAAAGAGAGCGGCCTCTTGGATGCAATGGCCACCAGTTGACCAGGCAACGATTCATCTCAGAAATTGTCCTATTTCTGCACCCAATCCTAGTTTTTAATTTTATTCCAGAGGTTCATAGCCACTAAGACTTCAATTTAAAAGAACTAGGAGGGAGACCTGGAAGCTGTATTTTTCTAAAGCATTTCAAAGGGATCTAATGACTGAGAAGACTGGGATTCATTGAGCCATGAAACTTCCCTCTACAAAATATGGGGCTGGGGGGAAGCCAATCCTGGAAATTATGCTTATGCTCTCTGTACATTTATATTTACCCTGGGAGAGAAATGCACCTCCTGAGAGGCGAGCACACACCTGGTTAGGCAATAGCAATTAGGAACTCAGGTGACAGTGAATGAATGGGAAGCCAGGAAGTCAATGTACCTTCACGGCTGAACTTTGAGAAAATGCAGATAGAGCGGCCATGAACTCTCGGCAATTAGTATGTTGGCTCAGCTACAAGGAAGTGACCGGTCTGATATGAACCAACAGATAAGAGGACACCAGAGAAAGAGGGTGTCAAAAGCAGAGAGGAACCAGAATCGGAAAGGCATTCTCTCCCCTGCCACTGGTTATAAGCAGCATCAAAGCCACAGGGGAAGGGGACAGTGGACAATATTGTTATGGTTTGGATATGAGATGTCCCCCCACCACAAAGCTCCTATTAATTGCAAGAATATTCAGAGGTAAAAATATTGGATTATGGGAGCTGTGACCGAATCAGTCCATCCTCATGATTGGACTGACTGGGTGGGAGCTGTGGGTAGCTGGGGCATGGCTGGAGGAGGTGAGTCACTGGGGGGGCATGCCCTGGAAGGTTGCATATGCCCTGAAGCCCCTTTGTCCCTGCCCCCCTGCTTCTGAACCCCATCAGGAGCTGAGCAGCTTCCCTCTGCTGGGCCCTTCCCCCAAGATGTGCTCCCTCACCTCAGGCCATGGAGTGGGTCATCTATGGACTGAGAACTCTGAAACCATGATCCCCACGTGAAATTCTCCTCCTCTCAGTTGTTCTTCTTGGGGGTTTTAGTCACAGCAACGAAAAAGCTGACTAAAACAGTAACAGTCCTGGGATAACTACGTCCCAGGCTTCATACTACGTGCTTAATATTTAATTATCAGAGCAACCCTGGGAAGTGAAATCTGAGTATTACTCTCATTCTACAGAGGAGGAAACTGAGGCTCAGGGAGCTCAAGTGACTTTCCCAGGGTCACATACAACCTATAAATGGCAGAGATGCCCCCCCCCAAAAAAACCCTTTGCTTCTAACCCCATGCTCTATTACTGCCTTCAGACTCTGACCACTGGAACCCCATGATCCTTGTATGGTCGACTTTCCAGAACCACCCGTTCGATATACATGGATTCAATCAATCGCAGATTGGAAATATGCAAAAAAAAAAAAAAAATTGGGTCTGTGCTGAAAATATAGACCTCTTTCCTTGTCATTGTTTCCTAATCATTACAGTGTAAGAACTATTTACAGCTTGTTTTTATTATACTAGGTATTACAAGTCATATAGGGATGATTTAAAGTACACGAGAGGATTGCTAGGTTACTTGGAAGTACTGTGCCATTTTCTATAAGGGGCTGGGGCATCTGAAGTTTCAGTATCCACACCAATTGCCTCCCTCCAGATAGCAAGGGACAGCTGTAGTTACATGCATGTTCTCTGTGTAGCTGTTACCTGCACTTATTCACTGATCGAGGACTTCAAATGGAACTTATCCACAGAGCAGGTTCAACTGTCTCTTAACACTGTGACAATGTCTTCTGAATTATTCTTTTGATACTCTTTGCCAAGCCCTGAATTAAATGAAATTTTCAAAACTGTAGAGCACCGGAATGAACAAAACCAAAAACTCAACTGAACACTTCTGTGAAAGGGAATGTGGTTGCCTATTCCCTACGGATCATCAAAGCCACGTTCTCCACCCCCACCCTCCGCCCACCACCCCAACCCTTACTCTCAAGTCACCAGCCTTGGCTCTCATTATCTCTCTCTTCTAATATTCTATATGTGCACAATGCAAATGCTATATGATTAAGTGAATCTGAAGTTTTAATGCAAAGAAGGCATCATTGAGATCCCATGGGATGGCACCCTTCACATAAAATGGGGAACTGGCACAGGTCAGGCCAGGAAGGAACCCAACCAGGTCTATATGACAAAAGCATCCTTGGAGAACACTTGGGGAGGGAAGATGAACAGATGTGTGATGTTGCAGGGAGAGTAGAGCACAGAGGGGCTGGCCAGATGGCATGTGCTCATTCAAAAATATTCAGCAAATTTTGATTCCCTACTAAATACAAGGCCCATGGCTATGCATGGAAATGGTAATAAACTACCAATAGGAATGACAAAACTCATGCAGAGGAAAATCACAGGGTGATCAGAAGAACTCACAGGCATCAATTAAAAATCTCAGCCAGCTATGAAGGACGTGTGATAGACAGTTATCTTCTAATAATTCCTATCCTAAAGATAAAGAAAGCAATTATATTAATAGCAATGCTAGCTCTCATTAATGAGGGCTTACTAACCTGCCTTGAATTATATGAAGCACTTTATAGAACATCATTTTGTAGTTCTAAATCTCAGAGATGGGTTTTTATCATCTGCATATCAAAAATGAGGAAACTGAAGCCTATACAGATCAACAATTTTCCCAAGGTTGTACGACTGGTGAGATGCAGAGACAGGACTTGAACTCCAGAGTACTCTGACACCAAAATTCACAACAACATTTTTCCAAGTTAGGCCTCTGATCACCTGCAGCAGGATCTCTTGCAATACTTATTAAGGTTCAGATCTCCAAATCCCATCCTATGCCTCTGGTGTAGGGACTCAATGCTTGGGTACCACAGCCTCACCTGCGTCTTGAGGACAGGAAGGATGCTACTGTGAACTGAATCCTGTTCAGTCCAGAAAAGCTGATTAAAGACTGAGAAAGAATGGGAATATCGGGAAAAAGTGACACTGTTAAGAGACAAGCACAGTCAGACTGACATCAAGAAGGTGACCTGAAAAAGATCAGGGAAGACAGAGCTAGGTTTCTATGGATAAAAACTGGAAAAGGGAGGTCAGCTTCAGAAAAGTAGGAGGTCTGTCTTTATCTGGCCTGGACTTTGACTCACCAACTTGATTACAGTTCACTACAACCTGCTCTTATCTGGATGGAATGTCAGACCCAAAGGACAAACCAAGCTCATAAATAGGGATCAATGAGTAACAAGACCAAAAGATGAGGCAGCTGGGAGCTGTTTGGGTACAGGGAAATGGAGCAAATCTGGCCGGTGGTTCAGGACTCAGACTGCGTGTGAAAGGGTAGTTTGGGGCCTGCTCTCACGTGAGGGGCTTGAGTCAAATGGCCCAGATAGGTCCACATGTGATAGTATACTGTAAGAAGGGATTCGGGCGCTGAGTGGGATATTGGGTTACATGACCTTTGAAGTCTCCTAGGTTTTGTTGATTCTACTTTTAAATAATTGAAACTTTCCCCATGTATCATTTCTTTAAGGTTCAGGTTGTCAGAATCGGGACACAAGTATGGCTCGTCTTATTTCTACCTATAGAAAACCTGAAGAATGAATCTTGTGGATCAGAAAAAGTCAATGGGTCACATTGTGTGTGTTTTCATTTTCTCTCATCTTATGATCTTAACTCTGGGGTATGGGTTCTGCTGCAGCTCACTGGTTGAGAGACTGAGAAATTCTGGGTGAATGTCAGGAGGAAAGGGGTTGGAGGGAACAGATAAAATATATCACCTGAAATATGATGTTAGACTCTGCCTGGAAGGTCTATTCTCTAGGTACCCACTCTGGTGCCACAGAAAAATAGACTCAGACTCAGTTTCTTCTATTTTACACTCAACACAGATCATTTCTGAAACCAGATGTGTAGGGGGTTTCATCTACACACCAAGCAAGCAATTCTACAGTGGAGGCAAGCTGCGTGTCCCCTAATTCAATTCTGACACTGTCTATCCGGAGATTGCTCCTGATCCCAGAGGCTGAGGGTTCACTCATCGAGACTGTACCCATGTCACAGGCCCATTGCAAACCCAGGTTGTTTTACCTGTGCTTCTGATTGACTGCTACTCATCAGAGTGCCCACAGCCCCGTCCCTGGATTCAGTGATTGCTAGAGCAGCTCACAGCACTCAGGCAAACACTTGTATTGACCAGATTATGATAAAAGGCATTACAAGAGACCCACAGGGCAAGGTTTGTGTGAGGGGTACAGAGCTTCCATGCCTTCTCTGTATGCTACCCTCCAGGAACTGCGACATGTTCGGCTCTCTGGAAGATCTCTGAACCCCATCTGTTTGGGTTCTAATGAAGACTTCATTGCAGAGACACAATGAAGCACGGACAACCATGTGGAAATGTGATTGGATGAGAAGGGTCTGATCTATCCCTAACAGACTGAAAGGGGAAGCCCAGCAAGACCTGTCAGTTCACATCCTTCTTGGCTTTCCTGGATGAGGCAGGACCCCTTCTGAAATGGGGGTCTTAGGATCTACCATCAGACGAGGTACATCAGAGAATTTCTTTGTGGCCAGTCCCAACATAGGAAGGCAAGGGGAAGACTGGAGTTCTAGAACTTGCTTTGGGGAGGAGAAATTCTAGCGTCTGCAATTAGCCTTATGGAAAGAGTCATGAGCCAGAAGTCATGGACAAAAAACAATATACCACAATAGCAAAATATTAACTACTTACTATTTTGTCAGGTAGAAGGAAGAAAGGGACTGGAATGGTTTTCTTCCAACTTCAAACATATATCTCCTCTAACCTGTATTCTGAGCTTTTAGGAGAAAAGGGGGGGTGAAGAAAAGGAAGACATCAGCACCCCAGTTACGAATGGGGTAGCAACAGAGGCCCCAGGGTTACCCAGAGAGGATCTAGGGTGCTGACTTTTCTTGTTTCTTTTTATTTTATCTCCTGCATTTCGTCTCAAAGAGCAATCTCTTAATTGGATGTTCATGTTGGGTAGTAGGAACAACTCATTATCTAAATCAGAACCTTTAAGTCTTGAGTATAGAATCTCAGGGCCCAGACCTATGAATCCAAATGCACATTTTGACAAGATCCCTAAGTGATTCTTAGATACTTTAAAGCTTGAAAAAAACCTGCCTTCAAACACCATCAATTGTTTGTAAATTGGCTTTTGGGGTTTCCTCTCATGGGTTCCTATCACACTCTCAACTTTTCTTTTCTTTTAATATTTATTTTTTAGTTGTAGTTGGACACAATACCTTTATTTCACTTATTTATTTTTATGTGGTGCTGAGAATCGAACCCAGGTCTCACGTGTGCAAGGAGATCGCTCTACCGCTGAGCCACAACCCCAGCCCCACATCAAATTTTCTATCTCCAGGACTATGTCCATTGGCCAGAATAGTTTGAGATTTAGTGATTGCCTCGCTTGGGTCATAGAGAAAGACCAGGTGGCCCTTAAAATGTAATATCTTTATGCAAATTCATTTACTAATTAGTGAGCACGCTAATTAATGCACCAACTGGATTCAAGAAATACCTATTGAGCACCAGGCACAGCTGAAGGAGCATGGTACTGTCCTAGGAAGTTTTAGGAACAGGCCTAGACAGCCAAGTTCAATCCAGTGTGATAAGCACTTCTGTAGTTGGGAAAGAGGATACATTCTGCTGGAATTGTTATAGTCAGAACCTGTCACAAGCAGGAATAATTCTGGAGGCAATTCCAAACTGCCTGCCTCCCCTATCTGATGCTGTGGTCTTTTATGTGTGGCTCCTCTGCCCACACAGGGGGATGAGTTACTGGGACAGTCTGGTGACTCACAAGCTACTGACAGTGATAATCTGCTTACATTCTTCTCCATTCCCCAGTGATCACTACTTGGGGGTGTGATCTTTTCCTTAGCCTGGGGTTTCTTAACTTGGGGTCCATAAAGAGGTCACTTCTAGAAATGGGAGACAGAAGGCAATCTATGTGCAAACTGTTTTGGGTATATGCTTATTATATTTGTCTCAGGAGACAAAAGTCCATCCATTTTTACCAAAGGATGAAACCCAGAAATTGAGAGAATTTGGTTACTGTCCATCTGCTACCAAGAAAGCCTTATAAAGACAGTTCCTTCTCTCTCTTCCTCCTCCTCCATCTGCCAACTTCCTCTAGGCTTAGTCTGATTCATTAAAAGTAGAGTATCACAATTGTTCCAAAGAATCAAGGAAAGACCCTGGCCCCACTCGACACTGTCGAAAGTAAGCGTAGTTGGACCACCAATGTAGCGGGGAAGAGAAATCCCTAGAACTCAGCGCCAAATCTTAGCAGTTGACCAGCTGGCCTTCTGTCTTTACTAGCTCAAAGTGAAATGATGAAATTTTGAAGTCACTTTCTGAGCCATCTGGGTGGCATAAAGCAGTGACCCCAGCCATGAAACTATCTTTCCCATATAAAATGCCCATAGAGTGTCAGGTGGGGATCTAGGGAGAGAGAAGGGGCCTACAGATAGGCAAGAATAATTAATGGTCTGTTTGTACTTTAAAAATTTAGGCTTCAGAAAGCACAGAGAGTAGATATGCAACCTTTGATGTGTCAGTCTTGGTTCTAATCTAGCAGTATGAAAAGGAGGAAGTAGGCTTTGAATTCTCTCTAAGACAGGGAGTCCCAAATCATTCCTATATGGCTGTGAGTACCTTATGAAGTTACTTTGCAATGCAAATCTGCCCTATAACTCCTGCTCTATAGTAATTTGAGTTTTTCACATAAATTTATAAAATGCCCTTGGAATATGCTGTGTGGCTATATTTTTTTCTATTCTTTTCCTATCCTGCTTCTGTCTTGCTGGATTCATGCTGAAAGAGTTGACTTCCTTGGATGCAGAGCCCCTGGTAAAGGGGGAAAAAAATGGTGGGGCAGCCCAGAAAATAGAATGGGAGCAAATACTCACTGTGTAACATTCAGAGTTAATTTTCATTGATAGCTCAGAGCAGACTTGCAGCAGTGGTTGGCCATAATAGAAGGGATTTTGGGACAGCAGCTTTTGGTCAATGCAAATGCACGGTGCACAGGCCTGTCTCCAGGGGAGAAGGAGACAGAGCCTTGAGATCTGCTTCTGGGGCAGGAGATGAGAACGAGGTAAACACTGTATAATAAGAAACATTTTCATGTTGAAATTCTACCAAGGGGAAGGATTTACAAACCCACATCACATGACCTATAGATTCACAGACTGTTCACTATTCATTTGTCAGGCAAGCATATATGAAGAGCTTCACACACATCCTAGGCAGGGTGCTGAGCATCAGCATCACACCCCCAAACAGAACATCCCTGGAGGCCCTTAAAAACTCATGAGACAGACAATAGGCTTAGGGGCTTCCAGTGCTCTAACAGGGGCAGCACATTCAGGATACTGGGTTGGGGTGGGGAGGCATAAAAGAGGGACAGCCACTTCTGACTCAGGAGATCAGAGAAACCTTCCTAGAGGAAGGGATGCTGAGGTTGACAGCTGAGGGGTGAACAGCAGTTAGCTGGGCCACAGAGTGAGAGATGGCACGGCAGGGAAGAAAATTTCAGGCAGGGAACAGGATGGACCCTCTCTGGGGCATATGGATTTGTTTGTCAACTAAGGTAAACACTTCACTGTTCAGTGGAATTTCCTGTTCATTGTTTATAACCTCCAAGCACATCTATGCCAATCAGAGCTAACAGATGCCCTGGACCATGGTTTTCCAAGTATTGGCTCATTCTAAAAGGTCTGCAAACTCTTGATGTGACTATTGTTTCCTACATGTTATTTGATATTTTCTAAATAAACTTAAAAATATACAGAAGGTTGTTATGTTTAGGTTGTTAGTTGATGTTTAACTTTACATTTAAAAATAGTTTAAAACTTACAGAAATGTTTTTAAGATAGTGCTCAAGTACCCCCCCCCACACACACACACCAAAACTCTCATATATTTAACGACTTTACCAATTGTTAGCATTTGCTTTATGCATTGATTATCTATCAATCTATATATATCCACACATCCTCCTTATTCCTCCTCCTCCTCCTCTTACTGTTATTATTGTTGTTGTTATATTTGCCTGTTTGAGACATCACGTTTTACTCCTAAAAACTTCATTAAGTGTTTTCTAAGAACAAGGATATTCTCTTTCAGAAACTCAGCACAATGATCAAATTCAAGAAAATTAACATTGGCATGACTCTAACCATCTACTTCACCAATTGTCCCAACAATATCCTTGACATTTTTCTGTGCTTTAACCCAAGAAGAATGAAATTGCAAAAAGAAAGAAATCTCAAACTTAGTGTACTTTGGAGGTTCTTTACGTTGGCTAGACCAGGATCACACATTGCCTTTAGTCATAATGTCTCTTTGGTTATTTTTTTTTAATTTTTATTTTTTTGTAGTTGTAGATGACAACCTGCCTTTATTTTATTTGTTTATTTTTTAAATTTTTAATTTATTTTTATTGATATATGACAGCAGAATGCATTACAATTCTTATTACACATATCTCTGGTTGTATACACAGTATATTCATACCAATTCATGTCTTCATACCCATACTTTGAATAATAATGATCATGTGGTCCTGAGGATCCAACCCAGTGCCTTACATGTACAAGGCAAGCGCTCTGCTACTGCACTACAGCCCCAGCCCTCTTTGGTCATCTTTAATCTGGAATAACTCCTCAGCCTCTTTGTCTTTCATGCCACTGATTTATTTGAAGAACACAGATCTCTTGTTTTGTAGGATGCCCCTTACCATGGGTTTGTTTGATGCTTCTTCACGATTAGATTCAGTTTATGTATTTGTAGCTGGGAAGCGATACTTTTCAGGAGATCACACTAGGAAGCTTATATTGTCACTGTGTCTCACTATTGCTGATATAAACTTTTATTTGGCTTTTAAGTATATTTTAAGTGGTAACAAAGTATACACATCCAAATATATTTCTATTCAAATTTTATCACAAAGGAGATAAATGATGAGCTAAACTGCTCAAGTTTACCTTGTTTGAATGCAGCCTCAATGTCTGTGTCTTCTGCCATCTCTGCATATATTTGAACTGTATGTGTGTGTCATTGTTTAATATGGTTATAGCTGTGCACTGGCCTTAAAAAGACTGAATGTAAAATTATACAAGTAAAAATGATTGCTAAGCCAAGTGAATCAGAATCTCCTTGATATCATACAACCAAAACAACATACACAAGTAAATTGGAATCCTGACACTGATTTAAGTCAATGGTGAGCTTCATTGGACATATTTTGAGTCTTTTTTTCATAAAAAAGACTTCTTAGTCTCAATGCTTGACTTGATACTAATTTCTGCTTATAACATAACTTAATACAACAACACTTTGAATATGTTGTGCATATGTTTTATATTTTGGATATATATGTATGAGATAATGATTCTAACAAAAATCTCTTACTTTGGTCATTTGAAAATCACATCCTATCCTACTACAGCTCCTACCACCAATTTCTGCAATCCTCTCATCATCTGCAGGCCCTGATGTTTCTTTTCCTGGTAGCTGGGATTTCACCCTACTTTTCAACAATTCTAGGGCTCAGGTAGCACACATACATTCACTTACCGGTGTGTGTTTTTTTGGGGGAGGGGAGGGGCGGTGTTCCCAGCTTGCTCCAAAGTACACCAATATTGCGAACTATTTTTTTTTATTTTTCTTTTTTAAATGTAGTTCTATTTATTTCAGGGCATACCAATAAGAACACTTAGAAATGCAAGCATACTCTATGTAATTGCTTGCTTGACTACCCACCAACCCACACAATGACTCAAACACAGGACAGTCCTATCTTGAAAGGGTCTAGCCCAGAGCTCTTGTTCCAAAAATGAGGACACTGATACGCAGACAGGTGTCTTCTGAAGGGGAGAAGCTCCTAATGGCAGTCAGGCTGCAACCCAGATAGCTCTGCCTGTGCCAAAGTTCCCACTGCAGAGTAGCTCCCTTGAAGGTGATCAAGCCACCAACCTCCCTCTCTTTTCGCAAGTATGGGTTGCTGGCAGCTGAAGCAGACCTTGAGTAAGGTCCTTCATCTAGTTTACTCATCTCAAATTCAGCCACAGAGCTGAAGCCCAGCCAGGTCCTGGGAGGCCTCTAGATTTCCAGGTAGATTTTGCAATAGAAGATGGTCCTAATGGAAACACAGGACTGGAGAAAATCAGATGCCTTAGAATGGCCTTAAATAATTTTTCATTGGGAAAATGCGTTCTGTGTTCTAAAAGAATTTTCCAAGCTCACCCAATGTATCTATACCTGAAGACCTCCTCCAACTCATTTCATTCCATGGAACCAGGATAAATTTCATATTCACACAGGCAAAACAGTACAATAGCTAATTGATGGGTGCCAAGGGGAATATCAAGAAGCATAGGACATGGTCCTGTGTGAAAGAAGCCTACAACAATCCAGGAGAGATTTTGCATAATTTTATTAAAAATGTATTAATACAAAGTAAGACTGGTGGTATGCTCAGATGGATGGAAGAGAAAACCAGGATCACTGGGAATGGAGACATTCCACCAAAAGGCTCAACGCTGGGGTTCATAAATCAAACGACCTGCACGAAGTTACAACTTCTCCACTTCCAAACTGTGTGACAACTTAAGTTCTTTCAAGCATTTAGGACAGCTCTGGGCATTTTTGATGCCCTCAAAATGGGAGCTATTATCATCTGTGATTGAACCACCACTTTAAGGATGTAAGCACAGGAATTAAGGCTGCGCTGCAGGACGATAGAATCATAATGAATAATCCTCACCAAAAGCTTCACCACCTACTTTTTCAACCCTATTGTCATCTAGCAAGCAAGGGCGGAAGGCAGCCATCCTAGAAATTTGATTCCACTGAGGTCTTAGGGCCGCCCGGGATTCCAGTGTCCATCTCCAGAGGGCGCTGCCGTCCAACCGCCGGGCCTGCCCGGCGCGCGCTCTCGCCCCGCGCGTGCGCGCCGCCCAGGTGAGGAGGCGGTGGCCTGGGCCGCGGCGGGGGCGGGCTCCTTAGAGGGGCGGAGCCTGAGAGGCCCGGGCGGGGCAGGGACAGCGAGACCAAGGCCAGAGGCGGGACCAGCCACCGCCGTCTCCGTCTCCGTGTCCCGGCCCCCACAGCGCCCGGCAGCCGCCGCGGGAGGAGCGGAAACCGCCGGGTGCGCCCGCCCAGAGCCTCGCCGGCCCAGAGCGCGCAGAGGAGCGGCGGGGCGGCCTCTGTCCAGCCCGGACCCCCCGAGCGGCGCGCGCGTCCCCTCCGCGCAGCCCCGCCCAGACCTCGCCCGAGCTCGCCGCTGGCCCCTGACCGGTCCCCGGGGGCCCGATCGCGACCACCTGAGATCGCCGCGCCCACCTGCGCCCGTGTGCCGGCACCATGGCGCAGCAGGAGAACCTGGAGTTCGGCAAGGCGGACTTCGTGCTGATGGACACTGTGTCCATGCCCGAGTTCATGGCCAACCTCAGACTCAGGTGAGGGCGGAGCGGCCGCACGCTGGGCTTTCCCGAGAGGGGGCGCTCCGGCGGTGTGGCCAGATTCGGGGTGTCAGGGGCGCGCCAAGCGCGAGGGATGGAGCGCGGCGGGATTACGGTGCCAGGGGGGTCCTTTGAATTCGGTGGTCACGTTTCCTCGAGAAAAGACGCAGATGGGTGTGGCTTTGGGGGCTCAAGGGGCGTGCCGGTGTTGTGGGTTGCGCTGTCCTGAGGAGGGGTGTCGTCCTTGGTCGTGGAAGGGGCAGGCTGAGCTGGAGGTGCGTTTGGGGCAGCGCACCATTCCGCCCTACGTCAGGTAAATCGTGTAGGCGGAACCCAGTGACCTAATGGAAACAAAAGTAAAAGAAAATAAAAACTTTAGGGAGAGTCCTGCTGGCTCTCCCCAGGGCCGTAGGAAGACTGGAGAGTTGTTTTGGAAAGAGGCTGGCGTCTCCTCCCTGTTTCACACTTGCTTCTTTTGTTTTTTTCTTTCGTCTTCTTTTTTTTTTGTTCCTGGACTGTTTCCATCATGTCATTCAGGATGCTATGGAGTGATCCCTGAGCTGTCTGTTCCGGGATGCTGGCTATTTTTTAGTTATTCGCTAAACGTAATTAAACACGTTTCCAGACATCGAAGAGACTGCTATACTTGGCAGTGCCAAGATAAACTGTCTGAATTTGACAAGGAGTTCATGGTTTCCGTTTTTTTTTTTTTTTTTTTTTTCAAGGAGTTATGGATGGAGCCCTTGTGTTACTGACATCCTTGAGAATGTAGTCACAACTGAATCCCCCAAATGCACTCCCAAGTTGAATTTGTTATGTCTTCTACATGTGATAATTTCATTTTTGATACAGTAATATGTAAGCAGAGGTTTAAAGCAGTTCGACTTTAATCAAAATAGCTAGTTGGGGGGATGTTTTTCTGGAAGTTTTGGCCCATTTTTTGTAAAGTTTATAGCTGAACGTCACCTTAAGCTTATAACATGAAAGTCATAATCTAGTTCAGATGCTTAACTAACCCTACTTGTCTGTATTGTCCCTGTCAACTCTAATTTCAGAATTCTTTTAAAAAGCTGGTTTACTCTTTGAAATTGCAAATCACATGAAGAATTCATCTCTTCTTGATCAGTTTCATTAAGTCCCAGAGGGAGAGCATGGAGCAGGAGTACAGACCTAAGTTCTACACCTGTCTACCACAAATTGACCTCCAGCTGCTCAGTGGGCCTCGGTTTACTAATTTTGTAAAATAAGAAGGACCTCCAGAATTTCAGTGCTCCTATTCTATGATCCAAGTTTCCAGGATATCTTTCAATGATTCCAAGTTTTCCAAGGGTAGACAGTCTCAAAGTTTCACAGTATCTTTCTAAATAGCGTTGTATAGTAACATAGTTGTTCCTTATCAAGGAATTGGTTCCAGGACTCCCTGTGAATCCTAAAATCTGAGGATGCTCAAGTTTTATATAAAATGATGTAGTAGAGTAGTCCCTTCATATCTAAGGGGAGTATGTTCCAAGACACCCTCCATACCTGAAACCTCAAGTAGTACTTAACCCTATAAATACTGTTTTCCCTATACCTACATATCTATGACAAATTTTCATTTATAAATTAGACACAGTAAGAGATTAAAAACAATAACTAATGAAATAGGACTGTTATAACAATATATTATAATAAAAGTTATGCAAATGTGGTTTCCATTTTTCCCTTTCAAAATATTTTATTGTACTGCATTCATCTTTCTTGTTGCCTGTAAATAGTAAAAATTAGAGGAAACAAAATTTCCGGTTGTGGGATTACCATACTTGCGTGTAACTTAAGCACATCCTCTGGTATACTTTAAATCAGCTTTAGATTACTTATATACCTAATACAATATAAATGCTATGTGAATTAGTTGTTGTACTATATTATTTAGGAACTACTGATGAGGAAAAAAAAAAAAGTTTTATGTGTTCAGCAGAGGCACAATTTTTCTCCAAATATTTTCAATCCTCAGTTGATTGAGAATGTAAACCTAGAAGACACAGTGTCAATCATAATCAGATTTATTACACAGCATTATGATAAACTGCTATATTTTAAATATTTTTTTGTAGTTGTACACAATAACTTTATTTATTTATTTTTATGTTTTGCTGAGGGTCAAACCCAGGGCCTTGCACGGGCGATGCGAGCGCTCTACCACTGAGCCATAACCCCAACCCTAAACTGCTACATTTTTTTCCAAAGTTTGGATTCCCAACTTTTTATAGAAATTGCTTCAAATACCATATTAATCAAAATGACATAACTGTACATCAGCTATGACCAGTATCCACTATTATAGTGATAAAGAATCAGACTGTTGAGGTAAAAATTCTAGTTCTACCACTTTTTTTTTGCTGTGGTTCTCAGACCAGTTATTTAAATCTGTTTGTGCCTAGATCTTCTTATCTATACAATTGGGGTTGTCTTAATTGTTAAATTAGTTAATATATGAAACTCCAAAGATTAATCCCTGGCAAATACTTATTAGCAATACTATTTTAAAAAGTTTTCCCAAGTGCACATAAAACAGATAAAGTGGTAAGTTAAATAATAATTTCATGGATTGGTGTTGTTTAAAATTATTAAAGAGATTTCACCCCTCCCTCCCTATGGGGGAAGATGCCTTTTTAATTTAGTCACTCTGTTTATATTCTTTTTAGTTTATCAGACACTAAGTACATTTATTAAATAATACTGCATATGAGACACTGTATAATAGTTGAATATAGATTCATTCATTCTAACCTCTATATGTCACCGCTAGCAAATACATGACATTAGAATTTTCCAAATTTGAAATTGAAGGCTGCATATAACTGAGTTACATCAGTTTGTAGAACCAGTCCTTTGTAATATAATTAAAACTCTTGTGAAAGTTATTCTTTTTCTTTTCTTTTTTTCTTTCTTTTTTTTTTTTTTTTTGTAGGGGGCAGTGCTTTCCAGGGCATTGAACCCAGGGCCTCATATATAATACACAAGCGCTTTACCACTGAGCTACATCTTCAACCTTTGTGGCTTTTTTTTTTTTTTTTTAATAAATAAATTTTGGGAGGGCACTTAGAATGACTTAAAAAAAAAAAAAAGGCTTTCACATTCATTGGTGGCAGAGTCTCTAAGTGTCCTGTTTGGATCTTTAAATCTCTAAGGTGAACCTAATTTAACTCCTGTGTGCACTGAAGAGAGTGCTGCAGTTTGATTGTACCTTATTCGAGGTAGTCCTGAGGATGGAGTAGGTGGACCCAAAGAACTCCGAATCAGCTATGCTCCTTACCTTTTAAAGAGGTGGCATGTCAGCAAAAATAGGGAGAAAGTGAAAATTTCTGTTGATATAAAGAATAGTTCAAGAAAACAACAGAAGAGATGAACTTTACAGAGCTTAAGTGATTATTTGTGAAGTAATTAAATGAGCTAATTGTGTTGGGAGTTCAGAAGAGGGAGAGATGCGAGAGGTTGTCGCAAACCCCATGGAGAGGAGGAGTTGAGCTGAGTCCCAGAGGATCGTCTGTATTTGTCTAGGTAGGTGTGTAGGTGGAGAACATTCCAGGTGGATAAGTGGCATGAGCAGAGGTTGATGGCATGAAAGCTGACTCTGTTTGAGTGACAATGAATAAGACAGGTTGTCTGGAGGGGAAGGAGTTGGTGTTGGATCTGTGGGAGGATCACCAGCTTCTTTAGCACAGAGCTTGGCTTATGCCCAGGCCTCTAGGGCTACCTTTACACCCAGTCATCACATCAGCCAGGATCCTAGATGTTCAGATGTGTGTGTGCTCAACAATGAGAATTGGCTGCAGTTCTCATTGTATAGAACAGTGCCTTGTTCGTGATTAACTTGTAAGAGTAGATTCTCTGTAGTCATTTACATAGTCACAGCAAAGGGAAGCTCCATATTGTCCTTTCCAGCCATAAATCAATCCTCTGAAAGAAAACAATTCTCTCCTAGATAGTTTGAATTTTGTATCACCCTAACATCCCTCTAGATTATTTAGTGTTCAGCTGTGTGCACTCCTGGGATCCTGCTGCTGTGCCCCTTAGATATTTGTTTCACTTTGTAGGTGACCAGAAACAACCATTGTAGATCAAGTAGGTGCAATGAGATGATGTTGAAGTGTTTTGTCCCATGGAACATCAGTGGTTTGGGCTGCACTGGGAATGTATGGTCATCTCTGGAAGCCTAACATATACTTCACGGTCCTGTGAAGTGAAAGATACATGTCTCAGGGACAGTGTCTTCGGCTCTGGCTAGTCCACTCCTGAGCAGCAGCCTACATTCTTCATTTTATGCAGATAATTAGGTGAAGAGTAAGTAGCACAGGGAGGACCAGGGGTTCCATGCAGCCTGCCTGGAGGGACTCTCAATTAGATAGGAGGCCACACTGATGGTTACAATGGAAGAACTCCAGATAGAAATGGCCCAGGCAAGGCCCAGGCTGCAGGTTCAAAACAGAAGTGGCTACAAAGAAAGCAGAACATGGTGGTCATGCTGTGGTTGTGGCTTCAAGTGGACATTGGGGTTGTAGGCAGGAAATATCTCTAATCATGAAGACAGAAGACACTTGACCACAAGGAATCTTACTCCAAGGCACAGATCCTTGAGAAATGGACTGAGGAGTATACTACCACCACTACCTCCACCTCCACCAAGAAGAAAAAAGAAATAAAGAGAACAAATCTCTCCTGGCAAGAGACTTCTGTAAAGAAAAGAAGGCAGACTTCAAGATGCTAGCAGATTCTGTTATGAGAATAAGAAATACAATTTAAAACTCCTCAAATATACTCACACATCATCCACATCATCCCTTTAATATTGCCCCCTCCACACCCCTATCCACAGACACACACCTACATCCATTTTTACAGATAATAATAGTAAAGGAAAAGCTGCACCAATTGTAGCAGGTGGATAAAAATCAAGCTTTATCTCCAAGAGAAAAAACAAGATTAGAAGAGAAGTGATTCTTTTTTTCCCACTCCTTTTTTTCTGTGTAGTGGTGTTGGGGATTGAACCCAGGGCTTTTCACATACAAAGCAAGTGCCTTACCCCTGAGCTACATCCCCAGCCCATTTCTTAACTTCTAACCTAACACAAGACTGTTATACCTCTACTTATAGCAGTTTTCCAGCCTGAGCACTGTTGACATTTTTGGGCTGGATAAAGCTTTATTGTGGGGGCTCTCCTGCATGGTGTTGGGTGGTTAGCAGCATCCCTGGCCTCTACCCACTGGATTCCAGTAGCACAGTGGTGTGGGCTGGGGATGTAACTCAGGGGTAAGGCACTTGCTTACCCCTCATTTATGACAACCAAAGTGGTCTACAGACATTACCAGATTCGCCCAGAGTATGTGTGTGCAAAATCACCTCCTGCTGAGAACCACTGGCCTGGGCTACTCTCATCCCCTAGAAGGTCCTCCTCCTTCCTTCATCTCTGCCCTGTCAGACTCCTACTCATCCCTCAAGACCAGTGCTGAAAGTCTTTCCCAATCCTCCAAGATGGGTTAATTTCACTCTGCTGCCAGGATACATGGATACTTGGTGATAACTTAGAATTTATCATGTTCCATTGTTCTCTGCATGCCTGCTTCATCAGCCTATGCGATGCTCAAAGAAAGTCATGTCGTCCTGAGGTAGATCCAGGTTTTCTTTGAAATTCTGAAACTTAGTACGTTAAAACTCAGTATGGTTGGGAACTACCATCTTTAAGAAAAAGAATATAAATTATGAATGCAAAAATAGATACAGGGCTTTGGAAGGGGAAGGTACCAGTGAATGTCTGAGAAGCGTATCTCTGCTCTGTGTCCTCTGTCACGCTACAGAATTTGGCATCCTTCTGCTCAAAACAGCTTGAAATAAGTTAACTAAGCAGTCAGATATTGACTGTACTTCAACTGTGGAATTCTTACCTTTTTTTAAAAAAATACAACCTTTTCAAAAATATTTATTTTAATTCACTTAACTGTTGGGAGGCAGGCAGTGAATAACGGAATTAGTGGAAAAGCAGTGACCAGATGCACGCGTGCTACCACAGCACCCCTGTATTTATTTTCTATGGCTGTTTGGTCATCTGGAAGATTCAGTGGGACAAAAGATTTCTCTTCCTTGCCAGGGGAAAAATGAGATATCTTGGGTGGTCTTCAAGCAAATGTAAACCAGCAATTGGTCTAGAGCACTAGTTAGAAGTAGCCCTAGTTAGATTTATAGGAGAGGTGAATGGCACACTAAAGCTTTTTGGCTTCCATGTGAAATTCTTTGGCAACTTCTTTTGGCGGCTTTTGGAAAAGGACAGTTTGCTCTGTGCCTGTTTTGCACATTGGCTTCATATTGGGACAAAAATGGGAATTTGGGGTTTGGAGCTGCCATTTGGAGTGAATCACCCTACCGCCTTGTTTCCTTTCCTACTCTGTGACAGATTTCCAAGACTATTTTTATTCAGGGTCATTTCTTGACCCTAGAGACTTTTGCTGAATTTAGCTTCCAAATAGAGCCAGATGCGGGTGGAATCAAGCACTTAGAAGCTGTTACTGGTTTGTTTCATTACAGGTTCTGAAGGGATCAACTTTTACATGAAAGAGACAAGATTTGGCTTTTTGCCGAACTTTAAGATAGAAATGGCAAATCTGGTATAGAAAATGCATTTAATGATCTGTGTGTAAGCTATCTGCATTGTGAAGTAGTGTTATGTGGAGAGCTGAGCATTGACATTTTCACGTATATCTGAGCCTGCTCAGCAAAACATACCCTATCTCAAGCAAGGAGTGGCTCTGTTTTATAATTCTTTAGCATTCGCTATTGTGCTGCCTCTGGGACTGGACTGGGTCATTGTGTCATTACCCAACCACTGCTGAATCAGTCTATGGGGGCCCTGCATTGCCAAGAAAGGCTCTGGCCCCAATGGTAGATTCCCTGTTGACACACCTCACTGACATGGTCACTAAAAATGTGAACTATATTCATAAATGGGTCAGAGGGTAACAGCATTTAAAAGTATACATTGGAAGCCTCTAATAATCTATTAAATCCCTTGATTGAGATGACAGTTTTATTTCCTGAGGCTTCTTTTGTCCAATTGCTATGTAATTACTGGTTAGAGCTCTTGAAGAGAACAATGTTTCCCAAACCTTAGTTTTTGTCATTTATGGGAAGAGAAAGGAAAGCTTGCTTAATCAGGGAGCAGTGGAAAGAAAGAGCATAGGCCTGAGACCTGAATGGACCAAGTCCAAATCTCTGCTTCACTTTTTCTTTTATTAGCATTTTGATTTAGGATTCCCTAAGCCTCAGTTTCCTTATTTGTACAGTGATCACTTCTTAGGGTTACTGGGATGAAATCACATGAGTAGGAAGTGCCTGGTCAGTGCTTGTTATCTAATTCCCTCCTCATTAATGTGACTGTCCCCCTGAGTCCTCCCCAGATGGCCTTACCTCCTTGCCCTGTCCCTGTAACTACTATAGAGCTGGGTATTTGCACTTCTTTCTTGTCATTTCTACCTTCCTCACCAAGACAGATTTATTTCTTTCAGTGTTTTGTGTGTGTGAGAGAGAGAGGTGGGAGGTAAGGATGAAAAAAGGTTCTAGAAGGGATTCAGATTACCTAGGGGAGAGAGCAAGATCATTAGAGGGAGGTCTGGATCTTAATCTTTTTTGTGTCCAGTTATTCCCAGCTGTGAACCCTTGGACAAGTTACTTAGCCTTCTCGAGCCTCTGTTTCTTCATCTGTAAGGATGATGTGTTACTGTGAAAATTACATGATAGCACCTGGGTAACACCTAATGTGGTGGCCGAGCATGGTGCTCAGGGGCTGCTAAATCCCCTGGGCCAGCTCCATGGGGCAAAAGTGTGCTTGCTGCTCCCATTTCACTCATGGCCATCACCTTACACATACTCATAACCATGCTTCCTTCGGGGGTACCGCTATTTGATTTCTGAAAGTTGTTTTAAGCCCTTTAGAAAATGAAATCTGCTCTTTGTATTTTAAAACATCCAACATATTTTGTATGTCACAGTGCTCTGCTTTCATGAAAATTTATGATACTGATCCTCAAATTGAGGCACTTAAGGCCAGGTGATGAACTTCAGGTACAGAGTCTTTTTAAAAAAAAAAAAATCACATAACTCATTTCCTTGTATTACTACAGATTCTATATGATTTTCATATCATCTCCTGGTTATAAAGCTAGCAACTATTTGAATTCTTGCTATATGTTGGGCCCTCTGATGGGGGAAACTTTTTAAAAAAAGGGATAGTTTAATTGGGAGTAAAGGACACCTTACCAAATTGATCAGTGTAAGGATTATGATTAATCCACATGAAGAGTGCAGACAGTTGTTTTAAGGACCTCCCAGAGAAAAGGAATCAACATGCTATATTTTAAAAAAGAACTGATGACAATATAATTGAGTTACGTGTCTGTACATATTTTAGTTCAGAGAGAATTCAGAAAGAGAAAAATTGAGACTGGAAGTAGGTAGGACATGTTCTGCAGAAGAGGCAGAACAGGAGCAGACCCTTGTGGAAGCAGATGTCTCCCATTCGGAGCAGCCTTTTTGCTGGGGGTCTGGGCCTTCCTGGCTTTTCTTTTCTTCTCTCTCAACCCACTCTTCAGTTTTAGTGGGCTATCCATGCTGCTAGGCAGCTTTCGTGTTCAAAAATATTTACCCCTACACTATCTGTACTTTTTTTCATTCCTTTCTATTCATCTTCCAGATCTTCCACGTAGCGATTGAGTTAGGTTGAGGAGGAGCCTCTTTAGAAAGTCACACACTGCGAATGCAGTACAGGCACGTTAGTGTAAATTGGCTCAGTCCAGTTAATTTCTTGTGCCCCAGTGAGATCCATCAGAATGAAGAACTGAAATGTTCATTCTTGAGAAGTGATTTTGCAGCATGGCACTGATGGTAGATGTGGAATGGAGAACTGAACCCTGATGGGAAAGGATTCTGTAAGTTCAATTCATCCTTGGGGAAGCAGGTTCTGATGACGGAGGGGAGGATCCCCAAGGAAAAGGTTGCACAACTAGAAAAAAAAAAAAAAATGTGTCTTTGGGCATAGAAGAAGATGAGGGAAAGGAATTTTCCTCTCATTTATCTTCTGCTCAATTATGGAACTCCCAAGACTCGGCACCCAGACTGTGTGGCCAACACTCTGGCATGGCATTGTGGGTTAGAGACGTGAGTGAGCCAGCCTGTCAATCTGATGATGGCTTTCAACATCTCTTAATGAAGTAGAATGGTCTGCTCTGGAAAAGTACATCGTTTTTAAGCAAAGGGCTCCAAGAAGTGACTTCAGTTGACGGAGGCAGGGAATGAAGGACACCCCCCAGTTCTTCAGGCAGCTTTGCCCACCTCCAGCCTCTCATTATCCCCAGCCTCACGCTGAATTGACCCCAATTTACAGTCCTGCTCAGCTGCTCACGTGGGACAAGTTGCCATTAGGACTGAACAGGACTTCCTTTGTTTCCCTCCCATTTCTGCTCCTCGATGCACAATATAGAAATGGATTTCACTTTAAGAAGATCAAAGCAGTAACTCTAGTATGGCTATGTTGTTTCAATAAAAAGATCGTTGACTGCTGAGGGTGGGTTTTTCTCAAAGAGCCACTGGCCCATACAGAGTCCTGAATAATCCTTCTCGAAGAGATGGGAAATATATCAAGGAGCAAACATAGCTTTCCTTTCATTCCTCCTGTCCATGTTTCTTACTGGGTTATATTACGAAGTCTTGAGAGGAAAAAAATGACCACTTGTGTACACAAGGTTCACATAAGCAATAGAAGCAAATGAATCAATAAAAAAAAATGGCTTCCTCTAAAACAATGAAGCAAACATGGAGAGAAACTAAAAAAAAAAAAAAATTTCTTTTATGTAACCACAAAGTCAGCTTTGAGCAACTTGTATAATGGGGGAGCATCTGTAGCAGGGTGGGTGACCCCTGATGGTTCCACCTCAGTCCACTGCCTCGTGTGAGTCAAGAACAATATTATAGTCAATTAAAAATGATAAACCACCATGAAAACCACAATTGTGTGGGATAACCCTATCAATGGTAGTGTTTCTACTCTTAACTTGATAGATATCTAGGTCATTTTAAGTTGATTCTAAGATAATGTTGGATTATCCGTATTCTGTCATTTCTATTCTATGTTCCTTGTGATTAAGAAGAAAACCTTTAAATTTTTTGTAAAAACCCTAGAATATAAAATGCCAATGAGTGCAATTATGAGGAGTTTCTTGTTGTTTTTAACCCTATTCAGCCTGTCTGATCAGTTTATGTTTGTGTCCTACCTCTAGCCCTGAG
This sequence comes from Callospermophilus lateralis, assembly GCF_048772815.1. Taxonomy (NCBI): domain Eukaryota; kingdom Metazoa; phylum Chordata; class Mammalia; order Rodentia; family Sciuridae; genus Callospermophilus; species Callospermophilus lateralis. Next base: position 39,302,689 of record NC_135315.1, read on the forward strand.
GGCAAGGCAAGATCTGATCTTGGAAGGCTTAACTTTCAGGTATTAAGGATAAAAGTTTTCCCATCAATGAATCTTGCTATGTTGTCCAGGCTGGCCTCAAACTCCTGGGCTCTAGCAATCCTCCTGCCCCCTGACCCTGGCTGTTGGTACCACAAGAGACACCATCGCACCCAACTGTGCTTAGTATTTCTGCCTCTTTGATTCTCGGCTGAACTATACATTTACTCTGTGTTATTTATGTATGTTTCCAGCATACTGTATCTGTATTTATAAAACCTGCTTTCGTTGTAATTCCAGCCTTTGGGGAGATAGGAAAATGAAATTACCATTTTTCTTGGTGGCAGGGGGACAAAAAACAAAAACACTAAAATATATTCAGCATCTTTGTGAAATGGTGGGCATCTTTTCTTTTAAATGATTTGTAGAACTCATTCGTATGAAGCCTAATACCATATGATGATGGGGGAAACGCTGAGTGGCACCGCCCTCTTGAGCAGTTTTACTGTGTCACTCATCTTAGCAGGTTAACTAAGTTTTTAATCAAAGTCCAGAACTTTTTACACATCCTGATGCCTTTAGATAGCTTTCTGTCATTTGCTGAGTGTCTCTAAGCAAATCCAGTGACTGTGCTCATTTAGACTGGTGCTTCTTACAATCTGTGTTCTGTGTCCCAGGCCATTGAGGTCCCCAGAACAGTCTTGGAACCCAGGTAAGGATGGGGTAGGTCTTCAAACTACCTGCTATCCATTGCTCTCAGCAGCAGTTCTGTGTCTACATTGTATTGCGTTCCAAGGAATTTTTCATTTGAAAAAAAAAATTAAGCAGCAGCTTGCAAACTACTGTTATAGATGATTTTTTTCCCCAGAAGGCTTTACATATGCGCACATGCACACACACATGTGCACACACACGTGCATGCACACATGTGCACGCACACACACACACACACACACACACACACAGAAATATTTCCAACCAAAGTGAACTAAAAAGTGACAGTGCAGCATAAAATAATGAGCAAATACCTCAGTTATCTAAAGTTGACTGTACTGTATTCGGTACAACTTAAACAATTTATTTAAGTTCTCAGAGTCTTTATGGCCCAGTTTTAAAGTGGGACTGTTCCTACATTAGAAGGTTATTACATCAAATGGGCTAATGCAGGTTGTTTAGCATTCCTAACACATCGAAGGCACTTCTCATTTTTGCTTCTTTTGCACTTCTCATTTTTGCTTTCTCATTTTTGCTTCCTGGTAGCAGAATATAAAGATGTGATTTAACTTTTTTCCTTAATGACTTAGATCATCATGACCATAATTATTAACAATTGTCTTCATGTCTTTGGTATTTATCAAGATGTGTAATGTTTTGTTCCACATCAAATTGATTTGAATGTTTTAACTTTCCAGAGTATGTGGTTAGGTCTTTATTGTTTCTTTTGGTGTGCCTGCCTGTGAATTTTCTCTCCCTCTTAATTTACAAATCTAATCTGCTCTGGGTTTTGGCAGTCAGCTAATAAACTCATTAGAAGGGTATATCAAGAAGGAATTGATGTGTTCTGATGAGACTGAAGAGCTTTTTTATTTTTTATTTTTCCTTCCATATTGGGTTCTGATTCCAGGGGTGCTTTACCACTGAGCTATACCCACAGTTCTTATTATTTACTTTTTAAATTTTGAAACAGTATTCCCTAAGTTGCTGAGGGTCTTGCTGAGTTTGTAAGGCCAGCCTGGAACTCATGATCCTCCTGCTTTAGCCTCCCAAGTCTCTGGGATTACAGGCATGTGCTACCATGCCCTGCAGGAGATGTTTTGTGTATATCACCTGTAGGGTATGAGTTTGAAGATGCCGTTTTTATCTTCTCTGCTGAGGGCTCTTTTTTTTTGGTACTGTTTTGGCATGTTTAGCTGGAAAGGCATGTAGGGCAACACTGAGTCCTAAGTAGGTAAGGTGCCACTCTAAAACTTCCTGCTGTCCTTAGTATTTGAATTATGTGTGATTGAGCAAACCAAAGCATGATGGGTGGATTTTTCCATGCTGTGCACTTTATAATTGCTTGTTGATTTGGGGTAGGCAGCCGCTATTGGCAGAATCTGTTACTCTTTGCCTCTTTACCTCTTAGGTTCTTGTCTTATCTGAAACTTTTACTGAAAATAAACCTCTTATTTATTTTCTATTTGTTTTACTTAGTTATACATGAAGCAGAGTACATCTCATCATTATTATTATTATTATTATTATTATTTGGTATTGGGGATTGAACTCAGGGACACTCAACCACTAAGCCACATCCCCAGCCCTGTTTTGTATTTAGACAGGGTCTCACAGAGTTACTTAGCACCTTCCTAAGTTGCTGAGGCTGGCTTTGAACTTGCAATCCTCCTGTCTCAGTCTCCCAAACCACTGGGATTTCAGGCATGTGCCCAGCTAGAATGCATCTCTTATTTAACTTCTTAATTTATCCTAGATTGGAAGTTTTTAAATCTTGCTTTGTATCAGAATTACCCAGTTTTGGGAAGATTCCCTGAACCTTATCTCCTTGAGATTTTGATTTACCGAGCCTCATTAATGTCCAGATGATTACCAAAGTTTGATGAGCAGTCACTATCCTAGGCTAATGTGTTTTTATTCTGCAGTTGTGTTCTGTTGAAGCCAAATGGGGTGTGACTGCATTATAAGCTGACAGACATGCTAAAAAATACAACATCCAAATAATCAGTGTTTGTAGTTCTGTGATAGTTATTAATCAACTTAATTGTTTGATAATCACACTTTTATTCTTCACCTTGCAACAAGTTTTCTGTTTTCACCCTATGAATGTGGTTGTCCACTTTTGCCAAATTGAATATTATTTTTGTATCTGTTCCCAGATTTTTCATACAAAAAAAGTATAATCCTACCATATTCATTAATACCTTGATGTAGTTCTCTTGTTGTCTTTTGAGTGTGTATTAAAAATTTGGAATCTTTCCACTTGCACAATAGTTTTATAAGCTGTTTTCTCATTTAGTGTGGTCTCTTCAGTGTCCTCCCATGTCATTAAGTTGTCTTTGAAAGTATGGTAGCCACCATGTCATCTTCCTTCTTTTCTGGGTATGAAGGAGTGACCCTGGCAGGCATGGTCCCTGCTCTCATTGAGCTGATCAACCACTGGGGGACATGCTAAACTAGCAAATGAACCAAAGGATAACTCCAACCGTGAGGGGAAAGCAGTGTTGCCTCGCAGGGGAGTGGACTCAGCTTGAATGTGTGCTCCCATGCCCCAGAGCAGGCACTTTGTGGGGAAGCTGGCTTTACATGGGATCAGAAAGATGGGCAATCTATGGGGTAGGGATGCAGGAAGAAGCAGACAGAGGAGGGTCCAGGACAGGCACAATCACATATGCAGAGAGAAAGAAATACTTTTAGATAGAAAAACTTCTTTGTAAATTTTGGAAACTGAAAGGCAGCCACTGAGGCTGGGATCTCTGGAGGGAGTGGGGACAGGGATGATGGAGCCCTCCCTAGTCAGGGACCTCACTTTGCCTGAAAAGCATGAGGAATGAAGGGTACAGACTTGAGATATGCTGGAAGCAGTCAAGGGCTTAGCACATCTTGCAGTAAGATGTCAGTGTTAGGGCGATGGCATGCTTTTTCTAGAAAGCGGGACCTTTTTAGAGTCACATCCCCCAGGGCCAAATCCCCTGGGCCTGGTAGCTGTTGTGAATATTCATTTTCATCAGGCTGATGAATTGAGTGCAGATTTGGCCATGCTTTCTGTTTCCTGTAGTGATAGTAAACACAAATGCAGTCCTGATGTGATCTCTGCAGTGTAACAAAGCTGTTTCTTAATTTAAGTGTTTTATTTATTTGAAATAAGTGAATCTTGATAATGACTAATAGGCCACAGACTGATTTGAGGAGGTTTGTTTTTCTGGTTTTGTGCTTCAGCCAGTAGAGCAGTCCTGAGCCACAGATCCTCTGATGAAGTCTAAGTCGTAGAATAATAATGCCAAAAAGGGCCTTTGTGGTTCCTCACTATTGCACAGGGTCACCAAGTTAGAGACACAGAGCATGTGGTTCATGAGGACTCTTCTCTGTAGTGGCCTAGTTAGCACTGGACAGAAGTCACCTGCCTCCCAGCTCCACACTGTTTTTTCTATTTCCCCCTCTTCATAGGTCTTGATTTGCAATCAAGGTGCAGCTCTTGAACTTCCTTTATTATTCCACTTTAAAAAATTGTTACTATTAAGGATCTGAACAGGTTGAAACAATAGAAAAGGTAACAATGTGAATAAAAAGTTCCTAGTTCTCTACTGAAGGGCAACAATTTAACAAAATAGCTACAAAGTAACATTGTAGGAGTGCAAGACTGGAGATTTTCACATTAGATACTTTGTATCAACAATGAACTGCTCTTTAGCTAAGGAAATAGAGGCTTGGAAATTCTGTGGCTCATCTCACCTCCCCTGGTGGGGTGAGGGCAGTTCCCACTATCACTTTGTATCAGAATGCTGTGGGCCTCAGCTACAGAGAATACCTGAGCAAACTAACTTAAACAGATGGGAAACCATATCTCCTGCACCAAGAAGTTCAGTGATAGGAGAAACTCTGGCCAGTCCAGTTGGTCAGTCCAGTCATGAGGGCTCAGCCTCCAGCTGTGCTGGTCCATTCTCAGGCTGATGGTTGCAGCACCTCTGTGTACCCCATCCACAGTGACCCGCAGAGAAGCTGTCTGCTTGTCTGCTCGTTCTTAGGTGTTTTGTTGGTCAGCATTTGGTCACATGCCCATTACTATACCTACCACTAGTAAGAGGAGTGTGGGCATCCTGGTTAACTTAGAATAGTTGAGAGCTCAAGATAGAGTTCACTTTTGCATCACATGACCAGAGAGTCACTGCCTGAATAATGCCATGTCCTTTTAGGAAGGAAGGAACTTTAGAGGCCAAGTAAGGTATTGGATAGGCCGCCAAGAGTGCCCACTCGCTGTACGTTTACAAACTGTGGACAGAGGGCAGTTTGTTCAGAAAAGAAAGCTCTATGTGATGAGGGCACCGAGTCTAATTTAAGGAGTGACAAGGAATAAGACCTAGGGTGTGATACTGTCCTAAGAACTGGATATGACTACTCATATTTATTCTGGGAGACCCCAGAAGACACAATCCATGCCAGTGGGTAAAGGTGAGGGAGGTGATATTTATCCTTCTACTTCTCTTCTTCCTGATGAATCTGATCCTAAGGCCATCAGGTTGGGACACAGCCAGGAAGGTGTCCATGCCATGGGAAGGGAACTATAGAGACCCAGATTAGGGTTTGGAGCCCCAGTCAAGTAGAGGGGGGCCAAGCATGAGGAGCGGGGTGTGGAACAGAGAGAATCCATACAGACAAGGTCTTGGGGACTGCAGGGGGAGATTCGGGGCAGCAGGGGGAGATTGATGACAGCCGTCTTGGTCATCAAATGATCACAGAATCACAGGGCTTTTGTTCAAGTAATCTCAGAATGGTGCACAATTTAAAACTTATAAATCATTTGCTTCTGGGATTTGCCAGTCAATATTTTTGGACTGTGGGTAATTTAAACCACAGATAACAGGGGTTCTCCTGTAGTTGAGGAAAAGAACTAGCTTCCATAAGAGGAAAGTGGGAGGAAATGAATTACCAGGACAGCTGTAGGTGTTTAATGCTGTTAGGTGGCTTTTCATTCACTTATTCATCTTTTTTTTCCATCTATTCAGTCCTTTAAGACAGGCATAATACAGAGGTGAAAACTCTGTCCAGAGGGGAAAATGGCTCTCCCTAAGTCACATAACTAATTAAAAAAACAGTTGAATTTGAAGTTAGATTGGTGTGACTTCAGAGCCCATGATCATTCTACTGTTGAGCGTCACTGCCTTGTACACACAGAAAGGAATAGAGAGCAGTGAAAAGGGCATGGAGCATGGGTGTACACTAGGATACTGGGAAAGGAGAGTACTTCCCAACATCTCTCATGTTGATCTAGCGGCTCAGGAACATGCCTATGAGATTTAGGGTCACCAGCAAGCATAGAGAGGGAGAAAGGGGCCAAGGAGTGAACCTTGAGATCCATCGGTATTTGAAGGACAGTCAGAATCAGAATAAGGACCCTAGAAGGAGCATCCAGGGATGATGGAAGGAAACAAGAGTGTGATGTCGTAGGAGGTGAGAGGAAAGTGGCTGGCAAAGAGGGACACCCCAGGAAGGGGAGGGAGAGCTGATGAAGAAGTGTCCATTAGTGTCAGCATCAAGGAGGGCCTAGGGACTGCATGGAGGTGGCTTCAGTGGAGGGGCAGAGGCAGACAGCAGTTTGTGGTGTTTGAACAGCGAGTGGGGAGAAGAAGCAGGGTGGGGTAGAGCCTGCAGGACGTGTGCCATGAGGGAAGGAGGGGAGACCACAGATGCATTTTAATTCTTCTATTAGTTTTTAAGCCTGGAGAATTGAACATGAGTAAATAATAATGAGCCCATGAGTAAATAATAATGGGAAGGAGGCAGGAGAGAGCAGGGAGGAGCGAGTTTGAAAGAAGAGAGGCTCTAAAAATAGACAGGGTGCCTGAGATGTCAGTGCTGGCACCCAGGGCAGCAGGGGTGGGCAGGATGGGTGGGCGTGGAGGCTCCCTGCTCATTGCCTAATTTGCCTTTATCTCTTCCCCGAGCACAGAAGCTTTGGTGTGTTCATATGGGGTGTTCTCACTGACCACAGCATAGCTGCTGCATGGTCTACAGCATTTCTAAAAAAAACATCTTCCAACAGTAGCATCTGCGTTAACATTCTGAGTGGTGCCAACCAAGGTACATCTGTTTAAAACTGCTTGATTGAGTACAGTCTTTATAATGCTGTTTTGAAATGTCTTCCTTGCAAATGGGAGTAAAAAGGAAAAAGGGAATGAGCATATGCTCTCTGCCAATGAGCAGGGTGCTGCAGCCTGGTGTAGTGTGGGCCTGAGTGTGGTGCCCCTGACAGCTTCATCCGAAGAACTCTGCCGGTTTCAGATCTTAGTATGTTTCACAACATGGATGGCTTACTTTGTCATGAACTCTTTCTGTCATTTAGTTTGAGTTCTGAAGAATGGTTTAGATCTGCAGTAGTTGACAAAGATTTTGTAAATGGATGAATGATATATGAGGCATGCAAAAATGCGATAATGCCAGACCTGGTGTGTAGAAATAAAAGTGTTGTGTTTAAAACTAAAATGCAGAAAGACATAAGAGCCAAAACCTGGAAAGAATGCAAGTGTCCATTAGTGTGGGGTGGAAAAGTAAATTGTGGTATTCATACAACAGAATGCTGGATGATAACAAAAGGGAATGGATCATAGTTACATGCATCAGCATGAGTTAATCTCACAATCATAACATTGAGCAAAAGAAGCCAGCATTGAAACAATACCTACTCTGTGCTTCTATTTATGTAAAATTCAGAAACAAGCAACACTAATCTGTGGTGTTAGAAGTCAGCATAATGGTTCTTTTTGGAGAGGAGAGAGGGAGCAGTGACCAGAAGGGCTTCCCGGCTGCTACTAGTGACGGTCCTCAGTTACACAGGTGTGTTCACTTTGGTGATTCATCAGGTTGAATACTTAGAATTTGTGTACTTTAATATACATGATTACACTTCAGTAAAAATGTGTTTTTAAAAAAAGGCGCCGAGGAGCCTTCAAGGAAGTATTTGAGGAAACTGCAAGATCGGCAAGCAATTAAAAGTTGGTAGAAATCCTTGACCTTATACAAGGCATCGTAAACCTCGTGGCAGCCAGGGAGGATTGAGCAACACTCTGCTAATGTTAGCTGAAGGCACACCATGATTTCAGTGGATTTGCACAGGCTGGAAGAGCAATGGCCAGCTATGCAGCACGTGTGTGTGTGTGTGTGTGTGTGTGTGTGTGTACAAAGATGGGAACACATGCACATGGGTGTATCATATACTGACATTTCCACAGGAACCTTGGCATGACTAGTAGCATGGGGTTTGGATTCAGCCAGGCCCACTCATCCAGGGGAGATCCCAGCTCCCAGCTTCCCCTGTGCGTATGTTCTGAGGCTGTAGGGAAGACTTCATCTTGCCAGTTCAGCCTACACCCTGTGTGAATTACATCTCCTCAAGTCACTTTCTAATTTTACTCTGAGCCTCCGATGCCTTTCAAGGCATGTTCTTATTCCCAGGCTGTGTTTACCTGGCTCCGATCATCTGTGCACAGGAAGTACAAAATAATTCTGACATTAGTTTGTCAAATAAAATTAAGTCTGTCACCACTGCATGAAGTATATTGTGTATCCCAAAGTGAAGCAAGAATTATTTTGGGATCATTTGTTGTTAGCGACTGGCTTCATCAATGATTTCCTCTTTTTGCTCAGAAAAAAATAAAATAAAATGAAGTTGGTTTCTTTAGATGTGCAGGCTTCTTCACATTCAGGTTTATTTCAGGTGGAACTTAGCTTTTCTTGGAAGAGGGTGACTCACTTGTGGGGAATTTTGAATGGTTAAGTAAGGAAGAGATGTGTTTTTCAGAGTTTCATAGATTTTTCAGGAGTCTCTTTTCTGCCAAGATCACTTTAATTTGTTCATAACCCTTTTATGAGTTAGATCTTCTTTATAATTCTGATTAATAAACTAGAATTCTCAAGAGTTCCAATGCATGTGTTTGTAATGAATAGAAAAGAAGCTCTCCATGAAGTGAAAAGGGGATTTTATTTTTCTTTAGTTTGTACTGAGTCCAGTATGGTGAAGTTGTTGACATTGCTAGTAAAAAGTATCAGATTTTTTTTTTCTATTTTTGGGAAACTAAGATAACTTTTTGCGTACATTTGAAATTAGTAACTCTGAAAGATGACTTTTAAGCATATATGCCTCAGACAGAGAAAAAAAGGCAGGAAGATTCTTATGAACTGTGTTAAAGACTTGTGTACCTTAAACATCACTACAAGGTAGCTTTGTGAATTTGAAGCCAATACCCCCATGCTTCATAATGTTGGACTTATTTGTTTTACTAGTGTATTGGGTACACTACCATCATACATATGCTGATTCTTGTGCATCGACCAAGTAGTATGTGGGGGAAATCCACACGTTATTAAATCCATCCTGTCCTCTTTTTGGGAGGGAGTAGGGGAAGCCAAGTCATTCATTCAGGCATTTAGCACATTTAATTATACATCAACTATGTGCTATGTACTAGAGATACAGAGATGAACAGAACCCTGTCCTTGTCCACATGTACCCCAAGTCTAGAGGTAAAGATGGACATGGAAATAATTGCAGCAGTGTGATCCATGATGGGTAGAATATGGATGGCATGCCACAGGAACCGACAGGAGGACACATCTCCGGGGGAAGGTAAAGGGAAGCTTTCTCAGAGGAGATGTTTGAAGTATACTTAACTAATTTTTAAGATCATAATGTTTTTATCATGGATTCTAAGAAGTAGAATTACTTGGTTAAAAGGCAAAAGCAAATGTAAAATGTAAAATGTTACATTTTAATGTATAGGGGCTGGGGATGTGGCTCAAGCGGTAGCGCGCTCGCCTGGCATGCGTGTGGCCCGGGTTCGATCCTCAGCACCACATACCAACAAAGATGTTGTGTCCGCTGAAAACTGAAAAATAAATAAATATTTTTTTAAAAAAGAGTTTTATAGGAAGAAGACTCAAAAGAAATAGCTGAACCAGAAAGCAATGGTAGGCAAGAAACTGATGGGAGAGAGAATTTCTAGAAGGAAGTGTCAGCAGTAGTAAATGTCACAGAGAGGTCACATAAACAAAGAATGGACAAGCCCATGGGTTTTGGTGATGGGAGGTGTTGGTAAAATGGTAAGAGTTAGCCAGGCCATAATGAGCTGAGGAACACATGAAGTGGATACAGTTTATTCCAGAATCTTAGCAATGAGAAGCAGAAAAGAAAGGGTTATTAGGTAGAGGAGGTGCAGAACTGATGGACGATGATATTGTGGGGTTTTGTTTTTGTTTTTTTAATGGGAGGGTTTTAAGCACATTTGTGGGCATAGGAATTAATAACTGATTGAACAGATGCTTGAAGAAGTGAATGAAGATGGGGTCCAGAGCTTTAGGGCCACCTCCTTCTCAGGGACTGGGAAAAGGATGGGAGGGGATGTAGGGGCTGCAGGAGCTTCTCCCCAGGAGGCTTTGGTTTGCTGGGTAAGGCACAAGACAAGCCTGAGAGTGAGGAGAATGATTGAAACATCTCCTGCTGTAGGTGGGAGTCCGGGGAGCTCAAGGACAAGTACCCGATCCCCAAGCAATGTCCAGAGTCCCCCTGACATTGAGAGTCATGGAATGACACACCTTCCAATCTGCTAATCCAGGAGTTAGATTCCTTAGCAGTCCTTAGTCCAGGTGCAGGGGAGAAGCAAATCAACTGTCATTCCTCTGAAAACATTTTTTAAAACCAAGTTCACTTAACTAACTTGAAGAAATGGGCATTGAGCCCCTTGTAAGCTAGTGATCAAGCCCTCTCCAGGCCCTGGTAGGAATCTGACCTTCAGACTCACTAATGCTTGTAGTTAAGTCTTAGAAAGTAGGTATATCCTTGTACGGTGTATCTTAAACAGGGTACAGAAGGTTGATTTACGGAGAAGAAAAAGAAAGGCAGCCTTTGTGTTATTCCTGTGAAAAATTGCTTAATGTTATTGGAAGTACAACAATTGTTTAGTCAGTGAAAGTGGAAGAGAAACTATGAAAGAGAAGGCCAATAGAGCACTTTAAAAAGCCATTTAGGTTTTGTACCGCTCAAACATTTTTATGTGAAGAATACTTTGGAAAAAATGATATCAAATACAATTTTGAGTCAAAGTAAAGTGGCTACATTCTTTGAGAGTACTGCTGTCTGTTCAGATGATGGAGACACAGTAGTTGAGGGCTGGGTTGTATAATGAGATAGAGGATGGGCAGTTGGCCATTTAAATATCAATGGATAATTGTTTTTAAGAGAAAAGTTCACCAACTTTGATTCTCTTAGTGTATTGTAAAGAAATAATATTTTCTCTACCAAACTTACTTTTTTCCTTACTTGGTTTTGAGTATATTAGTTTTCAATAGATGTAAACAACCATTCTCAGGAACACTAGTTATTAAAATGCATTTGAAAGTCACTTGACAATGATGAAAAAAAAAAGTTATTTCCCAAAGGATTGCCGTAATTCTGATGATTTTTATGCCAGTGGAAGTCCAGTTTTTACCACAAAAATTTTCCTGTAACCTTTTGTGATTGAAAACATATTACTTGCTATTCAAAAATGCAGGCAAATTAGTGAGGAGAGATTCTAAAATAAGCTCCAGGGTTAGACATATAATTTGTGGATGACAAGTCATGATAGTAAAGTGAATTTCCTTCTGTGTTTTGTTTTAAATGGTAGAAAGGACTTGAAACACTACAATTCAGGTTTCAAACATGTTTTTACAGCTGTATGATGAGTATACTTAATTTTTAAGGGACTGCTTGTTCTAAGTTATACGTGTCTTACTACATAATGTTTATTTCTAACAATTTATTTCTCCTGTTACTTTGTAGGTTTATGTAACTTTGCATTGATACATAAGAACTAGGGAGCTTGGCATGATCTTTGAAATGAGCAACTAGGGACCTCTTTATTACAGGGTTTATTCTCTGTAAAGCATATACTTTAAGGAACAAATATGGGACAGGGGACCACTGTGCAGAATGAACTCAGCTGCACACCACGACAGTAAGGTGCGGGCCAGAGGCTATGGTTAGATGGTGACTACACCAATAGTTCAAGTTGGAAGTGGTCACTGACTTATTCCACATGGGCTAAACAAGAGAGTGTTCTCTATAAGGAGTGAATCACTTCTAGACCTAGCATACCCATTGCAGAGCTAATGACAGCATGCCATGGTTCCTCAAGTAAATTTTGGCCTTGAAGTTTCCAAAACACTCATCTTCTCAATCACTCTGAGGCTTGACTATCACAGTATGACTTGTCTTATCAAGGAAATGTACAGAGAGAGTAATTGGAATTTTTAGTGACTTTTTTATTTTGATATAACTGAAAATTTTAGAAAAATTTTAAGAATACCTGTATATTTGTTTACCCAGGTACACCATTTGTTTAACATTTGCTTTATCACCCCACAACCAGTGTTTGAGAGTAAGCTTCAGATACCATGCCTCTTTACCCCAGCTCTTCACTCTGTATTTCCTAAGAATAAGGAGAGTCCACAGTTGTTAGAAGCCAGACATCTTACCCTGTATTAGATAATAGTATTGTATCAAAGTCCATATTTAGATTCTGCCAGTTGCCCCCAATAATGTCTTTTATATTATTTTTCCTGGTCCAAGATTCACATCGTATCTCTTACTTAATCTGAAATGAATTAAATTTTAAGTGGAATGGAGAGGGATGCATTTTTAACTGCACTTGTCATTTGCTTTATTGTATGTGCATCCATTTTAGCTTCTCCTTGAAAACAAAAACCAGAGGTCTTACATAGTAGGTATTCTGTAGGAAATTCTCACATTTCATGGCTCATCAGTTAGTACATTTTTAAGCAAATGAATTACTTTCTGTGTAAGCAACCATTGGTTCTTACAATTCTTTCTATATAGGTACTGTTTTGTGCCAAGTAAATATTAAACTTTCTTTGTTTCTTTTTTTTTTGGGAGGGGGGAGCGGGGTACCAGAGATTGAACTAGGGGATACTCAACCACTGAGCCACATTTCCAGCCCTATTTCACATTTTATTTAGAGACAGGGCCTCACTGAGTTGCTTAGCACCTCGCTTTTGCTGAGGCTGTCTTTGAATTCAAGATCCTCTTGCCCCAGCCTCCCGAGCCTCTGGGATTATAGACATGTGCCACTGTACCCTGCTTAAACTTTCTTTGATTAAAGCCATCTTTTAAAGATGTAATAGCTGCTATTCCATCCTATTGGGACATTTTTGTAAGTTCCTGATGGAATAGTTTCAAAGTTCCAAAATACATTCTGCAGCTTGTCTGCAGCTGAAGAAAAATGACTGGTGGCCACCATCTTTTTATTTAAAAATTTGGTTGATTTTTGGGAGCCTGTAATTATTCTCTGAAGTATGTGAGCAAAGCAGCATATGCTTATGATTCCAAAATCACTCATAACTTTTATCATCTTTGTTCTATTGGAAATTGCATGACAGCTTTTGATATTAATGTTTTATGATACAAACGTTTGGCAGAGTTGACATACTGCTTCTAATTTATTCCCACAAGATATGAAGAAATCCTAAAATCCCCAAATCCCAAATTGAGATTTTTTCTTAAAAGACTCATGGCAATTCAATGGAATCAAATAACTAAATTCAGTACAGTTTTAAAGTGCTAATTTGTTTATTTTCATAATTCTTCAAATATGAGAATTATGCTATCATCTAATCTCTCTGTTCCATCTGGATTATTTAAATTTTTATAAATGTTTGGCTGCAAAATGGTAGAGAGTTTCTCCCATAATGTACCTATGCTCTCTTCATATTTATGTTGTTATTCTGCTTTATTAATGATTTGAAAGTTTTTGATAGGTTTTGAACATAACATGAGCAGTTTTCATAACTATCATGATTGTAATTTACTTTTGCAAGAATATACTTCTATTTCAGATGAAAGAATTTTGACCCAGAAAGTACAAAGTCTGGTTGTCATGCCAAGACACATCTAGATAACCTGCCTACAACCTGTGTGGTAACTCTTAGTTCCCTGCTCTGTTCACATTGCTAGTTCTGCAGAGCAGACATTCCTGTGATAGTAGTGTGTGTGGTCATGTAATATACACATACTTGTGCTGTATTCATCCTTGGGGTCAAGATCAAAGCCACGAGAGATGTACCTCTAACAGCTAACTTCTCATCTTGTTTCTTTAAGCCCAAATTGCATTTCAGGCATATTCCTAAACTCTTTGGGTGCATGGTGTAGATAACAAAACAAAATCTTAATTCTGTTAAAAGGAAAAAGAGAGCGAGAAGGTACTAGGTGGGCTATATGCAGAGTTCACCTTACCATGCTTGGGGCTGTTCTTGTGTCCTCTCCCACTACTCAGTATTCTCTGCTTACCCCAGCTCCCTTTGTTACCTGAATTCAGCACAGCATATTTTCCCTTCAGTATTTAAGATCTTAGAGTAAGATCATTGCATAATATCTTCCTTTCTCAAAAGAAGGCAAAGCAAGGGTAGAAACCTACCACATGAAGGGAAAATGTTACTGGGATGGAAATCACACCATCTCTATGATGATGGGAATATTCTGTGTCCAATACAGTAACCATTAGCCAAAGTGGCTTCTGAGCCCTTGAAATGTGGCTAGTACAACTGAGGAACTTATTTCATTTTCATTACTTTAAATTAAAAAAACCTCATGTGGCTAGCAGCTACCATATTGGACTGGCAGGCTAGCACCAATCCCCAGACACATCCTTCCACTTCTTCCAACTCAGAATACTTAAGAGTAAGAGGATTGAACTTCCCTACCTTCATCATAATCTTTCATATGATTTTGCACTTACCAAATCATAAATTGAAAATATAAAATGACTATCAAAATTATGGCACCGCTTCCTAGCAAAACTAGAAGCATCCACATCTTGTTGGTGTGTATCTCAGTCCTGCTACTTTTCCTGTTCTAAGCCAAGTATTTTTTAGAAGACAGATTAACCTAGAGTCTGTTGAATAAATTAGGAAAGGAAGTAAAATTAATTATTATTGTGAAGTGATAGCTGAACCTTCTCAGTTCTTAAAAAGGTTTGAAAGTGAATATTAAAGATGAAGTTTTAAAATAAAAACTTTATATAATAATAGATGGCATTTAAAAAAAAATGGAGTTAAGATAGAAAATGACAAAGAAGGGAAAATAAAAATCATGTAAAATCTCACTGCCCAGAATGATCATTGTGACTATTATGGTGTAGCCATCCAGATCTCTTTTCTTGTGTATTTTAAAATACAAATTTAGAAATATGTTGTAACTATTTTAAAATACAAATTTGGAAATACGTTGCTTTGACCTGCATTTTTTCATTTAAAAAAAAATCTATTGACAATGAGGGTGGGGATGTGTAACCGATGTGAGTCTGCAACCTGTATCTGGGGTAAAAATGGGAGTTCATAAATCACTTGAAGCTAATGTATGCTAATGTATGAATATGATATGTCAAGAGATTTGTAAGGTTTTGAACAACCAATAAAAAAAATCTATTGACATTTTTACATATCAGTAGATAAGTAGGGACTTTAAAGTATGTAGATTTCTGATTACAAACATAATACAAGTTTGTGCAAATTACAGAATTCAAGCATAATGTGAATACAATATCTACAAAGAAATTCGCAGAATCCATATCCCCCCATCACATTCTTGTTTAGTATATATTTCTACTATCTTTTTACAGATATATGCATATTACTCTAAATTTATTTATATGTAACTACACATACTTGTTCCTAAACTTGCTTTTTTTCACTTAGCATATGCTTTATACTCACCTAAAATAAAATCTTATATGTGTGTGTGTATACACACACATACACACATATAAACACATACACATACATATATATTGTTCTATATGCTAGAATATTTAACCAATTAAATGGTGAGTTGATTTTAGTGACTTTGATAGCAAAGATAGCATTGTTTTAATGAATATACATATATGCATATATACATATATGCATATATACATATATGCATATGTACATATATATAACTTTTATCTTTTAAAAATAGATTCCTAGAATAAAGTAAGGGATCAGAATATATACAAATTTAACATTTTTGTACTTATTGCTTGATTGCCCTGAAGAAAAGTAGCATTAATTCAACCTAGAGTGAGAATGTCTCCAAAGTAAATATTACCATATTTACCTGGAGGAGGAAAACAAAAAGGTTTACCATCATTAATGGATTTTTCTACATGTCAGTCCTCAGTTGGAATGTGGCTAGATGAGTTTATGTGTATGTGTCCTTAGAAAATTGTAGATCTAACATTTTGCCAATAATATCTTAATTAGACCTACTGCTTTAAGTCCTGATTCCTGGATGTGTAAATGACTCTTTCCTCTCTCATCTCCATCTCTTCTATTTGCCTAAAAGGTAGAGAAGTAGAAAACTTGGTGACCTTGGATTTCCTTGGCATACTACATACAAAACATGATTTGGTGACTACAAAGCATAAGGCTCGTCATTGGTGGTAAACATTCCATTTGATTCATTCAACGTTCCATGACTAATTTGGCAGGTTATTGTGCAGCTTTGAATACAGACACACTCTCCGTTTGCTCACCAATCATAGAAGTTTTTCAGTATGGGTGTTCAGAGAGGCACATGAGCTTTAGAATAAGCTGTCTACTTTAGCTGGCCCTGCACCACTTTGTCAAGTGTATTTCTTAGACACACACACACACACACACACACACACACATTTTGGCTTAAAAATTGAATTTAAGAACTTTAAAGAAAAATAAAAAAATAAACGACAGTATAACAAACATTGTAGAGAATAGAATACAAATGGTAGTACAATGGAAAGAAATAGCGATTTGGGTGGGGAAAATCTTGAAAAGCTTCCTCCAAGTAAGTGGACACTTACAGGATTTTTGAATTGGGTGAAATTTTGAAGGCTGGCTACATGGAATGTGCAGGGACATTCTGAATGAGAGTGAGGAGGAGATGTTTAGGACGCCATGGGTGGACGTTTGGGGACTGGCAGCATCCTGGAAGTGGCACGCAGCTTTGACTGAAGGGGTTACTGGGACTAAAAAAAGGATGTGGGTAGTTCACAGAGGAAAACAAAGGGAGAGAGAAGAGATGGTATAAATAAGATAAGTATAAAGTATAAAAAGACTTTGAGGAATACCCAAATGTATCTCATCGATTAAAAAAAAATCAGAAAGCCATCAACCCAGTGTCAGCTGTCTCCACTGCTGTCAGGCCTGAGGGACCCCCTGTCTACCAGGGCACTGCTGGGATTCACTGTCCCAGAAACCTCACAGCTCCCTAAATTTACAATGCTGATTCATATTCCTTGTGCTCTCAATTGCCTCTCAAAATGCCACCTGTCTTCCTGTTCACATGCTGCTCCCTGCCTCCTCTTCTACCCGAGACTATCAAACCCAAGCTTATTGCAACCCTGTTTTCTCAGCCTGAAACTACCGTGTCCTACTGTTCTTCAGGGGGACTTGTCTGACCTACAAAACCCCAGTCTGGAACCTTCCAAACTGCTCTTTTAAATTTGCCTCCATATCCCAGTATTTTGAGGCTGCTGAGACTTGCTGGAGAAAATGGTCCTACTGCACAGATGGGTACCACCACATTTATAGTTGCTAACCTCAGGCAGATCTTAAAATTGCCAGGCACTCCTCCTGTGTTCCCTTCGTCTGGCACATCCTCCCTCTCTCTCTCTCCCCTGCCCCTCTCTCATTTTCCTTAATGTCTCTTGCATAGTCTTTCCACTAGTCTTGTATTTCTGGCTTGCCTTCCCTCTCACGCATCGCCCTTCTGCTTCTTCAAGAAATACATCCACAGGCCTCAACACCCGCTTCCTGCTGGCATATGCAAAGACCACATCTTCACCTACTCTTTCTTCCTTATTTCCTATCACTGGTGGCACCAGTTAAAGTACAAAGTAATCCTCCCTTCTGACCACTGTTGAATTGTCCCTGGGGTGGGCACCTGACTCAAGCTGGACCAATCATACTTCTTCACCAGGATTTTATATTTGGGCTGAAATCATCTTTCTCTCTCTTTTGTTGGCTAAGACTCAACGTGTTGGCAGTCAAGTCCTGTATGAAGAATGAAGAGTGGAAAAAATAGCAGTGAGAGAAGAATGGGGAGGGAAAGGGAGGAAGGAGTGAATGAATGAAGCTCAGAGGCCCAAGCAGCATTTCCTGCGTTCTTTACAGACAGTGATTCCCAGCCTTTCTCCTGTCATGACCTGTAGAAAATGGCCATGTTAGAACTGCCCATCAAGAGGAAGAGGCAGGGCTGTGCTTATGGCTGGTGAGTACAGAAGTAATTGGAACACAGCTTTAGTTCTGGGAGGCAACACGGTCACATACCCAGATGGGGAAGCTCAGTGGCAATATCTGGTTCTAGTCCTTCACAAGGTCCCAGCTTGGGTCCTGTGAGATGCCCTGGTGACTCTTTGCTCCCCAGGTGCTTCTCCTGTGTGTTCCAGGAACACCCTGGGCCCTGGACCGTAAATGATCTAATTATTTGTCTGTATGCCCTGCTGTACAGGAGCCCCGGGAGGATAGGAGGCACATCTGTCTTTTCATCTTTCTAGTCCCAGTGCCTCGAGTGGGATAAACATCTCCTGAATGCAGGAATTATGTTCTGCCCACATGAAAAGATTAACAAGAAAATTGTAATTGAAACAAGATCTTATGTGTAAATGTTCTTTCTTTCTCAAGGAGACAACTTTGAATGGGGGCCTTGGAAAAGAAAGTCCATGGGAACTCTGTGTTTTTGGCATTATCTACCTAGTAGTTTTGTCAGACCATCAAATCTTTCAGTTGGTTGTATTTTGACTTGAGTTAGGGTGCTCAGTGTTCATAGTAGAAAAGAAGACTCAGCCCATTTTCAGAATAACAAATCTTCTGTGGAAAAAAAAAATATCATTAAAAATCCAGAGCCTAAGCACCGTCCTAACAGTATGGGCATGTCCTAGGTTTTTCCGTGTTCTGTGTCCCTACTTTTGGGTACTGGGGCCCTCCACCCAGAGTGAGGCTCCTCTCCTCTGGCTTCTCACTCTCCCTTTCTCTGGAGGCCACTTTTGACCTCCAGTCTGCCCTGTCTCCTGGCTCACGGGTCTCCAGGATCACAGCTTCACTTCACTATAGCCTGAGAGACCCCAGCTATGAGGATTAAGTGACGCTGCACTCAGTTCCCACTCATGCAGGTCGGTCTAGTTCTACGGCACTGAATCTCTGCCAGGGTGCTGCCCGCTCCGTTAGTTCTCAGGCCCTGCCGCTGTGGCTTATTGTTATTTTGTTAACACCCCCTTCTGCTTTGAATTCTGGTTGGAGTGGATTTTTTTTTTTTTTAAATTTACTTCTTGACTTTTGGAAAAACGGGATTCTTTCTTTGTTGGAACCCTGGCATACCTTTATTTAATATTTACTTTAAAAAACTTGTCTCTCCAATAGCTCGGTCTACTTTCTTAGACTTAGTCCTTTTTGCGTCCCTTTACTTTAGGTCAAGCTACTAAAACTCTCCTATCTTGTCTCTGGTGGGGGGTGTTCTTTTTTTTTTTTTTGGCTAATGATTATACACTCTCATTACAAAAACATATGATGAAAGGATATGCAGCTTAGCAGCAATTGTTTAACCTTAGGGAAAGTTCTACATAATCAAGTTATAATGTTTCATAAATTAAACATTGAATGCAGTTCCAAATAAAATCACTATTGGATTCTAGTGGAACTGGGTATCCAGGCAGGAACTTGACTAAATAATTTTAAAGTTAATTTTGGAAAGCGAGTACATGAAGGCAACACAGTAAAGTTTGAGAAACTCTGCACTGTATCTTCCTTGCATTCCCCCCGGTGAGGTTCCGTGGCTGTACCCTTGACTGCTCTAGTCAGTCATCCTTCATCCATTCTTTATCCAGTCATTCTCGCTCCCTGATTGCAGGCGCTTGACTTGCCCTGCCTCAGGATAAGGTACACTGTCATTTTTAAGGTCTGTAAGATTCTGCGTGACTCATCCTTCTGCAGCCTGAGCTCTCGGCTCAGTTCTCTTCCTGCTCCTAGGGCCCCTCTCTCCTCTGCTTCCAGCCCTTCCAGCATCTGTTTCTCCTACTCAGCCATAGACATCACGCCCTCCATGAAGCTCTTCCTCTTTTCCCAAGCCCATTAAGGGCCTTTCTCTGCAGAGCCTAAGCTCCCTGCAAGTCTGTCATGCTCATCACAGGCAGTGTCACTGGTTACTTGTCACCGTGTTCCCGCTTGCCCATAAGGATCAGCACCAGGTATTTGCATTCACCATTTTATCCTTAGGATCCAACAAGATGCAGCACTCAACAAGTACTGGTCAGATGTGAAATAATCCTATGGCTGCAGGTGTGGCAACATGAGGATATTGTAGACACATCCATCAGCTGCAAAGACAGCCCCAAAGTAGACTGAATGAAAATTCAAAAAATGGTACAGTATGCATCACAGATCCAAAGGATTCACGGTATTGCCACAGCTGGTTACCTATTTGGAAAAAGAGTAGATTTAGACTTGAGTGTAATATAATGCCCCCCAAAAGCTTGCTAAGGAATTAAAGAGTTGAATGTATGTTTTTTAGCTGTAAGAGATGGATGGGAACATTTGTAGGGAAATACTTATATTCATATGGCATATTGTATAGGAAATATTGTAGGGAAAAAACATTCCTAAGCTGTAGTGGTGAAAGACTTAACCACATAAAAATTTTAAGAACACAAAGCACATCTCAGAAAATGATTATTGTAAATATGTAATGATAAAAAATATAATAAAATGTTATGAAAAGAAAAGCTCAATTTCTTCACGAATGAGAAAAACTTTTAAAGACCGCTCAATAAATGCACATACACAAAATGAACAGACTATTTACAATACACCCTTCCAGTGATCAGCAGTATTCCTAGGGATTTACCCAGGAGAAAAGAGTTCTTATGTTTACCAAAAGTCTTAAATAAGGTGTTCAATGCAGCTTTATTCAAAGTAGCCAAAACTGAAAATCACCCACATGTTCTTAAATAGGAGAATGGATTAATAAATCGATGCATATTTCCTATACAGAAGACTGTGAGGCAAAAATAAAAGAACAAATTAGTGATACCTAGCATGAATGTTTCTCACTAACATCATGCTGAACAAAGGAAAGCAGACCAACGGAGCGCACGCTAAATGATTCCACTGACGGGACAGGAAAACAGGCAGGTAATTGACAGTGATACAGGTCGGAACAGTGGGGATCCCTGGGTGGGAGAGGCTGAGAATAGACAAAGGAGCCCTCTGATGGAATGGAAATACCCTACATGTTGGCCCATAAGGTGGCTACATAGATTCCATGCATATGCTCAAATCCTAACTCTACATTTTTACATTCCTTACTGATTAAACAAACAGGAAAAATGTGTGTCCTTGCACAAGTCATTTAATTTCCCTGAGCTTTCATATGCTCATCTGTCAATCATAACCACACTTAACTTACAGGATTATTGTCAAAATAGCACATGGTTGATGTGTGCTAAATGATAGTTATTTACAACTAGGAACACTTTTAAATGCTTATTATATGTAAGTATTTATAAAATTAATATGGCATATGGTTGGAGAAGTGTAAAATAAGCCAAATTTTCTTATGCATTGATCATTTAGTTCACCAAACTATATCATGGATTGGATATCTGTAGTTGGTGGGATTTGTTTTTCTTTCTTTTTTCAGTTTACAAAAATATTTAATGAGCCCTTCATTTACAATGGAAGCAAATGAGTCCTATTTTAAACATTTAAAGATAATTTGGGGGGACTGTGGGGCAGCTCAGTGGTAGAGCACTTCCCTAGCACAAGGCCCTGGGTTTCATCCCCAGCACTACAAAACATAAAAACAAAAAATAAAAATTTAAATTAATTTTAAAACATTCACACTATTATAAGCACAGTATGATCCACAATTAGTGTAAGCCTGCAAATGTTAATTCTCCTTGAGGGTAGCTTAATTGAAGAACAGTAACTACAACAGAGAATGATACCCATTTGTTGTCAGATGCCACCATTCTAAAGCATATAAGTAACCTACAGAGTGTTCAGAAGCAGCACAACCGGGGGGGAAGAGACTTCACGTGGTGATGTGTGAAAGAAGGCAGAAGGAATCAGTCCCAGTTTCCTTGGAGAAGGAACACCCAGAAGGATCCAGTGTCTTTCCTCTGACTGGACAGGCAATTCTGTGAACAAGAGTTTGCCATGTTCTCTGTGGTCTCAGCAAAACTCATATCAGTAGTAGAAGCCATGCCAGGGAAGCAGCTTCAGGGCCATGTAAGAAAACTCTTCGTGGCAGCACTGTTAATGAACAGGACACTTAGTGCTTTTGTGTTGGAGGCCCTACTTAGCCAGGAGCATCAGAAAGCAAGTCATGGCCCCTTCAGTGAGCTTGTGCAATGACCAGTTGAGCTGTGCAGACAGTACCAGTGTTCCCAGTGCTGTGACAGAAGCAGAGCACGTGCTGTGGGAGCCCAGAGGAGGAAGCATCCTCTTCTTCAGGGATTGGAGAGCTTCGCGGAGGAGGGAACGTTCTAGTGGCGTATTGAATGATGGATGAACTTGCCAAGCAGCCAGTCATGGAATGGTATGGGGGGAGACAGCTGTGGACAGAGCGGTACCCATGAAGGTATGTTTGTGACCAGCACCTGCAGGACCTTGTGTGTCCTTTAGTGAGCAGGGGGAAACTGTTGAAGAAACTTAAGGAAGGAGAGCTTCTGTTTTGGAGGCATTGCCCCAGGGTTAGAGGAGCTGGTGACAGGATGCTAATCAGAATACTGAAGTTCCCAGGTGGCATCCGATGAAGCTGGGGAACTGCGTGATAGTGCAGTTAGAGACAGAGTGCATGTGGGACATTCCTGAGTAGACTCCCAGGGTCTTGACAGCAAATTGGTTAACTGGTTTAGAAGATGAGGAAGAAAAACAGTGAGGATGATTCATAGGTTGCCAGCTTGGAAACTGGGGACATGCTAATCCTGTCTTTACCCGTGGACACGTTTTGATGATGGTCCTCAGGGGAGGTGGACATCATAGCTTGACGATAACTTCCATGAGGACAGTGTGCTAATCGGTTTTCTGTTACTATGACAAAATACCTAGAAAAACAATTTAAGGAAAGATTTATTTGGGCTCATGGTTTTTGAGGTTTTAGCCCAAGGTCAGTTGGCTCCATTGCTCTGAGGTAAGACTGAACTTTCATAACTTGTGGTTATGAAAGAAGGGTGTGAATGTCATGGGAATTTTGATGGGAATTGCATTGAATCTGTATGGTGCTTTTGGTAGTATAGCCATTTTGACGTATTAATTCTACCTGTTCCAAGAGCATGGGAGATCTTTCCATCTTCTAAGGTTTTCTTCAATTTCTTTCTTTTGTGTTTTGTAGTTTTCATTGTAGAGGTCTTTCACCTCTTTTGTTAGATTGTTTTCCAAGTTTTGTTTGTTGTTTGGTTGGTTTTGGTTTTGTTTTTTTTGTTTTTAGAGGTTATTGTAAATGGGATAATTCTTTCTAATTTCTCTTTCAGCTGATTTACCTTTGGTATATGGGAATGCAGTTGATTTATGGGTGTTAATTTTGTACCCTCCTACTTTTTTGAATTCATTTATGAGTTCTAGAAGTTTTCTGATGGAGTTTTTTGGGCCTTCTAAATATAGGGTCATGTTGTTGGCAAACAGAGATAGTTTGGGCTCTTCTTTTCCTATTCATATCCCTTTAATTTCCTTCTTTTGCCTAATTGCTCTGGCTAGAGTTTCAAGGACTATTTTGAATAGAAGTGGTGAAAGAGGGCATCCCAGTCTTGTTCCAGTTTTTAGGGGGAATTTTTTTCTCTTTTTGGAATAATGTTGGCCTTGGGTTTGTTGTATATAGCTTTTTCAATGTTTTTATATGTCCTTCTATCCCTAGTTTTTCTAGTGTTTTAAATATGAATGGATGCTGTATTTTGTCAAATGCTTTTTCCTGCATCTATTGAGATAATCATGTGATTATTGTCTTTAATTCTATTTATGTGGTGAGTTACATTTATTGATTTTTTGTATGTTGAACCAACCTTGTATCCCTGGGATGAAACCCACTTGATCATGGTGCACTGTCTTTTAAATGTGTTTTTTTATGTGATTTTTCCAGTATTTATAAGTTTTGCATCTATGTTCATCAAGAATATTGGTCTGAAGTTTTCTTTCCTTGATATGTCTTTGTCTAGTTTTGGTTTCAGGGTGATACTAGCTTCATAGAATGAGTTCGGAAGGGTTCTCTTCTTTCCTATTTCATGGAATAATTGAGGAGGATTGGTGTTTATTCTTCTTTAAAGACTTGGTAGAAGTCAGCTGAAAATCCGTCTGGTCTTGGACTATTCTTTATTGGTAAATCTTTGTTACTTTTTCAATTTCATTACTTAAAATTGTTCTGTTTAAATTTTGTGTCCTCCTGGTTCAATCTGGGTAGGTGATATATCTTGAGAAATTTGTCAGTGTCTTCAGATTTTCTAATTTATTGGAGTGTAAGTTTTCAATATAGTTTCTAATTATCCCCTATTTCAGTAGTGTCTGTGGTGATATTTCCTTTTTAGTTGCAGATTTTAATAAGTTTTTCCCCCTTTCTTTTGGTTAGCTTAGCTAAGGTTCTATAATTTTGTTTATTTTTTCAAAGAATCAACTTTTTGTTTCTTTTATTTCAATTTCATTGATTTTTGGCTCTGATTTAAATTGTTTCCTATCTTCTACTGATTTTGGTGCTAATTTGTTCTTTTTTTTCACTAGGGCTTTGAGATGTGATGTTAGATTATTTATTTGATGTCTTTCTGTATTTTTAATGAATGAGTTCAGTGCTATGAATTTTCCTCTTAAACTACCTTTATGCTTGTTTATGAATGTTGTTATTGAGAGATGATTTTTGATTCTGGTATTTCTGGTATTTCATATTGTCCCAGAGATTTTGATATATTGTATTACTATTCTATTTTACCTCTAAGTATTTTTTATTTCACCTCTGATTTCTTCTGCTATATATGCATCACCTAATAGCATATTATTTAATCTCCAGATATTAGAGTAGCTTCTATTTTGGTATTAGAGTAGCTTCTTCTTTTTTTTTTTTTTTTTTTTTGTCTTATTGTTGATTTATAATGTCACTCCATTATAATCTGATAGAATGCAACATATTAACTCTATTTTTTAATGTGTGTATTTAAGAGTTGCTTTGTGACCTAAGATATTATCTGTTTTAGAAAATGTTCCATGTACTACTGAGAAGAAAGTATATTCAATCACTGATGGAGGAAATGTTCTATATATATCTGTTAAGTCTAAATTATTCATTATATATTTTTTTAGTTTTATAGCTTCTTTATTTAGTTTTTGTTTGTAAGATCTATCTCATGATGAAAGAAGCATATTGAAGACACCCAGTATTATTGTGTTGTGGTGTATTTGATTTTTGATATTTAGAAGGGATTGTTTGATATACATAGATTCTCCATGTTTGGGGCAGAAATATTTACAGTTGTTATTTCTTGTTATTTTCTTATTTACAGTTGTTATTTCTTGTATGATTCTCTTAAACAGTGTGAAATGACCTTCTTTGTGTCTTCTAACTTTGGCTTGAAGTCCACTTTATCCGGTTTGAGAATAAAATCTTCTACTTGTTTATGCAATCCATGTGAGTGGTTTTTTCCCCATCCTTTCACCTTCCATCTGTGAATGTCTTATCCTATGAGATGAGTCTCTTGGGGATAGCATATTGTTGGCTTGTTTTTTAATCCTATCTACCAGCCTAAGTCTTTGAATGATGAGTTTAGGCCACTTACATTGAATGTTGTTATTGCGAGATGATTTTTAATTCTGTATTTCTAGTGTTTAATTTGTATTAGTTTCTCCTTTGATTGACTATTCTTCTATTGAAGTTCCTGCTTCTGCTGGTTTAATTTTCAATTTTCATTTCTTGATTAAATATTGAGTATGTTTGTAGTGCAGGCTTTCTAACTGAATTTTTTTAACTTGTTTATCGTGGAAGGTTTTTATTTCATCTTCAATTCTGAAGCTTAATTTTTCTGAGTATGGTATTCTTGGTTGTCATCCATTTTCTTACAGAGATTGGTATATAATATTTCAAGACCTCCTAGCTTTTAGGGTCAGGGTTAAGAAATCAGCTGAAATTCAGACTGGTTTACCTTTAAACGTGACCTGTCATTTATTCTCTAGCAGGTTCTAAAATTCTAACCTTATTCTGGATGTTGCATTTTCATCATAATGTGTTAGAGCCCTCATGATCCAAACATGTCCCAAAACCCCACCTCTGAACACTGCTGCCTAGGGGACCAAGCCTTCAACACACGGGCCTTTGAGAGACATTCCAGATCCAAACCATATATAACAGGCAGATACCATATCTGTTTGCTCATTACTGTTTTCCCATGATCAGGATAATAAATGAATGAACAAACTGCTATTCTTCTCAAAGTGTCCTATTAATATGGTGACAATTCATGGTCTTAATATAAATAATACTGATCAAGTTAAGCATAATGGTCAATATTAAATTTTGGAGAACTTCATTCATTGTTCATTCAGCAAACATTTGTCAGGTGCCTGCTCTGTGCCAGGCTGGAGCAGAGTGAGTGTGGGGGAGAGTAGAAGGAGATGCAGTCATAGCTGTGGGTGGACGGGAGTCAGGAAGGCTGATGGAAAGATTTGACATTTTTCTGAGTTGGGAAACTGTTGGAGAGTTCAAGCAGAGGAATGACATAATGAGACTTACCTGTGAACAGAATCTCTGTGGCTGCTGTTTTGACAACCAACTGAAGGGGGTGGCCATGGCAGAGGTGAGAAAACATTAGGAGCTGTGCAGTAATAAATCAAATGAGAGAAACGATGGTGCCGTGAACCACATTGGTAGTAGAGGTGGTGAGAAGTCGAATTCTGGATTTATTTTGAAGATCAGCTGTCTTTACTGATAGATCAGATTTGGGATGTAGCCAGCAGGAGCAGTTTCAGGGCAATATCAGCTTGAACATGTTACGTTGGGAATGCTAAATAGGTAGCTGGATATTTAATTCTGAAAATCAGGATAGAAGACCAGGCTACAAATACAAATTTAATTCTGTGGGATTTTATTACTGTGAGCAGTTTGATTTGAATATCCAAGACTCAGGGGAGTGCCATATACAACACTGCTTTAGAATCATGTAAAGGTCCCTTGGGGGAAATTTCAGATTATATTTTTATAGGCTCAGAAACACTTTGTATATAAGATAAAATAAGCTGTGAACTTGTACCTGTATAAAGAGTTACTTGCAATTCAAAGGGCAATGGATTCTTAAATTGTGTACAGTATAACTTCTCTTCTCTATACTTAGTTAAAAAATAAAGCATGGCTTTTCCTCAAGTCAGTAAAAATTGGTGAAACTGGCTATTTTCAATGCAGCTGTCTTTACTCTGAACATCCTTCCTTTCTTACCTTGCTTTGCTCTTCTCATTAGTGTGTATGCCAGATTGCAAGTTAATTTTAGGAAATGCATAATATATTAGTAGGAAATAATGCCAAGTATACCAGATTTAATCTTTGATTTACGGAATAATTACTGGAAGAAGATTGGCAACTATTAGTCATATAAAACCATTGTTTTTATTGCTAAACACTTTAAAATATGTAACCACTGATATTCTATTTAATATTCCATTACTTTGAAAACTCTGAATATTATTTACTTTAGTGAGAAATTATAGAAAACAGCCATCTTGATACAGTGGTGTGAAATGGGAATGTGTTTATTAGTTACTGAAATCTTTGACCCTTCTTTTAATATTTGGTCTTACCTTCATGATCAGTTAGCATTTATGGAGAGCATTTGATCATGGCTAGGAGGCTGGGGCAGTTGTTGCAGGTACCACCTGAGAAAGATAAATATAGAGACTGAGTTGGTAAGAGTATAACTTTATTTAGTTTTCTAAGAAATATTTATGGAAAGTCTACTGTGTTTTAGACTTTTCATTTAACCTAATGGATGTAAGATGTAGAGAAACAAGATACTCTGAAGAACAGTACTTGGATAGAAGAAAATAGAATCAAATACCACAGAGGCAGCATTACTGGGTCCTACCCAGCTCCTCACTGTGGACTTAACGGTAGAGGCCGACACTCACATGGTGCTGTGTGCCTGGCAATTTAAGTACTTTGCATGAATAAACTCAGGACAACAATCCTGAGTAGGTAGGTACCCAAATGATCTCCATTTAGCACTTGGGGAAACTGAGACAGTTGTGACTTGCTTAACTTCACACAGCTCTAAGTGGTAGAGCATTTGACCTTACTTGGTCAGATTTTGGAGTGCTTCCTTCCAGCCAGGTTATGTGTGGAATGCCTGTGCAAGTTCATCTAACCTCACTAGAAGATAAGTTACCTCATTTAAACCCAAGGCTGCAAAAGCTAGTGAGATAATGACCCCAGATCACACAGCTAGAAAGTGGCTGAGCTGAGGACCATGTTATCACCTGAAAAAAATGAGGAGATGGTGAAAAACACCTTGCCCTTTTGTGTAATGATAATGGCATCCCAGGTAACCTGATCACACCATTCAAATTCCAGGAAAAGAAAGCAGCAGGTCACTGTGAACTTTAAATATTTGTTTAAGAATTAAAATGTATACCTAATATGTACAAGAATCTGAACATAAATGATCTTCATGTGTGTAGAAAAGTAATGCAGTTTTCTGGGCGCACAAATTGAGTTAATGCAATACAGGATTTTTACTGCACATAATTCCTGTTATTACTTTGTGTCACAGCAGTAATTACAAACTAGTGATCACATTCCTCTTTCAAGGGGTACTGTAATGGCTTACTAAGTCTCTCCCTGTGTGAAAATACTGACTGCTCCAGTGGCTTGGGTCTCCTAAGCAGTAGTCACCAATTAGTAAAAATCAAAGTGAAGTAAATTCCGTCTGTGAGGACATACCTGGGTGCCACTAAGGGAGGGTACTTTTCAGAGGTCCCCTGCGGTAAAAAAACAGCGTGATCTAACACAGCAACAATTAACAAAAAGCTATTCTTTTTCCTCCAAGTAAATATCATATGCTTCAAAAAATGTTATTCTCTTTCTCAGCAGAATTCTGAAAGCCTTTTCTGATTAGATTAGCATTCTATTAAATTTCTGCTTGCTTCTGTGCCAAATTGTGTTTTCTTTTTTAATCTGTGATGATTTCTTATATCTGTTGATCACAAGTCATTAATCCACTTATAAAAACTTCATCTTTTCCTGATTTTTTTTCCACTCATGTCAGTATCTTTTTAAAAATCTTTTTCTTATAGAAAAATCAGAAAATAAATATCAGGAAAAAGGAAAATAATTCTCATTCTACCACTTAGTTATAATCATTATTAATATTTTGAGTTTATCTGCTCAGAGGTTTTTCTAGTTATAGATATGTAAGTTAAATAAATGCTCATATGATCTTGAAAAATTAAAATGAGTGCATCCCACCAAATACACACCAAACTGTGACTTTTACTTACTGTGTCTTTAATATATTTTTAAGTCCCTGAAGCATTATTTTTGCTGGTTTCCTGCTCTTCTGTTTTCCAGCCTGACTTCTCCCTACCTTGCTTGTAATCCAATGACGGCTGCACTTAGGACACTGTGCTGATGTCGTTTGCAGTATTTTCTTTCATCTGATGATATCACATTGTGATAAATACCATTTCAAGTTTCCTGCATATTTTCAGTGGATAGAGAATTTCACTTTAGTGATAAAAGTCTTGATTTAATTTTACCACTTTCTCTGTTTGCCCCCGTTATCCAGTTGTGGTGAATAAAGTAAAATATGTTTCAGGAAAGCTAAAACAGACATTGTAATCAATTTGCTTGTTCATAGGAGACTGTCTCAGTCCTTTAATTTTTTTCTAACTTTGGACATGACTCTAGGGCTAAGCTTTGATTGCCTGGAAAATGTGATGATAGGCTAATTAAATAACTCTAAACTTACTAGATCAAGTGCTTTCTGTATTTGATTAATGGGGAGGGGGATGGAGAGGCCCTTTTGTAGTAGGTACTGTCTCAGGCACTTCTTATTTCCACAGCACAAAAATTCCATAAGGAATTTTTGCTTCCTCCTTTGCATAAAGTAAAGGAGACTCCGACTCCCAGTCCTAGAAGGTGACAGGCATGGACACAACCTCAGCCAGGACTGCAGAGCCCACATTTCCAGGGTTCCTACAGAGGGGTGTGTGCGCTCCCAAGTGCAATAAATGACTCGGGCACATGATCTTCTCCACTGATTGGAAGAAGAGTTGTCTCATTTACTGATGAACTCTGCAGAAAGAAAAGGTGGGGAAGGAGGAAAGCGGCCTGAGGCCTCACTCAGAACTGCCCCTTGTGTGTCCGGTTTCCCTGTGCCAGGGCCTGTCAGCTCCTCCCTGCTAGACGACTGTTTTTTGCTACTATTTCAAGATCTCATCTCAGAAGTAAATGTTTTGTAGTTTATTTTGGCATGGACCTTAGCATATTTTCTTTCCATCATTTCCATTTTTGCTTCTAACTTATTTTCTCCTGTCTATGTGGAACTGTGGTGGTGTAGCTCAGTGACCACGTCCTGAGCGTTGGAGTCAGCCCTGAGGTTTACCTCCAACCTCTGTCATTTATTAATAGCATGGTTTTAGGGAAGTTTACTCAACTTGTTGTGCCTCAGTTTCCATAGCAACAAAACAGGACTATAATAGTAATACAGAACCAACAACTGATAAAACAATACTTGGTAAACTGCATGAGAGCGTCACCTTGCCTCCCAGCACAGAGCAAGAACTCAGAATAGGTGCCCTTTAAGTCCCTGTAGCTGTATGAGATCAGATTTTGCCCACGGGCTCACCTGACGTCTTCCCTTCCCCTCTCCCTCTGGCCTGTCCCCATCTCACCCTGCATGTGAACTCGGCAAGGAGAGCCCTGGAACTAGGGATGTGGCTGTCCAGGAGCTGCCTCATTCTTCCCTTGACTTGTCCACACCTGTTTCCTGTCTTCTGACAACGCCGGAGAATGAAAATGGAACCCAACTTATTTCCCAAAATCCCCTCTTACCAGGGCCTTTCTGAAAACATCACGCTGCCCTGAGCACTGCTGGCCTTCCCACCAGCCAGTCCACTCGGTGCAGCCTGGAGTGTTTTCCAACGTGTGTTTAGCCTCTTCCACACCAGTGTTTTGTTCTTTGCCCAGTATTTAGTGGTTTGTGATCATGTGCTTTCACCAATGGTGTGGTTTCAACTCAATAATAAGAGTAATGCCATGACACTTTGCAATGTTACCCCAATTTCTTAGTGAAAATATAGCTCATAAGTGAGAGGAGCATTCTATTTTACCTATAAATCAAATTTATAAATTTATGAAAATATTTGTCTGCTTAAAGGAGAGTTGTGGCTTTTTCTTTTTTTTTTCCCCTCATTGCTTTGGCATAAAAGATAATTCCTTGTGCACAGAGTCACTGACCATCTGTTTTGTGGGCTGTAGATTGTAGACTGTCTTTAAACTTAGAGATGTCTTTTTTCCCTGCTCTTTTCTTTCTCTTTCTTTTTTCATTTCTTTTTTCTTTTCCTTTCTTTCTCTCATTTCTTTCTTTCTTTTTTTTTTCTGAGTGTGCATATTGATTGACTAGATTGGATGTTTAAAAATATAGTAAGGTTTAAAAAGAATAATGAAATGCTTCCTGTTCATTTTTCTATTATGGTGAAGTACCCATAACAAAACTTACCATTTTAACCCTTTTTAAGTGTACAGTTTAGTGCTTCAGCCCCACTGAATATATTTCCATTTTTGTACAAATGTCATCACTATCCATCTCCAAAACTTTTCATCATCCAAACTGAAACTTTGTGCCCCTTAAACACTAACTCCCCAATTCCCATCCCCCATGAACCCCCGGTAGCCATCATTTGACTTTGTTCCTCTGGATTTTACCATTCTAGATACTTTATAGAAATAGAACCATGAGATATCTGTTCTTTTGTGTCTGACTTATTTGACTTAGCATCCTGTTGGCAGAGTTCATCCGTGTTGAGGCACGTATCAGAATCCCATTTCTTAAGACTGAATAGTTTTCCGTTGTATGTAGACGCCACATTTGGTTTCCCCATTCATCCATCTGCGAATTTAGGTTGTTTCCACCTTTCAGTATTGTGAACAGTGCCACTGCTGTGCATATTGGTGTGCAAATATCTCTGCAAGCCCCTGCTTTCAGTTCTTTGGGGCCTCTGCCCACAAGTAGAGTTACTAGGTCATATGGTAATTTTATGCTTGATTTTTTTGAGGCACTGCCATGCTGTCTTCCATAACTGGCTGGACCATTTTATATCCCCATGCTTCCTAATAAATCTTTAAATTTTTTTTGATATATGAAATATATAATGTGTATGTGTGTGCGTATAATTGTAACTTAACCAGAAGTCATGAAACAGCATGAGAGCTACATAACCAAATATTGTACTTTTTCATGTTTTGTCCAGATAATTTTAGGCTCATCAGATTAGTTTACAATTAATACTAATTGTCTTTTGTTCAGATAGAAATTTTCTTCTATCACAAGAGTATAGGAAATTTAGTGTCTGCTGTCTTTTAAATCCAGACCAGGTTTTTGGTCTAATACATATAGATTACTTGGTGTTCAGTTTTATTAAATAACAAAAATTGCTGAAACAATCCTCATTTTTCCCATACTTTTCAAGCTATAGATCTACTCATTTGGAATTAATATATTCTTTCTAAGGTAGTCAGCTGGCTGCCATAAGTAAAGTATTCCTATACATTTTTTCTACAGGTCTTAAAAGCATTTATTCATTCACATCAACAAACTTTGACCTCCTGTCCAGGCCCAGTGCTACATGGGTAGGAGTGGGATGTTGATTGCAGACAAGTGAACACACAAATCCAGTACAGTGCTGCTAACTTTCGTTCTATGAAAATTGAGTGTAGAGCGCTTTGGAGTAGATGGCAAGGGAAAAGCTAACCAAGATTTGGAGAGGAGGAGAGAATGAATCATCAAGATCTCAAATACTTCCAACTTCTTCAAGAAAAGTTTCCTCCCCAGAAGAGTCGATGTCCAGAATAAGGCAATGATAAGCACTTACCTAGAACTCTAACATCATCTCTCATTTGTGAAATGAGTATCATATTAAGGAAGCAGCCATTCACTTTCATCAAGCCCAGGCAATTAAAATCACCAGTAGCTTCAAAACTCTATGCATATGAGCCTGTGGCCTTAATTTAAGGAAATTCATTCTGGAATAAAAAAAAAAAAAATACCACGCATTTTAAAGTAATGTCTCACAGGAATTTTTGTTTGAATAATACTTAATTTGGGCGTGAAAGTGTTCTTTCAGAGCTGAACAACAAGCTCAACTAGTATTTCTGATATCACAATTTTCACATAAGCCACAGCTGAGATAACAAAGATAAGCTACTCTACACATAAAAACCTTCCAATTTAAAAAAAAAAAAAAGTCATTGTGTTTAATCTTGGTTTACATTTTTTAAATCCTTAATTTTAATTACTAAATAAAAACATGCTAGTAACAAGCAATTAGAATTAAATGAAGTGTGAAATTTCCTCCCTGTCCTCTCTCCACCAATCCTCCCCAAAAGTAAACACTGAGAGTTTGGCATCTCTTTCCAAAACAGCAGTCCTTTGGACGACCAATTACTTGAGTGTGTATGAGAACAGGGAAAGAGGGAGAGGGAAAAGGAGAGATTGTGTATGCACACAGACATATAACTTCAAATTAAAAACTAAAGGAGACCTTGTCGTAATAATGTTCTATAATGTTCCTTTCTATTTTAATACAATGTGCCCTTGACCTTTTTCCATATTGAATTCTGCCTCACTCTTTCCAGTGGCTGTATAATTTTTTTCTGTTTGAACATAATTGTTCTATTCACTGATATTGCTCGTGTTCATGATAACTTTGGTATTGTACATATCCCTCAGTGAATATCCTGGTGTATGCATGTGTGCACACATGTCCTGTTGTTTCTACAGGACAGCTGCCTGTCATGGGATTGCTGAGCCATTTGCTTGCATGCATTTGTCATTTTAAGACTCTGATATGTAGCACTGAATTGTTCTTAGGTACTTGTACTCAATCTATTTAACCTATGCCTTCAACCCTAGATTTTGCAATTTTAAATAACATTTGCTAATCTAGTAGGTGAAAAATGGAATGTCACTATTGTACATTCCTGGATTTTTAGTAAGATTGACTTTCTAGATAAATCTAGGATGAATTTCATAGATACATCTATTAATGTTTTCAAAATTTTCTCTTCATAGCCTTTTATTGGAGTATTTGTCATATTCTTTCTGATTTTAATGATCCTTTATAAATATTACTCTTCTATTATATAATATGATTTTTTTTTCATTTTGTTCTTTTAACTTTGTATATGATTAGTTTTGCCACATAAAAGCTTTTAATTTTCATTTGTCAAATCTGCCAACTTTTCTCTTTATGATCTTTGGGTTTGGTGTCATGATATAATGACCCTTCCAAATCCAGATTATGGGAATATTCACCTATGTAGCTTTATTTCCATAGTTTGTTATGCTAAATTGGTAATTTACTTGGAATTTATTTTTTATGTAGCATATGAAGGTAGAAATCTAATTTTAATTGGATTATCTATCCTTTAGTTGTTATTTAGAAATAAAATCTTGATAGCATGCTTTTCATTAGAGGGAGAGTCCCTGGTCTGACTAGTTCTATGAAATCCCAATGCGTGTTTCCCATTTGTCTTGCTGGGCAGCAATGTTGTGGAGCCAGTTAGACCCGAGTGCAGGTTCTAGAGAAAGTGGCTGTGAGTCCAACCTAAGCCATCACTTACTGGCCTCTGACTTTAGACAACGATGCCATCTTTTTAACTTCCAGTTTTTACCTCTGTAAAATGAGCAGTGTACAGGCTGCTTCACAGAATTGTGAGGATTAAGTGAGACATGCGGAAAGTACCCAGGGCAGTGATGGCCCCATGAGGAGCACCTGACACTTGGCGATGGTGGTGTTGCTACAGCAGTGAGTGCTCACCCATGAAGCTGTGTCTCGCTGTATGAAAGAACAAAACTTCTTCATTTTTTTTTCAAAAACTGAACTTTATTTATTTATTTGGGGTACAGGGGATTAAACTTAGGGGCACTCGACCACTAAACCATATCCCCAGCCCCATTTTGTATTTTGTTTAAAGACAGAGTCTCACTGGGTTGCTTAGGGCCTTGATGTCGCTGAGGCTGGCTTTGAACTCTCCATCCTCCTGCCTCAGCCTCCTAAGCCACGGGGATTACAGGCATGAGCCACTGTGCCTAACTCAAAAACTGAACTTTAACCCCGACTTTTTAAGTTTCAAAATGAAAGTTCATTAGTATTTTTAACTGCAGTTGCTTAAAGTATACAGGTTGAATTTGGGGAAAATTGGTATCAACTTTGTTGCTTTGTTCCAGATGAATCTCTTGTGTTCATATAATTTGATCTTACTTTGGTGATCATTCTGGGGGTCTTTCTTTCAGTGGTTTTATGACAGTCTATTGACAAGGACAGATACATTTGGTTTTAATTGTGTCATATTTTATGTAGTGTTTTTGCCTTCTATGCTAGTTAAATAGTTTTCACATTAAGTTTAGTGTTTGCTTTGCTGTGTGTATTTCTTCTGTTATTTGAACATTTACCATTACTTCTGTTGGTGCCTTATAATTATACATAGTAGTGGGATTTGTTGTGCTACATTTATATAAGCAGGGAACATAACTTGATCATTTTCCTTTCCTAGGACCTGCCTTTCCCTATCTGCCCCCTCTCCCATCTGCTTCTACTCTCCTGATCTCCCTCCTATTTATTATTGTCATTATTATGTTAATTAATATATATATATAATATTCATTGTGGAGTATTGGCACATGGACATGGTATAGTTTGACAGATCTCACTCCCCAGTACTTCCTCAGGCCCTCGCAGTCAGTTTCTGAAGTCCTCTCCCCTAGAAGTTACCTTTATACTGCAACTTTACCTTCCCTCTCTCCCTTTTATCACCCACAGTTTGGTTATTATTATCAGCTTTTCTGATGGGATTCCCATTAGGATTCTGTTTGGCATTTATGGAGCAGAACTTCAATGTAAGTGGCTTAACTAAATAGGGGTTTATTCTTCCCATAAAATGAAGAGTGGGCTGGTCCGAGTTGGGCTGGTTTTGCAGCCACTTTGTGTGTGTCATCCGTGGCTCTGGCCCTTGACAGCCTCCCCCAGGGCTATTCTTGGCTTGTGACTTTTGTGTTCCTGTTGTCTAATAGTCATCTGATGGCTGTCCTGTCTCCGACCTCTCATCTGCTTTCTAGACAGGGAAGAAAATTAAAGAGGAAAAGGAAAATGGGCGTCTTTATTGGGGAGGTAAAGGTTCCCTAGAAACGCTAACCTGCCCTGACCTCAGTGACCTAACCCTCACCTGGCCCCCTGCTGCAGCAGCAAATATTTTTAAATGGGCACCTTGGCTCTCTGAACCCAATGGGCATTCTGTTAGTAAGAAAGGAAGGTAAAAAGACAAAGGGTAGGCAGTGAGCCAAGTGAGGCCCAAGTTTCCTTTGTACCTCTTGTGATACCTTCCATCAGCAACTTAGACCAGGAGTGGGAAACTCTTGTCAGTTGCCCCCATTATGGACGTGCTCACTTTAATCCCCCTCCACCTTCTGTTTTTGTTCCTTCTGGTTTTAATCTCCATTATCACTTTTATGTAATGTTCTTATTCTCCACTTGAGTGGATTCAGTATTTATATCCAATCTTTTTTTCTTTTCTTTTCTTTTCTTTTTTTTTGGATGTCAGTGGATCTTTCATTTTATCTATCTATCTATCTATTTATTTATTTATATGTGGTGCTGAGGACCAAACCCAGGGCCTCACACATGCCAGGCAATTGCTCCACCACTGAGCCACAGCCCCATTCCTATACCCAGTCTTTTTGCTTCAACTTGTCTCACCCTTTGGTTGTCAGTATTTATTTCTAATTTTTTTAGAAGGGATTCAACTACACTGTTTCCATTCTTGCACGTTGTCAGGTCACTTTTATGAAGTGATAGTTTGGGCATGAACTTGTTTTCTACTTGATTTTCTTGGTCACTTTGCTCTGCCATTTTCTGAAGTTGACTATTACTGAAAGTCTGAGGCCAGCCTGGTCTTCCTCTTATAAGGTAGCTTGATTTATTTTTTTTTTCTAAATGACCAAGGAACTTGTTTGTTGGATTGTTTTTCTTTGAATCCCAATAACCTAAGGTCTGTCTTGGTGTTCACTCATCTCTTTTAATTTATCTTAGAAAATTTCTTCCCCTCTAATATGAACATTTACAGTGATGTACATCTCCTGAATTGTATCTGGAATGTTTTTTATCTCAGTGTCTCCTTCAGAGACACCAATCAGACATTGATTCTCCACTGTCTCCCCCTGGTCTGTTATTTTCTCTCCAGTTACCTTGTTTTCCATCTTATTTTCTGACCTTTCTTGAACTTATCATACCCCTGGATGTATTTCAACAGAGCCTTTGCTCTTTTTTGTTACTTCTGATATGACTTGTGTTAAAATGTGTTTATTTCACTCTTCCTTTTTTATTTCTTGAGCCCTTACAATGATCATTCAATTTTTTTCTGTGTTAAACATTTTAGAGTCCACATTATAAGTGAGCTCATGCAGTATTTGTCTCTCTGTGACTGACTGACTTCACTTGGCATAATGTCCTCCAGATTTGTCCATGTGGTCACCAAAGCCAGAATTTCTTCCATTTTAAAGGCTGAATAGTATTCCATTGTATGTGCTTATGTGTTTGTATCACATTTCTTTATTCATTCATCAATACTCATTGCAAATAATGCTACACTAAACATGGGAGTGTAGATATCTTTTCAAGATAGTGATTTTATTTCTTTAGGACACATATCCAGAAGTGGGATTGCTGGGTCATTTTTAACTTTCTGAGGAACCCCCAACTTTTCATAATGACTGAATCAATCTATATCCCCACCAACAGTGTACAAGCGTTTCCTTTTCTCTGCATTCTTGCCTATACCTTTTTAGGGGCGGATGGGGGACACCAGGGATTGAGCCCTGGAGTACTGGACCACCAAGCCACGTCCTCAGCCATATTTTGTATTTTATTTAGAGGCAGGGTCTCACTGTGTTGCTTAGCACCTCGCTTTTACTGAGGCTGGCTTTGAACTCATGATCCTCCTGCCCCAGCCTCCCAAGCCTCTGGGATTACAGGCATATGCCACCACACCCAGCTTTCCTTTGCCTTTTTAGGAGAAATTTCCCTGCTGTGGCCTTGCTAGGCAGTACCTGGGTCTGAGTCACCAGACCCCCTTGTCTCCCATCCACCGTTAACCTGCCCAGTTGGGATAGGACTTAATCCAAACATGGCCAGCCTATGGGCATAACAACAACCTGTGGTTCAAAATGGGAAGTTTAACTCTGTCAGTTTTCAGTGTGATACATGCTGGCTAAGTTCAAATTAAGACTCAGACACTTACTAGCTGTGTAACCCTAAGCAAGTTCCCCAAGGATCCCTATGCCTCAGTTTTCCTTCTCTGTAAAATACTAGATTCTGTACACTGTTATTTTGAAAATTAAAAATACTGCAGTTCATCCATATCAGGTCCTCAGAACAGTATTCTTACTCAGATTTAAAGCTCCAGAAATGGTAGCTTTATTATTATTCTGTGAGAAATATGTTCTTAGGAAACTGAATGACTATGAGATTCCAATAGAAACTAAAGGTGGAGTGTCATGGGATAGATCAGTGATTCTGCACACAGATGTGAGCAGATGGCTTCTGAGAAAGGAGCAAAAACAATTTGGTTGGGAAGGGGATTCTCTTTCATTTTAAAATTGATTGATGAATTGATTGATTGCAGTCCCAGAGATGGAACCCAAGGCCTCATGCATTGCTAGGCAAGCATTCATTCAACCATTGAGCTACCACCCCAGCCCTGTTTTTTTTTTTTTTTAAGAAAATGTTCAAATTTTTATTTATTTTTTCTAAAAATTTAAAAAGTTTTTTTAAAAGTTTTTAGGTTTTAAAATATTCAGTATATAGAATAATTTATTCAGTTCATATATCCCAGTTCACTTCATTCAGTTCACATGCTCCAATGTCAAAATGTAAATAATAATAAAAAGGAATGGTGGATTTTGTTCCTTTTTGAGGTCATTGTCCTTTAGAGGAATCTGGTGACATCATGGACCTTCCTGCAGCCAAGTCTATATGTGCATATCAGCACACACACAAAATCAAAGTTGAAAGCACCTGAGGTGGAGAACGGGAGGAGGGTGCAAGGCAAGTCAGTCATCTGCCAGTCAGATGGATGAAGGGTCAGGAACTACCATCACAGCACAAGGAGCCTTTTCTCTAAAGAGATGGAAGTGGACTGAATGAGAAGAGAGAAACACGTGACATGGCCCTTCAGTTCTGAGTCCAGCAATTGGTACCCAAGATCCCCGTAAGATCCCTGTTTGTCTGTTTATGTGAACATCCCTGGACATGACCAAGCTGGCCTAGCCTCTTGTCTTGCAGCCAGACAAAAGCGATGGAGCTGACTTCTGCACGGTGGGGCATACTGCTGTGTCATTCCAGGTTGCTGGTGGCCAGCATTAGGAAGCTTTCCTGTAGGGCGATTGTATCAACAGCAGATGCTTTCAGAATAAAGTGAATAACCAGCCGCGGGTACTTTTCACGGCTGCTGACTTCCTTTAGAGTAGGTTGAGCACTTGCCAAGCATATCCTCTTTTTTTGGTACTCCAGTTTAAGAAAAAGGCAAGGAAGAGTTGACATCGACCTTGCTAGTAGAATTCTTTTTTTTTTTGGTACTTTAAAAATATTTTTGAACTTTAATTGAGGCAGAACTTTCTAAGATTTATAGCTAGAAAGGACTTAAAAGCTTTTCTAGTCCCACTACTTTCATACATAAAGAGAGCTGGACCCCAGTGTGTATCACCTACTCAGTCTCCTTTAGCACTCACAGTAACCTTGTGTAGTGTAAGACCCAGACACAGTTAGTTAACTC
The DNA here is from genome assembly GCF_048772815.1 of Callospermophilus lateralis. Classification (NCBI taxonomy): domain Eukaryota; kingdom Metazoa; phylum Chordata; class Mammalia; order Rodentia; family Sciuridae; genus Callospermophilus; species Callospermophilus lateralis. The sequence continues at coordinate 39,342,461 of NC_135315.1, forward strand.
CTTGCCCAAGATCAAAGATACAGCTAGGGATGGAAATAGGTTTGAACCCAGGTCTTCCTGACTACAAAGAATATGTTACAGTGCTTCTTTGGGCTGTAAAATTCAGGCAACAGAAGAGTGAGGCTTTTACCGTACCTTTCTTGGTCTTTTTTTAAGCATCTGTTCTAGAAAAGAAGGCTGGAACCTTACAATCTCCACTTGTTTACTTACTTACAGCACTGAGGATTGAACCCAGAGCCTCATGCATGACAGACAAATGCCTTACCACTGAGCTACACCCTCGCCCCTTTTTTATTTTGTATTTTTGTTGTTGTTGTTGGGGGAGTACGTGGGATTGAACTCAGAGATACTTGACCACTGAGCCACATCCCCAGCCTTATTTTGTATTTTATTTAGAGACAGGGTCTCACTGAGTTGCTTAGCGCCTCACTTTTTTTGCTGAGGCTGGCTTTGAACTCACAATCCTCCTGCCTCAGCCTCTGGAATTACAGGTGTGTGCCATTGAACCCAGTTTTATTTTGTATTTTAAGACAGCGTCTTGCTAAGTCGCCGAGGCTGGCCTTGAACTCATGATGCTCCTGCCTCATTCCCCCCCACCACCCAGTAGGAGTTTATAGGCATGCAACACTGCCCCTGGCAAAAGCCCCATTTTTTGATCTTTGAGCCAATCAGTCTTGAATTATCCATCTAGCATCCCCCGCTATGGCCTTATTGTTGCAACCAAGCAGATCTTTTCCCACTGTGCTGGAGCTGCTGTTGGACACTTAGCCTATCTTACAGAGGCTTCCCATGGAATCACCATTTGGTGGTGCTGGAGAGGATTGTCAGGAAGTACCAGGCAGCAGAGATCCATGGTTTGAACATTAGAATAACTAATACTTATTTACAGAGGATCTGCAGGATGGAGGGGAGGTTAGAAGCCATGGCTCTAGAAATAGACTGGATGAGTCTCAGCCCTTCTCCTTTAATATCTGAGTGACCTTGGGCAGGTACCTGCTGCCTCTAAAATTTCAGTTTCTTTGTGATATAGGAATTTCTTTGTTAGTATGTGTGTTTTTTAAGTATGCACTACACAGGGTTGTGGAAGACCCACTTAACACAGTGCCTGACGTGGTAATACTTGGTAAATGCTGGCTGCTGCTATCCTACTTGAAAATGGTTTAGAGAAAAAGCAAGGAGGAGGTAATATCAGCCTCCCTACTAAAATTGCTCTATTTTGGTTAATGGTTTTTAAGTTTTTGAGCTAAAAACAAGTCATGGCTTTCTAGGTGTATAAAGGTGGAGAGATTGCTTTCCTTGACAATGCTAACTCCTGTGCTTAGCTGACAGAGCCAGTTTAAAACTGCAGTCATTTTATGAGTGTAAAATATTAGTTTCAAAGTGCATAAAACGTATCTGCATTTTATGACCATAATGAAGAGAGGTAGAAATATGTTCCAAATTGTTTTGTAGCTAAACCATTAAGTAATATGGCTGTTGTTTTCCTGTTTCTCAGCAGCATAATGAGGCATCAGTCCCCACATCTTTTAGGGCTATAAAATTTATAGGTTTTAAAAAATGTATTCTCATAACATTACTGAGAAGTAGCCGGCAGATAAAACTAGTTTTACTTTATTTATAACAGCATATCTAGTGCCTCACTAAATAGAAATTTGAGGTGAAATTGTTACTTGCTTACATTATACAGATGAATTGTGAAAATTTCACCTAACTGAAAAGTTTAATGATATGGCTATCCTTGCCACTTGTTTTTCTCCTCTTCATTAAAAACACTATTTTTTTTAATTATTAAAAATTTAAGAAGGACTGTATTTGAAGGAGAAAGACAAAATCCTATTTTTTGTGATAGAGATGAATTAGGGTTTTGATACTAAATTTTTAACTCATATTTAAGGTTGCATTCAGGAATTTTTTATAATATCTGCAAGTAAGTATTTCCACTGATTAGATATAGGCCAATTGATAAGTACAGTGAAATTACTCAGGGTTCATTAATCGCATGTACATAGTATACTACTTCCAAATTATATTCAAGTGCCCCACCTCCTTAGGGTCTTAGTCTACTTTCTGTTGCTGATAACACAGTACCACAGAATGGAAAGTTATCAAGAAAAGAGGTTTGTTTGGGTGCACAGTTCTGGTCCAAGGTCAAGGGTCTGCAGCTGGGAATGGACACTGTCTTAGTTAGCTTTTTTGATGCTGGGACTAAAATACCCAACCAGAACAATTTGAGAGGAGATACAGTTCATTTAAGGGCTCACAGTTTTTTAAAGGTCTCAATCCTTAGACAGCAGGCTCCATTCCTCAGGGCTCAAGGTGAGGCTGAACATCAGGATGTCATGAAGGAAGAGTATGGTAGAGGGAAGCAGCTCATATGATGATCAGAAAGCAGAGAGACTCCACTCGCCAAAGCCAAGCCCCCAGTGCTCCACCTCCTCTAGCCACCCCACCTGCCTTCAGTTACCACTCAATTAATCCTATTAGCGGATTAATTTGCTGATTGGGTTAAGGCTCTTGTAATCCAATCATTTCTTCTCTGAATCTTCCTGAATTGCCTCACACGTGAGCTTTTGGGAGACACCTCACATCCAAACCATAACTGCCACCTTGCTGGTAAGGTCTGTAGGTGGCTCATAGCATCACAAAGGAAGAGAAAAGGAACACGTGTATGTGTCCCCTTTGTTCTCTCCCTTTTCCTGTGAAGGCACCAGTCTTCAACCCCAGGTGCTCCACCCATGGCCTTAGCTAATCCTACTTGCTTCTCTAAAATCCCACCTCAAACACCGGCTTCAGACTAAATTGCTGCCCTCTTAATGCTTCACACTAGGGATTAAATGCCCACATAAGTTCCAGGGGACAAATCACATTCAAACCACAGTACCTAACATTTGAAAATGTCGTTAAGTAATTGCAATCTCTTGCAAACTTGATTGGTGAGGATGGAACTGAATTATTTAAATTCAGTTTTAATAGTGCTGCAACAATCAGGTATAGAAGAAACCAAAATAATTTTTTAAATGATTTCAAAGTTCAAGACCACAGGTCATAATTACTACTGAAGTTCCCAATTCTTCCCACCACAACCTTCCCTATTCCCTGGGTCCAGACATCTTAGCCATCCAGCTTCACCTGCCTAATCCTTACTTGTCCTTCTGGGCCCTGCTTTTCTCTCTCAAAACTGGTTAGGCCTCATTTTTAACACTGTTAGCACTCTAACTAGGTTTAGAGTGGCCTAGGTTTGTCTGGGTTATAACAGTGCAGTTATCTGTAATTTAGAGACTCTGCCCCTTACTTGACTGTTAAGTTTTATCAGGGCAGAAACCAAATGTCTTTTCTGCTCTATATCTTTAGTGTCACACATCTTCAATGAATACTTATTGACTGATGGATGAATGGATTCTTTATTTAGTATGATAGCTAAGAGATAGTGGAATCAACTGGCTACTTCCATAGGGTTTCAGATCACATTAGTTGCTACTAGGTCACCATGAGTAAAAGATTTGTATAGGTTGCAAACTTAGCAAGCTGATTTTATCATTTTAAGTATCAAAGTTATTGGTACTATTAAACTCCCAAGAAACTAATTTGTATGCCAGAATACAAATACAAAAACCTTTGAACTTACAATAGGAAATGTACCTGAGATCTAGATTTATGGTTTTTACCATGTCTTAGTGTGGTTGAGGCAGTAATCACTGAATAACCTTGTACCTCTTTATATTTCCTGGCCTAACTTCCACTAGACCTAGTACAGGCTAATAAACTACGAGCAAAAGCAGCTCATGTCATTTTGCAGTTGGGGGTAGGCGAAAGCCAATGTGCTTTCTTTATTTCTCCTTCACCATGACAACTTAGTAGTCCATGTGTTCAGTTGGCAAAACTATAAGATGGAGGATGGTTGCCTGACCAGTACTGGACTTATAAGAGTAAGACATAAAACTTTGTTGTGTTGGGCTTGAGATTTCAGAGGCTTTTTTGTTACTTAACCTAGTATTATCCTGATTAATAAAATGAGGAACTTTCTCTTGATTTATAGGTTTCCATTCAGAGACAGATTACATATATGTAGGTTGTTCCTTGGGAAAACTCTGTGCTTTTGGAGCTTTTTATGTTTCCCTGTACTTGGTCTACCTAAAATAATAACTGTGCTTTTTATAAAAATTATGAGAAAAAGAACTAACATAAAAACTTAAAACACTTAAGCAACTGATGATTACTAACTGGAATTTTAGAGCAGACATGTTCAGGATGACATAACTGTAAACATGGAATTTTATAGTACTTTAAAAATACTGTTTGTAATTCTTATTGAACCAAAGGTTTACAATAGTTTCTTCTGCCCTAATAGTTTTGGTATCTTCTTGGTAAATAAGGAAATATTTAGGGTAAAATGAACAACTTCTATAAATCAAGATCTTAGCAATCTTTTTTTCCCCACAGTTTATGTATTCCAAAATGATCTTTTAGCAGAATTTTTTACAGTAGAATGGATTTCTTATGGGATAATTTTTTCATAAAGTTTTTTTTTTTTTAATGGAATCACATCTGAGTACTTGAATGCCTATTTTCTCTAAGATACTCTTAGGCTCTGCAAAGATGAATAAGTTATCTCTCTTGTCCTCAGAGTTTTACCCGCTGTAACAGAGACTGCTGATTGTACATCAGATTCTGTCCTTTGTGGCCTACCCTCCCTTTCACGTGTATGTGTCATGTGACTAAGTACTGGGGCATTGATTCTCCATTCTCTACCCCTGTCTGGTCATTGATGCCCAAGATGAACTCCAAGCCATGTGTGGAAGATGGAAGAATTGCTGTCAGATGGCCGTTAAATGACTGCATGGAGCAAAGACCCACTCCTTGCCCCAAGAAAACATTTGTATTGGAGACACGTGTGGGTTAAAATAAACTTCTTGTGTTAAACCACTGAAAGTTTGGACTGTATTTGTTATTGCAATTAGCATTACCCTCAGGCAACTTTTAGTAGGTAATATAGCAATTCTAGAGTAAGTATTTGAATTTTCAAGAATGATTAATGTATATCTTAATTTGTAATGCGTCCCATTTGGAAGAAGCATGGTTTCACTTAAAATAGTCTGCTAATTCTTAGTCTTGATTTCACTATTCCAAATTACTTGACTTTTTTTTTTTTAACAGCCAACTAATGGCTACCCTGATTAAGTAGGTCCTTTGTTTATCCTCCTTCCTCCCACACCATTTTATATGGTTACATTTCAGTGTTTATAAATCTCGAGAGCATTTGCTCTTATTTATAAATGCAGTAGGAAAAAAAGAAGGAATAACGTTTCAGCACGGAAGTGTTTTTTTCTGTGGTTGACCTGGATCCTGGCAGGTCACTTTCCAAAAAAGTGTTGCTGCCTTGAGAAATTTACAAACCTAGGAAAAATTACTCCACATTCAACCTTCTACCTAATGTCCAAGCCAGTCACCTGGTTATCTTAGTTCATGTCTCCTCACCATTTCACTTCTCTCTGGTCAGTCCCAGACAAGGTCAATCCAGTCTCCCAAATATCTTTTGAATCCTAACTACCTCCATGCTCTTGTTTGGTACCTAGTTGGTATCCTGTGAGTGCCGCAGCCTGTCACACCTCCCTAGAGCCAGTTTTAAACCTCCATGCTGGAGCCAGATTTGGCTTTCCAAGGTGCAGACCCCAACACCTCATGCCTCTGCTTTAAAATCCTTCAGAGATTGTCCCTCACTCTTGGGTAAAATCTAATTTTTAATTTTTAAATATTTTGCAGTTTTGGGAATCAATTCCAGGGCCTGGTCCATGTTAGGGAAACATTCTACCCTTGCCCAGTCCAAGCCCAAATTTCTGATTGTGATTTTAAGACCTACATCATCAACGAGCAAGTCCCCTGTCTTGTCTCCCATTGTCTCTTCTGAACTCTGTGCTCCAGCCATATTTTAAACATGCCTTACCCTTTCTAAGGCCTCTCAGCCTCTGACCCTGCTATGACTTCCCACCACCACCTCCGTGTTCCCTCCACCCTATCACCTTGGTAATTCCTCCCCATCTTTTCATTTTTCTACTGAGATGTTACTTCTGGAATCATCCTCCCAGATTCTTGGGGTCTAGGTTCACTGCCCTTCATTCTGATTCTGATACCAACCTGCATTTCCTCTCTCAACCGCCCTTGTGCTCCGCTGGCCTATCTCCTCTGCTAGGCTCTCTGGAGCATCACAGTCATGATGGTGTCCATCACTGTCACCTCTAATCCTTGCCTAGCATAATGCGTATCTGTTACATAAATGAGTAACAGGGTGTGGGAACCCAGTCTTTTTCAGACTGTCTCTAGGGTGATATTTCAGGATACACTAAAGAAGACTGAAGTCAGTGCCAGAATAGCTTTCCAAGTGTTGGGAAATTCTCAGTGTAAAGACCATTTGCAGAAGAAATGGTTGAATGCTGAGAGTATTTTGAAGGTTGAATGAATAGGATGTGCTGATGGATTGGGTGGTGGGTATGAAGGACTCCACAATTGCTTGATGCAATTGTTCATGAAAACATGATATTGCAGTTATGGCTAGGGTTATTATGAGGATCAAATGACCTAATGACATGCATTATGAAGTTTCTACCTAACCAAGTGCTGGGCATTTATAGTTACTCAATAAAATCATTTTCCTGATTTTTAAATGACTAGTATCTTGTCCAGGCCAAAAAAAAAAGAAAAACAAACAAACAAAAAAAACCCAGTGTGTTATAACATGTCACCAATCCTAAGCAAAACTGTGCAGCAGGTAAAGTTGATATCCCCTGTCTGCCGGAACTGCTGCAGCCTCGCTCTCATTCCACACAGAGTCCCTCAGGCACCTCCAGCTCTCCCACTGGGAGCTCTTTTCACTCTTAGGCTAGTTTTTACCCCCTCTCTGATGGGAACTGCTATTTTTTTTTTTAAATTGTTTTGCACTTTGCTTCTACTTCTCTGACTGTTGCTATGTGTGACCCCACTATTTTTCTGTGACTAAGTGTAGATATCACAGCATAAAGTGCTAGGAGCATTTACTCAGCTGTCAGACCACTGGGTTTGACACCTGGCATGATCTCCCTTGACCTTTTGGACCTTTGGTGAATGTGGACCTTGCTGGTCCTCATTTTTTCCATATGTAACATGGGCATGGAAAATCTTAACCTTGTGAGCGCTGAATAATTGTTAGCCATCATGAGTCGCAATGACTTCAGCCAATTTTATGGAATTCTACCACTTCTGTACCCCTTCTTGAATCCCTGCACTCCCCTCTTCTCATCCCGCCTTTGCTCATTTTTTCACTTAGATGTCCCACAGGAAACCCAAACTCAAAATTCAAAACCAATCGTAGCACCTTCCCTGTTGGGCCAAGCTCCTGTCTTTTTGCAGCAGGAGGCTTTGGCTACAATAGAAAGCCCAAACAGAAGTGGCTTGAAGCACAGGGAAGTTATTTCTGTCCTGTGACAAGAAGCCCGGAGGTTGGTTGAATCCACCATTAAGTGATTCGGTTGTTCAGTCCTGTCCTGAGCACCTGGTCCTTTCCATCTTCTCAGCATTTTTGACTTACCCTTTAACTTGGCTCCATCCCCTCAAGACAGAAGTTCTGGCAGCTCGGTTGTTAGACAGTGTTCGAAAGGGATTTCCCTTCGCCTTCACTTATAATCCTGAGAAGCCTTCCTAATGTAGTCCCGACCGGAGGACTGGAATTCCCAGTTTCAGCTTAGATCCACCAAGGTTCATGTCCAGGAGCCAAGGATAGGATTCCGTACCCTGAGCACACGGCTGTGTGAGGGGCCAACACCTGAGCAGAACCAGGCTCTTTGGCAAAGGAGAGTAGGGGATGAATGTGGGTGGAGAGCTTACAGCGTCTGCTGCAGTGTTTGAAATATTTTATAATTAGAGAAAAAAAAAAAAGATCCAAGAATGAAGAATTGAGAGTGACACTGAGTCAGGAAACCAGATAGCTAAGTGGATGACCATTGTGGAGAAGACAGCAGGATGAGTAGGTTTCATGGGCAGATTCTTAGTTAAACTTCAACCAGATGAGTCAGAGGATCCTAGTGAAACGTCTTAGTGGGAATATTCCACAGCCGTTTGGAAGGAATAGCTGGATTGGAATTGTAGATTTCAAAATGCTGCTCTTCTGAGGGCAGAAGCTGTGCTCCTTCCCCTTTCTTCTTCTTCCTCCTCCTCCTCCTCCTTCTTCTTCGATATAGGGGATTAAACTTGGAGGGCCTTTACCACTGAGCTACATTTCCAGTCCTTTTTTATTTTGAATTATGGTCTAAATTGCAGAGGCTGACCTCAAACTTGTGCTCCTCCTGCCTCAGCCTCCTCAGTTGCTGGGATTACGGGCATGTGCCACCACCACACCCAACCCCTTTTTATCATTCTTGAAGCTAGGGCCTGGTCTCCTTCCAGGCTTCCTCTTTCTTTATTCCCTTTCTCAGGTCATAGTCCTCACCCTCTTCTTAAGAAATGCACTCACTTATGGTGAAGCCACGGCTTCACTCACTGTCTGCCAAGAGTTCAGTGTAATGGGAGACAAATGGCCACCTCCATTAAAATTAATTCAGCATTTAGATAGTCAAGTAATTCACTTGATCTACTTTTCTAAAAGTTCATGAATCATTAAATTGCGAAAATCAAAAACAACCCCCAAATTGAAATACTTCCACCCCTAAGTCCAGGAAATCGTGGTAAGTAGACAGTCATTTAAAGGCACATTAAAAAGCACAGACCTACCTTATCGTCCTCATTACCTACAGGTAGTGGGGATGGGCTAAGTGAAAGGTGAGGGTGAGCAGGACAAAGCAGGAGCAGCCATGTGAGGGGGAGAGGTGTGAGCAGTAGGCAGCTGGAGGAATGTGGCCCAAGGTGTGTGCGGCACTAAGAAGTGGTGGCAGGATAGAACCGTGGCCCCAGACCAGGAGCCCATGACAGTGGATTCCTGATAAGTCTGCAGCCAAGAGTGCGCAGAGCAGACAGGGAGGTCAAGGAAGGAAGAAGGGCAGGGGAGCAGCCGGCAGGAGAAACAGAAGGGCAAATGCAGAGTTCTAGAATTCAGTCGGGAGGATGTAGGTGGATCAGACATACTGGGTGATTTTTCACAGGAAATTTAATAGCAAACATACCTTATATACAAACAGAGATATGATAAATTGTGGTATAAAGGTGCATTAAGAATTTTAATGTAAAAAATAATAAGAAAGCTCATGTATATGGCATAATTTAGTGTGAACATACTTTATATACAGAGTTACAAAAATTGTGCTGTGAATGGATAATTATGACTGTAATACATTCTACTATTGTTATGTATGTAAGAAATTTTTTAAAAAGACAAATATGATACCAGTGTAACAGGAATCTCCATTTATCTATAGAATCTGAAATAATTTGGTTTCATCTCACAGTTGCCTATAACAAAAGTTAATAATGCTGATGTTCCTAAAAACAAAACTGAAAAAGCAGTTTCAAAAAAAGCAGTACTGAATAAATGTTTAAAGATTTAGACCTGTAAAAAAAGTAAATAAATAAAATAAAATAAAAAATAAATAGCAAATTGATTGAAAATGAATATTCTTGGTCACTGTTTTTCATGTCTATGATTTGGAGGATCTGTAAACACTGGAGGTTGTGGAACAAAGTGTAAAGGAGGCCTTTCCTTCAGGCATGCATTTTGTGCCTTTTGAATTCTGGTTATTGGTTTATTTTTTAATTTAAATTTACTATTCCATAACCCGTCAATTCTACTTCCAGGAATTTATCCTGCACAAAATTTGTATGTTACAAAATTGTGGATAAAATAATGTCAATGATAACATTGTTTACAGTAACAATAGCAACAGCAAAACTGGCAGTAGCCTAAAAATACATCAGTGGTTGGGGACACATCAGTTATGATGCTCTGTACTGCCATTTAGAAAAATTGGGCCTGCAAATATGCTAATATGGGGAGAGTTGCTGAATTAGGATAGGGAAGGTCACACTGCAGCTCCACACAACCCCCAGCGCTCAGGGCTTAATATAGCAAAGATTTATTTCTCACTCACATAAGATCTTCAAGGATCCGAGCCCCTCCAGGCGGTGACTGGGCAGACACACTGCTCTGCTGTCCTAGCCCAGAGCCTCCGCAGTCACCAAGGCCCGGGCACACCAGCTCTCATTGCTTTGGCCCAAGTCTGTGTGTCCCACAGCCCGTTTGCCAGAGCTGACACCAAGGCCCTGCCTAACTGCAAGAAGGGGTGCTGTGTGGAAGAATGGAGCCCCGTCCTGCCCCATCTTGGGGGAGGATACAACATACAGGCCAGATTATATGAAATCATTATTTTATATTTATCATATATAGTATGATAAATAGTATCTTTTATATGCTATACATCATTTTATTTTAAAACTCAATGTACATACAGGGATCATACAGGGATTATAGACACAAAGGTTTCTGGAAGACTATGAGAAGTTGTTAACAGTAGGAACTTTTTCCCTGGGTACAAGGGACTGAATCCCAGCTGCTCCCTCACTGAGCTCCATCCCCAGCCCTTTTAATATTTTATTTTGAGACAGGGTCTCACTTAGTTGCCAAGGCTGGCATTGAACTTGTGATCCTCCTGCCTCAGCCTCCTAAGTAGCTCAGAGAACAGGCATGCACCACTATTCCTGGCAGGAGAATTATAGATTACTTTTTAATGGATTTTTTTTCAGTCTAGCTTATATTGACTCTGTGAAATCCTCTATTAAAATAAATTGAGTTTTGATAAATCTGAGTTGAACAACTATTAACTTGCCTTAAATGAAAGTTAGAGCCTTAGTATGTATATGTGTATATTATGTGTGTAGGGAGAATTGTAAAACCCACATATATTTATTCTTCCTTAGGTTCATGAAGCCTTATATGTTCCTAGCTTTACAAAATAGGAAATGCCATTCACCATTTACTCTGCACCACTCCTTTCCTGAATATGCTGCAACTGAAGGGCAGGCAAAGAAATAAGTAATTCATTCATAGTGAACAGTGAGGAACTGACTGGCATCGCCTTGGAAAGCCAAACACCCTTTGAGCTATAAAAATACAGTAACAGATGACATAATCCTTGTTTCTAAGAGAAATATTTTAAAAGTACATTAATCTCTTTAGGCATTCAGAATACGAAGGTTCACTTTTACAGGTTTATGTACTCTTTCCACAAAGCCAGACATTCTAATGGGGTATATATTAAATATGTATTTTAAAATGCATTTTAACTCTTAATTGAAAAAAAACCCAACAGCATAACCCTGTAGGTGTAGTGGGATATGGCTCCTTTGATGACCATGAACTTCAACCTCTCTTATTAAACCGCAGAGGGCAATGTATTCCCCAAAGTTGGATATAGCCCGAAAATAAATATGGACTTGGTCCTAAAGATGTGATTTGAGCTCCTGCCTCTGTTACAGTCTCTGAACCTCCAGGAAAGAGCACATAGCCTTTGCAGAGGCTCTTGCAGAAATCCAGTGCAAAGTGGATGTTTCTTTGGCCAGACCTGCCCCAAACTTAATGTCCATCCAAACTGTCTTGACCAGGTGTAGGCTATCCTGTAAATGTCAGCTTTCTTAAATGTGTGGGGTTTTTTTCAAATAATTCTTTTGGCTTTGAAGTTATTTCTTTATGTTTTGCATGTCAATGCTGTCCAATTTTGATGGCTTTATTGTTTCTTCAGTGAGTCATTCTCTTCGAATAACACACTTCACCATCAGTGTGGGCTCCAAAACCAGCTCACTATATAAGAGGATCATACCTCCCAGTAAAACCTAGTATAAACTCTCGGGCATCATTTCTCTGGGCCTACTTCTACCATCTTAATTTGACTCATTGCGACTGGACATTTGGAAAACATATGTCTCTCAAGGACAAAGGAGTCTATAAAGGTTGTTTTGTAAAGGACTAAGCATGAAGTTAAATTAATTAGCATTAAAATAAATAATATGCATTTTCTTCCCTAATATCTTAGTCTATTTGGGGTCCTATAATAATGTGCCTTACACCAGGTAAGTTATAAACAACAGAAATGTATTGCTCAAGGTCCTGGAGTAGGGGAAGTCCTAGATCAAAGCACCAAAGGACCTGATGTCTAATGAAGGTCTGTTCCTCACAGAAGCTGCCTACTATGAGTCCCCACACGGAGGAAAGGGCAAACAAATTCCCTCAGGCATCTTTTATGAGGGCACTAATTCTTCTCATGAGGGCAGAGCCCTCATAACCTAATCACTTCCCAGAGACCCCAACTCTCAATACATTGCAGATTACATCTCAACATGAATTTTGAGGGGACATCTCCAGACCATTGCACTCTATTTTAGCTAATAATGTTAAGTTACAGTTTTAAAAACAGGCCTTATTAAAAACTAAGATGATCGTAAACATAATAAGTAATAAAAATAAATGCTTTTTTCCCTCTGATCTGTATATGCTTTTGGATTAGAGTTGATATACCATCCTTAAATATTATGCTTTGCAACATAGAGCTACTGTGATATCCAGTTTGCCTCCTTGCCATGCAAGCTGAGCAGGTGAGTTTGACAGCATTTGAAATGGTCTAGACGTTGTCGAGCAAAGTAAGTACACTGATCTCACCCTTGACTCTTGTCTGTCATTGTAGTGTCAAATTGCCTAAAATTCTCTAAATACTCTCTATTTCCACACATATTGGAGACCAAAGAACAATTCGCAGACAGAACACCTGGCATAACACTATTCTAGAAACTATTGGAGAATATGTGTAAACAAGTATAGAAACACTTAATAATTTAAAAAGGCAACAGAAGAATTTCCTAGGGCAACATCAGTTAATTGGCAGGTAGGTGTAAAGACAGTCAGTGTCTTAAAGTCCAGTGGAAGAAGGGAGATGCCTCAGGCTAGCAATGCAAGAGAAGCCTTAAGGAGAAGCCCTTAAACTATTTCTAAGATTTCTCAAAGGATGATAAGATGTTTAAAAATATGAAATGAAGCCAGGTGCAGTGGTGCACAGCTGTATTCCCTGTGGCTTGACAGGCTGAGTTGGGAGGGTTGCAAATTCAAAGCCAGCCTCAGCAATTTAGGGGGACCCTGCCTCAAAATAAAAATATAAAAAGGGCTGGGGATGTGCCTCAGTGGTTAAGTGCCCTGGGTTCAATCCCTGGTACCAAGGGGGAAAAAAAAATATATATGTATGTGTGTGTGTGTATGTGTGTGTGTATGTGTATATAAAATATAAAATAAATAAATAAATAAATATATAAAATAATTTTATTATTAATTATAGTGTCTTTTGGTAAACCCTGAAGTAAACTTAACTGTTAATCATACAAGTTAATGATACATAAGTAATGATATCACTAAATAAATCCTCAGGTCAGTCTTTGAATATAAAAGGAACTTCCTTATTTGTGTTCTTTTTTAAAAAAAATAAATAAATTTAAAAATTTAAAAACAAAAGTCCTTGCTCTTTTGAGTCATCACAAATTTCCTGGTAATTACTGTGTTTGAACCAGAGATCCTTTATAAGTGGGAACACTCTGTAAGGTTCCTTTCGAAGCTCTGTTTTGCAGATGTTGTTTTGTAATATGGAATCGGTCTTTGCCAGCAGAGTGTAGTTTATGTTGCATCACTTCCTTTGCGAGAGGATTGACTGCAGGATCCTCAGGGTAGGGTCATTTTCTCATTGTTCTGCACAATGTGTATTACCTGTTTATGGTGTTCGGGCTCACTGATTAGTCATGACCAGTGGAGATTGTTATTACACCTGTCAGCTGGTATTATGGGATGAGCTGTACATGGGGTAGATGTGGGAGTGCAACTCAAACCAGTTTTATCTTCTTTATGTTTTAGTCCCACTTTAAAATGGGATAACATCCCTTAAAAATCTGTATTTCCGGCTTCTCTTGAGAAATCAGCAATTCTGGCCTAGCTCATCCACATTTCAGAATGGGAACCATCTGCCAGAGTCACTGCTGCTCCTTTTGTGAGGGGCACATGCTTGCCAGAGTCCCCACAAGGCACTTCTTGACTTAACTTTCTTTCTGTTTTGCTTATCTGTCTGGCCTCCTGGCTTGCAGAGACATCTTAGTTGGATTATTGGGCCAGTGGGTGACAGTGTGACTTACCCAGCAGATCTAAAGCCACGCCCAAACAAAACCTTCAGCTTTTCTAGCACCATCAGTTCCCTTACATAACTTGCATTATGCATCTTTTGAAGAACAAAATAATATATAATTCTGTGGTTGAAATAAATAGGCCTCAGAAATAGATTATTATAATCTATGAGTAAATAAAACAGATGTGTGTGTGCATAGACACACACATACATGTATGTGAGAGTAAGAAAAATAAGAAAACATTCTAACAATTGAGGAATCATCTGAGTGAAGGATATTTGGGATTTTTAAAAATGTTCTTACAAACTTTCAAGTTTGAAATTCTTTCAGCATGAAAATTATTTTTAAAAGTCAAAGCTAACTCTCAACCACAGATTTTCAACAGTGAGAAAGATTTTTTTTCCCCTAAGTGATTTATCTTTTAGTCAGAATTTGAGGAAAGGAAAAATTTAAGGCCAACCTAATTGATACCATGTTTTATGAGTTATTTCCCAGGAAAAAATATTTTCCTTTAGCTGATATTAGGAATATAACTTAGCTGATGTTAAGAATATAACTTAGGAAAAATATTTTCATATGCATTAACAACTGAAACAATTTGTTTGTGCATCCAGTTTTGGTACCTTGCCATAATAAAGCATTCAAAGCATAAATAAATGTGTTGCTTCTGTTTCCAAAGAAGGACCTTATTAGCAAAATACATATCAGCTGACAGGTAGGCGTCTGCATATTAGGTACTTTAAACAAACTATACTGTCAGCAGAGCACAGACATAAGCCATTTATTCACAGTGATGAATTTGTGCCAACCCTTTGGGCTGGTCTCTCTTGTAATCAATAGTGTGTGTCCTAGAAGACTGGTCAGAATAAAAACTGTAGTCAACACAGCCAGGACAGAGAATAAAAATAAAGAGGGCTGAGGGTGTGGCTTAGTGGTAGAGCACTTGCCTAACATGTGTAAGGTCCTGCATTTAATTCCCACCCCCTGCAAATAAATAAATAATAGTCCATAAGATAATTCATTTTCTTTATTTTTGCCAATAAACTCTTTTTAAAAAAAAAAAAAAGAGAGAGAATTTTTTAATATTTATTTTTTTAGTTTTCGGCAGACACAAACATCATTGTTTGAATGTAGTGCTGAGGATCGAACCCGGGCCTCACACATGCCAGGCAAGCGCGCTACCGCTTGAGCCACATCCCCAGCCCCTCCAATAAACTCTTTATCCCAGATTTGGATAGTGAAAACCCCTTTCAGCTGACAGCAGTATATTTGACATGGGCCTGCCATTCTTTGAGAACTTCCTTACATCCTGGCTCATTGGGACACTGCAGGTTCATCTTATACTTTCCCTGGCCCAATGATGGAATCAACCATTTCTCCAAAACACTTTGGAATCTTTTAGTAGGATATAGCATTCAGAAATCAACATCTGGTGGAGGTGTGGAAGTTGCTACTAATGTGTCAATGTCCCTAGGCTTCTCAGCAACCAGAACTGGGGAGTAGGCAGGGGAATGTGCATGTATACCCTCCCCATCTGCCATCAG
Organism: Callospermophilus lateralis; assembly: GCF_048772815.1. Lineage (NCBI taxonomy): Eukaryota > Metazoa > Chordata > Mammalia > Rodentia > Sciuridae > Callospermophilus > Callospermophilus lateralis. The sequence goes on from NC_135315.1 coordinate 39,358,111, forward strand.
CCCTCTGTGATCTATAGTTCCACATCCACAGAATGAACCAATTGAAGATGGGAAATATTTGTGAAAAAAAAAAATCCAAAAAGTTCCAAAAAGCAAAACTTGAATTTACAGTGTGTCAAGTACCATATTGCATCTGTGCCAATGGAGTGATGTGTAAGTAAAGTATTTATAAGGAATACAGAGATGACAGAGGGCATGGGAGGATGCACATAGTTATATATCAATATTATACCATTTTATATAAAAGACTTGAACTTCTGTGGATTTGAATATCCACAGTGGGTGTGGAAGTCCCAGAATCCCAGTACTTCCTGCAGATACTGAGGGACAGCTATAAGACTCTGTCTACATTATGCATCATGAGTTCATACTGATACCTCTCATTTCAGCCTAACACTGTGGGATTTATTTCAGTCTTTCCTCTACCGTATATGTAATTCCCTTCTGCAAGAGGAAGAAATCTGGCTTCTGTTATCCTCAACATATTGACTTATTTGTTTCAACCCTATATACTACTAATTTCCCAGCTTGTGGGTACTGCTAGCCACCCCAGCCACACTGGTGGAGCCCTCACCCTGGCCCCACCATGCACACAGTGGGCCAGCTGGAAGCCTTGGCTCTGCCAAATACACTGACCATGCTGGCCAAACCTTTGACTTTTTAAACCTAGATGAATTATAAGCAAAAAGTTGAGACAAAGTATTTCCTGAAATTTGAAAACAAGAATATTAAAATTTTTAGTTATTCAGTCACTTTGTCTGGGTTCTGTTCTTATTCACAGAGGATGATGGGACTTGTTCAAGGGAAGATTTGGAACTCATGCTGTCTACAAGTAGTCTTAGTTTTTCTTCCTTTTTTGAAATGTCACATTAACAGGCACTTGGAGAAACTGTAGTGCTTCAATGAGCCAGGTTGAATTGGAAGACAGCTACTTTCTGAGGCAGTCTAAGCTTTTCTTATCAGCCTGTGAAACTCTAAATACACAGTCATGGTTGGGGTGTTATTTAAATAATAAAAAAAAAATAACATTATAGTGTTTACCTTAAATTGGCAACCAATTCGCCTACATAAATTCCTTTCTCGGTATGATCTAGCAATAAAAAAAGATTTTAATTTCTGCTAGAAGAACTAAGGAAAAAAAGGGAAAATTATTTGTTTTTTCCATTTCCTGATGTATTTGATCTGTTTTTAGTTTGACTCTTTTCTTTGCCACCACATTCTTACTTTCTTAGTTCACTTCCTGGTGTCTGGTATTCCTGAGCATAGACAACATTTGGTTATTTTCACAAATGGAGATGGACTGACCTGTTAAAGCAGAGGAACTGAATTGTCCAGATCATGTTTGTCTTTGGAGTGTGTGGATTTTCAGTCTGAATGTGGGCCCGTTGGACACTTGGAGATTTTTTTTTTTTTTTTTTTTTTTTTTTTAATGAGAGAGAGTGAGAAAGAGGGAGAGAGAGAGAGAATTTTAATATTTATTTTTTAGTATTTGGTGGACACAACATCTTTGTCTGTATGTGGTGCTGAGGATCGAACCCGGGCCGCACGCACGCCAGGCGGGCGCGCTACCGCTTGAGCCACATCCCCAGCCCACACTTGGAGATTTTAATAAAGAATCTCTCACTGGTTCCCAGTATCTTCCCACTTTGTAAAAACTCCCTTTTGCCCCCTGGCAATATACCAGGAATAAGTAAAAAAAATAAATAAATAAAAATATGACTTGCAGTGTCTTAGGACACTTGAATACAATATAAGAATAAAGCTGTATAATACAACATCTAAAATATCATTTAAAAATGAAAGCTCTTTGTAGAGTGGTAATGGCAATGTCCTTCATCTTTCAGATCATCTTTAAACCCCTCTGAATTTAACTCCCTTCACATAAAAATTCTATCCCCAAGTGACCAGCCATTTTTTTTAAGAGAGAGAGTTTTGTTTTTTTTTTTTTTAGTTTTCAGCGGACACAACATCTTTGTTTGTATGTGGTGCTGAGGATCGAACCCGGGGCGCACGCATGCCAGGCGAGCACGCTACCGCTTGAGCCACATCCCCAGCCCTACCAGCCATTCTTGAGAGGCCCCAGGGAACAGCTCTGATCATTTCATTTGGGGATGTCACCTGACATTCCTAACTTCCCATTAGGGTCTCACGACACCAGACTGAGTTATACAGGTACCAGGTTAACGCTGTAAATGTCCCATAGCCCCCTGGACACTCCCAGCATGGGAATAGGTGTGTGCCAATCTAACCTCCCTCCTTCACCCAAGGCCCATGTCCACAGTCCAAAAGCAAAACTGCTTAGATGACAGAAGTCCTACGACACACAGGGAACAGGTTTTCCTCAGACTTAGACACAAGGAAGCTTGCAAAAACACACAGGTATACCAAAAGAAAGTGCCAGATACAAGGATAAGGATAATGCAAAACATAGAACTATTCAAAGCTTCTCAGGAGAAAATGTGGCCTTAGAGGATGTTACTAATTTTTGACAAAAGCCAAGGAGAACCCAGGAAGGATAAGGTCTCTGGCCTTCATTTATTTGATAAATATTTTTGCTGGTTGTGAAATCTTCTTCTCAGTTCTATGATGACCATTAGTCCAACCCAAAAGAAAGAGAAGCTGAATCCATAACTTGGGAGCATCCTGGTCTTTCCACTCATTCAGTCCATTCTGTAGTAGAAACAGTTCTCCTTCCAGGCCTGTGACGGGTTTGCTTTGCACTTAGCTGTCTGCAAACAAAACAATGGTTAAACAATTGGCCTAGATGGATGATAATTTCCTCCCTACCTGCACCTGGGCACATGACTGCAACAAAAGTGGGTTTGGGAAGATGTTTCTACTAATATTTAGTAAACTAAATGAAAAACATCTAACATCATCCTAAGCACAGAGTAGGTGCACAATAAATAATTATTTAATGTGCATCTGTTTTTCAAACTTAAAACAGGGATTGTCGTAGTAAACAGAAATGGAAATAATCCATTCAGTCAACTTTAACCATTTGTTTTCCCTCAGTGTCTCTGGACACAACCACTCTCCAGCCTGCACCCCACAGCTGCCTATCTGGCTGCCTGAAGGTTTTCAGTAACGCCTGGGAAAATCTTGTTTTACATACACCAAAGACTTCCCGTGTTATAAAATTGGGATAGAGAACTGCAGTGTTAAAAGGAGATGTAGTATACTGAGTAGGTTTTCTGTTGTTTACTAAATTAGGCATAGTTATTAAAAGTGACAGTGTATGCTGAGGAAGTTTGCAGTCATTCAGACCCCACCCCTACCCCACAGATGGAATACCTCAGTGTAAAGTGGTGCACCTCCTGCTGGTACCAACGTGATGGCAAGAAGAGATGAGAATCCTGGGGGATCTATGCAGTTAAAACCCTCAGATTTGTTTATTCTTGTAAGAGTTTTCCATATGGCATTTCAAGTGTTTATAGTATTATTAGGAATGCACAATTGCTATTGATTCATTTAATTGTGTTCCTATCAATAGATTTTCTACCTTAGGTCCAGGCATCCTTCATTTTCCTGAATAGTGTCATTCACAAGTTGAGCCCCACATTAATGAATTTAATTAATGGCTGATTGGAAGAGAAAATATAGTGTCATTATTATTAATAAGAAAGCTGGCATCTGGGGTGTGACTCAGTGGTAGAGCACTTGTCTCCCATGTGTGAGGCACTGGGTTCAATCCTCAGTACCACATAAAAGTAAATAAACAAATAAAGATACTGTGTCCATGTATAACTAAAAAATATTTTTTTAAAAAATAGGAAAGTTTCAGAGCTGGAAGTGGGGGGTTAGAACATAATATTGCATGTGCAAGGTCCTGGGTTTAATCCCCAGCACTGCACAAAGACACACACACACACACACACACACACACACACACACACACATAGTGTTTATTAAAAGAGTTTCATTCTTATATTTTGATCTAAATCTTCATGCCTCTCATTACGTAAGCACTCATTATTTCATAGCTAAACAGAGCTGTTTGGGCTTATTCATATGCTGACATTGCGTAATATGTAGCATCTTCACTTTTTCTTAAGTCACATTGCCTGGGTCCTTGGTACATAGTGTTTCAGTGAGGGAAAGATGTCATATTTGTTTATACCATTTTCTTATACTAGAAAAGTAAAATTACTGAGTAATTTGACATGATAAAATTCAGTTAGTATAAAATTCCCAAATAGAACCCAGGCAGCTCTTTAAAAAAAAAAAAAAAGAAAGAAAGAAAATTACCTTCTAACCTGGGCATTGGAGCATGTGGTCTCTTATTTGCCCACCTGTGACAGGTAAGGGTTTCCAGGTGCCCTCTGCTCTTTGGTAATCCGTGTTTCCATCCTCTATGTTGCTTACTTTGTATGCAGGGAATCGGGTTTGATTTGAAGAGGGATAAATAAGGGTGACTCCCAGGTTTTTCTAACTCAACACAGCCTGTCTCAATCACGTCACCTAATTTTTTTCTTGTACTCGGTTGTCCCTGACTCTAACAAATAACACTGTGGTCCACTCAGTTGTCCAAGAAAGAAGCCCTGATGCTTCCTTGCCTCACTTCTGAATTCCAGTCAGTTCTGCTCTTAAAGCCCCCTCACCTCTCCACTGCTCCCTCCCAACCAAAGCCATCCCCAGGACTGGCCTCCTAACTGGGCCTTCAGTGGGCTCCGTTTCTTAGGCTCTGCAGCCAGAGGGAGCTTTTGACAAAGCAGACATTATCAACAGACACAACTCTGCCCTTGAGATAAACCCCAGACCCCAGCAATGGCTGCAGCCCCTGCATGCTGTGGCCCCTCCTCTCACACCCCCCCTTGCTCTCCCTGCTGGGGTGAAGTCACCTCTTGCTCTGGATTCCTCAGATGCTTGTTCCCTCCCTCCTCCAGGGCAGGGTACATTCTGTTGCCTCCTCTAGAGCCCCTGTTTAGTATCTGTCTTCTTCCTTGCTTGCATTAGGGCAGAGATGAGCTGCTGTTTACTATTCATGACTCACCATGCTTGGAACATGAGTGCTGACAGTATTAATTGGTTGGATGAACAATTGAATACAAATAAAATCAAAGACATCAATAAGAACATTTAAAGGACTTAAACTATTATCTGTCATAAAAATAGTACTCAGAAAAATGAGAAATTATATCCCATCTGATTCGAATGTATGATATGTCAAGATCACAGCACTGTCATGTGTAACTAAGTAAAACAAATTTTAAAAAAGATGGAAAAAAATAGGATTTAGTATGTTTGTGCTCTTAGCATATGACAGTAGTGTGTTGAGCACTCTGTGTGGAATATTTATTATAAAAATCCCGTGAGGTAGGAACTCAATATAATTTGGATGTCAAGTGTCCCCCAAATCATAAAGCCATGTGTTAAAAGGTTTTTCCTTTCCTTAGAAGGTGGATTTCTTAGGAGGTGGTGGAACCTTTAAGAGGTGGGGTATAATGGGAGGTCTTTAGGTCACTGGGGGGTGTGTCCTTGAAGGGGATTGTGGGACCCAGCCCCCTCCTTGCTCTTTTTTCTCCCTGGAATTGTGAGGTGAGCCATTTTGCTCTACCATTCACTCCCACCATTATGTGATGCTGCCTTACCACAGGCCCAAAGCAGTGGGGGCCACCTAATCATGGACTGGCACTTCCAAACCTTCACTCCAAAATAAACCTATTCTCTTTATAAATTAATTGTCTGGTGTATTATGTTATAGCAATGAATATCTGGCTAACACAGTTCTATTATCATCTCATTCTTCAGATGAAGAAAGTGAGGCACAGAGAGGTTCAATAACTTGCATATAATCATAGAGCTAGTTAGTGCTAAAACTGCAACCAGATTCTAGAGCATGCTCTCTGCATCAGTGCCCCCTTACCTCTGCTGTTCATGGGACTGGAAATACTCATACGCTTTGTGGGTGGGCTATGCTAGTGCTCAAGTATTCTGTCCTAGGTCGTATAGTGTGGGCTTTAGTATGTCAATAAAAGGTCAAAAATAAAGCATCCAGTTCCAGATGATTCTAAATGCAGTATAAATCAAGAAATATCCAGAACTGCAAATACAGAGATTTTATAATTACTTGAATAATTAAAATGTCAAACTACATAATTTTTAGGATATCTTTGGATTCTCTCATTCCTAGAGTTGGAATATTACTGTTTTCTGATCATGTCTGTTTCCAGTTATTTTGTAGAGCATTCCTCAGCCAGGTTGCCTATGTTTGTCCCTGTTCTCTAAGCTTTCATAGCACTTTTTTTTTTTTTTTTTTTTGAGTCTAGGTCTCACTAATTTGCCCAAGCTGGCCTCAAAATCACCACCTCCTGCCTTGGCCTCCCATATAGCTGGGATTACAGGTGGGCATGCCCACCTGGCCCCATGGCATTCTTTCTATCTTTGCTATTGTCTTAAATATTTTTTGAAACAACATGATTATGAGTGGAAGGGTGAATAGGAACAAGAGGGGAATGATAAATAAAAGCTAATTTTTAAATCCTCCATTGTGCTTTCAGTGTGGCATTGTCTATTTATGTAAACTGTGGAGTGTAGTAATACTGACTCTTATTCTCCTCTGGAATTCAAGCTCCTGGCATGGTGCCTGGCACATGGGCACTTACTGGTTACTCAGAGATTTATGAATCTATACAACCAGTTAGTAGCAGAGCCAGGATTCAAACTCAGGGCCCCAGGGCTATGTGACTCAAAGTTCACAATCTTTCCAACGCACGGTCCCACCCATCTCTCGAATGCATAGGTAAAAGGCATAACACAGAGGGACTCCATCTCACAGATAAGGGATTTGACCCAAGAAAGCATAAAGAGGATGCTTTCACCCTTGGGAAGAGGTTCTTGCCTAAGAACTGGGGAGGTGGACTGAGCCCTATTCAAAGTTGGCAGTCGCCTAATGAACGCTGCTGCATCAGCAGGTGCGGTGGTGAAGAAAGGGGTCAAAGTTTTATGTACTTTGAAAATAAAGCTGCAGTACAGTCTATCCATTCAAAATGGTCTGTTACTGTTGATTTAAAAAAAAAAAAACCTCAGGAAATAGAAATTTTCATACATTATAGGTGGACAATAAGCTGGTATAACCTCTGTGAAGAAGATTTTGGCAATAATTCGTCATTTAAATTGCTCATATCCTTTGAACTAGCATTTCCAACGCTGGACGTATGATCCATGGGTATGCAAACATGCATGCACATAGAAATAGACACCATTAATTTGTAGTTGCATTGTCCTAAGCAAAAGATTGATAACAACCTAAATGTCCAGTAGGGATTGATTCAGTGTATTATTGTGTATTCACCCATGAAATAGAATACTATGCAGGCCTAAAATATTAGAGATTTTTGCCAATATAAATATTTTAATTAGAAAAACATTTGCCATTCATGGTTTTTTTAAACCTATGTGAGGCCACATGTTTGTGGATGTATGAACTATTTCTGAAAGAATTCACAAGAAACCAGCAGCAGTAGTTGCCTCTGAGGAGCGAAGCCATAGAAAAGATGGAACACGCCAGTTTTTATTTGTATCTTTCAAGTCCTTTACTAAGAATCTTGTCACTTATTCACAATTAATGAACTAATAAATATTTAAATTAATTCTATAAATACATTGGAAGTTGGATTTTTTAATTAGCCACTGTTAGCTTTGAAAGTTTCAGATTTACAGAAAAGTTGCAGGAATACCACAAGAAACCCCCTCTCCCCCACCCCCCTGCATGTTTCTTGCACGATGAGGGATTGAACCCGGGACAAGTGCTCTGCCACTGACTACAGCCCCAACCCTGCCTTGTACTCTTTACCAATTGTTTGCATTTTTCTTTGCTTCTCAGCTTCTCTTTTTATGTTTTCCTATATCTTTATGTAATTCTTTTAACCATTTGAGAGTATTCTGAAGACACTGTTTCCTGTTACCTCTGAATAATTCAAGGTGTGTTTCTTAAGAACAAGGACATTCTCTTACTTAACCACAGTACAGTTATCAAACTCTGGAGCTATAATTTTGACACAATTCTGGTATCTAATTCATAGCCAATGTTCAGATTTCATCAGTTGCTCTAAGAAAACCCTTAATAGAAGTTTTTTCCCCTCCTCTAGGTTAGAAACCAGTAATGTGCTGTGCACTCACTGTCATGTCTCTTTAATTTCCTATAACCTGGAATATCACTGGTTTCTCGATCGTGTCTGTTTCCAGTTATTTTGTAGAACATTCTTCAGTTTAGGTTGTCTTTGTTTGTTCCTGATTAGACTGGTTCCGTGGTTTGGAAGGATGCCACAGAAGTGATTGCTGGGCCTCTCTCCTGCATCTGATGGGGAGGCTCTGCCGTGGTCTAGGTTCTCAGCCTGCTGAACAGGAGACTGAAGGTCCCTCAGAGCCCACCTGGATGCCTCCAGGCCATGGCAGCTCCTGAGCTGGGCACTGCAGTCTCTGAGCTCATCCTTCCCTCTCTTCACCTTGCCGGGCATCATCAGGAGCCACCAGCCAACTTCACTCCATCTGTTAGATTTTCAGAAATGTTCAGAAGTGTCTTATACCAGTCTCCCAGCTCTTTGCTTCTTATGAGTGGTTGATTAGGAGTATGCAGTGGAGATACTTTCCGTATCTCTATGGCCAGGTCTTACCATGTGCTATCAACTCTCTGGAAAGAGTCTTTCATCGGATTAGAGAATCAATTCCAGAAGCTCCAGAATCAATTTAGAAAACTCATTCTGAAAATCACTCCAGAATTTTAAAAAATTCTTAACATTTAACAACTCTGGGTACCAAAATTTGTATTAGTCCAGGTTCTCCAGAGAAAACTAATAAGATACAGATGTGTGTGTATACATATGTGTACATACATACACACACACACACACACACACACACTTTTCCCATGCCAATGCCTTAGGCATACCATAAGGCACCGACTTACACAATGGTGGAAGCTGAGAAGTCCAACATGTGCAGGGGAGACAGTGGCTCCAGTCGGAGTCCAAACGGACCAAGATAACTGCTGGTGTCAGTTCCAGTCCAAGTCCGAAGGCAGGAGAAGCTCAAAGATAGGCAGAGAGAAAGAATTCTTTCTTCCTTAGTCTTTTATTCCATTCAGAACTTCAACAGACTGGGCCTGCCCACCCACGCCAGGGAGGGCAATATGCTTTATTCAGCACACCAATTTAAAGGTGAACTCATCCAGAAACACCCCCACACACATACCCAGAAAAATGTGTCATCAAACACTTCAGTACTGTGTGGCCCAGTCAACTTGACACATGAAATTAACCCTATGTTGGTTCGTTCCAATATTGATGATATTGATTTTGATCACTTGGTTTACGTGGTTGCAGGCTTTCTCTACTGAAAAGTTATTATCTTTACCTTTGTAATTAATAATCAATTAGTGGGGAGTTATTTTCTATGAGAATCTCCTGTTCCTCACCATACTTTCAGCTACTGGCTTTAGCATCCATTGACAGTGTCCCAACTCACATCATCCCTTCCATATTTATTCTTTGGCATTCTACCCTAAGGAAGAACTTTTTTTCCTCTTGTAGACTTCTTTGCTTACATCAGTGTGTATCTCTATTCAGTGGATTACAACCTGTCCTGGGATTTATTTTAATGCTGATGTGGTCCCAGATAGGTCCCAGTGGGAGCCCATTCAAGCTGTCATTCTTTAAGTACTTTCCTATTTTCTGGTTCAACAGATTATTCCATATTCTTCTTGAAGATACCTTATCCCAGTGAGTTCTTTTAGATAACAAAGATAGCACTTACAAGCCAACATCTGGGTGTTATACCTGTCAGCTCTCCCAGTGGACAGGACACATACAGTTGCTCTCTCCTCTCTCTCTGCTCTCCACATACCACGAATTCCTACTGGTACCTACAATTTCAGTTCAACCCCATATGTTTTGCAACCTCCTTCTCCAACGGTGAAAACCCTGTCTCAGAGATTGAGTTGGAGCAGGTACCCGAATTTTATTTTTCTGGGATACAACTTGCTATTTATATCCAGATGATTTGAAGTTGCACACATAAAGAGTAGAATGTTTTCTGTTGGGATATGGATATATGGTCTATCTTTTGAAAACTAGGTGACACCTTTATCCCTCTCCTCTGATTTTAAAAGTCATAGGTCACATAAGAGAAAGGTCCAGGTGGAAGGGGAACCCACTACATAAATGGGGAGGGGAATGATGATAGATGATTTAAGGTTCTCCAGACCCCAGAGCCTGAATTTGCTCTGTAAGTCGGTTACATTTTTCTGAGAGAAAACGGAGGTGGGCCCAAGGGGGTCATTCATTCAGAGCTTTGTTTTTTACTTCACGTAACCATGCTTTACTCACTCAGGCCCAGTGCTGCCTGCTGAAATGACACAGTGAACAAGACGACAAGTAAGAAAACACTGTGACGACTGCCACAACGGAAACAAGTAGGAGGGGATTAGGTGAGGAAAGGGCTTGTGTTCCAGGCCAGAGCACAGCCATGGGGCAGGTGGCCCGAGGTGAGCCTCGCTCTGGAGGTCAACTCATGTCAAGTCAATCTGACCCCGAGAGTGAGGGTCACCTCGAGCCACCTACCCCACCGCTGTGCTGTGGCCTAGAACATAAGTCCTTTCACACCTAAATCCCACCGGTTTGCTTCCTTCATGGCAGGCTTGAAGGGCCCGGCAGTCCTTGCTTCTCTCACCAGAAGCTGCCTTACTCCAGTCTCTGTTTCTGTCATCACGTCGTGTTCTCCTGTCTCTGTCTCCACAGAGCATTTCCTCTTCTTATAAGGTCACCAGTCACTTGGATTAGGGTCCACCCTAATGACCTCATCTTAACTGGATTACATCTGCAAAAACCCTGTTTCCAAATAAGGTCGCCTTCGCAGACACTAGGTTTAGGACTCAACAGATCCCTTTGGGGAACCCGGTTCATCCACACACTAATGATCTGGAGGCTAGACGTCCACCGCACCCCAGCAACTAGTCCATGCGCCAACACTTATTGACATTTTTCATTGGTATATTTATGTACTGTTTTGAAATGTCACTTTATCGGATACTTAAATCTCCAGGGACACCAATTGTGTGATCTCCATTATCCACTTCTGTAATTTTCTTCATTCAACTTCACTTTTCCATTTCATTTTGCTCACTTTTTCCACCTTTTCTCCCTGCCCCTGTCTGTTTTCAGCAGGGTCCAGTCTGCTTTTAATTGTGAATTTCATAGTCCTGGGTTTTATCTTCTCTTCCATTTTTTAAAAGCTCTTCCAGCTTCCTGTCTGTCTATCTCCTTCCCTCCCACCCCCACTTTAATGATTTTAAATAAGATTTTTCTTTCCTAATGGTGTCTTCTTTGATACCTTGTTTTAGAGGACTATGCTTTCTTTGTCTTGATATGGAAGTTTCTAAAATTATTTTTGTACTTCATGACCTATTTCATTATGGGGAGTGTGGGGTTCTTTATCTGCCTTCTGTTTATCAAATTCTTTACCTACTTTTTTCTTATAAAATCTTATCATGAACCCCATTCTGATTCACTTTGTCAACTTTGAATAGATGTAATTCACTCTGGGGCCTTCCAACTCTAAGTCACTTTGGCCCATGCCGACCAGCTCTGATTGGATGGAACCTGTTCTTACAGATTTTTATGGTTAGGGGGAATTATCCTCACCTCCCTGTGTTCTGAGACCTGTTTGGAGACACAAGGGTCACAAAAGTCTCCCCCTTAAGGGTAACTTTTATTCTTCTTATTGGAATTTAGGGCCTGCATATCTCCTGCAGATAACAGCTACTTTCCTGAGGAATGTAACATACCCTGTGGACTTAGGCAGGGCGAGGCTTCAGGTAAATTACTCCTCAAAAGTAAAAGCCTGTGGAGGTCAACACAGTGAGCTCAGTCCAGAACCCTTCCTCCAGGCTCAAGTCCCCACCGCTTCACCATTCTGTCCCCTATCAGAATGGCCAGTAGACACTGGAGTTTGGGTTATTTTGTATCCAGACCAGCTCTCTGCCCTGAAAAGACAAACATCTTTCTTGATAGTAGGTCCTATGAATATGCTGCAGGGCTTCCAGGATAAATCTCCATTTATTGAGATTATTCACGATAAGGGTGATTGCACCTACTTCTTCTCTTATGCCTTAAAACTCTGAAGCCCACTTTTTGAAAAATAATAATTTTTATTTGTATTTTCATTTAACCCCTCCTTGCAGCTACTCAGAAGTTTCTAATGGGACTAATTTTGTCACCTGCATACTGTGACCATGCCATTCTTGGCAAGAAGCTTGTGTTTGGCTGCTTTGGAACTCTAACTTACATTTAGTGGTTAAGGCTCCAGTGCCTTAGATTGCAGACGCCTGTCCTCACCTAGGTCTGGTTTCCATACTATTCTACAGCCCTTCATCATATATTGTATATGTGAATATGCTATATATTGTATATATAATTGTATATTGTACATGTATATATATATATATATATAGTGTCTTGGAATTGTGGCGAGTGTTTTATTTCCTCTCTCGTGGGTTTTATTTTTTATTCTTGATTTTCAGAGGGTGGAACGGGGCCAAGATATCCTCACTTTGTCTTTCTCAAATGGGAATCTTGGGCAGTGTTTGATCCTGGGATCAACCCTAGAGAACTTGAATATTTAGAGAATGGTAGAAAAGGAGAAAGAAGCAAAAGAGCATGGAAAGGAAAACTGTAGAAGTCAGAAGGAAACCTAGAGAATATGACCTCCCAGAAGTCAAGAAAGAGGCTGTTGAGGAATCGGGAGTCTATGTCCAATGCTGCTGAGAAACTCAGACAGCACAATGATCAACCAGTGAATTTAGCACTATCCCTGGGGACTTAGTTTGGAAAATTTAATCAATAGTTACTGAAGAAAGCATATGTAGACAAACCTCTCCTGAGAAATAAGGGTGTTTAAGATTTCCTTCACACTGGAAAGGGAAGGAAATTGGGTCAAATAGTGTGATTAAGCAAGACCTATTCAGAATGTGTAGGTTCCTCATGAAACAATGAGTAAAACCTATGGAAAAAAGATTTTATTAAATGCATGCTAGACCATTTACAGAGGCTTTTCTTCCTGATTCTGACTGATTACATGTATTTCAAGAAGTCAACCAAGGCTATTAATTCTAGTAGTGGGCGAATCTTTGCTAATTTTTCACAGCCTGGCTTTCAAAGCCTATCATATCATAACAAATCCTATTTTGTTGAATTTTTCCAACTGTTCAGTGACATTCAGTAGCTCTGGTGAGGCCAACCACTTCCCTGTTACACACACACACACACACACACACACACACACACACACAAAGAGCCTGTATGTCTCTGAAGGGTCCTACGCAGTCTGCCCATGACTCATCCTAAGGAACTCACGTCTTGACTTCCTACTGTGGATGGTCTTGAATACAAGCGACATTTGAAAGTTAAGGAGGCTACCTTTTTAAAAAAAATAAGTTTTTCAGAGTTTATTTCCCAAGGGCTATTGTTCTCCAAAGGCATTATCTTTATAATTTTTCCATTGCTACACATTCAAAACCTTTTAGAACGCCTTGGTTTCATTTAAAAGCCAATGAAAACATCTAGCCCTTTTAAGAAATACTTTAAAATTTTCTTACATTTAAAAAAAAAAAGCGTCAGTGATTGTCAAGCTATTTTAACCATTTGGGGAACTCTAAAGGGGGAAAAGAAGTGAGCAAGGGTCCGAATCTTGGTGTCAGAGGCAGGACATCAAGAATGACTCCCTCAAGGAATGAACTGCTTGGGCTTTTGAGGAATGAGTGGGAACCCACCGGGTACCTGCAGGAAGAGACCAGGCAGAAGTTGTGCTGGGCAGAAGGAACCCCACGGGCAAAATCACGAAGGCATGGTGCCCGTGGGAACTGTAAATAGCTCATTCATGTGAGAGCAAGGGTGACAGAGACGGTGGGGAAGGTTTTAATGGGTGGAAGTTTGGGTGCTAGTTAGAATTTAAGTGAAAAGGAACAACCAGGCCAGACCTGCCACGCCCTGCCATGACTCCCAGTATTCCTCATTCAGACTAGTGTGTTGTGACAGTCTTTGACACCATACAGTACCTGCTTTTATCGCCTCACCTGTCATTCTCTGTTGTTATTATTTATTTATAGTACTTTCATGTTCTTTTCTCTCTCTCCCTCTTTTTTTTTAATGCCAAGGGCTAGACCTATTGTCTGAAGCCAAGCAGATACATATTTGAAGAATGAATTACAAGTTTGTCTTAACAGGTTTTCACTCTGAGGTCATAGAAATGCCTTCCACGTTCTCCTGTAACAGATGGCATAATCCTGTTTGTCATCTAGGATAATTACTGCAGTTCCTCCAGAAAACCTTCTGGCTTGCTCCTCACCCTGAACCCATCCAAAGCAGACGCAAATCTTTTGAGTTTGTGTTAAAGTGTATATTAGCACCATCTAGTGGTGATTTTTGAGACCTAATCAAATTGAAAGTTTGATAGAATTTCAAATAAGATGTGCTTCTAATGTTTTGCAAATTGTTGAAGCATTATATTTAATATTATATTTTTCTGAGTCTCTTCTGTTTATCATCAAGATAATAGTTATGCATTATTTATAATAGTCATTGATTGTGTGTAGGAATTTTGATTGCATTTTACAAACATGATGCCTAGAGGTTTTGATAAACATTTATTTGCTAAAATAGAATTTTAAAGAAGAATGATCTATTACTGGCTCTAGTAATTAGTGAGAAATAAAGTATATTATTGAACAAACCTGGAATCTTAGAACAACATTCTAACTCATATTATTTGTTGTGTCTCCTAGTCATGGGGTCCCAGAATCATGAGCTGACTTTCCTAATGTCCTTTTGCTATTTTCTGCTATTTTTTCCTCATTGAGAAGTTTTTAAAGACTAAAGAATCTTGTCATTTTAATTAATTTTCTTAGAGATATCTGGTGGGCATATACTACAGATTTGCAGGTTAAGCCAGAAATACTTGAGTGATAAATCTTGCCTTTTGTTATTTTTGTAGATCTTTTTCAAAATATTTTTTTTAGTTGTAGGTAGACACAATGTCTTCATTTTATTTTTACATGGTGCTGAGGATCAAACCCAGTGCCTTCCACATAAGAGGCAAACACTCTACCACTAAGCTACAGCCCCAGCCCATTTTTTTGTAGGTCTTTAAACATGAGTTGTGTAGACATTTTTCTGGTGACTTGGAGTTCATTGACAACTGAGGCAAGCAATCAGACTGTGGTCATGCCTCAGGTGTACTAATGGCTCTGATTTCAGTAGCAATGTTAATAAATTAAAAGCCTGGGCTGGGGTTGTGGCTCAGAGATAGAACACTTGCCTAGCACGTGCAAGGTGCTGGGTTTGATCCTCATAAAGGTATTGTGTCCAACTACAACTAAACATATATATATATATATATATATATATATATATATATATATATATATATATACATACATACATATATATATTGCAATTAAAATTCCTACAACTAAATATATATATATGTGTATATATATTTATACATATATGTGTATATATAAAAACTTTTACTAAAAATGCCCTTCGTGAATAACATATTAGAATTATAAAGACTAATTGCCTTTTTTAAAAAAATTTTTTAGTTGTAGATGGACAAAACAACTTTATTTCATTTACTTATATTTATGTGATGCCGAGAATCGAACCCAGTGCCTCACACATGCTAGGCAAGCGCTCTACCACTGAGCCTAGGCCAGCCCCAAGATTAATTGCCTTTAAAAAAAAAAAAAAAAAAGTACTTACTCAATGCTAGAAGGATATAGGAGTGTAATTATTGCCATTTTACAGATGGAAAAGCTGAAACACAGGGAGGTTAATTAGCTTTCACAAGACTCACTGCTGTTAAGTTTGTAATATGAACCTTCAGACTAAGATGAAAAGACTCCAAAGTCAATGCTTTCAACCACCTTATAAAATTTCTAACAGCAAGGAGGATGAATAGTAAAACCCCAACTGAAAAATGCACAGAAAACCTCAAAGTACTTAATAACTTTTATTTAAATACTCAACTAAGTACTTGATAAAAATCTTGGTTCTAACTTACTATTGACATTATCTGCATGTTTGTTTCTACTCCTAATTATAGCCAACAACCTTCATTCTAGTTTAAAGGAAGTTCAAAGATCTTACATTTTGGTCCCCAAAGCTTAGTTATTTCCCTGCCCTGTTGGCCACCAGCCGGGTGCTGAGAGACGTGCTGTCTGGGGAGCAGCCCAGAGCCTCTCTGGGGGCTCTTCTCCACCAGCTCTGGGATGTGATATGCAGCTGCCCCTCCACATTCACAGAAGCAACTGACTCTGGATCAAAAATATCTGGGGAAGAAAACTGTGCCTATACTGAACATGTACAGATTTTCCCTCTTATTATTCCCTAGACGACATAGTATTACAACGATTTACATGGCATTTACATCATATTAGATATTACAAATAGCCAAGAGATGAGTTAAAGTGTGGATTCTACACAAATACTATGGGATTTTATATAAGGGACTTGAGCATCCACAAATTCTGGTATCTTCTGGGGTTACTGGAGCCAGTGTCCCTGGATACTGAAGGACAAACACGTGTGTCCACCTGTGCCTCTGTCCAGCAGGCAGAGTGTGGTGACAAACACTTGTGTAGAAACAGCCAAGCTCTGGTTCACATGTGTGTGGGGGTGTGGATTGCGAAGTAAATAGCAGATCTCTACAGGTTTTCTAAGTTTTATGTTCAAGTGTTTTCTTCAAGCAAATTCATGTGTCTATATTTACAATTGCAGTCATGGGGTTTTTACTCTTTTCCTTTGTTGTATGTCCTCCTCCCACCCACCCACATCACCTTCCTCATCAGACCCCTTTATCCGTACACCCTACTGTGTGCATCCAAAGATGAATGAAGCAACATATTCTTCCATATTTTCCCATGCTCATATACTCATCAAATATATTCACGTACACATATGCATACAAATACATATATGGATAGCTTTTCAACCTTTGTATTTTTTGGGGGGGAGGGGGAGTTGCAATATGTGTATTTTACTTTTAAAATACACGTATCTTTCAACCAGCTGTCCCATTCCTTAGACTGTTTCCCACAGAAATAAAAGCCCTGATTTGTAAGATTATGTGTCCACAGTAATTTCTGCAGTACTGTTCAGTCTCCGGAGGAAAGGAGAATCATCGACTAGATTGTGATTTATCTACACCATGGGATTTTAGGCTGTCACTAAAAAAAATAAATTTTATTTATACCAGACAGAAGTGTCTCTTCTACCATGCTGGTATGGATTTTACTGTTTTTATTCCTTTCCTGACATTTTAGCAAGGTTTCAAGTAAGAGAAGAAATATCTTCGTGCTTGGACAGGCCTCTTTGTAATTGAAAATGTAGCTGAGTGGTTCAACATTATTTCTTTTTCTCCTAGAACTCTGAGATTTTCTTCTACTGATTTTACTTTTTTCTTCTTGGCCATGTATATTTTGGAAACAGTAAATCTTTGGCCTCCAACAAGTTAAATTCTTCTTTCTTGCTGATTTTTAATCCTTACTGGTCTTTTCTATTGGTGGCACCGGAAGGAAATAGCCTCAAACATGGTCTCTGAAAGCAAACTCAGAATCAATGGCACATCAGTTCAGAAGTTGTAGCTGGGGTCTTTGAACTTGACTAGAAATAAGAGACACTCAGGAAAGAAGTAGCATTTCTACATAATCATAGCTATGTCTTCCTCTGTTTTGCTCCCGTACAGATTTGAGAAGGGGCGCATCTACACGTTCATTGGCGAAGTTGTTGTTTCTGTGAATCCTTACAAGTCTCTGAACATCTATGGGAGGGACACAATTGAGCACTATCGAGGCCGCGAGCTCTACGAGAGACCCCCTCATCTTTTTGCTATTGCTGATGCTGCTTACAAAGCTATGAAGAGGCGATCAAAAGACACCTGTATTGTGATATCAGGTATTTGAAGGGGTCCCTGGTACATCCAAGGTCAAGATGTATTTATTTGGTACACCAGGATCCACATAATTGCTGAGAGTGTATGTGTGTGTGTGTGTATGTATGTGTGTCTGTTCACGCACGCATACATACACACACACACATATACACGGTACTGAGAGTCAAACCCAGGGCTTTGTGTGTGCCAGGCAAGCACCCTACCACTGAGCTACATCCTCAGCCCCAGTGAAATAATCTTTTAAGGCAAAAACCTAAGCAATTTTATGGGGGGGGGGGTGAGTCATGACCATTAAATACCAAGTTATTTATGTCATTTCTGATCATCTGCTAGTCCTGGTTCTAGAAGCTGAGGTGGGGAGGATCACTTGAGCCTAGGAGTTTAAGGTCAGCCAGGGCAATGGAGACCCATCTCAAAGAAAAAAAAATTATGTGATACTTCCAGTGGGTTTGCAGACTGACCCAGCATGGAATATGCTCCCTCCTATCCCCAGCACATGTAAGTACCAAAAGTACTTAAAACATTTTAAATAGTAACAGAATGAAACCAAGAAAATTAAATACTGAGATTCCAAACAGAGGAATAAAGTCAAAGTCAGATTGCTGCTTGGGAGCTGATGTGGTGGCACATGCAGAGGCCCAGGGGCAAAAATAGGCCTCTGGAGCTCCCCCATTGAGGAGGGACCTGGGCTACTGCCCCACATGCAGGAACTGGAGCTGAGTACCTAAGTACCTCAGGCCCTTCAAGGCATCTTGTGTAGTGAAATGAGAACCAGGAGATATCTCTTGGCTAGTCCAAGTTAGCCTCTCCCCACCTCTGGGAATTTCTGTTAGTGCTAATAAAACCTCACATTTGTGAAGTTTATTAGTGGTTTTCTGCTTTTAAAAACACTTTTATGATCATTATTTTGTTTTGATTGTCAAAAATAAGATAGAACTTCCAAATTCATCCCTTCCTTCCACCACCAATTATTCTTAGTGTCATGCTTTTTCTGTGATACCTTGTTTCTGGAGTTTGGTAGGTTTTTCTTCAATACAATTACTCCTATTTTTTTTTTAAGAGACTAAGTCTCACTATGTTGCCAAGCTAGCCTCAAACTTCTGAGCTCAGGCAATCTTCCCTGAGTAGCAGGACTATGGGCATGCGCCATGACACCCAGCTCTAATTTTAGCTTTAAAAAAGAGTTATATTCCTAAGCAACTCAGTGAGACCCTATAGCTAAATAAAATATTTTTAAAGGGTTGGGATGTGGTTCAGTGTTAAGCACCCCTGTGTTCAATCCAAAATAAATAAATATATAAACTAACAAACTATATTTATCCCCTTTAAATTAAATGAAATACCATTATAGAAAATACATTACACAAATTTAGCTCTGGCCACTGCTTGAATCACAACCTTTCTTCATTTCTGCTAGTTTTAGAAGTCATTGTCTAAAATTAAGACTCAAGGGGCTGGGGATGTGGCTCAAGCGGTAACGCGCTCGCCTGCTGTGCGCGGGGTGCTGGGTTCGATCCTCAGCACCACATAGAAATAAAATAAAGATGTTGTGTCCACCGAAAACTGAAAAATAAATATTAAAAATTCTCTCTATATCTTCTCTCTTTAAAAAAAAATAAAAATAAATAAATAAATAAAATTAAGACTCAAATTAAGACTTAGTTTAAGGAATTGGTTTACCACAATTTACCCTTGATCTTCAGTCTATTCATTATTTTACTTCTATAATAGTTCCCCTCCCCTAACATATTCAGATCTGTTAGAGCCAATACAGGGCAAGATAACTTGGAAAATGGAAGGACTCTCTGTAGCAAGAGGGATCTTGAATAACATCAAAATTTAAAATTATTCTACTGAAAACTAGTTTAATCTTGGTTTAAATTAAGATGTTAAGTCTTGCACAATTCTTTCCTCCAGGGGAAAGTGGAGCTGGTAAAACAGAAGCCAGTAAGTACATCATGCAGTACATTGCGGCCATCACCAACCCCAGTCAGAGAGCAGAGGTGGAAAGGTAAGGCTTGACGGACAGCGAGGGGGTAATGCGGGAGCCCAATTCCCTTTACAGATTGGCAGGGCCTAAACGGGCAGGTGTCAAACAATTTTTTGATAATTAAACTGCTTTGATTCTCATATTGCATATCATTTCTCTCTAATTCTATTTATGTTACTCAATTTTTAGATTTGTTTTTAGTAGACAAATACTACTCTAGTAAATATTTTATATATATATACATATTTTTTTTTCTTTTTTATTACTCTGAAACAGTTGAGAGTATAACTGCTGCCTTACATGCAGTCAACAGAGCTTTTGTAATGTACTCTAGTATATTATAAAGTACTCTGTACTTTATTGTCCAAACTGTTGCAAGTTCCTTGTTCCTTGTTTGTTTTATTTTTAAACTGTGTTCTGAGTGAAGCTGGTCTGGAAGGCCTATCTGTGCCTTCCCATCATTGCTGCAACCAGAACCTGCCCATGTTGGAAGTTCTAAGTAAGGTTCAGCCCTGAGAGGGGCTGATGCTGAGCCACGCTACTGCTCACGCTGCGATGAGCAATACAGCTGGTCTGCACAGCCCTGCAGGTAGGACCCGCTGACAAACAGTGTTTATTCAGCAAACATTCGAGGAATGAATGGATGCGCTTTAAAAGTTGTGATTATAAAGCAAAATTATTTGACTTTCTTATGTGGTGCAGCATTTTGGAAGAGAAAAAGAATCTTTTTCTAATGGGCAGCAGCTTTAAAGGGGGTTGTTAATTTCCTGAAGTCACATCCCGTCTAGGTGTCACAGTCTTCATTTTTCTGATGAAGAAGACAGGGAACTGGGCTGACATGAAGAGGAAAACACAGACTCAGTGGCCCTACATGGGTTAGCGCTTTCCATCGTTAATCAGGCATTCCTCTTAATTGTGCCATATCCCACTTCTGACTCTGACTTTGTAGTCTAACAAAGATGAGGATTTGATCAAGGTTTCCTCATTTCCTTAGGAGTTCAGGAGAATAACTAGCTGAGAATGGAATTAATCTTATTTCTTGGAGTAGAGTAAGGCATGTAAACACTTACTAGTCTTTCACAAGCATATCTTACCATAGTTTTATAGTTTCCTTTTTGAGTAAGAAGTTTCCACACACATTTTAAAAGTATACTTTAATTTATGAGGGGATAAGGCAGAAGGGTCACTTGCGGTATTCGTGGGAAGAACAATGGATCTGTTCCATTGGGCTGTTTCAGAGGCTGCTTTTCTGCAGGTATGCCTGTATGAGAGGGATTTTGTCAGAGAAGTAAAAACAAGACGTAAGGACTAGCATGAAGTTAAAATGTATCCATTGGGAAAGACTACTCTATAAAAAGTTAGTATTGAGTGAAAAATGCATTCCACGACTGATATAAAGGAGAGATTTCACACAGCTTCAAACAAAATAATAAACAATTCCTAAATTAGTAAAGATCAAATTTACTAGGTATAGCTAAGTACAATAAAATGTCACTATTTGGGGCTGCAGTTGTAGCTCAGTGGTAGAGCGCTTGCCTAGTATGTGTGAGGCACTGGGTTCGATTCTCAGCACCATGTATAAATAAATTAATTAAAGGTTGATCAACAACTAAAACAATGTCTTTTAAATGTCACTAATCTAGGCTTGATAAGCAAATACTTTTAATTTTTTTCTCCTCTACTGTATCATCTATTCTTTTTCTTTTCAGAACATACTTTCTAAAATTTTTTCCTTACAGAAATAAAACATATTCTTTTAAAAATAAAAAAAAAAAATTATTGAACTAAAAAAAGTTCCCTGAAATCTCCCCTTGCCTACCCCATCAACCTCTTGCCTAGATTACATAGTGGCATGTTCTGTTCCCTCCAGATCTATAGAGGTTTACTAACACATATTTGTGTGCACAGACATTCCCTGGTTGTGTATGCACACATACACACTCAGTTCCTGCAATACATATTATTTCAGTTTGATTTCACATCCATTAGCACATTTCTGGATACCTTTCTATATATGTTGATGTACTTCTTTATTTTTTAACATCTATGTAGCATTTCATTATACTGGGAAACAAAAAATGTATTTTATCTACCCTCTTAGTGCACATTTGTTTTTGTCTTCTTAATATTGCAAACAGTGCTACAATCTGTAAATATTTGCATATTTACAATAAATATGTGAATGTTTTAGCAAAGTCCAATTTTTAAAAAGTCCTAGTCTCTGCAAGTTTTTATAATGACTTTCACTTATCTGTGTTAAAGAGTGAAGAATATGCTGCTTAAGTCCAACTGTGTTTTGGAAGCTTTTGGAAATGCCAAAACCAACCGTAATGACAACTCAAGCAGGTTTGGAAAATACATGGATATCAACTTTGATTTCAAAGGAGACCCTATTGGTGGGCATATCAACAACTACTTATTGGAGAAGGTAAAGTGTGCTAATTTCTGAGGGTAATGTTTATAAATGCTAGGGTTTTTTTAAAATACTTGATTCTATTTATAGAATTTAACTTTTTAGCTTTAAAGTAGTTTTTAGTATCCTTTTCTCCCTCCTCAAGTTAGCTTTGTGTGATAAGATTCTCCTTTTGTGTTTTCTTATTAGCACTTGTAATACCAAGTTGGAAAAATTTATGGATTTGTTAGGTACAGATTTTGGGAGAAGGGCCATATGTGAGGGGATTGAAAGAGAGTGAACACAAACTTCTGGGTCAGGTTTAACCAAAAACCAACTAGGACTCGTCAGTTCTAGTCCTTATCCATCACCCTCTTCCATTCATGTTTATTTTAATTAATTTGAAATTTTCTTTTCTTCTTAGTTTCTATTTGTTCACTGCTTTGTGTTATCATATATGTACTCTGCGATCTTACATCCTAATTATAAAGCATACTGTATTTGGTCAGTGAAAACTTGGAATATGTTTTATCTGCCTAAGCAAATGTTAGGCCCAATTTCTAGGGGATTCCAATTAAAACTTTCCTCTTGGGACTGGCAGAATGGTCATGTCCTAACTAATCTTGATCATCGCTGGGCCTGACTGCAGGAGTACGTGCATCCCCAAGATTCACTGTTAAGCTTGTGCTCAATAGAGCTGAGTCTCCACCTTAAGTTGTTGCTCTGACCTAAGAGGACATGCCTTCTCAGTTAAGGATTTCCCGTCCCATTTACTCTGTAGCTTCTTTTAGGGCAGTATAATGCAGCATAATCTTTATTTTTGTTATATTGAGGTCAGAGTGTTAAGGAAATGAGTGCTTTATCAGAGCCTGTTAAAAAAGAACGGGAAATGCCAAGTGTTATCAGTCTTTTTTTTTTTTTTTTTTTTTTACAAAATATTTCATGGCTTTATGCACATGTTTAATCAAAAGAATCCCTTCAGACTGGACGAACACACATTTTGAGCCCTATCCTAACAGCAGTCTTTCTGGAACCATCTAAGGCAGGAGTCCCTAGGGACTGATCTTGCGCAATTGGTTTTATTACAGGATATACAGCCTTGCTCCTTAAAATGCCAGCAGACCCTGGGGAAGGGAATGTTGAGAATAGTCCTCCCTAAGCATTCCTTTCTGTTCTCCCCACTTCCAATCTCCAACCCTCACAAAATACTATCTTTAGGCTTTCTTTCTTTAAAAGAAAAAGCAAAATAGCTTCATTGCTCAGAAAGTTGTAGGAACCTCTGTTTTAAGAATTATTAAAAAAAAAAAAATGCCTGAGAAACAGGGAAGATCTAGTCTTAGGTGAGAACTATTCCTTGTCCTGGACATTGAAATGCACTGGAGACACAAGATTCCTTAAGAAAGTGGCTTCCGTTTTATTTTATGGGCACATTTGAGTTTAACCATTTGAATGTGTTTTTCCTTAGTCTCGAGTGATTGTGCAGCAGCCAGGAGAAAGAAGCTTTCACTCTTTCTATCAGGTTAGTGATCTCCTGTTGGGCAGAGAATTGATCATTTACCCAGCTGCTCCAGAAATTGGTGTTTTTGTATTGGGCTCTCCACTGTTCCGCCCCCCTCTTGTGCCCATTGGTCCACACACATTACAGATGTGTACACATGTGCACACACCTTACCCCACATGCTTCATAAGAGATTTAATTAGCATGACCATTTGTGAGGGCCAGCAGGTGGTTACCAATCAGATGAACTAGATTGAGCATCACCTGCATCTCTTTGCACCAGTGCAGAGAATGGTGTAATGACCATGAAAACTTTTGGTATGGTCAATTCTCAATATGCTAAATTAATTTGGTTTTATTTTTAATTGAAGCTCTTGTCCCTATATTTTCGAGTTCCAGAGATGGGAATGCAAATTCAGTTTATTTTGCTATTATAAAGATACTCTAAAGCAATATGATTTCTTAAAAAAAAAAAAAAACTAACCAGGCTTTATAAATTCAAGGGAGAATTGTCTTTATCCCATGAAAGCTTAGGGGAAAAAAAAAAACTGAACAATTCTTTTGGGAATACTGTTAAGAGTCTAAACAAGAATCTTTTAACTGTCCCTTGTGTAATGGAATCTGCATTAAGAAACCAAGTTTGATGCATCATTATAATTTTTTAAAGCCCAAAGTGATCTAAACCAAGGCTAATAAATAGAGTGATCAAATTAAGCAATATTAATTTGGATTTTTAAGAAGTAAAGCTCTGAATCAGTTGAGATTGCTTTCCATGCATAAGCTGTCTATGCAGGTGATTGAAGGACCACCATGCAGTCGAGCACAGTGTCCCATAGGGTCTGGTAACTGCTGTGGTGGACACCCCTCACTCACACATGCAAGTTCTGGGGTGTTTGCATAAAAACTCAGTTTTCAGAGTCTGATAGTTATCCCTTTTAAGTAAACCAAAGCATACAGTTCAACATAGAGAACTTAAACACAATGCCTCACCAAAGGCATGTTCTCTATAAAAGGGCTGTCGATTTTGTGTCAGTTTTTGTTGACAGTTGGCTGTGTCTTGAGTGAACTGTTTTTCTACCCCATGCAGAAAAGTTAATTTCAAGTACTCAAAACTTTTTCCCAGTGTTTTCCCCCTTGAATGAAGGTGCTAAAATGTTTTTTCATCCAACACTGAGTCGTTACCCCAGAAGGTAACAGGTGAAGAAAAGCAGTCTCCTCTCTGGCGGGCCTCCGCGCTCAGCACCTGCGATGCCTCTCCACTCTGCGGCAGTGTTGACTTTCTCCAGATTCAGAGGCACAGCTCAATCCCTCTGTAATGAGGATGCTAAACAAGTGACCTCTTCAGGGCTAGGGTGCTGTTTTCCAGATAATCCTATTCAAATCTTTTGTCCTGTATCATATAATATTCTGCTTAACTTATGACACTGAAGCTATTTACCTTCAGGTAAAAAGAAGCAAAAAGCCCAAACAACTTTTAAAAACTCTTCAAAGCCAAAATCCCCCAGATTGACATAAATGTAGGGTATTTGATATATTTGCCTCCGTATATATCTTACCAATTTATTTCTAATGAAATGTTTTTCAGCTACTCCAAGGAGGGTCAGAGCAGATACTGCGCTCTCTACACCTGCAGAAATCCCTTTCATCCTACAACTACATCCATGTTGGAGCTCAGTTAAAGGTGGGAATTTCTTCTTCAAGGTTGTTCAGATACAGAATCAGACAATCCGAAGGGACATTAGCTATTCATCTGACTGAGCCTGCTGCCTCTAGGCAAATACACATTTCTTCTAATTCTCTTCTATTTTTTAAACTCTCAGAGACAGAGACACAGTACATTATAGTCAACAACTCTGTTAAATAGTCCATCCCTATATTTTGTCACCATCTAGCAGAAAAGAAGGTTCTTTCTGTGTTTTTAATCCTATTCCAATATTTTGCTACTATAAAGATATTAGTAGAACAAGGAAGTCTGCCTTCTAAGATTTCATATGATTTGGCCAAAGGCAAGTTAGTAAAACAAAACAAAATTAAAAAGAACTCTTATTCTCCATTCACTGTTTTTTTCCCCCAGATGCTGATTTTCATGCATCCTAGAAATAGTTTTTTGGCCCATGGGGCATTTCTGTGTATGCAGCTTTCAAAATTAATCCATTTTCCCACTCCCTTTGCATGCAAACACTCACATACACATGTGCACATGCACTTTTGCTGTTTTATTTCTAATTAACTTTCTGCTAATCGTTTTACAACTATTGGTGATAATACAGCAGTTTGTTGGTGGTAGGTTATAAGCAATAATTACATTATTCTGTTTTGCAGGAGGAAAAGTATATAAATGCATTAAATAAAGATCTGGAGGACACAGATCATTTTTTAACTGTTTATTCAGGAAGGGTGATATTATGGATATTTGTGTTCTACTCTTCAACATTTTAAACTTTAATGAAAGATGCATTGCTTTTCTCATTGGATGAAAAATAAACTTAAAAAAAGGATCTAAGCTGTAAAATATATGTCTTCAATTTTTTTTATTATTTACCTTCAGCTAATTATACTTTCACTACTGATTTAGCTCCATTTTTATCACTAGGCATAAAAATAAATAATATGTTTTTGCAATTAATTTTCCATTATTTGACATTTAAATAACACCAACTTTTCACAGAGCAGAAATATTTCATTAGGGCAGAAATATTTAGCTGAAATTTAGTTGAAAATAGAACAACAGAGGGCAACACTCCTCCTTTCTGAGAATCATCAGAAATACTTGAATATGTAGAGAGGATTATAAAATCAACACTTAGAAAGCCAGTGGCTGGAAACATTCTTTTTTAATCAGATTGTCTTATTAACCAAATTACTTTGGGCCCAAGTAGAACCCCCACAAGAAAGTAAGTATTAAATTAATATTTAGACCTCTTTCTAAGTTAAATTCAGCTTACATTCCCTTTTATTGATAAGTGTTCTGTATCTACTTTCCCTCCCCCCGCCACTTCCCCTCTAACAAAAACAACTGAGTCAAAACCTAAAATAAAAGTTAAACCAAAAGGAAGCAAAATTTGCATAAATCTTATCATCGACACGTAATAATAATTTATCAGGGTTTTTTTTGGGGGGTGCATGCTTAGAAATGAAATCACACAATAAGCCCTAATTAAGTAAACTTGCTTTTATTATATTTCAGTGTAATCCTTATTGTTTTCCTATGTAGACAAATATAAATTAATGTTAATTTAAACTAGAAATATTGCTTTACATATTTTTAACTAGTCTTAAGAACTCATTACACAATTAAGATACCATGTGTTGCTTACTTATCTTACAAGACAAGAAGCCTCGAGACAGGACACTTCCAGAAATGGTTGTTGCCTCCACATGTTGTTAGGAACCCAGATGGTTTTGTTTGTTTGTTTGTTTATTTGTTTGTCTTACTAACTTACAGCTTTGCTCTACTCAGGGGACTATCTTGTCCTCTTAGTCTGGTTTTCCTCATAGTCTCAAAATTCTGAGAGTCAGAGGCAAAAGCAATATGCCTGGCATTATATCCCTTTATAAACTGGGGTAATTCTCCCTGGAACACTCACTTCACGTACATATCTATCTGTCTCTATTCATTCTCTTTTTTCCTCTCTCCCTTTCTCCCTCCCTTGCTTCTTATTGATCAAAAATAGCATCACATGCCTGTGGCTAACCAGGTGATTGGCGGGGAAGCAAGAGCCCCATAATTAGTTTAGACCGGTGGAGATGTACCCATGAGATGAGGTGCAGGCCAATTGTGTGCTTGGAGAGGAGTAAACAAATGTTCTGTCAGTAAGAAACAAGTCAGGTGGAAGGGGTGTTGGGGAAACAGTAAGCAGTTCCCTACACTTTTAGAACTTTTCTCCAGTTGCTTTGCAATTTCAACATTGTTGTGGTTTATGATAAGGTTTATAATAATAGTAATATCTGATATTTGTGTGTCTTTATGAGCTATTAACTAGGGAGATACCTTACACAAATTCTCATTCCATTTTCACATTAGTACCAAAATAAATATACTATGTCCATTGTAACCATGACAAAAATTGGGACTCAATGAGGTTAATTATCTTTCCTAAGGTTATAAAAAAAAATTAGTAGGTACAACCTCTTGCTTGATTATCTCCTGGATACCAGAGGAACATGTTTTCCTCGGGAGAGAGGTTCCCTCACCAGGTGAGCATTATGCTGGGTCTCTGTGTCCAGGCAAGAGCAGCAACTCACCAAGAAAAGGGTGAGTCTATAATGGCTGCTTTGGGAAAAGTTGTAACATAGGCAGTTAACCATTGCTTTATTATGAAGTAATGTTGAATTTACAACCTGAATTCATAGCCATGGCTCCTTAAGAGCAGGTGATTCATCCTCAAACTCCCCTGAACATTTAGAAGATCTGACTTATTTCCAAGTGAGTGAAAAAGTGAAGCAGTCCCAGTCTGTTTCACAGCTTGCCGAGTGACTGAGACAGGCTGCTTTGTTCTTGGGGGCCTGCTTTCCTCATCTAGGAAATAAAAAGTCTGATTATGCAAGAGAGGGAAATAAAGTATGCAGAAAGAGCCACAGATGATAATAGCCAATCATATATTTTGAAAATTCCCACCTTCAACATTTCCATTTGTGATCTTGCATTCCATGCCTTTGCCCTCACAGATCAGGAGCGCTAATCAGTACGTCTGATCCCAACTCAGAACTGAAGCTTCCAGAAAAGTGCACAGTGCTTTTATTAGGTAGATGGCTATCACACCCAAGTGGACTTGTAAATGTGCTGAATGATGTTCCCATCCCTGAAATACTTTTATTATCTAGATACTCATCATCTCGAGTGATTTACTACAAAGACATCAAGACCATGGCTGAACTTGAACTTAGTTTCAAAATTGTTAGATTTTAATGCTAATATGAAATGTCTTGACTGAGGCTTTCCATTTTCATTTCTAGTCCTCTATCAATGATGCTGCAGAATTCAAAGTTGTAGCTGATGCCATGAAAGTAATTGGCTTCAAACCCGAGGAGATTCAAACAGTATATAAAATTCTGGCTACTATTCTTCACTTGGTGAGTGGGAGTGTGTACTTGGAGTGGGGTTCACCTCTCAGAATGTTTTGGCTCCCTGTGGAGACAGGATACTCTTTAAGAAAATTTTGTTTTTTCTCTATGGATTTAAAAGGCAGTTTATTTAAAGAAAACTTGGCTCACATTTTGAAGAAATTAATTGGTGGTTCTCACTATTATTTTATAATATTATGAGGGATTTTCCAAACCACTGTGGGTTTTGAAACTGTAATTTCAGTTCATTGTCTCATTGGTATTGTCAAGCCTCGAACTAGTTAATTTTGAGGAGAAAAAACTCCAACAATAATGTGACTACTCATAGTGCAAATTTCTAATAGCATTTGAAACATAAGATCATGGATGATCAGTACTGGATTTCAGTCATCTCATTTTATAGGGGTGGCATGGCCTCAAAGGGGCAGCCAGCTCCTCACAGGGTCAAAACCATAAGCCACTGCCACACACCTGTGGTCCAGGGGTTTTCCACTATAGCTCCCCAAACCCAGGAGAAGTGAAGAACCAGGTGCTGGGTTTCTTTCACTATCCCTAATATGATTGGAGGTGTTGGAAACTTTATGAACATGCAACCTTACACTACATGAAGGATGACACAGATACAAATCTGGAACAAAAATTACCTTTCTCTTCAATATGACAAGATTTAACTCTGAGTCAGAAGTACATGGAATTAAAAAAAAAATTTAAAAAAAGCCTTACCATTTGGTGACTATGAGGTCCCTAGCTCCTAGTATAATTTTACAATTATAATTGATAGTTTTAAAGCTTAAAACCTTAAGAAACAGAACGAGGAGAAAGAGGAGGAAGAATCCATATGAAAAATGTTACAAGGCATTTTATAGGGGTGGCACAACCTCAAAGGGGCAGCCAGATAAATAAATAAATATTCCTGTCTAGGAAGACTTCAGTATCATACATTGTCTTGTGTCTTCAAGTTAGTTTCTAAATAGAATCCAGTGGCCCTTCTCAGAATCCAGAAAGGAACCTTATTTTGTTCTTAACTGATTTCATGATCCTAGAGTTTACTTGGACCAATAAACCTGTAAGAAGATCAAATAAAATGTGTTGAAGAAGAATAGAGGGTAGAGGAAGGGAGGAGAGAAGACATAATGAATTCTGCCAAAGTTAAAGTGATTGTAAATGCTACGATGTCTTAAAACTTGTTATAAAACTTTAACACCAGATCAACAAGTTAATCAATCAACAGATCAGTTGATAGGCTAGACACTTGGTTGTTGGTTAATAAATATTTATTGTTTATTTAGTGAGTGGAACATAAATACATTCAAACACTTGAGCAAACTTCACACACACACACACACACATACACACACACACACTCACACACATTTCAAGTCAGGAGAGAAAAACTAGACAACCCAAGAAATGGTGTTGGGGCACTAACCATCTGAAAAAGTAAAGTCAGAGTCTTACCTTACAATACATGCCAAAATAAATTCCCAGTAGATTAAAAGTTTAAATGAAAGAAAATAGAGTATTAGAAGAAAATATTAAGTATTCATAACTCTTTGGGAAGGAATGGTCTAAGTATAGACACCAAAGAAAGAAAAACCCTTGGCAAAAGACTCATAAGTTTGACTGCATAAAAATATAGGACTGCTATAAAAAAAAAATAAGCTGAAAACAAAAAGTTGTACAAGTTTCTGGAGACGAGGGAAAAAACAAAGTGCTGGGCTTTTCATTTTAATTTCTAGTCCTCTATCCTTGATGTTGCAGAATTCAGAGTAGCAGCCAATGTCATGGATGTAACAGGTTCAAAACCCAGAAGATTCAAACAGAATCACACCCATCTTGGGAAAATGGGTGCAAACAAGGACACTTGAATTGTATTTTAAATTGGCAAATATATCCCTGACATAATATTTTAGAACCTCACTGGAAATGATGTGTCTTCTTCTTTTCACTTCCGATTTAGGGAAATTTAAAATTTGTAGTGGACGGTGACACACCTCTCATCGAGAACACCAAGGTTGTGTCTATCATAGCGGAATTGCTCTCTACTAAGACAGACATGGTTGAGAAAGCCCTTCTCTACAGGACAGTGGCCACAGGCCGTGACATCATCGACAAGCAGCACACAGAACAAGAAGCTTGCTACGGCCGAGATGCTTTTGCTAAGGTGAGGTTTCACCAAGACGCTATAGACCCGGGGGGATCGCAGCTGCAACCTGAGTGAAACCCATCAAGAATGTATTCAGACACCTCTTGACAGCAGGCAAAGGCTTTTAGAGACCATGATAAGACTTTCTGACCATCGTAGTCTCAATGAACCCCTCTGTCTGTGAGCATCACACCAGAAAAGCAAAATCATACCAACCATGGGAAGGAGGGAACCAAGGACAGTGCCTTTGGGAGACCAATAATTCAAAAGGAGATCAAGAGGCAGAGTGGAGGGATGGGTGAGGGGAGACAGTGCAGAATGAATTCTTTAAACATTGTGTTATGTGAGGGCTGGGGATATAGCTCAGTTAGTAGAGGGCTTGCCTCACATGTACAAGGTCCCGGGTTCAATCCCCAGCACCAAAAAAAAAAAAAAAAAAAATCATGTTATGTGTACATATAAATATACCACAGGGGACTTCACCTTTATGCATAGATAGAAAGAACCAATCGAATATAATATAAATAAATAGATAAGCCAAAGGAAGTCTAGTAGAGAAAGGAGAACAGGAGAGGGGAGGAAGGGCAGGAGGGAAACGGCGGATCTTGAACCGAAATTGAATTCCATGCATGTATGAGTTTGTTGAGATGAACCCAACTACTATGTATAACTATAAAGTTCTGATTAAAACAATAAAAATAAATTTTAAAAAAGAAAGAAAGGCTATGCCTTGGCAAGGTCTGCTCCAGCCTGCCCCTCCCACCTCACTTTAGTACTGTCTTGCAGCCACTTTTCCTCATTCCAGCACCACAGCCTTCTCCTGGGCCTCCCAGGTGATCTTTATCCCCTTCTGCTTCCAGCCTCAGGGCCTCTGTACATGCTGTTTCCCCAGCATGCCTTGCTTTTCTCCCCCCTTATCCTTCTGACCTCTGCTCCCACATCACTTTCTCAGAGATGCCCTCCCTGGCCATCCTGAATACCAGATAGATCAAATTCCCTTCCAGTGCCAAGTACTGCTCCTTAAGTATGGTATGATGGGAGAGAGAGTGAGCGAGCGTGTGTGTGTGTGAGTGTGTGTGTGTGTGTGAGAGAGAGAGACAGACAGACAGACAGAGAGACAGAAAGTAATTGCTCTTCACCCTACTCCCTAAGCTCCAAGGAGACTGAGACCATTTCTGTTTGCTTAGTCCTATGGCTTCAATAAACTACATTGTGAGTAGTCAGAAAATTAATCATTTGTTGAATCAATGATTAATTTCTAAGTGCCTGGTGCCACTTATTTATGGCTCCAAGTAGGATAGGGAACAGTTTTTGGAGGTGAAAACATCAAGAGTCCCCACAGGATCTGAGTTTGAGGTGTCTGTGAGATATCTCAGGGTCATTGTCAGGCAGAGTCAAGCACATGAGTCCAGAGCTCAGAGACTCTCCAGGGTCTGGGTGGGGATAACCATTTGGGAGTCAGACCATATCAGTGGTATTTAATACTGGGTGAGATAACTCAGAGGGCACTAGAGGGAGGAGAAGAGGGCCAAGAAAAACTCCAGCTTTTAGAGGAGCAAACCCTCTCAGAGGTCAACTAGAAGGTCAGCCAATGAAACAGGAAGAAAATCAAGGAAGGGTGTTATCACAAATCCCAGACAGGAGAATATTTCAAAAACGGGAGTGGGCACCTAGGTTGAGTGACATAGAGAATCTCAGATGTCCACACAGAAGTCTGCACAGAGGTGCTCTGGGTCCTTGATGAGCCATGTTAGTGGAGGAGCAGGACATCAGTGAAGACCCCAGTGGATTGGAAAGAACAGGAGAAGTGAAGTCGGGGGAAGAGTGGCTGGCGGGGGGATACATCAGAAACATGTCCAGCGTGTCAGGCTGAGGATGCGTGCCGCCTGTGACACCTTTCTCCACGTGTGTCTTTGGAGTATGTATATCCTTGTACAACAGATGTGTATTTGACCTGTGTGTGTGTGTGTGTGTGTGTGTGTGTGTCATGCTGGGGGTGAACCAGGGCCTCATGCATGCTAGACAAGCCTCCACCACTGAGCCACACCCTCAGCATGGACTTGATTCTCAAGGAATTTCAAACATTGGCCTTTTGGCTCAGACCCTTATTGAGCCTTATAAATCGGTATTTATATATTTTTTAGAATTCACAGAACTTTAGTGGAGAATAGATATTAAAGTATAGATATTAACTCGTTTGTTCCCAGCTTCTCATAGTTGATGAAATTGACACCAACTATGATGTCAATTGATAAAGAGTGACTTTCACAAGGGGGCAGGCCCATCATTGACACAGTGGGACGCGGGAACATGCCTGGGGAACATCGCTGGAAAACATCCAAAGGCTGATGGATCATCTTTTAAAAACCCAGATCACTCACTTTATTTTTGGCAAACATCATGTAGTTTTTTTTGGTAACATATGATCTACATGTTTTATTGTTCTGCTTAGTCTAATAACAGCTATTAGTTAAACTGTAAGGAGAAGGTAGATAGGAAATCACAAATCCAGAGGACTCACCCCCAAATGGGCAAAAAATTTACAATGTTATCTTCTTCCCAGGCAATATATGAGCGCCTTTTTTGTTGGATCGTTACTCGAATTAATGATATCATTGAGGTCAAGAACTACGACACCACCATCCATGGGAAAAACACTGTTATTGGTGTGTTGGATATCTATGGCTTTGAAATCTTTGACAACAACAGGTGAGCTGCAGGAGGTGCCTAAAACCCCATTGCTAATCCCAGTGGCTTGGGAGGATCATGAATTCAAAGCCAGCCTCAGCAACTCAGTGAGACCCTGTCTGTAAATGATACTATATAAAGGGCTGGGGATGTGGCTCAGTGGCTAAATGTCCCTGGGTTCAATTCCTAAGCACAAAAAGGGAAGGGGGAACCCCAACCCTATTGCTTATTTTTTATTTATGTAAACTTAATTTACTCTTTTGCATGTAGCTTTGAACAGTTCTGCATCAATTACTGCAATGAGAAACTGCAGCAGCTATTTATCCAGCTGGTTCTGAAGCAGGAACAAGAGGAGTATCAGCGGGAGGGCATCCCGTGGAAGCATGTGAGTGACGCGGGAAATGCCTTCGTGTATCTCGCCTGTTATCAGTGACATTCAATCTTATCATTTTAGGTATTTCCTGATCCTCTTGGGTACTTGAAACGGCCAACCTTAGCTTCCCCTTTGGAATATGTAAATCCAGTTCATTTTCAGGGTTGTCAACAGTGCCAAGAACACACTGACTGACAACCAGTGAATCACCACGTGGCCCATCCCACACAGACTTCCTGACTCTGTGTCTGTTAAGAGTTCAGCGTCCCTTAGAAGTTACTTTAAGTTGCCTGAAGTTTGCTTCAAAATCTAATTTTTCTCCTTCCTTCTTTTCCTGCTTTACTTTGCAAACTGTGTGACGTTTTACTGTCTTCAGTTGATGATGTTCATACGCTCCAAAACCTGCCCATGGGTCACCTGTATTAACTTTCATCTCCATTTACTTTTCCTGTTATCACCTCTCTTCTCACGGTCCTCTGTGAAATAGTATCATTGTCAGAGGCACACTAAACTGGTAAGATACGCCAGAAAGTGTGACTGTCCAGAATACAAACCCAGAGGTGGCTGCCCATAAGCATGTCTTGCTTGGCTTTCTGGTTGCTTTCAATCAAACCTTCTGCTCATGATAAAAATGAAATTCATAATTTTTCTTATAAATTCGTATTTTAAAACACTTTTAGGAATAGACTTGAAATAATCTGAGTTTTTGTAACTTTCTGAGTTTATAAATTTGCCATGCCATAAAAAATAAAGTCAGGGTTGGGGATTTAGCTCAGTGGCAGAGCACTTGCCCAGCACATACAAGGTCCTGAGTTCAATCCTTGGCCCTGGAAATGAAAAGGAAAAAAATAATACTAAAGTCAATATTTACTTTTATATCAACATAATAGCAGTAAAAATCTATTTGAAATGCTATATTTAAATTACTTTTATATTCCTTCCTACATTCCTATTTTCCATCTCTTCTCATTCAGGAGAAAAAAAGAGACATTGGTATAATAAATAGCTTTCCTGCCTCAACTTAAATCTTTTGTCTTCCATCATATGTTAAATATTAGCACACCATAGAAAATGCATTGAAGTACATTAGCACAAATTTTATCTATTTACAAATATACCAGAGTTATCAGTTACGTTATGAAAGAGCTACCTATAGTTTGATTTAAATAGTGAACACTCATGACATATTTAATATGTAATTCAATTAAGTTAAGTGGAGCTTTCCAAGAATGTATTAGATGTATAGTACAAAGTATAATTGAAGCTTAAATTTTTAAAGCAATTTTTATCCTAAAACTTGTCATTCAGACTTGATTCCAAGGTACAGGTCAAATATACCTTTCACAATCAGAGTATCAAGTTCCAAAGGCATAGTTGATAAAGGCAAAGTAACATGCAGTAAGTTATTCCAAACATCTGAAAAAGATCAATAGCCCTAAAAAGGGAAAAAAAATCTTAGCTAAATAAGCCAAAGAAATGTATATTCAGGAGAGAGCAGAAGGCTATAACCCCAAGGTGACAGCTACTGAGCAGTGTCCATTCCCCAGAAAATTAGAATCTCTATTCTAGGTATTTCTTTAAAACCTCAATCTTCTAGGCATAGTGGCACTTTCTCTAAAAATTTAAAAATAAGGAGCATCATGGTGTGATAAGCACCGCATCTCCACCACCCAGCCTGGTTGTCAGGGATTGCCTCTCATACCATCTGGGCCTACCCATCTGCCCCCAGGTTATTTTGAAGCAAATCCCAGGTACCCTGTTATTTCATCTATGAAAATTTCAGTGCTTTTATTTTAAATACCTTCAAAAACCATAACCATAGTACTATTATTATCACATTCCAAAAATTAGCAAAAACTCCTTGATGATCATCAGATGTATAATTAGTGTGCACATTTCACATTTGCTCAATGGCCTTACAGTTGTTGTTCTACAGTTTGTTGGAATATGGATCCACTGAGGGTTTTGCATTATGATAGCTCTTTCACACCCACAGATTTCTCCTCCCTCCCTCTGCCTCTCCCTCTCTCCCCCTCTCTCCCCGCCCTCCCCCTTTGCAGTCTTTTGTGGAAAAGAGCCTATGTTCTGTGGTGTTTCCCACAGTCTGGATCTTGCTAATCCCATTCCTGAGGTGCCATTTAATACGTCTCTGTTCTTTGTGTGTCTTGTATAGTGGTGGTTAGATCTAGAGCCTTGACTGGACTCAGGAACAGTTTTTTCCACATTCTGATTCATGGACTGTGTGTGAACTTCTGTCAGGAGGTTCATAAACGCCTGGTTATCTTTCTGATTCATCTACTTTTAAGATCTTTTGACAATGTAGTTTACAAGTCATTTTAAATATTGAGAACTTAACACTCAAGTGAACTCTCATAGCCCATTTAAAATGTAATTCA
This sequence comes from Callospermophilus lateralis, assembly GCF_048772815.1. Classification (NCBI taxonomy): domain Eukaryota; kingdom Metazoa; phylum Chordata; class Mammalia; order Rodentia; family Sciuridae; genus Callospermophilus; species Callospermophilus lateralis. Next base: position 39,394,604 of record NC_135315.1, read on the forward strand.
ATCCAATTAAGTTTATATGGAGTTTTCTAAGAATATATCTGTTGTATAATATACAATATAACTGAAGCTTAGGAGGTTTTATAGCAAATTTAAACATAAAATTTGCTACTCAGATATGATTCAGAGGTAACTGATCCTAACAATCAGAGTATCAAATCCCACAGGCATACTTGTTAACACTGTAGTATTTGGAATGGAGACCAGAGCCCATACCCCTAAGCTATCCCATCACTTCTCTCCTGGCTCCTGCATCCCTAAAAAAACAAAAATAAAAATAAAAATAAAAAATAAAAACTCCTGGAAATGCCAGGCTACTGGGAGAAACTGGTTTGAAAACCATTACTTTAAACAATATGTGAAGCAGAATTAAATTTACAAACTAAGAGTTTCTAGAAGTTTCTAGAATCTTCAGTAAAGACCAAGCACTTTGGGTAATACAATTTGAATTTTAAGGTAATTCTTTTGTTTCAAGACAAAACAGTCTTTCATTCCAAAGTTTAAGGTGTCAGCTATTAATTATAGAATTCTTTTTAGTATTTTTAGAATATTTTTTTCCAAAGATGGAAATAATTTTTTCATCGTGACAATCAAAAATGTCTCCTGACATTGCCAAATGTCCCTTGAGATGCAAAATCACCCCCAGTTGAGATTTAGACAAACCAGAAAAAGTATAAAAAGAGGGGAAAAGCCACCTAGATTGTAGGCTTTCAGTCCATGGGATACAGAAGACAACATGCAAGCTGAACTTGGAGCTGAAAGCCACAAATAACCAGCAAAAGTCCTTGAATTTTTAAATCATGGGACAGGGGTACTTGAGACATGTTAGTGTTTCCTTACAGGTATATAGACCTGGTAGAAGGTAATAGAGACAGGTTAGGTATACCTCCTGCACAAGATGGGACACACCTACACATAAGATTCAAATGTTTGCTAATGAGCTGTCCCTCTGGGACACGTGGCTGCCTGAGTTAGGCCTGTGTGTGCTCTCTGTGTGAGGTGGTCGGTGCGGTGCAGGCCATCAGGACAGTTGTAAGAGAGGAATTTTGTCCAAAGCTTGTATATATTGAAGTAGCTAAAAAGGGCAGAAGTTTTTATAACTTAATTCAGCTCATAGAAATAAACAAAAAGTGTATTCTCATCTTTTGTAGATATGTACATCTCAAAATTAATTTTGTATATTCAGAAAAAAATGTCAAAATTCTGTTAGACTCATATTCTTTTTAACTTTTCAGAATCTGAAGGAAAAGGTCTTTGGCTTTTAGTCTTAAGGTCATGTAACTAAAAGTGCAAGTTCTGTGTAATACTTTAACTTCATGATGGAGTAGTATGTCAAATAAAACTTGAAGGTTATTTGTTAGGGAAAGCTGGGTCTTGAGGTTATCAGAAAATGGATTGGGGAGAACATGAAGGAGTAGGTTTGGGAATGCAATATGGCGACAGGATCAAAAGAAGAATTCATAAGAAGAGAATGTTGTCTACCTTATAACTTTTGCCTCTCTGACAAAGAGTTTCATGATATAAAGATAACAAAGAAATTTTAAAATAAACTCTATTACAGAGTTCACATACTCTGTTAGAATGTATGCTCATTCCTCATCAACGCTGTTCACACAGTTCACATCAGGGGAGTCAAACATGCTCCAGAAACCAGTGGAGGCATCTTTGTGTTTCACCTGCACTGGTCTCTCTTCACTTAGAGAATTGCTTTCTCACTGTGTCCTACAGATTGACTACTTCAACAATCAGATCATTGTGGACCTTGTGGAGCAGCAGCACAAAGGCATCATTGCCATCCTAGATGACGCTTGCATGAATGTCGGCAAAGTCACTGATGAAATGTTCCTTGAGGCACTGAACAGTAAATTGGGCAAACATGGCCATTTTTCCAGCCGAAAGGTAATGTGCTTAATGAGACCTTCCTCTCATTTTGATCTGTCAGATTTTGCTCGTTGTTTGACAGAGTTAAATTACTTTACATATTGGATTTAAAAGAATGTCCACTCGAATAAAGAGAAAAGCCATAAGCATCATTGAATGATTTATTGGCATGGTTAGTTCTGCCTCTCTGGTTTATAGAATGACGAGATTGATAAAATCATAGCGTCCAGGAGAGGGAGCTCCAGACCATTTTATTTGCTAGAAATGGGGAAAATGAGCGTGATTCTTTGGAAAGCATGATGTCATTGACAGCCAATAGGTGCAGAGTCCTGGTTCATGTGCTAGAATTTTACTCCTGGCATCTGATAATTCTGGCACAGAAAATAGCTTTTGTCCTTGACTTTTCACTGTAATCCTCATTTGCAAGATGTGGTGTGTGCTCTGCCATGGTTCTTCTATGTGACTTTCTTGAAAACAGGAAAAATTGAAACCGTAATTCTGGGTATCACAGGGAAACTCACTGCTTGAGCAAACGGGAATTCTTTTTGCTCTCATTTTTCACAATCTAAAACTGTCACAAGCAAATCACTTTTCTGTAATAACTGATGGCAATCAGACCTCTGTGTCGGGCCCTGCTGTTAGTATTTGTTCAGGTTCTGTGTTGAGGAGGGGCATGTCACCATCACCCCTGGCCTTCACCACACATACAAGCTTGCCTAGCAGCCATAAGCTGAAGGAGAACACCTCCCTGCTCCTTCATGTCCTTAAATAAAAGGGCAAACCTTTCTGCTCCTCTATTATTTTATAAATCTATGACATGCTGCCATTTTTTAGCATGAGTAAATCTATTTTCTGACGTTTGTTGCCTTTGAAATTATATAATCAGAACAGGGAATTCCACAGTTATCTAGTCAAAGCACATATCATCAAGAAATTGATTACTGACTGAGGTATGTTTCTGGCTCATTATTGGGGAGATATTCTCCTTAGGCTGTTACTGAGGATTGACTTGTAACCTGCTACAAATTGGCCTGCAAACACCACAGACCGATCTTTGACATTAGGGTTCTGGGCTAGGGATACTCAGTCATCCCCCACTTGAATCCCAAATACCTATTAAGTGCTTCTCATTTTCCAGGTGCCTTCCTCAGTGCTGGAGGCAGAGCAGTAAGCAAAGTTAGAAGCAACCTAAATGATTTAGAGTGATGCATTTAAAAATGGAGTGATTGCATGCGAAAGGCCTTACCTTTGATGGATACTTTATAAATGCCTGTTGTAATTACAAGTCAGGTTGTGGAGAACCCCTAGACCCACCCACCAAATGATAGACATTCATCGGTATTTGTGAAGTTAAATTGAATTGATCACGATCATGCCAAATAATTGTATTTTTTTTTTTTTTGGCTTTTCAAACAGACCCATACTTTAATAGATCCTTGATTTATGACAATGTAAGTTTCAGACTTCTCAATAATTGATAATTAGAAATTCATGAGAAAATAAAATGAATCAGAATCCCTACTACACACATGTATAATCTATTTTAGGTGCATTAGAGACCTAAGTAGAGAAGTTAAAACTATAAACATTTTAGAAAATAAAGCAGAATATTCATGACCCTGTGATAGTGAAATATTTCTTAAATAAGAAAGAAAAAAAAAACCCTGCAGTGGAAAAATAAGGCAAACTGAGCTATTTTCAAAGTAGTTGGTGGAAGACCCAAGACCAGTGCCCTCTGCAAACTGATTCAATTGGTGACAGTCAGACAGTCGTGTTGAAAATCAGCTTTTATTTTTTTAAAAATTCCTTTCTTCTAATACATCTTATTTAAATCTTCATTTAAATAAATACCCATGAGTCACACATGAGAAGTCAAGCCCACCTTATTGTGAAACCATCTTTCGCCTTGGCCATTTCTATACTTGAGTTAAATTTGTCTACAAATATTTTGAAATATAATCTTACTCTTCAGAGAAACTGTTCATAATTTTTTAAACACTTGCTACTGATTTGATAGAAAATGCTAATTAGTGATTTATCTGTGATGTTCCCACCTCACCCCCAAATTGTGGAAGCTCTGATTTCCAAACTATCAGGCAAATGGCTCCTTCTTCTTTTTTCTGGGATCCCCAGGACAAGTACTAAGATGTGGATTTTTAAAGTGTGTTCTTTTCTGGGATTTTTGCTTAATGAAGAAAAGAAATTAAATAACTAAGCTGTCAAGCTATTTTTAATCACTATGTACTGTTTTGTTATATAATGCTATTAACCTGTATGATCATCATTTGCCATTGGTTACTGATTAACTCGACTTAATGGCATATTGAAGAAAGGGTTTTTGGCATATAATGTTTATTCACTTATGGACTAAACTACTTCTTTGATGCATTAAAGTTACCATGGAGAGGCATGCAATAACCCAATAAATTATAAAATACTTTTAAAGTAAAAAGTTAAATTATAGGGGCTGAGGTTGTGGCTCAGCAGTAGAATGCTCACCTAGCATGTGTGAGGCACTGGGTTCGATCCTCAGCACCACATAAAAAGAAAACAAATAAAATAAAGTATTGTGTCCAACTACAACTAAAAAAATAAAGTTTAAAAAAAGTTGAATTATAAACATATAACTATTGCCACAAATAAAAAACAAAAGAACCCTTTTTGTGTTCAGATCAATTGAGATTTTTGCAGTGTATCCAAAATGTAAGGATATTTCATTAGCCTGTGTGGTGGTGCACACTTGTAATCCCAGCTACTCAGGAGTCTGAGGCAGGAGGATTGCAAGCTCAGGGCCAGCTTCGGCAACTGGGAATCCCCCTGTCTCAAAATGTAAAATTTTTAAGTGCTGGGAGCATAGTTGAGTTGGTGGAGTGCCCCAGTGTTCAAAGTCCCTGGTAGACACTTGCGTGCACACGCACACACACACACACTCACACGTGCGCACACAGACATATTTCATCACTTGGGTTCTTTTCGTTTTATAAATGAAAGGGTTTGTGAAAGGAGTTAGTAAGAGGGAAAAAAATAGAGAAATTGCATATTTTGAAGATTCTTCTGTATATAGATGCTTTGGTTATATAATAGTTCACTCAACTCTCAAAAACTCTGAGAAGAGAGAAAGGGTGGGTAGTTAGTAGTGCCCAGATGTGAACCTCAGAAGTCTTGTTCTAATTTCCCATAATTATTCATTTGTCAAATTAATAAGCTATTCCTTTAGCGATTGGGGTTGTTTGCTCTCCAACATTAGAATCTCCGTGGGTTTTGCATGTAACTGCAGCCAGCGCTGGGGGGAGTCTTGATGACTGCTTTAGAGCCTGTAGGACATCCAGCTGTCTTCCCAGGGCAAAGGTGCTCCTGGAAGGGAAGACAGCAGAAGGTTATGGAGACCCCTGGGGCACACACGAGTTGCCTTTCCATAGCTATTCCTCTTCCATGACAAAGAGCTGCACACGGTAGGTCTCCTGTGAACTGGAGTCCTCAAGCAGCAGGCAGAGGAGCCAGGTCCCCTGAACATGCGAGAGCACAGGCGTTACGTGGATTCCCGAGTCCTCCCAGGGATGCCCCGGGGAAGCTACATGGTCCTATGCCAGTTACCTGGCCTCTTGGAACCTCAGTCGCCAGGTGTGTCAGAAAGAGGCCCTAGTACTTACTTTTAGTGTAGGTTGTGAGGACTGCATGAGATGTGTGCACCTCACAGATAATAAGTGCTCAGTGTGGGTCTCCTTAGGTAGAAGATGGAGGAGAGAAAACACAGCTGGTTGTAGCCGAGATTGAAGTGACAGATGACAGCAGAGGTTGTTTCTCTCAGAGATCCCCCCTTCTTCCCTCACCTGGCCTCCCATCCCCTAGACACTAACCTCTGCCTCCAGCTAGTCCCTAGGGGAGTCATCCACCTCTTCCCAGCTGGGGCCTGGAGCTGCCACACTTCACTTCCACTGTCCAGAATGTGGTCACGTGACCATATCAATTGCAAGAGTGGCTGGCAAATGGAGTCTAGCTATGTGGATTTTTGGTGAAAGTTCACAGTTCTTACCACATAAGCCCACATAATGTGATTTTACTCATGATACCATCATTTGTGACACTAATATCTCATATGAAGTTATAATGTACCTTTAGGAAAGCAAAAGTGCCTATTTTCAAAATAATCTCCTTCTCTCTCTCTTAGGTCTGTGCCTCAGACAAAATCCTGGAGTTTGATCGGGATTTTCGAATCCGGCATTATGCAGGCGATGTGGTGTGAGTATCTTACAGGAGTGGCTAGCATGATGATTTGCATGCAACCATGCTTCAGAAATGCAGTCTGGGAAACTTCCAAGTGTTTGCCTTTTTATTTGCATTTTTGATGATTTCTTGTGTCAGTATATTTTTATCTGTTCATTTGAAAAAAAAAAAAAAAGACACACAGCACAGCTTCATTCATTCCTTGCTTTTCAAACATTAAGCACACACTGTATGCCTGTGCACAGTTCTTGGTATTCAGCAACAATCAGTGGATGGATCAGTAAATCATGCAAATTTGTTAAGGATTGGGATAGAGACGTGGATAAAATGGGCCCTGTTCAGAAGAAACTAGCAGTTTAGTGGAGATATAAGCAGATACATCATCAAGTCATTATGATGGAAAAAGTAAAGGGTTAAACTGGAGAGGCACAGAGCATTATGGGAGCAGTGAGGAAGGATAATGAACCCAGCGCAGGGAGGGTAGAGAAGTCTTGCTGGAAGAAGCAATATCAGAGGGAGAAACGAGGGCATATTCAAGTAGAAGCAGCTGCAGACACCAAAAGGCCCAGCGGCTAGATCATCCCTGTACTGAAGAGCTACCAGTAGCCAGATATCTACATGGCAGAGCTGTTTTACTGTATTATTTTTCAAAAATCATTGAAAAAGTAAAATCCTTATATACCACATTTTCTGATTACCTTACAGTAAAAATAGAAATGGATGAAAAAATGTAACTATGTTATGTGAACTATGGCATATGAAGTTCCAAGTGCTCCTGTCACAAATTATCACAAATCAGTGGCTTAAAACAACGGATGCATTCTTCCACAGTTCTGGAGGCAGGGACACACCCCCTGCCGGAGGCTCCTCCTTTTCCAGCTTGTGGCTTGTAGTCACATCACTCGAATCTCTGCCTCCACGGTCTTTGAATGCTGGGAAATTCTTTCATAGAAAAAAGTGGGAACGGTGCTAAAAAATATTCAGGAAATAGCAACTAGGTTCCTTTGATTGGAGTGTATCCTTTTAGCCTCCTCTTTGGTATGCCTGTCTTAAAACTCCCTCTGCCTAAAGGAGAAGAGGAGGGGAATGGGCAATACTGAGGAATAATATTGGCCAAACTTATTGCATGCATGTATGAATATATAACAACAAATCTCACCATGATGTACAACTCTAGTGCACCAATATAAAAAAAAAAGTGGAAAAATTGTGAAGTCAACAACTGAAAAATGAAAAGCCAGGAGTATTTAAAGAAATAAAAATTTAAAAAATTAAAACCTCCCCATCTTTATCTTAAAAGGACATGATGATGTCATAATAGGCCTATCTGAATAATATAGGATAAGCTCCTCCTCTCAACATCCTTAACATATTCAGAGAAGATGACTTTCCCTGGGCTCCAGGGAGTTTGATCTGATTATCTTTTGTTGGAGGTCATTTCTCAGCTTACTGTTTCGGATGTGTTGTTCGCTGTTTGTTGAACACTGCTCCTCATCTTATAGTTTAAAGTAGTCTTTTCCTTTTTGCTTTTTTTTTTTTTTTTTCTTTTTTGCATTAGGAATTCTTTCCATGTAACCTATTACGGGAAGAGATTAAACAAGAACAAAAGCAAATGGTCTTCTCTATAAATGCTGAAAAGATATTTGAAGAAATTTTAATAGCTATTCCTGATTTAAATTAAAACTCTAAAATGATAAAATAATACGGCTCAAGATTATCTCCCCATCCGTCAAACTCACCATCAGTGCTACAGTGGCACCTTTTTCCACTTTTCTGGTCCTGTTCCCAGGCCCAAAACACTGAGGAAAGAAGATCCAGTACCTTACAGAAAGCCCCTGCTGAAAATCCAAGCTGTACTCACAGAGCACTGTCTCAGAACTCAGAATGGCATAAACACAGAGCTGGACAGAGGCCTCTGAGACCCCCCCAAGTCCAGCCTCCTTACTTTACAGAGAAAGAATCTTAAAAGAATGAGTAAAGTCATACCCAATGTTACATACCAAGTTTATGGAAGAACTGAGACAATAGGTTTCCAGACTCCCAGTCAGGAACTCTAGTTGATATTCAATGCCTCAGATTTCTTCTTCTCTCCCTAAGCCCTTCATCCTCTTCTAGTTTTTACTGAGTGTCTTCTGTATACACAGTACTTTATAAGACATGGTCCCTGCCCACAAAAAGCTTTACATGAAAAATGCATCCAAACACATATGGTTATATGTGTACTTAGGCACACACACATATACATACGAGTGTACAATAAAAGATGGTTTAAGCTATTGGCCATATGAACAATAAAAGTGTTATCCCAGAATTTAGAGTTAGGAAATGGCATGATACCTTATGCTATTGTAGTGAAGCCAAGAAGATTGATACTGGTCTTTGAATGCTGGGAAATTCTTTTGTAGGAAAAAGTGGGAAAGGTGCTTAAAAAAAAAAATTTTCAGGAAAGAGCTACTAGGTTCCTTTGATTGGAATGTGTTCTTTTTTGTAGCACAGATGAGAAATGCCTGGAAAAGTAGGTTGAGATCACATCACATTCTTGAAAGCCAAACTAACGACTTTGAAGTTGGAGTTGTGTGGGTTTGACAATAGATTGAGTCGGGTGGCTTCAAGAGTTCAGTCAAAATGATAAGAAGGTATTAGGGAGAAGACCTAGGACGAGGCAGGCAAGGAGATGACTGTGGGTGTCGTGACCTTAAAGTGCCCATGAGCAGCAAAGCCTGGAAGAATGTTCTTACAGAATTAAATATGTAAGGCAAGGGGAAAGGAGTAGAAACCCGGGTGTTGTCTCCCCTGATGGGATTGTCAAGGAAGAACATGTAGACAGGCAGAGGACAAAACTATTAAGGAGAACTCTACCGTTTGCTCAACCTCCTAGCCTCTGCTTGATCACCCCAGCCCCGTGACTCCTCCACCCCACTGCTGTGTGCTCCCCCTAGAGGCCATGCCTGCCACTGCAGCGGTGCAGCTCCCACACCTGCTCTTCTGGCCAACTGCAGCCTCCGCTGGGCTTTCAAGACCTCACTCTCTCCCTTCCTCCAAACCACGAATACGGGGCTCTCTTCTCTCCAGAACTCCCTGCCTATGCCTGCTCCCACCCCTCCACTCTGCTGTTTCCCTGTGTGATCTGCCTGCTTTTTTCTCCTCTGCTTACCCAATTCTTGCCGTCCTTGCAGTTCTTCTTGGATTCTTTACCCTACCCTGAGCACTGAGTGGTCCTTAGGCAGTCGCTTGGCCTCCCTACGGAAGAAACGTTAGCGCCTGTATGTGGCTGCTTTGCCTTTCTCTTAGGAATGCTGGGTGATAAAGACAGCTCTCTGTTTTGAAGTCGTCTTCTTGAGGTAAGCAATGAACAATAGGAAATAATGGTCTTAATCAGAATGATAGGACTGATGTTGGCTCTCCTTCTGAAGAGGAGGAACAAAGTCCCTTCTACTTAGTGGGCAAATTTGGTGTCCCTGGACCCCCAACCAGGTGGACAGTACCAGCTGTTTAGATGATTGATTGCATATTCAACAGTGGAGAAGCTTGTAAACTTCTAGAAAAGCTGAAATGTGGCTCTTGCATGGCGAATGACTCATGTTTTCTGTGTTTTCTTTCTACTAGCTATTCTGTCGTTGGCTTTATTGACAAAAATAAAGATACTTTATTTCAAGATTTCAAGCGTCTTATGTATAACAGGTATGATTAATATTTTACTGGTTATCTTTAAGCTCTCTGAAAGATATTACACAATGTATATATACAGGCACATTATTATTTTATGTGACTATTTTAAGAGTTTCTGGCAGGTTTTCTAGTTCTACTTTGTTGTGCTTAATGAGTGAAACAGTACATGACCTTACAATGATAAAATGTATAAACTTAGGAAGGAACCTGCTATTAATATGGTTTTCTTTGATCTCCCTTGTGTTGCCACCATTTCTCTGTTTACTGTCTCTGTCGTCCCCTACCAGTGTACTCAGCAGTCCCCAGGCCAGGCTAGTGGATGCAGAAGTGTCAGGCAACCTGTGGCCCAGCTGAAAGTTTTGCACACTCACATTCCCACTGCAGGGTCCTTGTCCCCAAACAAGAGACCACTCTGATGTCAGACTGGCATCTAGGGTCGGGGCTCTGATCCTGGCTGCGCAGACAGAATTTTCTCATGAACCAACTGGGTATAATAAAAGCTGGGCAAAATAAAACCAGGCAAGTTAAACCCTATTCAGAAAGAAGGCTTAGAAGCAAGGAAGGAAATTCTTGACCGGCTTCTTATAGATTCAAGAACTCTATTTACTTTTTTATAAAAGTCTATTCAGTCAGTTGGTCAGTAGATCATCAAAAACATACTGAGCACCTTCCAGCCACACATTCTTCTGTGCTTTAGGACATGGCAGTGAAAGCAACTTGGACAAAGCCACTGCCCTCATGGAGCTAATAGTCTAGTGGAGGTGACAGTTAATAAACAAGGAAACAAATGACTTTCAGGTCTGACAAGTGCTGTGCAGAATAATAAAGTAGGTCAGAGAACTAGTGAAGGGCAGCCGAGGCGAGGCAGGCAGGGAGGCCAGGCATGGATGAGGGAGGGAGGAGCCAGGCATCTGGAGAAGGGGTCTCCCAAGCAGAGACGGCAGCTAGCACCATGGCACTGAGGCAGACGGGGGGAGCTGAGCGGACTGACAGCAGGAAGGACCACTAGAAGGCCAGGCTGGCTGAGACCCAGGGTGCAGATGCAGAGAGCACCTGGGGCAGTGGGGAGGCTCAGGGTGCTGTGGTCCCAGACCAGCCTGTCCTGGTGTCACCGCTGGCCTCCACCCTGCTATCATCCATCCCTTCCTTCTGCAGCCCTTATGTCAAGCACCTAGGGAACAGAAATTTACTCAGTTTCCTACCCAGGAAAAAGGTAGAATGGTGGCAGCGTAAGCACAATCTGCACTGAATGCCGGAGTTAATTCTTTTCTTTTTCAACCTCCAAGTTTTTTAGAAAATTTTTTTTCTGACAAAGTTTCCAGGAAGGAAGCAACATTTTGAGTTCCAATTACTTTAAAATGAAAAGTACCCAAAATGAAATAGGAAGAAAATCACAGTTGAGATCACCACACATTTTTAAAAATATCTCCACGGAGTCAAATAATGAATATGTAATTTTTAACATGGAAATTGGGCTGAAATACGTTTTTAGAATCAGATTGCAACAGTCCTAGTGACATAGCAATAAAATACCATAACTGCCAGAGCTATCTGTAAACGTGTTCATAAATTCAACTACACTAATGGGATTTGCTAGAAGACAGTGTAAAAATGACTATTTTATATCCCTACCAATATTTTTTTTCAAAGAGCTGCTTTTTGCAATGTTACCTATTCTGTATGAATATTTCTTTCAATCAGAAGACATTTTTACTTTCTTGTTTTCTGCCGTGATTTTGAGGATATTTTTCCTATGGTTTGTCCTCATTTTGGGGGACGGGGCACTAGGGACTGAACTCAGGGGCACTCGACCACTGAACCACAACCCCCACCTATTTTGTGTTTTATTTAGAGACAGGGTCTCACTGAGTTGCTTTGTGCCTCATTTTTGCTAAGGCTGGCTTTGATCTCACCATTCTCCTGCCTCAGCCTTCCAAACCACTGGGATTACAGGATGCACCACCGCACCCGGCTCTCCTCATTTTTTAATCATCACAAAATTATTTTATGTATATATTGTAGGAGGCATTTGAGGGTTCTAGGTAACACTATAGATCTCACGTTAAAGAAATTTGAAGAAATTTTTAAATGTGCTGTGCTTTAGAAAAGCTTTGTACAGTGTTGGTCATTATAGTCATTATAGCAGCATAATTTTCTGGATGGAACCATTTGTCCAGTTAGGCCTTGTGGATTCAGTCTGCAGTCCAGTTGGGATTCCCAGGACTCACTTTTGTGGAGTTGCTTAGCAATTTTTGTTCAAGTTTTTTGAGTGCAGCTTCTGAATTGCTCTTTCTGTGCTTCTTAGTTCAAATCCTGTGCTGAAGAATATGTGGCCTGAAGGCAAACTGAGCATTACAGAGGTGACCAAGCGACCTCTGACCGCTGCCACCTTGTTTAAGAATTCTATGATTGCTTTAGTTGACAACCTTGCTTCAAAGGTAATTATTTTCCTTTCTAAATATCCATTTTATCTCATAGATTTCCTCTTGATATATGTTAGAATGCATGTTATGATTTGCTTTTTAGGTAGTTATTTTAATCAAATTGGAGAACATATACTTAAAATTAGTGTTCTGATATAATTTTTCTTTATTAAAAAAAATCCTGCCTGGATGAAATAATTGTTTGTATTGTAAATTTTCTTAATCTGAGTGTTTTGTTCTACTGTCATGGTCAAGAAGAAAACCTTAGCATGGTTTAAAGTGTATGTAGAGTACACCATTCTGACGAAATGAACTTCAGCCCTGTGCTGAAGAAAGGGAATGGCAAGAAACAAACAAACAAAAATTCTTGAGTTAAATTGTGGTACTGCATCATCATTGTGTTCAAAAATTAAATGACAAGTTGGGCACCATGGGGCACACCTATAATCCTAGCAGCTCAGGAGGCTGAGGCAGAAAGATTGAAAGTTCAAAGCCAGCCTCAGCAACTGCGAGGCGCTAAGCAACTCAGTGAGACCTTGTCTCTAAATAAAATACAAAATAGGGCTGGGGATGCGGGTCAGTGGTTGAGTGCCCCTGAGTTCAATCCCTGGTACCTGCCCCCACCGTTCGGCCCAAAAAAAATGACCAGGGAGAATTTTAACGTGACATTACTTAGTATTATCCTTAGGCCTTTTTAAATAGTTGATACATAAAGATGTGTTATGGACATTTATTTCTAGTTTTTGTTGTCCCTTTGATTCTAATACTGTTTGATAGCTTAAGTCTGTTCCCCTCCCTTAAAGAACAGATTCCTACTCTTAACTGCTGATGTTGACAAGTTTGATAAATTAGGCAGCATTCTGGGACTTGTTATTTTTAGTTCTTCATTTTTATCTTTCTCCTCTAGTGTTTTTCCTATGTGTTTGCTTCTCTGATATTGTCTTTTTTAAATCAATTCCCTCTCTAAGAATTTAAATTGAAATCTATACTGTTTCTGGTTACTTCACTGTGGATGAATTAGGCAAATGCTACAGGAGCGCATATGTTCAGTAGCTATTTCTTTGCATCAGGATTCTTTGGCTTCAAGTGCCAGCAAATAAGCATAGTTGTTGGCTCATATGATCAGATCTCTAGAGGGGCAGGAGTAAGGACCCCGCCACTGAAGGCTGGACTCCATCAGCAGTCCCTACCCTTGTCTCCATGCCATCTTCAGTCAGCTTAGTCCATACAGAAGAAAGGTACACTTAGAAGGGAGCCATGTGACACAAGAAAGAGCTGAGCACTGAGTCGTGTGAAAAGTGTTATTTAATAAACTGGAAGAAGAATCTTTTTTTTTTTTTCTGAAATTGGTAAATGTTTGTTTAAAAACTAAGAATTCTAGAATCTTCTATAATATCTGTGTCAGGAATTGCATTCAGGTTTTAGTAAAAGAGATCCCAAAATTGTGGCATAAACAAAAAGAGAAGTTCATTTCTCTCTCCCACAAATGAAAAAGAGAAGGTATCCCAGACCTGCAGTCACAGATCCAGGTTAGCAGGACTGAGGGACCAAGACCTACCTTCTGTTCATGGCCTCATTCCCCTGTCAAGAAGGCAGCTGGGACTTCCTTTTAAAGAGCCTCCTGGAAGTCCACGTGGTGCTTCAGCTACCTTCCTTTTGCTCAAGGGAGGCTGGGAAGTATATTTTTATTCTGGTCAGTAGTGCATCACACTAGAAATAAGAATTCTGTTTCAAAGTAGGAAAAAGGTATGAGATATAAGGAAAGTAACTAGCCATCACTTCTCTGCCATAGCTTCGCAGTCTCTCTGTGAGGGGAGGGAAGGAAGAAAACAGGGACAAGGAAAAAAAAAAAACATGGGGCAGGGGGAAAGGAAGAATGTTAGGTTTAGAAAGTGCAAAATAATGTGTAAGAAGTAAATCTAAATCATTGGAATTCACCATGAATGCAAATAATCTAAACAAACTAAATAGGTAGAAAATCCAGCTACTTACAGGAGACACACCTAAATAACACCTAGTAGAAAGCTTTGAAAGAAAGAGATGAGCCAGGTGGGGTGGCGCACATCTGTAATCCCAGCAGCTCCGGAGACTGAGGCAGGAGGATCATGAGTTCAAAGCCAGCCTCAGTAATGGGCAGGCGAGGCGCTAAGCAACTCAGTGAGACTCTGACTCTAAATAAAATACAAAATAAGGCTGGGGATGTGGATCAATGACAGAGTGCCCCTGAGTTCAATCCCTGGTACCAAAAAAAAAAAAAAAAAAAAGAGAGAGAGAGAGAGAGAGAAAGAGAGAGATGAAGGTACATAAAGCCATTCCCCTCCCAAATGGTTGAAAGCACCCCAAAGAAACTAGTAATAACAAAACAAAAATGCCCAAATGCCCAAGACAATAGAACTGTTTTGAACTGAATATCTAACAACATAGCCATATATATTGTGAACTCTATAAAAGGGAAAAATACTGAAAAAAAATCTTAATATTTTTTTAGTTGTCAATGGACATTTGTTTTATTTATTGATATGCAGTGCTGAGAATCGAACCCAGTGCCTCACACATGCTAGGCAAGCACTCTGCCACTGAGGCACAACCCTAGCCCAATACTGAAAAATTTTAAAGGCAAAGTTAATAAATCCACAATCATAATGGAAGATTTCAAACCAGTTTTACCAGAAGCTGATACATCCAATAGGCAAAGACATTAGTAAGATTGCAGAAACTTTGAAAACCCAATTCAAACTTTATCCAGTAGATCAAAATAAACTTGATTCCAGGGATTAGAAAGTATATATTCCTTCCAATGATACATAGTGCATTTAAAAAATTTGACAACATGCTAGTTCACAAAGACTCAACTATTTTTGAAAGACTATACATACAGATAACATTCCCTATCCTGAAAGCAAGTGAAATAAAACTCAATAATTTTTAATGTGCTTGAAAACTTTAAAAACCACTCTCCTAAATAACTCACAGATTGAAGAGAAAAATCACATAATTACAAAATATTTGGAACTGTTCAACAAAGAATTTGTCCAAATTTTTAGGGCGCTATTAAAGTGATTTGTCCTGCCTTTATAAAATAACCAAGAATGAATGAAGTTCAACTCAAAAAGCTAGAAAAGAAGCTCTAAAGAAAAACGAAAATAATTTTTAAATAATAAAAATTTTAAATAGAAAAATCAAAAAAGTAATCAAATAGATAATATCTCTAATAAAACTGATCATTGTAGATGAAAAAAATTATAACTTTAGACACTAGAGATTTAAAAAGCATCAACATATTTTGAAAACTGGTTGCCAGTAAATTTGGAAATTTCGTTTTCTAGAAAAATGTTTTCAAAATTAGTTCAAGAAGAAACAAAATTTGAATAAATCAGTAACCCTACAAATTCTGAATTATGGAAAGGGAGGGAGGATGAGAATAGGAAAGACAGTAGAATGAATCAGGCATAACTTTTCTGTGGTCATAAATGAATACACAACCAGTGTTAACTCCACATTATGTACAATCACAAGAATGAGAAGTTATACTCCATGTATGCGTGATATATCAAAATATATCCTACTGTTGTGTATAACTAAAAAGAACAAAGGAAAACCTGAAGAAAAATTCTGAATCACAAATCAGATCTTTACCCTCCCCAACTCTGTCAAGGACACTGGGACCAGATGGTTTTACGGATATATTTTATAAAACCTTAAAGGAACCTACAGTTCCTGTCTGTTTGGGAGGATGCAAAGAGAGTCCACCACCCAACTCATTTTATGAAAGTAATGTTACCCCAATACAAGACTAATATCAGAAAATAAAATGAGAGAATACTTTTAGGTGGGAACACAGATGAACAGATCTCAAAAATACATATAAATAATGCATTTTTTTGGCAGCATGATGAACAAGGTACCCACAAAAGGCAACTCAAAACAACTAAAATATTAGGTAAACTATTAAAATCAATATCCTGAATGCAGCTGAGAGCTAATGAAAATAAGGAATAAGCATGCCAGGGGCTGAGTGAATGCAGAAGTAACTGAGCCAAAGAAGGAATGATCCAGAGCCCTAACTGATGTGTTGAAGCAGCCAACTAGATAACTTTGAGTGTGGTTATTCAACCTGGGTCCTTGAGGTGGTAGCCAGGCCTGCCCAAAGCAGGGTCTAATATGAGATTCTGTACACACACCAAAAATGGCAGGTCTTCAAGGACTACCTCCCCAGAGGTCTGTATCTGGAATGAACTGGAGGAAAACTGCCCATCTTGGTCCTTGACACTGAGCCAAGGGGTATGTTGAGGGGGTCGGGATAAGTCTCTCTTGAGAGTGTGTATTTATAAGCCAGCTTTTATGAGGTTTGCAGCCCAAATTCACACTAACTGGGTGGACTGGAAAAGTTCCAAGCCAACAATTTGGTTTAAAGTTGTCCAAGTCCTACGTTGCCCCCAGGCATCTGCAAGAAGGGAGCACAGTTTATTTTCCTGAGGAAACCACCTTCATACCACACCTTAAAGAAGTTTCACAGATAAGTTCCAAAGAAAATAAGGAGCTCACAGTGAGGAATCTCCACAAGATAACCATGTGAACTAACTGCAGGCTCAAATTAAAGGCTCAGACTTACGAAAACTTCTGATGCTGGAATGATCAGAAATAGAATACAAGAATGTTTAATGTCTCAAGAAATGAAAGGCCTGATAATATGAGAAAGAGCAAGCAACTCTTGCTCTTTCAACAATTGATAGAAATAAAGTATTTAAAGTTTAAAACCCAGTGCATAGGTTTAACATCCAGTGTAGAAAAAGCTGAGAGGAAAAAGTAAAATATAAATAATAAGAATTAAAGAAATTAATTCTATTTCAACTAAGAAATAAAACCTGTAGAAGAAACACCAGGAGACATGGAAGATGAAATGAAAAGGTCTAGCATGCATCTCATCAGCCATATAGAAGGAGAGGAATGGGCAGAGCAGTATTTGAAGAATTGTTCCTGGGATTTCCAAGAATGTTGGAGAACACCACTCAACAGAATCAGGAAGCCAACAGAATCCCAACTTGGAAAATTTTAAAGAAATCTCCATAGTGACACCTACTGAAATTCCAGGACATCAAAGTAGCTAGCTGGGGGCCAAGGGGTGGAGCTGGGAGAGAGATTGGCTTTAAAGGAATAATAATTAAGCTGAGTGAAAATATCTCTTAACCAAAATTCTATACCCAGCCCGATGGGATGGCACACACCTATAATCCCAGCAGCTCAGGAGGCTGTGACAGGAGGATCACAAGTTCAAAGCCAACCTCAGCAACTCAGCGAAGCCCTAAGCAACTCAGCAAGACCCTGTCTCAAAATAAAATATGAAAAGGGATGGGTATGTGGCTCAGTGGTTAATTGCCCCTGGGTTCAATCCCCAGTATTCAAGGGGAAAAAAAATCTATGCCCAGAAAATATGATTTCCAAAAACAAAGGCATAACAAATAATGTTTCTAAAAAATCAAAGCTGAGTTTACCAATATTAAGTCCTCACTAAAAGAAATTCTAAAGGATATACATCAGGCAGTAGGAAGAATATGGTAAAAAGAAATCTGAAGCACAAAAAGATGAGCAAAGAAACAGGCAAATATGTGGATGTGTATAAATAATCTCATTCTGTATATAAAATGTTAGAATTAAATACCACAACAGTAGCATATGAATTGGAAATGGGGTCATATTTAAACATTAAAACCTTCAGTTACTCAGGAAAAGAGTAAAAATATGGTTTAACTTTCAACTCTGATAAGTTAAAAATATGTGTTAAAATTTTCATTGATAGGGTAGAAATAGAGTTTGTGACTTACAAACTAATAGGGTGGGGAAAGAGCCCTAAGAAAAAACAACATTGGAAAGAAGAGACAAAAGAATATACAAAAATTGGGGGCAATCAAGGTGGTAGAAATAAATCCAAATGTATCAGCAGTTATATTGAATATAAATGGATAAAAATTGTCAGGTCAAATTAAAGAAAGACTCCAGATATATACTATTTATTAGTGACATCTAAACATAAGGAATTAGAAAAATTGAAAGATTGTGTCAAATTCTGGCAATCTGGGATCAGCTTTATCCTATTTCAGGACTTACAATTGGTAGCTGAGGGATGGGCTGCTGTCACTAAAAGTGGCTTGCCATTCACCTTTAACTCCCAAGGTTAGCTCTCCAGGATTTCAGACCAAAGCACAGCCCCTCTGGCAGGGCCTCTGTCTCTGGCTCCAGCTCCCCCACCCCTCATCAGAAGCTGCACCCAATCCGCCCAACCCATGACTGCCTTCTCCATCAGCAGTAGCTTCTGAGAAAACGATCCAGGCAACCGGCTCACTCCTGGAGATTGTAGTCATCTTCTGATCCTGGAGAGCTATTTCCTCAGTCTTCTCAGGTCTGTGTGCATGGAAGAGGACCTTTGCCTGAATCTGGTCTAGCACCTTCTTTTCAGTGACCTCATCAGGAAGCTTGGTGTGTACCATCTGGTCCTCCAGAAGAGGGAATCCGTGCCCACCCGCTTCCTTGGGACCTGTCCACAGTGTTTCAAATGTATTCTCTGTCTTCTCACCTAGTTTATCTTTTGATGGAGAAATAGATTCTGTTGATTTTATATGCTTCTTGATGGCACTATAAAGTGCTATGGACACATGGCCAGTGAATTATTAAATGAACTTGACTTTGACTATCGGACAATGCACAAAGCAGGCTAAATAGGTGAATATTTAAATACAGCCTCTTCTATCTAACGCATGTACTGATCGGTGTACTTTCACGAGTGATGTTTTCACATAAAATAGAGAGAGAGACAGGTTTAAAAGTTTAAGGGAATAAGATCACAATTGATTTCTGCAATTTAACCTTTATACCACAGTGAATTTGTCAAATTTAGGATTTCTTAGGCTGAGTCAGTCTCGATATTTATAAATGAGAGAGGAGGCGGCATATATAAATTGACACAGAATGCTGATTAAATATAGAGAATGTATTTCCACTAGAGTCCTCATCAAAAGACTTATCTGTTACTAAGCAGGATGAAAGGGCTTCCCCTACTCCTTGGCTGGTCATTGGTATCTCATCCAGTGTTATTTCTTCCTGCACCTAATCAGTCAATGGTGGTACAATTCCATTCAACTGACTGCTTCTTAGTAAAGTTACTTATATTACTTCAGATGACACCTTACACTTAGATTTTTTGCCCACATGATTTTATACATCATTCAATTTGAAATATTTTCTAGTTCACATTGTCATTTTTTTTAACCTAAGATTTTTTCTAATTATCTTTTTGCTCTTGATTTCTACCTTAGTCTTACTTTCCCAGGGGACATCCTGTGGGTGACTTCAGTCCTTAGACATTTGTTAGATTTGCTTTATGTTTATTTTTGGTTTGTATTTAAATATAATTTTCATTCAGTATTGCATGCAAACCCATTAGGTTGCATTTGTTAATCATGTTCAATTTTTCTTGATCCTTACTAATTTGTCAGTGTTGAAAGTTTGTTAAAATCCACTTTGATTCTGAATTTGTCTACTTCTCCTTGTTGTATCTTAAGTTTTTTGCTTAAAATATCTGGAGAACATATTAGGTTCATTCAAGCCACTACTGTTATATCTTCTGGTGACTGAGTCCCTTGTCAGTATCTCTATTTCCATATTGCTTTTTGTCTTTAAGTGTGCTTTGCATGACTGATACAGCTACACCAGCTTTTCTTTTGGCAAGGGTTTGCATGATATCTATTTCATCCTTTTGCTTTCAATCTGTCTATATACTCATGTTTCAAATATGTCTTCCATAACTTAGTTTGGGCTTTTTAAAAAATCCATCCTGAAAACCTTTATCTTTTGAATAAATCTTCTAGTTCATTTACTTTTAATGTAATTACTGGTTTTTGGTTTTTGACTCTGCTGCCTCCCCTTAACATTTAAATCAGCCATCCCCTTAGAGCTTTTATTTAATCCTTCTATATATTTTTTTCCTTTTTATTCCTTCTGTTTTACAAATTAACCTCAGTTAAATTTTTACCTCTGTTCCCCTGGTAACCTAGTAAGATGTATATCAACTTATCACAGCCACATTGTTTATGGTAAAAACCATCCCTGTTGGTGATTCCATCAATGCTGGAAGAATGATAAATGTTTGATGGAAATAGTGAGCATGGGGCTTGAATGAGCTCAGGGACTCTTGTATTAGGCATGACCTTTGTGGGGACCTTGGAAGTTATATTCACTTTGTTGTTTTAAGAGATCTTGGCTCTTGGTAATTACTTGACTTATTATTATTATATTATTCTTTCATATAATAATCTGATATTATTTTGTACTTTTACTTCCTCTCTGGGCAACACAAGGCCAATAAAACTTTTTTTATTTTGTTTATCCTACTCTCAACTTATGTGTTATGTTGGTCATGTATTTTAACATATATAACATGTATATGTGTGTGTATTTATGTATATTTAAAGCAAATAAGACGTTCTTGCTATTATAATTACATATTGTCAATATGCCTTTAGCTTTGCTCATTCATCATTTCTTTCTTTCTCTTTCTGTATTGCTCACCTGGGACCATCTTCTTCTGCCTGAACTTCACCCTGTTATAGTTTAAATCTGATGGTGACCAAGTCTTTGTTTTTCTTACCCCAAAAATATTGTTATAAAAGCTTTCCTGCTTGAAGAATGTCTTTGCTGAGTATAAAATTCTAGGTTGACATGTTTTTCAGTACTTCAAAGATTGCATTCCTTTTGGATTCCATAGTTTCTTTTGAAAAATCAGCTGTTCAGTCTGTTTATTGCTCTTTAAGATAATCTGGGATTTTTTTTTTTTTTTTTTTTTTTTTTGGTGTGTGTGTGTGTGTGTGTGTGTCCTCTACCCCTGCCTGTCCCCTGCTTTTCTTTGGTTTTCAATCTGTAGCTTAATTTAAAAATAAATAAATAAATAAACAAAAAAACTTTATTTTATTTATTTATACTTGGCTGCAGCCAAGTAAAACTGTTTCCTGCTATCTTTGGTGCCTTGCCTCATCTGTCCCTATAACAATTATACCACAGTCCCTCCACCAAGGATTGCTCATATCCTTATCCCCAGAACCTGTGTCCATGTTTTGTTACCCAGTAAAGTGGAATTAAGGTTCCAGAAGTAGTTAAGGCTGCTAAAGCTGTAAGATAAGTTAATTGTGTTATTTCAAGCAAATAAATTTGTGATAATCTGCTCTGGCAACAATAAGAAACAGCACAGCAGGGCTTACAGAAAGAAAGAAAACAGTATTACTTTTTAGATGTTGGAAACTTTTATTTTGTTCAAAATGCAAATGCAAATAGATTCATATTTTTCAAATCTCCTCTACATCTTAAAGTATTTGCTACCCTTGCCACATCAAGTCCTCCATGGAGTTTAAAACTGCATAATTTAACTACAGAGCACTCTGTGTCTTAATTAAAGTGCATCTGTATGTATGGTGGATAAAGGATTCAGAGAAGAGGAAGAAAATCTGTACTCTTATAAGAAGATATATCTGACCTCCTGGATTCATCCAGTGTTACCTTGTTTATTATCCTCAGTGTAGCAGGATCTATGCCGAGCACAGTGTTCTGTTTAACAGGAGTTGTGATCTGATGCAGGGTACAAAACTTAATTGGCACAGAAGGAAGGATTTTTAACTGGGCTCTTTCATAGAATTATTGACACCTTCAGAAGTGTGTGTGTGTGTGTGTGTGTTTGTGTGTGTGTGTGTGTGTATAACTCCTCTACTTACCCATCTGTTTTTCAAAGCACAAACTAATGCAGCAGCAGTAATGGCAGCAGTAATCCTAATCATGGCTGACATTTAGGAACTCTTGGTGTGCACTAGAGCAGTCATTAATATTTCCATTCCTCATTGCATTTGGTCTTTCCACATCTGCTGCTTTTTTCTATTGAACTATTCTTTCAGAGACCTTATCTATGGTTCCATAAATACCAAAAAATGGGTGCTTATCTGTCTTAATTATTTGCTGCCTAGTTTTACCCCTTTTCTGTCATTTCTGATGAATCTTAAACATAATAAAGTCAAGACTTTGCTGAGTGCGTGGGAACATCCAACCTTGAGTTGAGAAAGGAAGAACAACTCCTTATCCACAAGGATGTGCCTGAGAAATCGGAGGCATTGAGCTTCAGTTGACACAGCACTGATCCCCAGTTAGGGGATTTTCCTAGTGAAACTTCTCGTTTGCTGATGTGTTTCCTCAGGAACCATATTATGTACGTTGCATCAAACCCAACGACAAGAAATCCCCTCAGATATTTGATGATGAGCGTTGCCGGCACCAAGTGGAATACCTTGGACTGCTGGAAAACGTGAGAGTGCGCCGAGCCGGGTTTGCCTTCCGCCAGACCTACGAGAAGTTCCTCCACAGGTGAGAACAGACCCAGTGGAGAAGTAGAGTCCTGCACACAGCAGCACAGCAGCTAAGGCCTGTTGCTGCACCTAAACAAGAAGAATGATGGTATTTCACAGGGCTGTTGTGAGGATTAAGTTAAGTGGGTAAAAAGCCTATATTACTGGCACATAATAGATACTCAATTAATGCTACTTCCCATTTCTGGTCATGATCATTATCATAATAGTAGAATATAAAGAAGTTAAGCCTGGGGCACTGAAGTTAGTTGACCTGGTTCAAGTCCTGGCTTTGCCATTTTCTAGACATGTGACCTTGGGCAACTCACATAACCTTTCCATGCCTCCGATTCCTCACATTTGAAATGAGGATTATAGTGGTAGCTACCTTGAAGGTTTTCTGATGATAAACAAAGCGCTTAGAATCAGACCTGACTTGAAACCACTTTATAAATGTAAAATGTGTTCTTGTTTTAGTTGATAATGGCAATGATTGTTGGCAGCTTGGAATCCAAGAATGCTTTCAGTTTTATCTGTTTGTATTTAAATATTTATTGAACATTTTCTACATTCTGGACTACAGGTCCCACAAAAGATGCATAAATTAATACATAAAATATAAATCATAAAAATGCAGAAAATTCTAATACTGTAGATTGGTCGGTCAGAAGTCTCTAAGGAGATAGCAATGATAGGGAAACGCCAGGCATACAAAGACTCGAGAAGAGAGAGTGGGACCGAAGGAGCAGCCAGGGAAAGGCGCCATTGCAGTAATGAGTGTGGCGCTTTCGGTACCTGACCTAGTCACTGTGGTTGCAGGACGCTGAGGGGCAGGCATGGTGTGAGATGAGAGCAGAGGAGACAGATCCGATCATGTGGAACTTTGTAGTCAGATTGAACCATTTAGATTTTGGCGAGGTGTGATAGAAAACCATGGGTGAATTTTAAGCATGGAGTGACACAGTCATGGGTGTCTTCAAGGGATCACTGAGGCTACTGTGTGAACAAAAAGCAAGGAGATGCTTAGGGATGCTAGTACAGGAGCACGGGAGAGATGGCTTGAAGATAACACCTCAGCCAGGTGGTACTGTAGATATGAGTGGCATAGATTCAGGATGCGTTTGGGGGGTAACGATGAGAAGACTTGCTCATGAATGGATTGGTTATGATGAGACAGGTGTAGAGATGAATAAAGGATGACAGTAGATTTGAGTTTGAGCATCTGGGAAAGCATGATATCCTTTGCTGAGATAAAATAGGTCAAAGAAGCTTGAAGAGAGGACATGGAACAGAAGCAAGGAAAGAATCAAGATTATTCTCTTAACTGTGTTAACTTGGAAATGCCTGATCCAAGTCTAGGTAGGAACACTGAGTGAGCTGCATACCTGGAGTTCTAAAAAGAAGTCAGTCTGCAAGAGCTTTGGGGAGTCATTCATATGCAGATTACATGTAAAGCCCTGGGACTGGGTGGAGAAGAGGAGGAGGTCTGTGACAGTACTTAGATTTGTGGTTTGACACAAAAGAACCAGCAAAGAGTAGGAGCAACCAGCAAGGTAGGAGGAAAACCAGAAGAGGGCGGTGGGTGTCCCAGACAAGAGAAGATGGTGTCTCAAGAAGAAATAGCCTCAGATACCGCTGTGCAACCAAATAACAAAAGCAGTTTAACCAGGAGACTTGGTAATGCTGAGGTAAAAGGAGAAAGTGGGTGGAGTCTGATTTGAGCAGGACAGAAAAGGGACATGTAGTGTCAGACACCAAAACAACTCAAAAACTTGGGCTAAGCCTGGGAGTAGAGAAAATGGAAGCATTAGATAGAACAGGACATGAGGTCAGGAGGTCCTAGAAAAGGTCTGTATGCAGGTGGGTGTGATTCAGACCCAGGGAAAACCTGTGGCGCAGGAAAGAGGGAGATCATTGTAGTAAATCCTTGAGACCTAAGATGGGACCGAATCCTGGACATAAGTTTGTCAGCCTAGGAGAAGGGGCACTTCACCCCAGCAAAAAGAGATGGGGAACACAGTCACAGGGACAAGAAGCTCAAAGCTTTGGCAAATAGAAAAATGCTCCTGTTGGATCATTTGTGTTTTCTCAGGGAAGTGTGTGGTGACATCATGAGCTGAGAGTGAGGGTTAGGAGAAGTGGCACATAGGAGGCTCAAGGGGAAATGAGATTGCTCGTTTTGGAGAGCTGGAGAGCATAGGTTTGTTTTAACAGGATTGCCATCAGGAAGAGCGGAGTGCCCTTTTGAGACTCACAATTATAAACCTAAGATGAATTTGGTGCCGTGGTACGTGCCAGTAATCTCAGCAGCTCAGAAGGCTGAGGCAGGAAGATCACAAGTTCAAAGCCAGCCTCAGCAACTTAGCGAGACCCTAAGCAACTCAGTAAGACCCTGTCTCAAAATAAAATATTAAAAGGGCCAGGGATATAGCTCAGTGGTTAAGCACCTCTGGGTTCAATCCCCAGTACAATTGATTGATTGATAGATAAATAGATAGATAGATGATAGATAGATAGATGAGACCAACTAGCCTTGTCAATTTTCTCTATGAACATTCTGCAAGAGATTGCACAAAATATTCTTGCTTGAAATGAATAAAAGTTTCTAGCATATTAGTTTGGAAAATTGGAATTTAATTTTACATTAATCGAAAGGTTACACTCAAAACTGACCATTTTTTCCCTGTAGAAATCACTCAGATCTATACAGTTGGTTTTTCTCTCCTATTGAGGCTGTGTAGCAGGGACACCAGTGGTATCCAGTTGAGGTCCTGGTTCTTGGATCCCAGACAAAGAATTGAGCAAGACACGCAGAAGTAACAGGCAGACCATAGATTTGTTGAAAGTGAAAATAACACTTCATGAGCTAGAGCCGAGTAGGCTGAGCGCTGGTGGCCCAGGGCCCCTCATCTGGGCGAGTCTTGTCCTATGTGCTGAGCTGCACCTCACCCTCTCTGCGTGGACCTGATTGAAGACTTTGCTCCATTTGTTCCCATTGGTCACTTTATTTTTGCTTAGTTTGAATATAGAGCCTGTGGTGGGAGCTGTCATGATAATGGGGTTAACACCAATAAGACATAAGGACGCAGTCCTCACTCCAAAGGGCACTGCTCTTATACCTGGCTCTGCCACTTGACATCCCTAAACTCCTACCTCAGTAGCAAAGTTTTCATGCTCAGTCTTGAGTTCAAACAGTGTCAAATTATATTATTTTTTATATATTATATATATAATAATATATTATTATATATATAATATATATAATTATATATATTATATATATAATATATATTATTATATATATAATATACATATAATAATATATATATTATTTATTGGAAGGCTTTCCAGACCGGGCTGGGGCTGGGGCTCAGTGGTACAGCACTTGCCTCGCACATTTGAGGCACTGGGTTTGATCCTCAGCAGTGCATAAAAATAAATAAACAAAATAAAGATATTGTGTCCATCTATAACTAAAAAAATATTTGGAAAAAAAAAAAAAAAAGAAAGCTTTCCAGTCCATTGTTGTTGCTTAGAAAATTCTAGCAGTTGATCAGACATAGAATTTGTTTTCTGTGTCATCACCTGCAGAAAATCAGTGGAAGTGAAATATGAGAATGAACAGCACAGGAACAGATAACTCTGGGTTGGGGCTAAACTGAAAGCTATATTGCCATGAGGTAAAGGGAAAGCCATGCAAGCTGTCGAAGTGGACAGTGAGCAAGCTTGATTGAGACAGGACGAGGGATTTTGCAAATACTTGTTACTGCTGACCTTTAATCTCCTTTTGGACTCATTTTACTTTGAAATCAAAAGCTGTTGGTGTGTCTGTTTTTGACATGCAAAACATGGTATAAGGATTAAAATGCTTTCTAATACTCATATAAAAATAGAATGGGGCCATTTTAAAATCCAGCTGGTGTTCCAGGGCTGGGGCCTTCCAGGAAACTGAGGCAGCATGAAGGCCCCTTCAAGCCCCAGTTCTTATGATCAAGTCAGAAAGATTGCAGACATATTATTCAGAGTAAGAGACATGAGTTTATTAAAAGGGATAGGAAAGGGAACACTCTCCAGGGAGAGGTAGGTACTCTCAGGAAAGGGACAGCGTGCCTCTCCTACCCTCCCGTTTTATTGGGGTCCCAGGAAAGTTTCCAGAGAGTCCTGTCCACTTCTTGAGTTTTGACTGACAGCAGAATGGCATCAGACCTTCAAGTCCCCGTTGCCATGACAACTGTAGGTCACTTTGGCCTATGGTGACTGGTTCTGATTGGAACCTATTCTTAAGATTTTATGGTTGGGGTGTTATTCTTATCGCCCTGAGATTTGGGATCTGGTCTGTGGAAGGGTCATAAAAGTCCCCCTCTTGAAGGTAACTTGTGTTCTTATCTGCATTTAGGGCCTATATCTCCTGCAGGTAACAGGCAGTTTGTGCAGGAATGTAACATACCCTGTGGACTTAAGGAGGCAGGGCTGCAGGGAAATTGCTTTTTAAAAGTGAAAGCATGTGGGGGTCAGCACAGTGGGCCCATTTTATGGAGTTATTCCCTTAACCTCTGTTCCCCTCCTTTACATCTGTCTGTCCCCTATCAATGTTTACAGTAGCTATGGCACCAGGAAGTCGCCTTAGTGGCCAGGACAGGTAGCCTCCTCCACACTGGAACCCAGCCACAGGATACCAGAAGGGAAGAACAGAGAGGCCAGGGGAGACGCACTGTTCAGACAGTGGCTGGGACTCTCCCTGAACTCAAAGACATCAGCCTCATTAGCAACATTGGATCGAGTAGACAAAGGGCCATATCTTCAAGTGAAGGAAATGAAGTTCACATTTAGAGTCTTCCATGCACAGTTGCCTTTCAAGATTGTGAATAAAAATTTAAAAGAATATTCTGACACACTCAGAAAGTTTATTATTCATAGACCCTCTCTGGAAAATCTTCCAGAGTATGTACTTTAGCAGAAAGAAAGATGAATGGAGAAGGAAAACGTGGAATGCAAACATGCAGTATAGTACAAATAAATCAGCAATTTTTTTTTGTTAAATCTACAAAAGTATTGTGGGGAGGGAGTCTTTAGTAATAACCTTGGACTAAAATTAAATAGGAGTGAGAAACAGAGATAAGTAAAGACTTTTGTTCTATTTACGAAAAGGACATAGATAATGCAGATAATTTATGTGTTGAAATTTTCAAGAGAATTGTAAAAATAGCCGCTCATATTTTAAAATGTTTACTCTGTAAACCAGGCACCCTTTGGTACATTCTACGTGTAATAAATCACTGACATTGACAGTCACACGAGGCAGGTACGTTGCCTTCATTGTATGTAGATGAGGAAACTGAGGCACATAAAGGACATGTAGCTTGTCACAGGCCATGTGGCTAAGTAGCATGGGTGCCGTGTTTGAACCCCGCAAATGGCTCTGACCTTAGGATCTTCAACAGTTCTTTAGAAATAGGAGTGTCGCTCAGTAGGGGTAGTGCAGGCACAGCGCTGGCCTAGCATGCGAAAGGCCCTGGGTTCAATCCTCAGTAACCAAAAAAAACAAAAACAAAAAACAAAATTGCCTCATAATTGAATATATTTTTCAATTTGAGGAGAAAATGAAAATGGAATGAAGAAAGCTCAGTCTAAAGGAAAGAAAAGCAAAGTAACAAGAAAGTACACCACTAATCATGATAAACATGTTAAACATGGAACTTACTGTTTTAAAAGACATAAATTTTGCACAGACAGAAGTCTATACTATACAGCCGATGGTTATTTAAGTTGAGATAAATGCCTCTCTAGAACCATCTAGGGATTGTGCTGGATGAGATGATGGGCTGTGCTTCTGGGAAAGGAGCCTCCTCTTACTCTGCAGACTGGTTCATCTTCTGCTTCATGTAAAGTGCATTTTTTTTAAATTGAGAAAGTGTCATTTTATTTTATTGTCATACTGAATGCACCAATTAGCCGTGGAACATGGGATAGGATAGAAGGTGTGTAACACATCAGACTGTTGTTTCAGTGATGATGAGAAATAAAGTGATATTTTCTACAGTCAATTTTTGCTTTAAGATTTTGAAGGATTTTTGGTAAACATCCTAGGTTTAAACCTAAATTTTCACTTGTCACTTTCCTTTATTTTCATTGCCTCTATTGAATAAAGAGAGAAGGATTTTAAGCATACTGATAACCTTAAAAACTGCTCAAGTCCTTCAGTGAGGTCAGGCAAGTTGTCAGGAAGCAGATGAGTTCAACTTTTTCATTAGCAAGTTCAGGACTCTGGTTTGCTAGGGAACAGGGGTCAGGGCCTTTGCTGGTGGGAAGGCAGGCAGAGCGCCTAGGCCCTGCCACGTGAGCTGAGCAGGGTGGCAGCAGATTGCTTCCAGCTTCTGTGGTGTACCCGGGACTGCAGACAAGCACCATCGCTACCCCGGCAAGGGCCCAAGTTGGATGGACCCTTATTCTATTTTAATAATGAATTCGAGAGGTTTCTGATCTTGTCCTTCTTTTTTTTTACCTGAGACTATGTGGCATTACCTGTCTTCCTATTAAAACTCTTTCATTTGGTTTGGATTTCTGTGTCTATGTAACAAAGTAAGTAGACTTTTAAACGCATCCCTTCATTTATTCCACAAATACGTTATCACTGCAGGCAACTTGACAGGCAGAAGGCCTCTGCCTTCATGGAACATTTAACAGAAAATCCCACAAATCCATGTCATCACAAACTGTGATGAGTGTCTGGGGGGAGACAACTCCGAGCGAGTTGCCTTGGAGACACTGTTGGGGTGGGGAATGTTGACCTGGAGGATCAAGGAAGAAGAGGAGGAGGAGGACGCCCCGCCCCCTGCAGGGGGCTAGCCAGCCTATCTTCCACACCTGGGGAACTTGTAGAGAGAAAGGCCAGGGGCAGACACGCCCAGGTCTGAATGTGTGAGAAGGAAGGAGCAGTAGATAACAAGTGATTTAAGGCTTCTGAGGAAGCCACTGTGGCTGATGCACCCAGGATGGCTTGGAAAGGAAGTGGAAAACCACCCACGAATCTTTCGAATCTTTCAAATCTTTCATAGTGAGCTCAAAGCTGGCTTGAATTAGGATTGCAGCTGTGACAAGAAAGAGAATCATTGGATTTTATATATATATATATATATGTTGGAGGAAGAATCAACCATATTTAATGATAGATTAGAGGTAATGATAAAAAAGGGATAAAAATGTTCTCAGGATCCCAACTTTAGTACCTGGATGAACTGAGGCAGGAAAGATTGAAGGAGAAGTTTTAAACGTCTTCTAGACCTGTCTAGGCCCTGGGTTCAGGAGTCGGAAGCTTATAATTAAAGGAAAGCCCGGGAATGATACATTCACAGATTGAAAAATACATCTTATAATGTACATATTAAAATATTTACATATTTATATTTTACATATTATTTAAATCCAATGGGCTGGATGAGGCCATGTGGAGAGTGTGCTACTTAGAGGCTGTGCTGAGCCCTGGGACACTCCACCACTTAGGGGTCCAGTAGTAGCCAGAGTTGCCAGAAAATGAGACTGAGGAGGAATATCCAGAGACCAAAGGAAAGCAAGGAGAGTGCTCTGTGGTTGACGCCAAGAAATCACAGGGAGGTCATAAGCCGGGTAAAGTAACTCTGTCAGATGCTGCTTAGATATCTGTCATCTCTGCTAGAAATGTGAAAAGCCCTGTGAGACTTTAAAAAGACTCCTGGAAAAGCACTAAAGGAGACTTGCACAAGTGGGAAGACATGCCTTGCTCTTGGATGGGACAACTCAACACCATACATAAATTCAGTAAAACGATTATCAAGGGGATTTGGGGTTTTTGGTTTTCTAAGTTTGTTTATTTGCTGAATACCGTTTTTTTTCCTGGAACTATAAAACCTGATTCTGAAGCTCATATGAAAAATAGGCATGTTAGAATAGCTGGAAAGACCTTTAAAAACGGGGAGAGACTTATACTGTGCTCGTAGCCTCTATGATTAAAACCATGTGGTTTTGATGCACAGATGGACAGCCATGAAGCAGATCAGAAAGTCCAGAAATAAACTGAAGCACATATGACCATTTAGTATGTGATAAAGATAGCAAATGAAATCACAGGGGGGAAAGATGGGCTTTAAAATGGTATTAGATTAGCTGGGTGGCTCTTTATCAAAAAATAAAATTTGACTCATCCTCACACTATATGCCAAGATAGACTCCAAACAGATCAGAGATCTAAACATAAAATTATGAATGAAAACATGCAAGTACTAGAAGCCAACATCAGTAAATTACTCTATAGCCTCGGTGCGAAGAAAGCCTTTCTCACAATAACTTAAAATTTGATGTGCAATATAAGAAAATAATTAATTTCACTATGCATATTAAACAACTTTGCATGACAGGCAGGATTCTAAGATGCCTCCAGGTTTCCATGCCCTGTAATACCCTTGAGTATAGGCTGGACCTATTGATGGCTTCTAACAAAATAGAATATGGTAAAAGTGGTGCGATGTCACCTGTGAGTACAGGCTGCAGAAGATCGTGATGCCACAACTTCTGCTTGCATGCTCAGGAAACCAACTGCCACTCAGTGAGCAGCCCATGTCATAAGAAGCTTAGCAATTTATATGTAAAAATGTAGCTACTTTACACATCAATGCATACAACAACACCGTTTAATTTTGTTTTAGTTATAAGAATCTGTCTTGGGACTTCTTGATTTCCTTTGAAAAGTCATATTGTTTATAAATAGTGTCAGTTTTGTGCCTTCTTCAGTCATTTGCCAGCTTGCTCTTTGGTCTCCCTGTGCTGCTGGTTAGAACTCCAGACAATGCTGAGTAGACCCCGTGGTAGAAGCACCCTTGTCTTGCGTCTGTACTTGAAGAAAATATGTTCAAGTTTGCCTACTTTTAAGTGGTATTTGCTGTAAATTTGGGGTAAATAGGGGCTGGGGTTGTGGCTGAGCAATAGAGTGCTCGCCTAGCATGAGCAAGGCCCTGGGTTTGAGCCTCAGTACCACATAAAAAATAATTAAATAAAATAAAGGTGTTGTGTCCAACTCCAATTTAAAAATAAATATTTTTTTAAATGGGTAAATAGCCTTTATTACATTAAGGAAATCCTTCCTATCCCCAGCTTGGTATGAGTTGTTATCATGAAGGAGTGTTTTATTTTATTGAAGACACATTTTTAACATCTCTTATCACGCTAATGAAATTTGCTTTTGTTAAGAATTTGCAAAGAAGGCTTTGTTTTGTCTTCTACAAAGCATCTTGAATTTTATTGAATAGTTTTTCTGTTGAGATGACCACATGGTTTTTCTCCCTTGCACCCTATTCTTTTTTCCACCCAGGTACAAGATGATCTCTGAATTCACGTGGCCCAACCATGACCTTCCTTCAGACAAAGAGGCTGTCAAGAAACTGATAGAAAAATGTGGTTTTCAGGATGATGTGGCTTATGGGAAGACCAAAATTTTCATTCGAACACCCCGTACATTGTTTACCTTGGAGGAACTCCGTGCCCAGATGCTCGTACGGATTGTTCTCTTTCTACAAAAGGTAATTTTATATTTTTTACGTAAGAGTAGTTTTTGCTTTTATTTTTTTAAAAAATTTACTAAATGCTTTCTGTAATTCAAGAAATGTGCATGGATGGAGCCGTTCACATGTCTGTTCAGATCTTGGAATTTTTGTTGTCTTCACACGTGGAAAACTTATTTGGCTGCCCAAGTTTATCCTTAAAACTCTGAAGACTTTTTGACTTGTGGTATTTAGAGTTGGAGAGAGAGCTAGACCATCTAATTTTTGTCTTTTGTAGTTAACTATGTTTTTTCACTCAGCTTAGATGCTTAAAGAATTTTTTATTAGAGCATTATAATTCTACATACTATTTGGGTTCATTCAGACAGAATCATACATGCAAGGGATTTGGTTTCAGTCTCCTTTCTGCCTCCTCCCACCTCCCTCCCCCTTTCTCCCTTCTTTACTGGTCTTCCTTTCACTCCTTTATTTATTTATTTCTGATTGGTACTTTCTCCATATACATAAAGGTGAAATTCCCCTTGGTATGTTTATACATGTATATAACATGATTTTGTTAAATTCATTCCATATTTCTTCCCCTTTCCCTCTTTCCTACCTCCCTCTCCTTCTCCTCCTGCTCACTCCTCTGATCATCCCTGTATCTTTATGATATCCTCTCCCCTCCCCCGCTGCTCTCTTTCCCTAATTTTGCTCTAGCTTCCATATATGAGACAAAACATCCGACCCTTGATTTTCTGAGTCTGGCTTACTTTACTTAGCATGATTTGCTCCGTTTCCATTCATTTACCAGCAAATGCCATTATTTCATACTCCTTTATGGATGAATAAAACTCCATTGTGTGTATGTTCCACATTTTCTTGATCCATTCATCTGTTGACGGGCATCTGGGTTGATTCCATAATTTGTCTATTATGAATTGTGCTGCCATAAACATTGAAGTGGCTGTATCACTATAGCATGCTGATTTTGGCTCTTAAAGGGTTTTTTTTTTTTTTTTTATCTTGTAATTCAGAAATTTTGCCAACATGCTTGTGATCACCGCCCTCACCCATCATTACCCCACCACCACTCTTGACCTCACTTTATGAACTTGTACCTATGGTCATTGAGCTGTGCAAGGCCCCCTTCTCATTTTATTCACGCATTCATTCTTTTTATTGTTCCGTGGCCTTTCTTATAGCTTCCATGTGTACTATTTTATTACAAAAAAAAAATTCTATATGTGTATTTGTTAATCAGCCTTGTGTTGCGGTAACCAAAATACCTGACAACAACAATTTAGAGGAGAAAAGGTTTAATTTGGCTCGTAATTTCTAGTTCTCAGTTCAAAGTCAGCCAACTCCATTGCTGTGGGTTTGAGGTGAGTCAGAACATCATGGTGGAAAAGCATGGCAGAGGAAAGCTGCTCAGCTTGTGGATGCTGGGAAGCAGAGAGGAGGAGGTGCTGGGGAGAATCCAGCATCAGCGCTGGGGTCCTCTTCAGAAGGACTGCCCATTTACACAACCACCAGCTGCTTCTGAGGGTTCCCGTATGCCCACATCCCTAACCCATGTGATACTTCCCCCTGAATTGTATCAGGTAACTGGTATAATGATGTCTCACTATTTTATTTTGTTTTGCTACTACTAAATTATTATTGAATTGGAGCGTTTCCATTAAATGCTTGTTTGCTTCTGGGGATTTCCTGTAAACTGCCCTTTGTATCCTTTGCCCATTTTTCTACTGGAGTCGGCATTTTCTTGTTGATTACCAGGAATTCCTTGAATAGTCTAGATAGTAACCTTGTTTTTGCTTTAAACATTATAAATATGTTCTCCTATCTTGTAGGCATTCAAATGAACTTTATCCATAATATGCTTTGTTGAACAAAATCCTCAAATTTTACATCATCAGACTCTTTCTTTGAACTATATAGTTTTACCTTTTACATTTCAGTCTTACACCATTTAAAATCTACCTATAAATATAATTTCATATAGGGATCCAGTTTTTTTATTTTCCTCTATGTAGTTAGCCAATCTTCTCATCTACTAGACCGCCTGTCCTATTTCATTGTTTTGTTTTTTGAGAGAGTGTGTATATGTCCCCCTTTTGTCACTTGTTTATATATTTATATACATATATGAGAAGGGAGGGAGAGAGTGTGTGTGTATTGTGTGTGTCAGAGAGGGCTATTCTGTTCCATTTTTCTATTTGCCCATCTTGCATTAATGCCATACATTTTGTCATAGTATGCCTTCTTGTATGGTAGGATAAATCCATTGCCTCTACTTTTCTTTATTAAAATGGATTAACCTACACATAGACCTCTATCCTGCAATGGAAATTTTAATATATAAGAAGTTCATTAAATGCAGTAATTTTTATTAATTGCATTTTTTATATTGCTTTTGTTCAGTTCTGGTTTTCTTTCTTGAGAATACTCATGAATTTGTAAGTTGGGTCTGTTTTTTGTCTACTACAATGAATTATTTTCATGCATCTGTCCTCTATCAGGTGCTAACTTGTGATGGTTTTGTTCTTTTCAGATCTGATACTGTTGTTTTTTTCTTTGAACATACCTAAGACGTTGAGTCAAGCTCAGATTCAGGCCACAAACCCAGGTGATCGAGTTGGTGACCGTCACACACTGTAGCTATTAATAGTATCCCAGGCACTCTCAAAGTGTTCCAGTATGGGTAATGGACCGCGTCGTCACTCTCTGTGGAACTCACTCCCTGTCCACTTGGTGTCTAGTAGATTCTTCTTCCCAAACATACAGTGGCGGTTTTTCCACCTCTTTCACAGTGGTCAGTGTGCCACAGACTTTTGTCTGTTACATCTCTGCTGGCCAAGGACGGGGTCTGCCACTCCCCTTCCAGCTCACAGCCCATCTCAGACCTGAAAAAATACACTCGGGCTCTGCCTCTACCTCTCTCAGCCCCCTCTGATAGCCCTTGGCTTCTAGAAATGCAGCATGCCGTTACACATCCCTGCCTCTGCTTTCTTTCCAGTGAGAAGTTGCACTCTAGCTAGGAAAGAAAGATCCGAGAGGGGAAGGGACAGTTGCTTCATAAACCATTAGCCTTGCAGGGAAGGGAAGCTGTCCCGTCTTCTATGGCAGATAGGTCTCATGTTTCTCATTCATAAGGCAGTGGAGCAGGGAATAGTGTCTCCCTCCCTGGTCTCAGACCATTCTAGAACTTGATATAGGCAATCTATTGATGATGTCCACAAGCCATAAAAATCATGGGAATTCCTCCCAGTTTCTAGAAATAGATTCTCTGTCACCTAACCTGCCATGCCATGTGTGTTTTTTCCTCCTTCTGTATCCTCACAGGACTTGAGTAGGAAGTTAAGAGAGGGAGGCAGCATCAGGAACTGCTGAGGGGTTTTGTTTTTTGTTTTGGTGGTTTTTTATGTGTTTTATTTGCTTGTGGTACTGAGGATTGAACCTAGGGGCACTCTACCACTGAATTACATCCCCAACTCCCACCCCTTTTTGTTTTTCCTTTGAGGCAGGGTCTTGCTAAATTGCAAGCCATAAGATTACAAGGTTAACCTTGACCTTGCAATCTTCCTGCCTCAGTTGCTGGAATTATGGGTGTGCACCACCACACCTGGCGGGAGCTGCTGTTTTAAACAAGAATCTCCAACGACTGATTTTTATTTCCTTCTTAAATAAAAATGGCTTTATTTTTTCTGATTATATAAATAGTGTATGCATATTGTAAAAACAAATTCAGGGCTAGGGATGTGACTCAGTGGTCGAACTTTTACCTGGTATAGACCAGGCCCTGATTTCCATCCCTCTCCCCTCAAACACACAAATCCAAACCATCCAAAAATAAATAAATAAATAAAGGAAGAGGTGAAAGATCACTTAAAATCCCACATAATGAAATATGTCTTGTCTTAATATAGCAGTGACCACTTCCCCCACCACTGCCCCTCCCAGTGCTGGGGATTGAATCTAGCATGCTGGGCAATTGCTCCACTATTTAGCTATACCCCAGCCCCACCATCCTTTTTGATACCTTTCTGGGCATATTTATAAGCACACATATTGAAAAAAATGTGATCACAGTTCCTATGATGATTCTCTTATGATCATCATTCTCTTTTCCTACAATATTCTGTTATTCTCTTTTTTCCTGCACATTTTCTTCCTCTGCCCACCTCTCTTCCCCCATGCTGTGTCAAGGGTCCTCAGAACCACCCCCAGTTTCAGTGATTCACTAGAAGGACTTACAACTCAGCATAGAGTTGTACTGATAAGTAAAGTTCATTGTAGCCAAGGATGCAAAGCAAAATCAGCAAAGGGAAACGGCACCTGGTGGGAAGTCCAGAGGAAACCAGGAGCTAGCTTCTAAGAGTTCCCTCCTGTAGAGCTACAGAAGCAATTCCTCCAGAAGTGAGGAGGGACTGCACAAGCCAGGTGGTCTCCAGGGGAGCCCATTAGAGAGAGTGCTCAGTGTTTTCTATTGGGGGCTGGTAACGTAGGCACCCTCTGCCTAGCCCCCACCCAAATTCCAGACTCCCATAAGGAAGTCGGGCATTGAGCACCAACTGTATTGTTTATACAAGCAGTTTAAGCACAGGGGGGTCACTCTTATTATGTCCATGTAGGCAGCTGTTTGCCAGCGTCTCCCAGACACCAGCCGCTCAGCAGGCCTCTCTAAGAATGGCTGCCTCAGACCTGCAACATTCACTCCTTTCTGGGCACCCCCACAGGGTTCCCATAGACCTCCTATCCACACAGCCCTCCAGCCAGGGGCCTTCATTTCTATGCCTGGATTCCCAGAGGTGTCCTTGTGGAGTTGAAGGGTATGGGTGGGTGTTTAATCATAATGATTCACATATTTCTACCCACAATGTAAACAAACGCTCTTTTCTCTAAATTTCCAATGACAGTGGCTTTTACCAAGCATTTGAAGTTTTTCCATTCTGAAATAAGATGACAAATGGCATCTTATTTCTACTTTAAATTTTTATTTCCATGGCCACTAGTGAGGGCATGCTTTTGGCCTTTCAGATTCCTTCTCCTGTTGTCGATTTATTCATATCTGTGGCCCATTTTTCTCCTGGGTTGTCTTTTTCCTATAAATTTTGGGAGTTCTCTGTATATATTGTATTAATTTTGTGTGTTGCAATTAGTTCATTAAAGTGATTTGTCATTTGGCTATTCATGGTATACTCTTCTATGTGAAGTTTTTCACTGTAAATATAATGAAAAATGTCTTATTTTTCCAAGTATAGCTTTTAGAGTTCTACAAAAAAAAAAAAAAAAAAAAAACATGAATCTGTAATTTATTTTTGTACATGGTGTGATATGGGGACTCAACTTTATTTTTTTCTAGGTGAATAACTAGCTGTTTAAATATCGTTTATTTAAAAATTCCTCTTTTCTCCAATAACTTTAAATTTTACCTTTGTCCAATGTTGATTTTGCATATGTATGTGATCTATTCCAGGACTCACTGTTGTATTCAGCAGTGTGTTCCTATGCCAGTATCACACCGTGTTTAATATAGTACATAATAGATTTTAATCTCTAGGAACCTAGCTCACAGCATATTTGCATACGTTTTCTGCACCTTATTGGAGATTTAGTAGCAGGTTGTAAGAGGCAGACTCAAAAATGTTGACTAAAACCATAACCTCCAAAATTGGTTTTTGTTAAACAGATAAACTGCATAGTCACAAAGAAAGGTTGTAGAAGAGATACAAACTGTTATTTTTCAATTCATAAAAACAAGTATAGTTCTCCACTGTCGTTTAAACCATTACCTACTCAATATCAAGAATTATAGGTAATCCGTTGAGTGCATCTTGTTTCCTTTTATTTACTTGATCAGGGCTGATGTTGTAGGAAGTTTATGAAATTACTGGAAATATCATTTTTTAATTTTAACTTATTTATTTGTTCTAATCAGTTACATATGACAGCAGACTGCTCTTTAATTCATTACACACAAAGGCAGCACAATTTTTGACTTCTCTGATTGTACCCAAAGTAGGGTAATGCCATTCATGCAATCATACATGTACCTAAGGTAATGATGTCCATTCTTATTTTGGAAATATCATTTTTTACAAATCTAGACTTCAAAGACTTTTATTGGTTTTGTAATACTAAAGTGTTGACAATATAAATAAGTTCATGTAAAAATAAGAAATGTAATTTTTATTTTAAATATAATTTTATTTTATATTAAATTTAAATCATTATCATGTCATTGTTGTGTAGTATTTGGGTTGTGTCTGCTCTCCTGGTGCTGTAAGCATTTCCAATGCTTCACTCTAACAGGTCTCATTACAGCGCACATCTGTTTACTTAGACCAGTGCCTGGCGCATACTCAGAGTGCAGTAAATGTTAGCTCTTCTTATTACAGCCAGTACTGCTGTTACTATTAGGCATTTGTACATATCCTTGATTATTTTTTGGAATAA
Organism: Callospermophilus lateralis; assembly: GCF_048772815.1. Classification (NCBI taxonomy): domain Eukaryota; kingdom Metazoa; phylum Chordata; class Mammalia; order Rodentia; family Sciuridae; genus Callospermophilus; species Callospermophilus lateralis. Next base: position 39,433,142 of record NC_135315.1, read on the forward strand.
ATTTTCAGAAATGAAATTGTTGTTTTAAAATATGGGTATTTTTAAGATATTTTTATATCCACTTTCAAATGGACCCCAGAAAGATTGTACCAATCTACATTCCCATCAACTAATACATGAAAGAGCTGTCTCACTGAAGCACTCTCATTCTGAATGACCTAAAATCCTGTATGTTTTACCTGAATATTGAAAAATGCATTTTGTAAAAAGCCCCAGTCATAGTATACTCATCTATGCAACATTGAATTTTTAAAAATCTATGTTTTGTAGTCTTCAGTATGTGACACAGGAAGGGCCTTGGCCTCTCATCTACACCATTATAAGGAATAATTACATTCTCAGAGATATAATCAAAACTGTGTGGTCCAAAATGGTCAAAGTAATGACATGATGACCAGTTAAGATCTCTATAGTCAATTATAAATGCTCTTCAACAAAGGGCTATGTCTTAGTCAGCTTTCCATCACCAAAATGAAATATCTGAGATAATCTACTCAGAAGAAAAAAAATCATTTTGGCTCAGAGCTTTGGAAGTTGCAGTCCATGAACAATTGACCCCATTATTTGGGGCTTGTAGCAAGAAAACACATCGTTGCAGGACCTTGTGGTGCAACAAAACCCCTGAGCTAGTCAGCCAGGAAAAGAGAAAGGAGGCCAAGGTCCTACAGTTCCCTTCAAGGGCACCTTTCCAGTGATAAAGGACCTGCCACTAGGCCCAGCCTTTCAAAGGCTCCACCATTTCCCCATAGTGCCACTCTGGAGAATAAGCCTTTAACGAGGGCTTTTGGGGATACTCAGCATTCAAACTGTAGCAGGCTAACTACCCCCCAGGTAGTCAAGAAACACTCTTCCAGCCTATCAACCTATCCAAATTTGTGGTTAATGGTCACACAAAAAAATAAACTTTCCCAGTAGTTTTCCATCTCCCTTTGAGAATTTATCCTTAATAACTAACCTTATATGACAGTTTTGATCTTTTCCTATGATTCCTTAGAATGAGAATATTCTCAGAATGAGAATTCTAAGAATTCTCTGAGAATTCTAAGAATTTAAGACCCTTCCTGTGTCATTCTAAGAATTTGTTGAAGGAATTTTTTTTTTTTTTTTTGACAGTTTGCCTATTCCATTCTTCTTCCAAAACAACAAAATATCTTAGACTAATTGGACACAATATCAGAGAATCGTGACTCTTGGTGATGTACTGGGTGCAGCATTTTCATTAAAAATCAGTTCATCGTTAACTAGTAGTTAAAAGCTCAAATTATAGTCTTCTTTTAGGATTTCCTCAACAATGCAAAAAAAATGCATTCTATTGTTTGAGAATATAATACAAGGAGATAAACAAGAAATGAAAAGCCAGGCCCAAGTTGGAGAAGAAAAAAAAAAAAAATGCTGAAACAACAAAATTAACTTGCGTGGATTTATGTCACCACACACTGAGTAACAGTTGTCATTCACTTCAACTCAGCTCTGGGTTTACTCCTGAACCAACTGTATGCTTGACTCCTCACTGAACACCTCCTTGCTTAAAGCTGCAGTTTCAAAACCTTTAATTTCTTCAGTTCTCCAGAGTGGGACTACTTGGAGACCACAGAACCTTTGAAAGGCTGGACCTATTGGGAGGGCCTTGGAGGAAATGTGGGATCCTGGCCCCTTCTTCTTTCTCTCTCTCCCTGGCTGACAGGGAGATCTCTACCAAGAGATCCCACCACGATGTGCTTTCTTACAACAGGCCCAAAATAATGGGATCAGTTGTTCCTGAACCACAACCTCCATAACTATGAGCCAAAATAAACCTTTTTTAAAATAAATGGATTATCTCAAGTATTTCATTCCAGTGAAGGAAAGCTAATGCATAGCCCTTTCTTTAAAGAGCATCTATAATTGGTTATAAAAATCTTAATTGGTCACCATGTTATGTGTTTGGACCAGTTCAGATCACACAGCTTTGATTCTAACTCTGGGGATGGAATTAGTCCTTCCAGTGTGTCATGATATAGATGAGAGATCAAGACCCTTCCTGTGTCGTATACTGAAGTCTTCTAAACATATAAATTCTTTATTAAAATAGTATAGTATTGAAAGTCTTTACATTTTTTTCTTCCAAGCAAATTGTGGGTGCCCTAGAATAACCCGTATAACTCACGAATTCCGTAGCAGCAAGATCTGCCAACCCTTTTGAAATTTTAATCATGTGACCCCTGTCCTGCCCCACACCCCATGGTATGAGTTTTCTGGTTTTTATTTCAGTCCTAAACATGGCTTGCAGCTTGTAGCCCCCATGACATGACGAACTGTGAGGTCCACTGTCAAGTTTAAATCTAAAGGAAGCTGGCAGTCTTTTACTGTAGTTGTATGAAATTACGTACATGTCTTTATAGGAAATAACAGAAATCACTTTTTATAAAGGTTCATACACTTTGGTCACCTAGGGTCAGTTGTTGCTCTGAATTTTATTTTTGCTTGTCAAATGACCTCTCCTGATTAGAAGAGGGTCACGGTTTGACGACAAGGTCATAGCAGAGTTGATGCAATTGCAAAAGCAGGATAGGGTGAAGAGAGCCAGAAGTGGAAAAGAATCTAAGTCTGTGGAAAAACAGGAAAGGAAAAAGGATATGAAAGGGAAAGGCTGAGAAAGGAGAAAAAGAGCCTCCAGTTAGTGGAATAAGATAATTAAAATGTGTGCTAAAATTATGCATGATTATTTCTAACTACGTGGAGTTGAACATGGAATTGTAAAAGGGATGCATATAATTGGCACTCCACTAGCAAAGTAATATTGTGAAAATAGTATGCAAAATGGGATGCCTGATTTTATCAGTCAATCCACCGTGCATGTATGATGTGTACACATGTAATATGCACACTGTGTGCGTGTGTTTGTGTACTGTGTATGATAGTAGTTAAGGAAGTAACAGAAGTATCCAATGTCCTTTTCAAGATGGTCCATGGGAAAGTTTCTCTCTATTCCTCTGTCGGGATCAGCTGTAATTCTTCTTTGCCTCTACCCTCAAATTGCCAGTCATGGGACAGGGACAGGCTGCTGCACAGCCTCCTTGTGAAACTTTCTTGAGTGCTGATATCAGACCATCTTGAAATGTTCCTGTGATTAATGGGAATGGTGGCTTATGCTTCCACAGGATGTGGCTGAGATAGATACACTTGAACACGTTAGGTGGTATCCACCTATCCCAGATGTTTGAAGAATACTTTCAAATTCAAGAATAGATATCGAATCGCATTTAAGCAGATATCAAGATACTCAGGTGATTTTTTTTTCTTTAGTTACCAATACAGAGAATACTACTGATCCAGTAGCAATATTATGTCTGCCTCAATAAGATAGCATGGAACTTTTCCTTTTATTCTTAATGACAGTCTAAATAGCACTGGAGTTGATCTGCTCAGGTTGAATCCCCTTGGGTCACCATGTGGAAGGAGCATTGTTGGAGCATACCTCTTCAACAACTTTTCTCTTGTTCTTCTTGATGTGTTTTTGTTTTGTGTCTGTCATAGGATCTGTATTGGTAATTTATATTTTTCTAGAATGTCATGCATGTTCTCAAACTGAACTGAATGACACCGAAAAAGGTGTTCTCTTAAGCTTCTTCCCCTTCCCTTTGTGTCTGTGGCGATTTCACCTATGCTTACTCTTTTTTTTTCCCTTTGTCAGCTGTAATTAATGGTGCATTTATTATTTTTTTCTCAGCACACTAGTTCTCCAGTTTGCTTTCATGTTTATTTTTCTTTTAATCTTCATCAATTCCTTTTAACATAAGGAGCAGAAATAAAGAAGAGATTGTCTTTCTCTAATTTATTTTATGTTTACAAATAATGGACTGAATTTGTTCTGAGATCTGCTTTTGCTGAATCTAGAACATTACATACCATATAGTTTATGTTTAGGTTTCCTCTTTTCTCAAAATCTGTTTAAAATTTTTTAAAAATCATTTTCAGGTGATGTATGTTCAGTTGTACTTTCTAGTTTTATTATTATTTTTTAGTTTTGTAACTTTATGATCACTTTATGCTTTATGGTATACTTTCTAGAATTTATTAAAGTTACTTTGAGACTTGGTATATAGTCATTTTTGTGAAGTAAAAGATTATATATTTTCATCATGTAGAAGATAATATATTTTCTTCATTGAATATTTTTATTATGAAAACTGAATATTCATATAAGTAGAAAGAAAATAATATCATCCATGAATACTCATGATCCTATCACCCAGATATAAAGATTAACAACATTTTGCCATTCTTATCCATGTTAATTGTGTATGGTTTGGTTAGTTTTTTAAAAGTTTACCCCTCACACATCAGATACAGCACTAATATTTAGGGTATATAAAGAATTCTAAAAGCTAAGCACCAAAAAAAAAAAAAAAAAATTACCCAATTAATAAATGGGCCAAGGATATGAACAGACTGTATCCTCAATCAATCAACAAATATATAAAAAAAATTCATCATCTCTAGCAATTAGAGAAATGCAGATCAAAACTACTCTTAAGGGGCTGGGGATGTGGCTCAAGCCATAGCGCGCTCACCTGGCATGTGTGCGGCCCGGGTTCAATCGTCAGCACCACATACAAACAAAGATGCTGTGTCCGCCGAAAACTGAAAAGTAAATATTAAAAAAAAAAAACAAAAAAAAACTACTCTTAAGATATCATCTCACTCCAGTCAGAATGGCAGCTATTATGAAGATAAATAATAATAAGTGTTGGCGAGGATGTGGGGAAAAGGTATACTCATATATTGCTGGTGGGACTGCAAATTGGTACAGCCAATATGGAAAGCAGTATGGAGATTCCTTGGAAAACTGGGAATGGAACCACCATTTGACCCAGCTATTCCACTCCTTGGTCTGTACTCAAAGGACTTAAAAACAGCATACTACAGGGACACAGTCACATCAGTGTTTATAGCAGCACGATCCATAATAGCTAAACTGTGGAACCAACCTAGATGCCCCTCAATAGAAGAGTAGATTAATAAAAATGTGGCAAATATACACAATGGAATATTACTCAGCAACAGAGAATAAAATCATAGCATTTGCAGGTAAATGGATGGCATTTGAGAAGATAATGCTAAGTGAAGTTAGCCAATCCCCCCAAAACAAATGCCAAATGTTTTCTCTGAATTAAGGAGGCTGACTCATAGTGGAGTAGGGAGGAGGAACATGGGGGGAATAGATGAACTCTAGACAGGGTAGAGGGGTAGGAGGGGAAGGGAGGGGGCAGGGGGTTAGCAAAGATGGTGGAATGTAATGGACATCATTATAAGTACAGGTATGAAGACACGAATTGGTGTGAACATAATTTATATTCAACCAGAGATATGAAAAATTGTGGTGTATATGTGTAATAAGAATTGTAATGAATTCCGCTGACATTTATTTTTAAAAAATCAACTAAAAATTTTTTTTAATTAAAAATACTTTTTAAAAAAGGAAATCCCAGGTATTTTATCATTTCACTCTTGAATGTCAATATAATTTCTACAGATAGATATTTCTAACAGATACCTACATAGTCCTATTGAAAAAGACTTTATACCATTATCATGCCTTATAAAATTAATAATTCCTTATCGTTATTTAATACATAGCCTATTGGTTGTTCCTAGTTGACTAGGAGTTATGTCTTCACAGATGGCCAGGGACAGCTATAGCTCCATTGAGAAAGGAACACACTGGTCTTCCTCACAGTACAATGTCCACACCAGGGCAAGGCCCCTGTCTGTCAGTCACACAGCTCTCAGTTGGATTGGGGTTTTGTTCAAATGTATTTCAGAAACTTGATATTAATTAATAATATTATTAACCATGATTGTCTTTGGCACATCCTTTTATTCTTTAAAATTGTGTGTTTTAAAGGTGACTCATGTATCACAAAGCCGTGGTTGCTTTACTTTAATTAACAATTCACATTATTTGTATGTCCTTATTGTTTATTTTTTTTAATTTGCACATTACATTCTTTTTTCTTTTTTTAACATTTATTTATTTTTTAGGTGTAGTTACACACAATACCTTTATTTATATGTGGTGCTGAGAATCGAACCCAGGGTCTCACACATGCTAGGCGAGCGCTCAATCACTGAGCCACAACTCCAGCCCCTCTTTTATTAAATATTTTATTTTATTTGTAGTTGGACACAATACATTTATTTTATTTATTTATTTTTATGTGGTGCTGAGGATCGAACCCAGAACCTCGCACGTGTTAGGTGAGTGCTATACCACTGAGCCACAGCCCCAGCCCCTGCACATTCATTGTTATTGCTAGACTGTATTATAGCCCCACTCACAAGATGGAGCTCATGAGGGAGCTCAGTAGAAATCAAAGTAATAAATTCTGAAACTGAGAATAATAACGTAATTGTTAAGTAGTCTGAAGGTTAATACATAGTCATTAATTTTGTAAACTAACCAAAAGTGTGAGTAGAATCATTATCTAAATATAGTTCTTATTGGTTTTGTAATTCATTGGCTCCTATTCCCAAATGTATTGTTTATTGTGAAATTTCGTCTAATAGAGCTATGAAGCTTTCACACCATTTTCAAATATAGCACAGCAACTTCTTTGTGAAATCAGTCAACTTTTTAATTTTGTAAACTAAAAGCAGAATAATTATTTCCCATGTAAAATTATTTTGCTCTCAAACTAAAAAATAAAAAACCTAAAGTGAGAGCTAATATTCATTGAGTGAAAAGCCTCATTCTGGTTACTTTATGATATTAACTAAATCAACAAGAACCTTAGGTGCTGGTGTAGATTATTATTTCCACATAATAGATAAGGGAACTAAGGCCACGGGCAGTTAAGTAATGAGACAGAGGTCACATGCAGATGTTGCAGAGCTGGGGTCTGAACCTGGCAGTCCTGCCTCCCCCACACACCCCTGACCACCATAGTGCAGCACCCAGGAAGCACTTCTCAGAGGAGGGACAGGTATGACTCACACTCTGGCAGAAAAGTTTGGGAAACCAGCCACAAAGGTGATAACAGCATCATGCTCAGAGAGAATGCAGGCTGAGATTTGTCAAATTCCTTCACTGAACGGCCATGGTGGACATCTAATGATATCTGAGTCTGATAATGTCAAACAAGCAGAGAAGGAGATAATTTTCATACAATTGGAAGAAAACACTGATGTTCAAAGCATGAATCAGCTCTGGACATGTGTACAGCAATGAAAAGCGGTCAGCCATGCTCAGCTTCTTACTAAGAATGTGTGCTCCTGGAGAAGAGATTTCCTTTTGCTTTGCTAGAAGTGATTTTCAAGCCAGGAGCAGGGTAGGTAAGTTGGATCCACCTGACAAAGCACAAGCTGAATTACAGGAAGAGGAGTCGCCGCAATGCCAGTCCATTCCAGCTGAGTGCTGAAAGAAAGAAAAGTGTACCTCTAATCAGATGGTGGCCATTGTCTACATCTTTTCAGTAGCTGTGAGAAGAAGCAGGCAGCAGGTGTGTTCTTTACAACATTGCAATATGTGGCCATACTAGAGAAAGTGCTCACATGTATTTTATTTTTTTTTTTCAGTCCTAGGGATTGAACCTAGGGGCATCTACTACTGAGCCACACATCCCTAACCCTTTTTATTTATTTTTGAGATGGGTCTTGCCAAATTGCTGAGGCTAGCCTTGATCTTGCTATCTTCCTGCCTTAGTCTCCTGAGTAGCTGGGATTACAACCTGTGTGCCAGCACATCCAGCCTCATATGCATTTTTAAATGAGTAATGAACATGGATTTATTTGTTATTACTGAATGAGGACCCTGAAATGAACAAGGTCAGGTTCCACCCAGAAGAAGCTAACCATCCAGTTAGGAGGGAGATGTGTTAGGTCTCAAACCAGCAAAATGGAGTAATTGTGATGCTCTGAGATAGGAGTCACTGCCTTGTGGGCTTCTAGCTGAGCTGGGAAGAGAAAACTTTCTGGAAAAAGAAGAGCCAAAAACTTCACCAGAATCTGAACTCTGTTAGTCACGATGTACTTGAAAATACATTTACAGGGAGAGCCAGGTGCAATGAATAGCACATGCCTGTAATCCCAGCTACTCAGGAGGCTGAGGCAGAAGGATCACAACTTCAGGGCCAGCCTGGGCAACTTAGCAAGACCCTTTCTCAAAAAATAAAAAGGGGGGGCTGGGGATGTGGCTCAAGCGGTAGCGCGCTCGCCTGGCATGCGTTCGGCCCGGGTTCGATCCTCAGCACCACATACAAACAAAGATGTGCCTGCCGAAAAACTAAAAAATAAATATTAAAAAAAAAAATTCTCTCTCACTCTCTCTCTCTCCACTCTCTCTTTAAAAAAATAAAAAATAAAAAAATAAAAAGGACTGAGGATGGAGCTCAGCAGTAAAGCACCCCTGGGTTCAATCCCTAGTACTGTAAAAAGGAAGAAAAAATAAACTTACAGGGAGAACAGAGCTTAATCTGCATTTTATAAATGATTTATACAGATCGAGCTCATTAGAGCTAGATCATCAAAGTTACAGTGGGTTAACTGTCACTATAAAAGTAATGGGTAAAAACACTTCCTATGACAAATATAGAGAAGAAAGTTTTCTACAAATATTTTCAAACTTTTTATCCATAACACACATTGACTATCCTAATGCTATTTTATTATTAAGTTAGCTTATGGTGTGGTGGTGCCCACCTGTCATCTCAGTGACTCAGGAACCTGATGCAAAAGGATCATAAGTGTGAGGCCAATCTCAGCAATTTAGGGAAACCCTGTCTCAAAATTTAAAAAAAAAAAAAAATTTAAAGGGCTGGGGATGGAGCTCAGCAGTAAAGTACACCTGGTTGCAATATCTAGTAACAGGAAAAGAAAAATAGTTATCTATTTACTTTCCTAATACCAGTCACTGTGCTTTTAAATGTTTTGTCATTCCACAAAATGCTTCAGTGAACGTTTTTCTTCGTGTTCTCTTGCTTGCAAGTGAATAAGTCTTTGGGGAGCAGCTGTTCTCAAATTTTGAGGACTCCAAAGCATTCCCCTTAGAAGATTCTATAAAATATAAAATATGCAAGCATGGATCATGTTGGCTATCTGAATGATGATATCACTGCTTGTGGTATAGTCTCTGGAAAACTCCACAGCAGACTTGTGAGAGGTTGAGAATTTAAAAAGCAAATAACCTGTTGTTCTTCTTATGAAATTAGTTTTGATTTTGAGGGTCTTTTGAAAAAAATCTCAGCAATGCTTAAGGTTCCCCAGACCACACTTTGAGAAATGCTGCAAATGCTCAATTATGGGGTTCATACATTTTAAATTCAATGAAGATTGCTCGATTGTTTTTCAAAATAATTGTACCAGTTTACACTTACCCAGTATGCACAAGGGTTTTTAATATCATTTGAATTGTCAAACTTTTTAATTGTGGCCAGTCTAATAATATTGATCCCTAAGTCTGACCTTTGCTTTCTTGTAAGCTCAGCTATGTCACATTTTTAGTAGCGAGAGGATTATCAGGTAATCTAGTCTACTGTTTTCCCACCTTCGTCCTCTGTGGAATTTGGGTGCAGGCTGTACAAGGTGGTCTCCCTACCACTGAGCTACACCTCCACCCTGTGCTGTGGAAGATTTAAGGGGGAAGTGATGTGGTCAATTAGTAGTTTTAAATTGACCTGTACCAAAGAGAGGTTAGAGGTTGACCTGTACTAAGACAGAGATTAGAGACTGGAAGCAGGGTGGCTAATGAAGAGCCTGTGGCTGTAATCTAGGAAAAGCTAGTGAAAGGGCCAAATTACAACTGTGGGAATTGAGATGGGGAGAAATTCGAGAATAGGTAGGAGATTAAATTAGCAGACCATGACAGTTGTGTAGATGAGGGGCTGATGAAAGGCACAGGTCAGTGGCTCCCAGGTTTCCAGCTCAGGGCCCTGAGTAACTGGTGTCACCAATAACTGAGATAGAGGTGGAAGGGGCAGAGCATCCTTGGGAGACAGGAATGGTGTGGTAAGGTTCAGATGAGACATTGCCAGTGACGATGGTGAGCAAGCAGTTGGATGTGTGAGGAAGGATAGCAAAGGAAGCAGAAGATTCCAGAACATCCAACCAAACAAGGACTGCAAAGTGCTCAGTTAGTCGGACAATTAGGAGATAGTGCTAAAGTTGACCAGGCTACAGCATATGGAAGAAGAAATCCCAGGGCCTGGAATCCTCCAGCAAACAGCTGTTGAGCATTTATGAATTAATCATGAAAGTGAGAATAGGAATGGGGAAGGATGTATGTTAATGAAGAAACCAAGGAGGTTTGTCTTCTGTAACTGCTAGTAAATGTTGATTACTGAACATTGAAGCCTTACCCCTATGTTCATTACTAAGCCACGCTATTAAAGTAGCATTCCTGTGTACAAGTCATTGATTTTACTATTATGAAGAAATCGTCTGTTGATTTATAATACAAGCCAATAACCGATCCATTTAAATATTTGCACACATTGTAAAGCCCTTTTAGAATGATAAAAATGCATCAGCAAAAACTTAACATCAAAACGCTGGAACATTCTTCCCCGCTACCCTCACCCCCCATCTCCCATTTTCCTTCTCCCACCCAATCAGTGAATAAAAAGATAAAAGCATATTTAGAAAATAATGGTGACATGTCAAAAATAATTTGTTTCTTATGTATCTGCTTTTGGATGCTGCCAGTAAGTACCCACTGCCACCCTTCCCCAGCCCACTCCCCCCACCCCGAGTTGGAAACAGATGATTTGCTCTCCTGAAAGAGCAGCAAATCCGTTGCCTGGGTGATATCTCATTACTAAGGCAACCAATTTGGTGCATCAGTGTGAATCCCAATTTTAAAATGTAATTATGCCAAGATATGTACATATGCTTGAGATTTACTTAAAAGAAATCTGTTCGACTTTGGAAGGAAAACATTTTCTATGTTAGATGAAAGAAGAAGAAATGTTACTTTTATCCTTTTCTTGCCCAAATGTACCTTTCAGTTGAACCTCCCCTATTTAGTGAAATGGCCTGCAGTGGTTTCTCCCTCACCTCTTTTTTTTTTTTTTTTTTTTTAACTTGAGATGTTCCCTTTCCAAGACCCTTTTCTCTGGAGATCTGTCACTCATAACCCAACAGCTGTTGTCTCCATGACAACACTTTCTGGCCCCTGTAGGTGGTGGCAGGGAAAAGAAGGGAAGAAAAAAACACAGCTACATTTTTATTCCGAGTTTATTCTTTAATTGCCACAAGCTCAAGAGATTGACTCTTTGTAAGGAATTAATTAGTGAAAAGGAAGTGATTCAGCAAATAGATATTTACATTAAATTACAAAACTTCTGGACAATTCAGTGAGGAGTGCTATTCTAGACTCAAAAAAAAAAAAAAAAAAGATCTTGCAGATAAGATGTGTATAATCAAAAGTGTGCCTGGAAGAAGACGCTATCACAGCAGTAGCTAAAGGTGCACATAGCCAAGCCAAATAACGTACCCTTGAATCGCTGCTGAGCAATTCATTTTTGCTTTGTCCTCAACAGAAACTATTGTTTAAAAATTAAAAGGGTATGTTTGGGTGCAGGGAGAATTTGCTTTAATTACTAGCCTTATTAATGCCTATTTAATCATGAAATCCTTGCAACTCGTTAAATTTCTTATTTATTATAGCTGTCAGGAAGCTCTAGGCTCAGAATTACAGTGCAACCCAGGAGCCATCCTTAGTTTGGGATTTTCCAATATGACAGTTTCTCTTTCCCAGCTGCGCCCCTGCCTACGTGGCCTGCTGTCCTTGTTTTATACTTACTCTGGTAGTTTAGTTACCTGTGTAAATTTTGTTGTATGGGCCGGGAATGTGGCTCAGTGGTAGACACTTGCCTAGCATGTGTGAGGCCCTGGGTAGATCCCCAGCACCACATAAAGACAAACAAATAAAATAAAGGTATTGTGTCCATCTACAAATAAAAATATATTAAAAAAAAAAAAAAGGAGGGCCCAGCTTTCAGTTTTCTACCTCTTCCAACACAGCAATGTCATGCAATGAATTTTACATATATTGAAATATCACATTGGTACCCCATAAATATGTGCAATTTTCATGTTTTTATGTATCAGTTTAAAAATTAAATTTAAAAATGTTTACTCATCAATATCTTTGTTTAGTCAAAATCAGAATAAATAAGTGAATTTTTAGTGGCAAAAAAGGGGGGACATTTGATCTGAAGCTTTTAAAATTTTGTTGTTGTTGTTGTATACCCTCTCTAGTCTCTTTGGAAATAGTTAGGTAAAAATATTAAAAGCACAGATTAAGCTATTTTGAAATGGCCATGTACTGCTTAGTGAAAACACAGGCATTTAACATAAATATCACCCCCCCCCCAAAAAAAAGTGTTGCTTGTGGTTTGGGGTTTTTTGTTTTTTGTTTTTGTTTTTTGTTTTTTGTTTTTTTGCAGTGCTAGGGATGGAACCCAGGACCTCACACTTGTTAGGCAAATGCTCTGCTACCAAGTACATAGCTACCTCGAGAATGATTAAAACTGACTTTTCAGAAAAGAAAGGATTTTCTACAGTACATAATTTTATCACATAAAAGCTAAGAAAATGTAATAACTGAATTAGGTATATAATAGATGTGGTTTAAGTGTGAGGGCTACAGTGATAGGTTTATTTTATTTTATTTTTTTTACTATAGCAAATATATGTAACTAGTACCAAGAGATCTAAGTGTTTCAGAAATTTCTCATATTCTTTATCATGGCACATTTAAGAACATTTTGCTTGGGCTGGGCTATCAAATTTTGGTAACAAAAAATGTTTATGTAACATTCAACATGTTCTGAAAAATGTGTCATGATTTATTGCATATATGCAGACATCTGTTTCTCTTAATAAGGACCTATAATGGCTATAAGCAAGTGCAGATATGAATACTTTTAACATACAAGAGGTCCCTCCAAAGAAATGACATAAATACTTCATTAGAAATTTGAGTTAAAATAGAAATGATCCATCCATAAAAAATGGAAAATACTCAGAAACCATATTTTTACTTATCAAATACTCAGTTTTAAAAAAATGATACCAATATTACTGAGGATTTGTACACCACTGACATATAAGATCACACTGGCAAGAACTTCTAGGGGGTAGTTTGACAATGCATTTCCAAAAAAACAACCTAGAAATTATTGTTTGCCTATAATCCAGCAATTATATTTCTAAAGTAAGGAAATTACCAAGAATTTTCTTTGTAATATTTCTCTGCATGTACTGTCCTTGGGTATTTCAATATGAAAATAATGAAAACTCTTTAATGTTAAGAAACAAGTTATATAAATTGTGATACATCTACACAATCGAAAACTCTGTAGCCAAGTGATGGGGTACGCCTGTAATCCCAGTGGCTCGGGAGGTTGAGATAGGATTGGGAGTTCAAAGCTAGCTATGCAACTCAGTGAGACCCCATCTCTAAATAAAATATAAACCAGGGCAGGGGATGTGGCTCAGTGGTGGAGTGCCCCTGAGTTCAATCCCTGGTACTCCCCCAATAAAAAAAAAAAAAAAAAGAAAGAAAGAAAGAAAGAAAGCTCTGTAGCTATTAACAGTAACAATGTAAAAGAATTTAATAACATCAGAATTTTCAGAATTGTTCACCTTAAAGGTAAGTGGAAAATATATATTACAAAATAAATGTTCAATGTGGTTCCTTTTTAACCATATACTTAATTCTGGAAATGTCTGCACACATGTGTGCACACATACCCATTATAACTGAAGCAGAACTGATGAATCATTGGGGGGGGGGGGTATTGTTTATAACCAAAGAAAATTTAGGACTATTTTTATTCAGTGGTTTTTGTCAGAAAGTCTTAAGGTTACCAAAAAATCACTATCCAAATTTAGTACTATAATGAGAACCTGTATTTTTAAAGAAAATCTAATTTCAAAATAGGGTATTTACCAGTCAGCTGTCTTGAGTTAGTTTTATTGTATTTGCATGGATAGGAAACTCATGGAAAAATACAGTGTGACAAATATCATTGGGGAACTAAAAATATAATCAAGCATTTATAATTTAAATGCATGTTTACAGACAAAATATGTTATTCATGAGTTTATTGTACTTTAAACTTATAAGTAGATTATAAATAGGAACAGCATATAACTGTAGTCACATCATTTCATTCTAAAATTTTGAGACAGGTTTCATTATAAGGTCATACATATTTATTGCTGAAGTTTTTTAAAATTAAATAAGGTAACATCACCCATTACCTCACCACCAGAAGAGGACCACCATGTACATTTCTGAATATCCTATTCCAGTCTTTGTCCCACTCTCTCTCACACACATGGTTTTAAATATGAAAGCCACAGGCTGGCTGGGGTTGTGACTCAGTGGTAGAGCGCTCGCCTTGCACGTGCAAGACCCTGGGTTCAATCTTCAGCACCACATAAAAACAAATAAGTGTATAGTGTGTCCAATTACGACTAAAAAACAAATATTTAAAAAATAATAATCTGTCTTAAAAAGAAAGAAAGAAAGAAAGAAAGAAAGACAGCCACACTGTGTACACCGAGCTCAGGGGTTCCAGGGTGAGCATCAACAGCATCCTGGAGGTGGTCAGGCCTTGGCCCCAGTCCACTTCTGAATGCCCCTCCCTGCCTCCTTCCTTGAGTCCAGTCTGCAGGACATCTGAGCTGTCCTGAGGCTGCCCTCTGGTGAGAACCCTCCAGGCACCTACAAAATGAAAAGCAGCTCTTTGGCACTTGGCTCCCATCACACCTCCTGTCATATCCTAGGATGATCTTGTGGCTTTGTTTTTTACTGGACCCACTCACATTCCTGCTTTCCATCCGCGTGCTTTTGCACACGTCATTTGCCTCATTTTCAACATTCTTCAAATCAGATTCTACCTCTTACCAAAGTCCTCCAGCCAGACCAGTCCAATCACCTTTACCTCTTCTATTAGTTGTTGGTTGTATATGGCTCGGTGAGATGGCAAGTTCAGTGGAAGGCAGGAACCTGCTGTAGGTTTCAGGATTGGGTTTGTATAATGTTTTAAGTCACCCTCACTTGTTTAATCTGTAAATGACAGTGTTGGATGGGAGCACATCTATCATAATCAAGTATGAGCTGTACAGTAATTTGCTACTCATAAGGTATTGATTGTGAATTAAAAATAGGAGCTGATTCAGGGCTGTTTCTATAACATTTATACTTGCCTCCTTGAGTGGGTGAGGAGGGCACACCTGAGGGATTGTACATCCTGTATGTGTCTCTCCTGAGGAATGCCCTGGAAACTCAGGGTGGAGAACTTCTCAGAGTTCTAAAAACTCCTCAGCCCAAAAATTCCTGTTAGATTCTGTAACTTCTATAGTCTTTAACCTGTGTGTAAATCTTAGATCTTCTAGTAATTTTGCACATTTGCCGGATCTCTTCAAATAGGTTCCAAATTATTGAGGGAAGCCATATCTTAAATTTGTGTTCTACACAGGGTCCCCAACATATAGCCCAGTACATAGTGGTCCTGGGCAACATTTTATCAATAATACAGTTACATTATATGACTCAACACTAGGTAGTTCTGGATTTGTAAGTTTCTTAGTAACTAGGCTGTACAAAAAAGCAGAATTTTTGTGAAAATTTAATAGCTATTTACATGCATTTAAATAAGGTACCTTAATAATGCCAAGCAAATGGTGAAATTAGTGGTCACAAGAGTTATTCTCAACTGGGAAAGAAGACTGAAAATTTTAATTCAGCTCTCAGAGTTTAAGAGTCACTAACTTTTGGGTGATTTCTAGACTCTACTGCTATACTGCCCAACCACAGATAGTGCTTGGCTTTAGTTTCCAGTCCTGGCTCTGACACTTACAGGATGTACTTTTTTTTTCTTTTTTCCTTTTTTGTTCTCTGCACCTCAGTTTTGTCATCTGTAAAAAGGAGATAAAATAATACTTCAGAGAGTAGTTGTAATAGAGGAGTTAAGATGTTCAACAACATACTTCGGACACTCGTAAATACCGTGCAATGTATTTGCCGTTATTGTTAATACTGACGTTATTGGTTTGGGTTTGTAAACTGTTGCCACAATTATGCCAGAGACCGCCTGCATTAGTGCCCTAGGGCTGCTATGAAAACTCATTCCAAATATGGTGGCTTAAAGCAACAGAAATGTATTCTTTCACAGTCTGGAGGAAAGTTTGAAATCAGTTTGACAAGGTCAGAATCAAGATATTTAACAGGTCGGTGTTCTCTTCAGAGGCTGTGGGGGGCCCATGACTTCCCTCGCCCGCCTTCTGGCAGCGGCCAGCATCCCATGGCTTGTGGCTGCACCACTCCGGTGTCTGCCTCCATGGTCACAATGTCTTCTGCTCTGTTCAAATCTCCCACTGCCACCTCCTGAGGAGGATGTGTGTGACACAGTGGGGCACAGCCAGGTAATCCAGGATCATCTATCTATCTCAAGACCCTTAACTTAATCACTTCAAACTTTTTTTTTTTTTTAAAGAGAGAGTGAGAAAGGGAGAGAGAGAGAAAAAAATTTTTAATATTTATTTTTTAGTTATCGGCGGACACAACATCTTTGTTTGTATGTGGTGCTGAGGATCGAACCCGGGCTGCACGCATGCCAGGCGAGCGCGCTACCGCTTGAGCCACATCCCCAGCCCCACTTCAAACTTTTTTACCCTTTGAGATGACATTTATAGGTTTCAAGGTTTGGGAGGCGGACATCTTTTGGAGACCATTATTCCACCTACCAAACTAACCCAAATTTTAATGTAAAGGTCAGATTTTATTCCTTGCTCATGCATCTGTGGTTTGGCCAGTCTTGGCTGAGTTCAGGGTGGTTCCATTTGTTGCTCATTTTTCTGAAGTCAGTAGACCCCAAGGCCACGCCGTTCTTTTCATGGTAATGGCAGAAGCCCAAGAGGGTAAGGCTGACCACACAAGCAAATGTCATGTCATTTATATCCCATTGGCCAAAACAGTCACATCACAGAGTAATCCATGAAGGTCAAACGGGTCAAGGTGACTATTTGGTGGATCACAATATAACCTAGCACAGAATTCTTTGTAGATGACAGTAATTTAAAACAAAGTTAGCAACATACTTATTTGTGCTGGAAGATAATACAGAATGAAAAACAAAATTATACTGAGCATAGTGGCACACACCCACAATCCCAACTACTCAGGCTGGGATCCCAGGAGGCGGGAGGATCCAAGTTCCAAACCAGCCTACACAATTTAGTGAGACCCTGTCTCAAAAAAAATGAAGGACTAGGGATGTGGCTCAGTGGTAGAGTGCTCATCTAGCATGCACAAGGCACTGGGTTCAATCTCCAATATTGAAAAAATTTTAAAAAGAGCAAAGTTATTTAGTAATAGGACAGTTTTCTGTAATTCATATTGGATGGTAAGTCAAACAGCTCTATCTGTGGCCTTGATCTGGCCAAGTAAAGATATTCCTGAATATGAGAATCCGAGAAACCCTGTTCCATGTTTTTGTTTTTTGTTTTTTGTTTTTTACATAGGGAATAAGCCTCTCCAGACACAGTAGCTCTGAGATGCCTCTGGGCCACCTAGCTCCTGTCATCATAATATGATGACTCCACATAATATGAGACTCCAGAGTCCCTGGAGGTGTGAAAAAGAAGTGAGGGTGTCCTACCCCTTTTCAAGGACAGACTCCTGCTGGGTCACCTCTCCACAAGAGGAGGGACCTGGAGATGACCACACCTGCTGCAGTTAAGCCAGAGCTCCTCTATCTGCAGCATCTTCTCTCATCTCCTAGCCCATGAACTTGGGCAGCTAATTTACTAGGGTAATGTTTCCAAGAACTGTTCCTTATACATTATTTGGAGTCTGATTTTTGTTCAGTTCTTGCCCTTGACTGAATTTCCCAGTCTGTTTTGTTTCGTTTTAATGACCTCTCATTTCAGTACCAGAGGAATTCTGTTATTTTCACAGGCCCAGGAAAAAAAAGAATAATGCACCTTAGAACTAATAGGCTCTTTCTGAGTCTTGTTCACTGCAAAAGAGTGAGGCTGAGCACATGTTCCTTGGTCAGTTGACAAAATGTAGGGATACTGAGCTAGTGACTTTTGTCAAAAAGAAAAGGGGAAAAAGGCTTTTTTAAATATTAAAATCCCATAAGTGGGCCCAGTGCAGTAGCACATGGCTGTAATCCTGAAAACTTGGAAGACTGAGGCAGGAGGATTCCAAGTTTGAGACCAGTCTCAGCAACTTAGCAAAACCCCAACTCAAAAAAGCAAAGGGCTGGGGATGTAATTCAGTGGTAAAGTACCCATGGGTTCAATCCCCAGTGCAAATAAATAAATATCCTGTAACTGAAATGAGCAGGGAAACAGGAAGTTAATCTAGAATATTCATGTTTTTGTACTTAGAACCAGAATTTTCAATTAATTTTTTAGCAGTTTTTTTTTTTTCTGTACTAGGGCTTGAACCCAGGGGCACTCTACCACTTTTTATCTTTTATTTTGAGACAGGATCTCGCTAAGTTGCCCAGGCTGGCCTTGAACGTTCGATCCTCCTCTATCAGCTTCCCAAGTGACTGCAATAGTGAAATTCTTTTGACATAAATGGGTATTCACTGAAGCCCAGATTTTCATGCATCAAGATGCTCATTGCCCAGTTGGCAACAATTTTTCAAGCTGGTGCTTATTCATACTAAACTGCTCTAGAACCATCAACTGCCAACATTGCTTTTGAAGTTCTGTAAGACTTGAGAACTGCATGACACCCACCATATATTTATCTATTCTGTTCAAGCCGGTGATAATTTATTTAGCAAATATGCTTATTGCTAGCTACTCTTTGGAAATACAGTGGTGAACAAAACAGAAATACACCTTGTCCTCACTGAATATGCATTCTAGAGTCAAAGAGTGACACAAAACACAAACAGTTACATATTGTGTAATAGTTATGAAAGAATGCTGCTTGGGCAGTCATTCAGGGGACAGGGAAATGTATTTTAGAGAAGTTAGGAATATCTTTCTGAGGAGGTGCCTGAGACTTTAGGGGTATAAAAATTTGAAGTCAAGTGTGGTAACACATACCTGCAATACCAGCTGCTCAGGAGGCTGAGTCAGGTGGATCACGAGTTCAAGGCCAGCCTCAGCAGCTTAGTGAGACCCTGCTTCAGAAAGGAGTTTGGGGGGCTGGGGAGGTGGATCAGTGTTGAGTGCTTGCATAGCATGCACAAAGCCCTGCGTTCAATCCCCACCCTATACCCCCACAAAAGAGAAAAGAATGTGAAGACTTGACCCTATGAAAAGTTCAAGGAGAGACGGTTAAAGCCAAAGAAATAACACAAGCAAAGAGACTTTGACAAGAAAGAGCTTGAACAGTTGAAGGCCTTTTAGCAGTATCCCCGTAGTGTCTGGGCTTCTATCACTTCTTGATGCTATCGCACATCCATTTGTTCAAGGTTTGGTGTGGCAGATCTGCACAAGGTTTGAGCTGCGGTTCTGGTTTGGGGTTTCTGGAAGGACACCTGGAGGGCAGCTGTAGGAGAATGCCATGAAATATTGATCATAAGTCAGTTGAGATGAATGAAAAAGACCAAAAAGAAGGGTAGATTTTGATGATCTTAAAATATTTCCATGGTGCACATACAGGAATAACTGGGTGGTCTAATGCTGAGTTGATTGAATTAAATATTTGTGTTTCTGACATTGCATCCTGGTTTACTATGATTGGTAGTATAAAAACTATAATATAGACCCTTTTTAGCTTAAGACTTTTGTCATCAAATAATTGCAGTTAAGGATGTGTGCACACATCTACCTATCCTTCTGTATCTATCCATCTTCCCTCATTACTTCCCAGTGACTTTTATACCTCTATTTCAGAGAACACATTCTCATAAAGATTTCTAATTTAAACCTTTCTGGTGCCCACAGGGAGGAGCTGATTTAGATTCAGTCCACTCACATCGATGTGAGTCCACTCTTGTTATATTCATCAGCTGTAACTGACAACTCATTTGTATTTCAAAGAATATAGAGCTTTTGTGGGCATTTCACAAATTTTTAATTATGGTTAATTTACTGGAATAAGCACAATCCCTTGCCATCCATGGAGTGATCATTTAAAAAGGACTCTGTATTCCTAGTTGTGATTAAGTTTCTGACCCCCATGAGCTTGTATCTTAAACTCACAAATTCATCTTTTTTTTTTTTATTTTTCACATTCACCTTATGAACACAGATTTGGTTTTAAAGCAGGGAAGGCCTTTCTAAACATATCAGCAGCAAAAGAATTAAAATAGGCAATGATTGATAAATATTTCTGTATAATCATTTAAAACTTCCATTACTCAATAGACAATCACTGTATCATGTATGTTCAGTTGCAATCACAGAAAATGCAATTCAAGCTGGCATAGAGAGAAGGCAGATTTAATTTCATACAACAGGAAGCCTCTCTGTTGAGCCCTCTCTTGCACCCTCTTCGTTTTAAGTCTGGCTCCCCCTCGTGGTTCCAAGGTGGTTGCAAGATTTTGGAAATGGAGACTTTAATATGTGGCAGTTGAAAATACAAATGTAACGAAGCATCAATTCTCTTTCTAGAACTTTACCATAAATCATTCGTGTAATCATTACATATATCATTATACATAATGATATTACTAAAACATTGTTTTTAAACTGCAAAAAAGAGAAAATATCAAAAGTATCTCACAGTAGGGGGTAGGTTAACTGAATTACATATGCATCTCTCAGAAGGAGCACTGTGAGACCATTCAGAATCACATTCCAGGAGGATATTAGATCACATGGGAAAACAAAAGACATTGCAGAGCATTTGCTGCTTATTATATGCCTCAGTTTTATATAAAAAGTGTATGTAGACATAGAAGAAAAGTTAGTACACTTGGCTATATAAAAAAATTAAATAACTTCTATAAAACCACAAACTAAATATGGTATCAAAGTATGTACTGGAAAAGATATTTAAAATGCTAATGACAAAAGATGATTCTCTTAATTTATAAAGAACTCATATAAATCAGTAAGAAATTGAAATCTAAAGGAAATGGATAAAAGGTAGAAGTGTGCAAATTATAAAAAGAAATTACTAGTGAAATACTTATTTGTAAAATCATAGTTTCAACAGTAATAGAAATTGGTTGGAAATTAATCATATCCCTTTGACACTCATTTAAGTTATGTTCTGACTTGAAATAAAACTAAGAAACCTCACTTTTCAAATATTGGGTTTTAAAGCATTTCTTCAGGAAGAAACTGCTGAGGCAGTAGGATTTTTAGATTTACGAGTGCAAGTTTATGTTTCTGGTAAGATTTTTCAGAATAAAGATAGTTATCGCTATGTGAGCAAACATAAAACCTCAACATCACCAAACAAGTCCAGCATTTTCCTTAATCTAGATTTTTCTCTAGAAGAGTGGCATTTCTTTCTGTGTCACCACATTATTCTAGCATGAGCTAGAATATAATATAATTACTCTGATACTTGCTGCTGGTAGACCATGCTCCCAGACAGCAAAATTGTATTCCCTGAGCACCATTTTTTTGCTGTCGTTTTATACTGAGTTATGACCAGTCTTGGTCCTCTTATTTCATCCTGTTATGTTTCTCATATTTGTGTAAACTTGCACCAATAAAAAAAATGGTATCTGTCCTTAATAAAGATACATTGCTTATCCTGCCATCCCCCTTTCTATCAGTTACAATCTGAGAAAGGAAAATGAGAAGAGGAAGCATATTTAATGTTTACCCTAAGTGACTGAGGGGTCTCTTCCAGGTTATTCCCTTCCCCCAATGTTCTGAAGTCCCCTTCCAGCATCATTATCATAGTGAGCCCTAGTAACTGATGGTATGTTGGGGAGCAAGGCAGCACTGAGGAACGCTCTTCTCATTAAAAAGTTTTAAAAAATTTAAAACATATCCCATCTTCCATCACCTACAGCCAGAGCCAGGCTAGTTGCAGGAGCTGTGAACATGAATTGTGTTTCTCGTAGAAGCAGGGTTCCCAGGGCTGAACAATGATCATTTCCCAAATCGAGCATTTGCCAGCAAAAAGATATTAATGTATAACTTAAGCTTATCTCAAATGCATTTTCCACTTTTTATGACAAATTATTATGAGAGAAACAAGATGCAGTACAAATAGATGTCAAGAATAAGTGCTTTGAGCAGGGCACAGTGGCTCACACCTATAATTCCAGTTACTCCAGAGCTCAAGGCAAGAGAATTGCAAGTTCAAGGCCAGCCTCAGCAACTTAACGAGAGCTTGTCTGTCTCAAAGTAATTTAGTGGTAGAGCACCCCTGGGTTCAATCCCCAGTACTGGCAGGCAGTGGGGTGGAGGGTGTATAGCATGTCTGGCACAAGGCATTGCACACGACAATGAAATGTTCCCTCCTCCTTCCCATATGGGTAATAACAGTCAGCAGACAAAAATCAAAGATTGTGGTTCTCACTTTCATGTGCACTTTGTGCATCAGAAAGAACCTTTGAAATACATTTTAAGTTTTTTACTGTTTCAGTAGTTGTAACAATAGAATGCCAATAGAAACTCCCATAAATCATTTAGTGTAACCTCTTCAGCTTACAGGTGAAGAACCTAAAGTCTACAAAGCTTGCCTTGCCAGGGACACCTGCAGGCCATACCGGACTGTCTGAGCACAGGCTGCTTCCACTCCACACAGGGCCTGCTGTCAAGGAGCTGTCCATCTGAGCAGTGCTGGACTTCCTTGAAACAACCTGAGGAGTCCAGCCCTGTGGAAGTTTACAAGGCCTTTGACCAGATCACACTTTTTACAGGACTGGTTGTAGCTATTTTCTAGTTGTCTCATAGGCATACTTGGTTTTTCTTAGCTTATCGTAAGTGTCTCCTGTTTTCTTTGTATTTCCTACAGAAACCCCATGCATGGTAGGAATTTGAAGAATACTTGTAGTTTAAAAAAAAAAAATGAGGGGCTGGGGTTGTGGTTCAGTGGTAGAGTGCTCACCCAGCATGCGCAAAAAAAAAAAAAAAAAAATGAATTTTAGGTACATCCCTAATCACCACAGTAATATAAATCAAGGAAAATAATCCCAATACTTGGTAGAGATAAAAAAGTATTTTCAAAGTAATACATTGATAAATAGTTGTTGTCTGGACATAAATCCAGTTGCCCAAAAGAAAATTAGGAATTACTGTTGGAGTCTAATAATTCCATACCTTAGGCATGTAACAATATAATAAATTTTGTTCCTTCTTTTTTTTTTTAACCAGGGTTTAAACTCAGGGGCATTCAACCACGTGAGCCACATCCCCAGCCCTACAAGATCTCACTGAGTTGCTTAGGGCCTCACTTTTGAACTCGTGATCCTTCTGCCTCAGCCCCCTGAGCCGCTGTGCTCAGCTTGTTCCTTCTTTTTCCTGTTTAAAAAAACAGTTGTTGATGGGTGTCTAATGTGTCCTTGGGCCATTATGCTAATGTTAAAATAATTTTTTTCAAAATCTTGTTTATTGTTCATTTTTAGTTAATTTTTTTTTCATGAGCATTAAAAGTAACTCAGCTATTATTAAGTCTGAGTTTTTTGGTATTGCCAAAATTTAAATCATGTTTTAATCCATCAAAACTTTTTCTCCAAAGTGTGGTTTCACTCTCTAATGAAAAATGTAACTCTATAGCATGTGTATGTAATTCCTCACAATAGTCAATCCAGAATTAACGAAAAAAACCTTAACTAACTAATACAGGGATTTTTTTTTTTTTCTGTGCAACTGTTGAGTTGCAATATATGGTTTGGCAGCAAAACCACATTCTGCCTTTTGATAAGTGTGATAGCTGCAGTGCCTAAACTCATCTCATCTCCATGGCCACATCTCTGCCCTTTATTATCAGAATACCATAAACCTATTCTCATGAAAGATCCATACAACTAAATTATGCTAATGCCATTAGGAAAAAATCGTACTTACCTCCAAACTTTATAAATTTGGGGATTTATGTGAAGATTGTAGTGAGTTATATTATGTTTGAAACCAACCCTCCTATGAATTATTAAGGCAAGCCCAAGTCTCTTATTCAGAGAGAAAAATCAAATTGCAAGCATTGCTCTAGATACATTAGACTGTCATTAAGTGTGACAGCTTCAGGAGATATTGTAATCAATTCTTGGAGCTAGACCAGGCTGAGGAACAGTTTCATTTTTTACTGTATGATCCAGAGTGTCTCATTCTCTCTGAACCCCAGCTTCCTCCTGTGTAAAATGTTAAAACATCTGCCTGCCCGGACCCCAGGGAGAAGTAAATGAGATAGCATGTGTAAACCACCTAGTGCAGAGCCCAGCACGTGCCTGGCACGCCTTCCCTTTCCTTCCAGCTGCTGCACTAGTTTTGCTCTATAATTTTTGTGTCTTTTTGCAGAACCAGGTTTAGGGAAAGGTGAGTAAAACTGCACTCAGATATAATTTTAAAGGGCTGTCAAAGGGCAGGGGATGTGGCTCAGTGGTAGAGTACCTACTTTGCATGCACAAGACACTGGGTTCCATCCCCATTACCACACACACACACACACACACACACACACACGGTGTTAAAATGTAATAAAGATATATAATATTTATATGTAATATTTTAAAAAACCAAAACAAATGCAGAAAGACTTATATGAACAAAAAATCAAAATTTTAAATGAGGACAAGATTCAGATTCTTGATTTTTTTTCTTTTGCCTCTGGTTCCAATATTGCCCAGCATGAATATGGCCCAGCGTGGCACTCTCCTTATATATATATAATTCCAGAGTGGGTTAGCATAAGAACTTACCATCCTTAGCCACATTTTCAATTTGTTTAAATAGCATAGGCTCATTTACACACCCAAACATGCTATCATTTTCTATTTTATTATATATACCCACCAATATTCATAAAGCATAAGTAAAAATAGTCCTTAGAACTTTTATGTATGTAAATTTGTTTAAAATGTATTCTGCAATTTCTCCTCTCTATCCCTTAAAGATACTTTTTTTAAGAAGTTTGATTTTGAAATAATTATACATTTACAGAAGAGTTGCAAAGTTTAGTATAAAGAATTCCTATATACTTGTTCTTCACCCAGATGCCCCAAATGTTAAATTTTTACTGTATTTGCAGTATTGTGTGTGTTCTTTGGTTTTCTGTCTCACCCTGTGTATGTAACTAGACATGGAGATCAGGATGCAGACATATTTGTGTGTGTACAGTTGGTTTTTGGGCTGTTTAATTTGAAGACATAATGCCCCTTTACTGTATTACTATATTCTGTGTTTTCTTTAAAAACAGAGACATTCTTTTCCATAACCATAGGACAATTAGCAACATCAGGAAATTAATGCTGATACAATATTATTTTCTAAGAGTTTACTTAATTCAAGAAAGCATGTCTTTCCTAACAAATGTGTATGTCTTTTATTAGCTAAAGAAAAGTTATGTAAAACAGCCAATTTCCCTTTCTACTTTGAATTTTAATCAGCTTAGAATAAGCTTCATACACAATTATAACAGCTTTCTATAGTCTAGATTTGGGGGCATAATTAACTCTTTATTTCATTATTTGAGTGACCTTTTATTTTTGTTCTAATTCACTATTTCCCCAATGGATAGAAGCTGGTTCTTTGTAAATTGTAGAGGAGTAAAAAAGACTTTTCCTTTATCCTTTCTTAGGTTTTGTGGTTGGGACCTGTACTTATACTGACAAAGACAGATAAACGGGGAAAGATATACAAATTTTACTGGTATTAATTTTTTTATATGCACTGAGCTGCTGAGAGCCATTGCCAAGTAGGTATGACGTATGGCATGACCCAGGTCATTTGCAGTGACATTGCGTGAAAGGTGACCTTGCTCAAGGACCAGGCCGGGTTTAGGGCGGATCAGGGTTTAGGGCTCTCCTTGGGTTTAGGGTGGTTCCAGGTCTAAGGTGTACCCTGCTGGGAATAGGGTGTATCCTGCTGCCTCAGGCGTGCCTGCTCCTGTAGTTCCCGTTGAGTTCTCCCGGGATTTAGAGAGAGTATTTGGGCAGAGAACGTGGATTTCCCCAGAACGTGTATGTAGAGGGCCGGTGTGAGTTTGGGAATAAAAAATTGCTGTTTGAATCTACAAAGCTGTGAGTGGCTCGTGATTTTGTGCCCAGCCAGACTGCGGCATTGAGCTTCACCAAAAAGAAGTGAAAATCCTAAGAAGTAGTTAGTCCCTGGGGCTTGTATACCATCTTAACAAAGGGCCATAAAATGTAGAGATGTGACTATGGGAGGGGGTTGAGTTCTGTGACTAATAAGTTGTGGGAAAGTGACTAGGTGTTATAGCGCTGTATGGAGAGAGCCACGGAAGATGAGGGTGGTTTTAGCAAGGTCTGCTCATGAGGACTCATCCTGTTTCTTCCTGCTACTAGGAGGCTGATGGGAAGAGGCATAGAGAGCCCTTCCTGCACCTGCTGTTTCTCTGTCAGCTTCATCTTAAAATAATCCCTATGCTAAAGTAGCATATTTGGGAGGGGACACATCCTGATCTCCTTCAAAATGATTAGTTCATATACCAAAGAAGTCTGTAGTCAGAAATGTTTTTTAAATTCTGTTAAAGTTCAAAAGCATTCATTTAAGGTAAACAATAATATGTCAGTTATACATGTTATAATCTATAAGATGGACATTAAAATAAAATTTTATACCAGCTTCATTGATACATGGTTCACATACTATACACAGTCTATGTAGTTAAAATATTTTCGGTTTGTTATTAGTGTATAAAAATGTTACTGATTTTTGTATACTACCACCTTACTGAAATCATATAAGTAGTTATAATAGTTTTTTTGGTAGAGTCATGTTACTTGCAAACAAAGACAATTTAACTTCTTCCTTTCTGATTTGGATGACCTTACTTGCTTTTCTTGCCTAATTGCTCTAGCTAGGACTTCTAGTTCTATGTTGAAGAGAAGTGGTAAGACTAAGCTTCCCCTTCTTGTTCTTGTTCTTATTCTGAGAAGACAAACTCTTAACCTTTCACCATTGAGTGTTAGGTTAGCTGTGAGCCTGTGATATAAGCCTTTATTATGTTGAGGTATATTCCTTCTATACCTAGATTCTATTTATATTAAACAGTTCTTAACAATAACACGTGTGTGTATGTGTGTATTGTGGAGGAAAGTCTATAAAATTAAACAATAGTTTATTTGCATTGGTTACTAGGAGTGTCAATGGTAGGTGAAAATGTCAATAAAAATTTTAAAATACAGTTTTAAAACTAATTCTGTTAAAGTTAAAAACAAGTTTATGTATGTAGAACTTCTCAGACCACCTTTGGCTGGTCCTTTCAAATATCAGTTATTATCTGAGTTTTTGACTAATCTAGGGAACCATTCACAATTGAGGTCATTTGCAAGTATCTGACACAAATATGTACTGGGTTATTTTTAAGGAGACAAAGTCGAAACATCTCTGGATACCTTATTGGATCTGCTCAAATACTCAAACATTTGACAAAAACCCCACATTTCTATATCAAAAAGCAGTTTCGAGATATTCTTAACTTGAAAGATTTTGAAGATGAATTATCAATCTTATACCTTTTCTTTCAAGAAAATGGAGCCAAATAAAAGGAAGAATCACTCCGGTATAGCTTCGCCAAATGTTTACTTTTGAACAAGACTGAATCCTGACAGGTTTATCAGAATTACTAAGCCTAGTAGCTGACTCGTTTTATTTTCATTTGCCTGCAAAGCAGATGCAGTTGGCCTTTGATGAAGTTCATGTTGAACGGTTCTTCTGGCAGGAATAGACTACAAGCTCCAATTGCTTCTTGAAGTTACAGTTATGAGGATGCTGTCAGAGTCTGCTGTCCCCAGGGGAGAAATCATTAATATACAACAACTGTTTGCACTGGAGAATGACCAGGCCACTAGATCCAGACAAACCACATATAAAACATACATGAAGGTTCATGCACCTAAATGAAGGTTCATGCACCACTAACTCAGCAGGTTAGTTTCCCAGGCTGAGGTGAGGCAGGGGTGATCCTTGCTAAATGACATTCCACTGCACCCCTGCCATGAGAGTTAAGCTCATCAGAACAGATTATAATGATCAGATTCACCTGTGATTTTTTTTCCTCTTTTTTAATAGCTTTACATTTGCTAATTGACTGGAGATTTGGTTATCTCATTGCTAGTTAGATTTCCCCTAGGTCATCCCAAAATGTTATTAATTTATCTATAAAACTCGGGAACTTTCATGTCAGAAATTGTGCTAAAAACCCATAAATCATATCTGCTGGATCTTATTTCTTCTCAGTACATTATTAACCTGCAGTTCTGGTAAAAACGTGGACACTCGTGTCTTAAATAGCACATCAGGTCTTTACTCATGCTGTTCCGCACAGAGATCTTTGAGTGGAAGAGGAATGATGCTGGAATGTTTTTTCTATCTTTGAATCTTACTTTAAAATATTCTTAGGAGGGGCCATGCCTTTGCTAATCAATCATAAAATATCCCACATTGGATGCCACTGTCATATTCTAAGTTGGAGGGGGTATGTAGATATCAAAGACAAATTTTGTGTATTTTACAGTTTGCCTAGAGCTCAGCCTGGGATCTAAGTAACCCTCCTCTGTCCCTAACACTGCCACTCTTTAACCCTCACCTGCCAACTCTGCCAGGGTACCTTCCTGGGAACTTATGAGTTGCAATGGAAGAAAGACCTCTAAAAACTGTCCCTAGGCACAGAGGGCTGGAAGCTGAGATTTTTAGAGGATTCTGGTCCAGGATCCTGGAGAGCTGTGAGGTCCTCTGAGCTCTGATTTGTACTGACAGCTAGACAGGAAGAGCCCAGCACCCATGGCAACTGGAACTAAAAACAAACAGCAAAATGCATGAGGAGCTGGGGCAGGGGACGAGAAAAAAGGGAGGCTGGCCTGTGTGTGTGATGCTGAGAATAAACCAGAGATACATAATTGACCTACTTCTTCAGAGGGTAACCTAGAATCCTGAGCCTTTTGCGGAATATATTTTGGGCTTTCCTGACTGCCAGGTGTTGCTTTGAAAAGCCTGACCACTGAAAACCGCACACACCAGCAGGGAGAGAGGGCAGAATTAAGATGGCATTGTAAAACATCTGGCCAAATGCGACACTTGTGTTGATATTCACTCTCAATGTTCTGAAAGAAGAGTAAAGGAATAAAAATTGGATAAACCCACAGGGACGAACAGAACCATGGTGTAAACAACAGCAGACAAGAGACAGCAGCATACTTTTGGAAGTGAGCAAGTAGTACCTCCCCCAGGCAGGTGAGGAAAGTACCTGTAGAGAACAAGCCCAAGGAGAAAGCCAGTCCATCTGACCAGAGGCTGCGGAAAGATCTGGAATGGGAAGGACCAGGTACCTCTGTAGAGAGGTGAGGTGTACAATTAAGGAGGAAGTTGGTTTAAAATCTGTACAAAAAAGAATCCAAGGGCTGGGGTTGTGGCTCAGTGGCAGAGTGCTTGCCTAGCATGTGTGAGGCCCTGGGTTTGATTCTCAGCACCACATATAAATGAATAAAAAACAAAGGTCCATCAACAACTTTAAAATTAAAAAAAAAAAAAAAGAATTAGACCACCATGTCTCCTCCCGGACCTCACAAAGCACAGTGGCTACCTCAGTCTCATCCTGAAAGATGGCACAGAGTTTACTTTCTGAAGAAATTGAACCGGGTCTGGGGATACCGGCTGAGTGAAAGAGGAGTCAGGCACCATTACTGAAGCCAAGGATATGACAGTGTCGATGCTGAAGAGTGAGACCCACCCCTCAGTCCCTCTTCACTTTGAGAATTCTGATAGCAAGGACCAAATAATTAAGATACTGATATTCTGGGATACCCCACAGATGGCCTGTCCCAGCTCATCACCCTGTAGGGAAGTCCACCATCCATAAAGCACGTACACCTGGGCAGGTGCAGCAGGGAGGCCGCTGTGGCTGGGGCGAGCCAGGGAGAGAACAGTGCCAGGTCACCTGGGACCACGAAAGCCCTCGGAGGGACTGTGGGATTTGCCTTGAGGGACACGGAGAGCCACTGTGGTGTTGAGCAGAGAAGTGGCGTGATCGCACTGTGGTCTTAAAAGGTCACTCTGGTGCCGTGTTGCGATCTGGCCAGCAGTGCTGCTCCATCACTGTGTTAGACCTCGCTGTGTCCTCTGAGCTGTTGGCCTCTGGTCCTCTCTTCAGAAATGTCTCCTGGCTCCTCCTCTGTTGCTCTGCTCCCTGTCACCAGGACACGTCCTGTGGCCCCCACTCCTCCTGCACCACATCCTAAAGCCTGGTTCCACCTCGAGTGTTCACACGGGTTTAACAAGGGCCCCTCTCTGTTCCTTGTTGTTTGTTGAACCTCTCAGGCATGTGCAAATAAGGATTAAGCATTTGTTTATGGAATAAAACCTTTAATTTTCTGCTTTCTGAACCTCTGTCATCAGGCAGAATCCTCCACAGAGGTAAGCTTTGGATAGCTCTTGAAATACCCAACAGTTTAAGCTGCTTGAAATAAAATGGGAAAATGGAAACATCCGTCTTCCATCTTAAATTCCAGCCTGCAGACCCTTGGCGAGTTAAGCAGCAGAACTCTTCCCCATGTGGACACACAAACTTTTATGGTAGTATCATCTGTTTAAACCAAATATATTTAGATTATACAGAAAAATACCTGAGCCACTTTTCCCATAGAATCATTTTCTTCTGTAGTTTTTCAATGGCACTCTTTCTCTGATGTTAAAAAAAAAAATAAAGCCTAAGAGACTTCTGATAAAGTTGGTGATAGAACTGGCGGCTCCCAGAGTTTATCTTCCTCAAAACGGTATGAGTTAATAAACATCAAATGTAAAAACAACAAAGAACATGCCACCAACCCTGAGGCCCAAAAAAGATACAGCTTTATACTGTAAGCTTTGAGAAGTGTCATCCAGGGAAAGAAAAATTGGACCAAATTGAAAAAAAGAAGATACTGGAAAATCAATGTGTTCTTCAAAGAGAAAAAATGGAACATGGAGAAGCACAAGGAGGGAATTCTGGAAAGTCTTGCTGCTTTTGAAGGCGTTGGCATGAAGCATAGAGAGAAAAGACTTCTTGCCCAAGCAAGAAGAGCCAGCAAGGTGTACCCTCTTTCCTGTATCTGAAAGATCCATGAGCGAGGAGCATATGCTAGCAATAATTACTACAGCTTACCCAAGAAGAGCTCCAGGGAGCATGGAGAAAGAACACTGAGCCAAAATCCACGGTAGACTTCGACTCAGGGAAGCATTTGTTTCCTTAGAATGAAGGAAAGACCTCGATGGCAGTGAGCCAAAGCCCCTGCTCTCTCTCCCCATGCTCTTGGGCAGCTGAAAGACTAGATAAGGCTTACAAACCATGGACACACAGCCTGTTGTACAGAGCAGATACAATAAGACCAGTGAAGCACTATGTGGAGGCAGATGGAAGGCTGAGGAAGAATGGTTCACATGCAGGAAGGAGTTTCCAGGTCACACTGACACGTGACCCAAGGAAAGAAAAAAATTCCACATACAAAAAGAAAGTAGCACAGCCTTCTGAAGACAAAGAATGGGCTTTTTAGAAGCCACTGTAGCCTATGCTTGCTCAGCATGGCACTCCTAGTGTCTTGTGTGTATTGACGCCATTAATCCTCAAGACACTGGAGGCAAGCACCATTACCATGCCCATTTTGCAGATAATAAATCTAAGGCACAGGGGGTAAAGAAGCTTGCTCAAGTCTACCCAGCAGCTACAATCAGAGCCAGGACCTGGACACGGGCAGCCTGGGTCCAGAGCCCGTTCTTAACTACTCTCCGCAGGACACACATTTTAGGCAACTGCTCTGTACTCACAAGGAAATTAAAGAGAATAGAAATTTACTCACCACTCACCTTTTCTTGGAAGCTACAGATGGAAGAAGAATGAGAAGGACATTAGCTCAGGAATCAAGAAACCAGTGTGAAGGAGTAGTTTTAAAAGTCCCAAGAGAAGAGCTGTGCAGAGGACGTAAAGTGTGTGAGAGAGACGGGAAACACCAGGTTCAGTTAAGGTGCCTGGCAGTTGGAAAAGTTGTGCTAGTCATTTGGTGGGTCCTCAAGAGCATTTGGCAAAAAATAGCAGTAGGTATACTAGAAGATAAAGCCAATTTTTAAAAAGTTGCCTCTACTTTCTTGACTTTAGGTAAAACCAGATTCACTTGATAAAGGAATCATAGTCATACTCCTTAGCAAAGCCATGAACCAATGTAATATATGATGCAATATAATATATGCACATATGAATTACTCATTCAATATATAAAATTATTGATCCATGTAACGTGAACACTACCGACTTAAATTTTTCATGTAAATACTATTTGGATGATAGAAGAAGTAAAAATGATAGCAAGAGAGATAAACCACCAACTTTTTAAATTTGGATTGTTTCCAAAAGAAATCAATCAAGAAATAACACTACTGTGTATTATTTATAAATGTGACAGTCAATACCAGAAGCAGCAGCTGAAATGATCTGTGTCCACTGAGACTGCGAGGTGGAGAGGTGGGGTCAGGTGGGTGAGGGAAGTGCCCCTGCCTTTTATTTTAAGCATTTTGTACTATTTGTGTTTTTCTAACTGCATAAAACCGCAGGTAAAAAAACAAACACAGATGAAACTTGTCCTTAAAGAGCTCTTACTCATAAAATGTTTTAAGAATTATTAAAGAATCTAACAAAATATTTTAATAAAAAGCTCTCTAAAACACCTTTTGGAAATTCAGGATTGATTTTCCTATGTAAGTGTGGCTCCCGGGAGTCTTAATTTCCTTCCCCTTAAAAAAATAAAAATAAAAAACCACAAACAGCATGAACTTTAAAAAATGTTGTTTTATCTAAGAAATTGAATCACACGCTCCCACCCTCTAATTGTATTTCTTTGGTTCTCAAGATGCTACCGCAGGGTCCCTTATTTGAGCACTCAGGTGGAGGCGCTCAGCCATCTGCACAGTGCATTCGGTGACAGGGAAGAGAGCCACTTGGACTAAAAAGGGCCGCTGTGCTGATGCCCACGTGAGAGAGCTTTTACTGCTTCTTTGTCTCTAAATAACTGTTTACATGTGAACTCCGGATCCCCATCACAAATGGCTCGTGCGCCTTGCTTCCCTTATATATTTTGGTCTTTCTTGAACCGTTGGGATCCTCCCATGTCACGTGCAAAGAGATTTATCTTGTCTGTGTGCAGGCTGCAAAGGGAGCCCATAACAGGCACATTGGGGGTCTGCGTGAAGACACTCCCCACACAGCTGGATAAAAGAGGCAGTGCACGTGTTTGTAGGCACAGATGGGGATTTAAGAAGAAAGAAAGAAAGCCAAGGGAGTCTGGAGGACCCATGGTGTGGGCTTTGAATGAGAGGTTGAAAATCATGGCCCTTTCAGGTGGGGAGGAGGGGGGGGGGATATGCCACCAACCTAAGAATTGGAATGGTTATCTAAAGTGGTTACTGCAACTGGAGCACCATGGGGGGTAGACACAAGTAAGCATGCACTTAGGATATTTGGGATGGTGCAAGCTCTGGTAGCAGAAAGGAATAGAGATTCCAACTAGAAATATTGCTGGTGGTAGAAAAAATTTATAAGGATGGGCCAGTAATGAAGATGACATCAAATTTATTTTTGCTCGTGAGGTTGAGAAAATGAATACCTGGACACAGTATTCTGAAAGAAATAGAACTGTCTCTAACATCATGCTTGGATGAAGTTGGCATTGAGACATGTACATATTGACTGATTTCTGACACTGAAAAACTTTTCATGAACATTCATATGGCCAGGTGTGGTGGTGCACATCTGTAATCCCATGACTTGGGAGGCAGAGGCAGGAGGATTGAAAGTTTGAAGCCAGCCTCAGCAACTAGCAAGGCCCTAAGTAATTTTGTAAGACCCTGTCTCAAAAATAAAAATAAATAGGGCTGGGGATGTGGCTCAGTGGTAAAGCACTTCTGGCTTCAACTCACAGAACCAAAACAACAACATGATTCCTATTATGTTGATAATCTGTTTCACCCTTTGCTCAGGAACACAACTAAATTCTTGGGAGTTTACTTTGCACCTGGGAAATCTGGGCACACAGGTTGTGTTGGAATCAGTTTATAAATCCAAAATGACATCAGCTAGTGGCCGGTGTAATCTGTAAGGTTAAGCTTCACCAGAGAACTATAGATGGCATTCAGTTCTGATTCATCTTGCTTCCCTTCAACATTCCTAAAATCTTTATCTACACATATTTTCTTCTTTGGTTTTCTTCTTTTTATGACAATAAAGTTAAAACAAGACTCCACTTTGAAACTCCACACAAGCTTCTACAGAGAATAATGAGACCTATCAAATGACCAACGTGGTTCCTAGCGCCCTCTGTTGGTGTCACACGGAATTGGCATGGTTAGGCTCTGCCCCCAGTGTACTGGCCAGCAAGTTCCTCAGCTGAGTTTGTGAAACAAACAGCTTCTCTAATGTCAAAGTCACCTACTGCTCAGCCAGATAGCAACATTCTCCTCTTTCTTTCTCTGTCGTGAAGGTGTGGCGGGGCACCTTGGCCCGCATGCGGTACAGGAGGACCAAGGCGGCTCTGACCATAATCAGGTACTACCGGCGTTACAAAGTCAAGTCCTACATCCACGAGGTGGCCAAGCGCTTCCAGGGCGTCAAGACCATGAGAGACTACGGGAAGCACGTGAAGTGGCCGGCCCCTCCTAAAGTTCTGCGCCGATTTGAGGAATCCCTCCAGGCCATTTTTAATAGGTAAGAGCTTGTCCCTATGTGCCACATCCATGTAGAACAGCACCCTTAACACGTAATCACAAGTCCTGGATACTCACACTGGCTCCGCTCTGTGCTGTTGTGACATTTACTTATCCCTGTGTCTTCAGTTTTATAGATTTTGCTTTCAGCGGGCATCTTCTTGCCTCTCAAAATAATGACACTGCCAATTTATTTTTCCTGTAGCAGTTGACAGCAGCATGCCATAACCCCTGGGTGGAAGCCACATTTAGAAAAGCTACTGGCATGCCGTCTCTACTTTGTTATTAGCAAAAATAACTATTTCTAGAAGTCACCCCCACATAACTCATACTAGGAAGCCCATTGATCCCTTCAGAGCAGCGGTTCCCAGTCCAGCTGTGCCTGAGACTCACAGGGAGTTTATGAAACACCAACTTCCAGAGAGTTCTGTTCAGTGGAGCTGGGGGTGGGGCCCAGGCAAAGGGCCTTTTAAGGTTTCCCTGGTGATTTTAAGTACAGCCACGGAGGAAAAACAACTGTTTTAGACCAAGCTATTTTTTTTTATATAAACACCCATGTAAACTTTGGTACCTTTCCAACTGATCTTCATTTTTTTTTTTTTTTTTTATAACCTGCCCTGAATCTGAATCTGTCCTTACATAAGTCCTTCCTCATCACTTTTGGAGCTTATTTGTTGCTTGTGTGCACCAGATATACAGTTGTCCTCCTGTGACTCCAGGGGATCCATTGCAGGGCCCCCTGTGGACACCAAAGTCTGCAGATGCTCACTCCCCTTATGTAAAAGGGTGTCACCTCTGCATGCACCCCATGCACATCTTCCCACATGCTTTAAATTATCTCTGGATTAGTCATAATTCCTAATACAATGTATATGCTGTATAAATCATTGTTATGCTGTATTGTTTAGGCAAAAATGACAAGAAAAATGTCTGTATGTGTTCAATGAAGTCACACAATTTTTAATCCAAAATTAATTGAATCCCTGGATGTGAAACAAAGATACATAGATACAAAGCACTGACTGTATGTAGCTTTATCTTATGAACCTAGCTAGCAGTTCTCAAATAGTCATTTGATATCATTAAATAAAAGAATACTAATGATATCCTGAATGTAAAAGAACTTATAATTCTGTGTTAAATCAGAATTTATCTTCTTTAGATTTTGCTCTATATAACCAGTAGAAGGTATCAAAAGATAAAATGAAAGAAAACCTCTTTACCATGCACCTCATTTGCATTTTTAAAAAATAGGAAGTGAATGCTCATAAAAAGAGATCAGCCATCTGCAGTTTTTAAATTTTCTATGGGTCTGTAAGTGTGCCAATCACTTATTTATGCTATTTTATTATCTAAAAGTCTGTTTATGCTGAGCACAGTGGCACACACCTGTAATCCCAGCTACTTGGGCAGCTGAGGCAGGAAGATTGCATTCAAGGCCAGCCTAGGCAACTTAGCAAGACCCTGTCTCAAATTTTTAAAAAGTAAGGGCGAAGCTGGGATATAGGTCAGCAATGGAACACTCCTATGTTTAATTTCTAATGTTGAAAAGAAAAAGATCAAACAATATATTTGAAAACAGAAGTTTCTCAATCCTCAAGTCTTAAGATACAATGCTATAAGTGTTAGTTTTCAATCTTGACAGGCTTTTTGTTGGGGGGGGTGTACTGGGGATTGAACTCAGGGGCACTCAACCACTGAGCCATATCCCCAGCCCTATTTTGTATTTTATTTAGAGACGGGGTCTCACTGAGTTGCTTAGTGCCTCACCATTGCTGAGGCTGGCTTTGAATTCGCAATCCTCCTGCCTCAGCCTCCCAAGCTATGAGTTTTACAGGCATGTGCTACTGCGCCAGGCTCAGGCTTTTTAATACATAGATAAAATACTCTCATGAATGGCATCATCGACAATCTTTACTTCTATATGATTTAAAAGTAATTAAGCTATACTTAAAAGCATGCCCATTATTTAAGTGAAACATAGGATATAATGTTAAAATCTTCCATATCTCTCTTGCCATTCTGTTTCCTTTCCCTGGAATGACAATTCATCAACAATTAGTATCCTTCTAAACCTTTTTCTGTGTGTTTCTGAACACACACACACACACACACACACACTTGGGGATAGCATATTAGAATAGTTAAAAATACAGACCCCAGTTGGGCACAGTGGTGCACACCTGTAATCCCAGTGACTTGGGAGGCTGAGGCAGGCGGATTGAAAGTTCAAGGCTAGCCTCAGCAACTTAACAGGGTCCTAAGCAACTTAGTGAGACCCTGTCTCAAAAAAAAAATAAAAAGGACTGGGGATGTGGCTCAGTTGCAAAGCCCTGAAGACTGATTCAATACCCAATGCCAAAAAAAAAAAAAAAAAAGAAAGAAAGAAAAAATCCATAGAGCCCTGGGGCCTGGCTGTTCTGACTCTGTCATGGTCTAGC
Organism: Callospermophilus lateralis; assembly: GCF_048772815.1. Lineage (NCBI taxonomy): Eukaryota > Metazoa > Chordata > Mammalia > Rodentia > Sciuridae > Callospermophilus > Callospermophilus lateralis. The sequence continues at coordinate 39,470,356 of NC_135315.1, forward strand.
TGTGTAACTTTGGGCCAATTAGTTAACATCTCAGTGCTTCAATTTCATAATAATGACACCTGCGTCAGAGGGTTACTGGAAGGTTTCAGATGGTGCCTGGCACGTAATAAGTGCTCTGGAAATGTTCGCCCATGCTGTGAGTGCACTGTATAAACACAGCCACATGCCACTTGGGCTTTGCCCCTCCTGTTTTTTTTACATAAGCAGGATGATATAGATGGTCCTATGACTTCAGTTAAAAACAAGTCATGAAGACCAGTCCACGACAATCAAGAGAAAATCGGGAGAAAATCCGCAGAAAACTGTGCTCGATTTCTGTTAGATTACAGTGTGGCCTATACAGTCTTCTTTTTACATTTTGAGGTTTTCTTTGTGGCCCAGATTGATTAATCTGCGTAAAATCCAATTTACACATTCAGCAAATATTTACCTAACACCTGCTGTGTTGTGGATACCAACCTGGGTCCCAGGGATGTGGTGACAAACAAGAAGGATGGGAAAGACAAACCCAGCCCTCCAGGAGTTACAGTCAATGAGCACATGACAATAACGTGTCTGCTCTGTTTGTCGTCTGTACACACATCGCGTGTACCCTCACGCGCTCTCGATGAATTTCCCATTTGTATTCACCCACTCAGAAGTCAGCAAACTTTTCCTGTAGTGAATGTTTTAAGCCTTACAGGCTGCATGTGGTCTCTAACACATTCTTCTTTGGTTTGGTTTGGTTTGGTTAAATACATAATAATGTAAAGACTCTCCTTAGCTGATAAGCTGTACAAAAGCACACCGTGGGTCACATGTGGTACAAGCTGTGGCTTACCAACCCTGATGTTGAACTTTTTCATCTGTAGATACTGAGAGAAGTGCATTAAAGGAGTCAATAGTCATTGTTGGAGTCTTGTTTTTATTTTTCTGGAATCTCAGTGCGTATCTAACCGTGTTTAAGATCGCTGCTCTTCTTCACATTAATTCTTTTCGGTCAAGCCCGCTTCATGCCCAGCTTTGTCCCTTCTCCATGTCCTCAGGCTGCTGGTTTATGAGCTGTCATGGTCTGCTGCACACAGCCACAGGTGGTGGTTTGCATAACTAGGATGAGAAGCCAGTGTGGTCTCTCCACAGTGGTGCCGTCAGGTCCCCTGTGCCCCAGCAGTCTGCCTTTGTACCTCTGTAGTCAGACAGGTGTGAGCCTTGTCCTGGGCCACCGTGGACAGTAAAGAAGGACAGCCTGAGCAGGGATAGGCTGGAATCAGAGCAGCAGTCAGAGCAGAGCCAATAATGAAATCTGGATCTCAAGAGTTCATTAGGGCAGTTGCTAAGAAAGCCGCTTAGTGTGGTAGAGCCTGCCTCTCACCAGTATCCTTGACCTTGGCCTCCACTGCTCCATGCCTGTCACTTTTCTAGCCTCTTTGGTCTTGACCTTAGGACAGTCTGACTCATGACTCCAGGTGCTGTAGGAATTAGGGAGGAGGTTCTTGCTAAGGTGCTGAGCCTTTGCTTTCCCATGATTGTTGTGCCATTGCTGATCCTTGCTACCAGGGAAGGTGTCCCGCCTCACATGACCAGGCAGCTCATGTGCAGGGAACTGGCAAAGCTCCCACCTTACAAATCCATCACCTCCTGCCCCGATACTAGCCCCTGCTGCTTGGGCTTAAGGACTCTCTGGGCCTCATTGAGAAACCCATGCGGCCTGAGGATTCCTCTCCTCCCGCATTGAGCCACCTCTCCAGCCCCAGCCCATCTGCTTCATATCTTCCAGAAAGCCTTCGCACCTTCCAGTTTATTGACATCATTCCCATTTCCTGGTGGTGTTTTCATTTTCCCTTTATTTTTAGATTTATTCAGTGATCTCAGGGAGAATTTTCAATTTCAGTTGAATCTTGTTCTAGTATTCCACAGGAGCATCGTTTGAGAACCTTTGGCCTGACGGTTCGTCTCATTAGAGGAAGTTCAGTCTGCTTCCACCCACCCTGCTTCAAACTCCTGTGGCAGAAAAGAAGACAGAAATAGGCTGAGATGCTGCAAGGAGCACAAAACACCTCAGACCTGTTTTTCTCAATCAGGATTTTATTTGCTTTATGCTTTCAGTTGTTTTTTGGGGGAAAAAAAAAAAAAAACGAACCACCCTCTTTCCCCCACATCTAGTCAGCAAATCCAAATGGCTCTTCCTTCAGAATGTGTCCAAAACCCATCTTCACCTTCACCACCACCTCCCTGGCCAAGCCCCCTTCCTCCAGCTTGTACATTATGGAAATAGCCTCCTCACAGGCGCCCTGTCCCCAGCCTGCAGCAATCACAATGATCCTATTACAGCGCGAGTCAGGACATGTCCCTTCTTTGTTCAGAACCTCCCAGTGTCTTTTTATTCAGATGAAAGGCCAAAGTCCTGATAACCGTCTCCTGGTTCCGTGGATTCTGGTCTGTTCTCCCTCTCCCCACTCCCCCACCTCAGGCCTCTCCAGCTTCACAGGATCCTGGCTGCACCTCTGACCCGCCAAGCAGACCGTCTCCCAGCCTTGGCACCTGCCATGTTCTCCTCTTCCTGAAACGCACCTGCTCAGCTGTGCGTATGGCTGGCTCCCTTGCTTCTGTGGCCTCTGCTCTTCTGTCCCCATCAGAGGTGCCCCCACCATACGCTCTGTGTAGGCACCACCAATGGCGGTCCTTCCTTCATGGCTCTACCTGCCCTCCTCACCTGGTCCTGCAGGGCTGCCCCTCACACATGCTATATGTCCACTTGCCGAGTGTCTGAGCCTGTCACTCCACCTGTTAGAAAGGACTCTGTCAGTTTGGCTTGTTGCTATGCCTTCCCTGCCTAGAACAGTGCCTGGAGTTCAGTGGGTGCCTTGGAAGCACTTCAGTGAATAAATGGTGACTCCATACGACTTGTGCCTTGTGAACCCTACTTGAGTATCCCTTGTCAGAAATGCCTGGGACCAGGAATGTTTGAATTCGGAGGTTTTTACAGACTTTGAAGTATTTGCACAGACTTTACTGATTGAGTGGTACCTAAGAAGTTCTGGGTTCCAGAGCATTTCAGATGTCTGATTTGGGGATTAGGGATGCTCAACTTGTATTACTGGAGCTCACGTGTCACAGTTCTGGTTGCTTTTAAAGCACACAAACAACAAAGGAAGCTTTAGAAAATCTTCACATAAATCTGGGTGTTTTAGAAACTTCTGTATACATTTTGGGAACATTTTTACTCTTTTTTAGTCTAGTTTGCAAGTGCTTTGGTTTCATTTACTTAATGGCAGCTGAAGTGATTTTTGAGAATGCATGGGATTGTGTTTCTGAAGTCTCTCTGTTTGGTTTATTTCCTTGTAGATGGAGAGCAGCCCAGCTCATCAAGAGCATACCTGCTTCCGACCTGCCCCAGGTCAGGGCAAAGGTCGCAGCCATGGAAATGTTGAAGGGTCAGAGAGCTGACCTTGGGCTCCAGAGGGCCTGGGAGGGCAACTATCTTGCTTCGGTAAGTCCAGGAGGATCAGCATGGACTCTACTCCTGCTCCCTTTACAAAGGAAAAATAATTTTTCTCCAAGAATTTATATGAAAGATAATAAAACACTTTCAGAAACTTAATAATTTCTGTGAGAGGTGCTAAGTTAAAGGATTTTATTGCTTCTTAATGTACAGTGTTTGATGTCATCCCTGCTTTTAAAAGGGCTCTCTGTTTTGTTCCATATGGATTAGGTATACTCTAGAACCCGGCTTTGAAAATTGAAAACTTCCCTGGAATTATTCAGCTACTGTTTTTAATTACCACCTTTATGTTAATTTATTCCAAAGCTACATTTTTAATTTAAACGTTTTATGGGACCTTTACTAGCCTACCATCTGGGTTGAAGAGATAAAAAGTACACCTGTGAAACTCCACATGAGAATAGTCACAGAGCCACGTGCTCAACAGTGGCCGTGGCATCTACAGTGCTAAGCATTCTCGTGTCATGGTTTTCTGGTTTCTTTCAGAAGCCGGATACACCTCAGACCTCAGGCACATTCGTCCCTGTTGCTAATGAACTGAAACGGAAGGACAAATACATGAACGTCCTCTTTTCCTGTCACGTCCGTAAGGTAAGGCAAGCTTGAAACGGACTGTCTTGGGAAGAAAAGTCAAGACTCAGGTGACACTCACTAAAATAGACCTACAATGAGATACAACCCTTGTGTGCCAGGCCGCAGCACCAGGGGCTGTGCCTGACTGTGCCGAGGCATGTTGGAATGTCACAGGGACGTAAAGACTTTTGACAGCCATTTCTCCTTGGAGCAGGTTGGGAAATCTGCTCTAGGCCAGGGACATACCTTTCAGGGCACTCAGAGCTTTCATAGCCCCTGCAGACCTGTATCCAGTGGTCCTTCAACACTTTCTACACATGTATTTCTACACATAAAAACAAAAGCAGGGTTGGGGGAAGAAGAACATAATTTGGAAAAGAAGAGGCGGTCACACCAAGGTTTGGAGGGTGGGAGTAAACACTGATATACTGTGAGTGTGTTTGCTCGTCTGAAGAGGAACACATGGGCTGTCACCAGCCTGAAGATGATGGCGGCTGGAAGTGGAAGTTGAAAAGTGGAAGGAAAGGGACACAGACAAAGTATTTGTTTAGAAGAGTAGAGAAGACATTGAAATAATTTTAAAAGGGCATTTTGTAAAATGATCCAAATAACTTTTAAAATATTGATGAAATGAATTTAAGAAACATTACTGCCTAGCCAGGCACAGTGGTGCATACCTATAGTCCCCATGACTCAGAAGGCCAAGGCAGGAGGATAGCAAGTTTGAGGCCAGCCTCAGTAACTTAGTAAGACCTTGTCTCAAAAGAAAAAGAAAAAAGGGACTGGGGGATGTAGTTGAATGGTAAAGCACTTCTGGGTTCAATCTCCAGTTCTGCAAAAGTAGAGAAAGAGAAAAGTGTTGCCTAGATTGATACAAGAAGAGATGTCAACATAAATATGGCACTAGCCAAAGGAGGAATTTTCTTTAATTATGAAAGAATTGCCTCATAACAAAAATCCAACAAGTTTAGATGACTTTACAGGTGCTTTGTTTCAAATGTTCAAAAAGGTATAATTACAGTATTATTCAGATCAGAACAATGAAATATAGTTTTTAGATTGTAAGCTTGGCAAACTTTAAACTGTTGATTGCAGTTCACAGGCTTTAGGGAAACACTGTGGTAGGAATATTAGACACATTCTTCTGAGTGGACAATTTGGCAGTATCCATCGAAATGTAAAATGTCCATACATCTTACTCCAAAAGCTCCATAAACCAGGATCTTTCTCTACAAATATATTTGCACAGATATCCAAAGGAGATAGATATTTGAGTTTTTACATTGTAACACACAAAAAAAATGGAGAGAGAAAACTACATCAATAAATGATTGAATTAATAAATTATAAGCGTACACAATAGAATACAATGTAGCTATTTATATGAATGGGAAATGGATATATGTGGAAGGGAAAGGGCATCAAAAAATGTGAAACTTGGGGCTGGGGATGAGGCTCAAGAGGTGGCAGGCTCACCTGGCATGCACGGGGCGCTGGGTTCAATCCTCAGCACCACAAACAAATAAAATAAAGATGTTGTGTCCATCGAAAAGTAAAAAATAAATATTAAAAAAAAATGGGAAACAATGGTTTTCAAGATGGTGGACATCAATCAAGGAAAGATAGTGACCCCGGAAATAGAAGAAAAAATGAGGTAAGCTATAGTTAGCCAGTTATTGCCTGAGGGGCTCTCCAGTCTGCCCGGAGTAGGGGAGCCACGGTAGAGCCCAGAGATTCCCTAACTGAAAACACAGAGCTGAGAGCTGAGAGAAACCACAGCAGCTAGATTTGCAGAGCAGCAAACTGGAGAGGAGAGAGCTGCAGGGAGAGAACATTCCAAAGTCCACTTTTCATATCCCGCTGAGTACTGATCAGACATGTAGACAAGGAAACTACTCAAGGCTGGAAAACCTCAGGTGCCGGGGCATCCGTAGAATACGCACAAGGGAATAATCAACCCTGAGTAAACCCTGCTCCTGTCCTACTGAACAAATCTCAAAAGCACAACTGGAAAGACTCAAACTGTTTCTAAGTAACCTAACAGCATCCAAAAGCAGAACTCAAAAATGTTCATAGAAATATATGTACACACACACACACATCCACATATATTCTTTTTTTTTTTTTCCTACTGGCGTTTAAACCCAGGAGTGCCTAACTGCTAAGCCACATCCCCAGCCCTTTTTATTGTTTGAAACAGGGTCTCACTCCATTGCTTAGGGCCTCACTAAGTTGCTGAGGCTAGCCTCAAACTTGCAAGCTGGACATGGTGGAGCACACCTCTCATCTCAGTGATTTGGGAGACTGGGGCAGGAAGATGGCAAGTTGGAGGCCAATCTGAGCAACTTAGTGAGACTCTGTCTCAAAAAAAGAAAAACAAAGTATAGCAACAAAACTACCCAAAATTAGAGAAATGACTCATCAAAATTAGAGAAACAACACATCAGGAAGCTCTTAGGCAATTTTATGTGGCCCTATATAAGTACATTTTCGGTCCCTGAGGGAGAAAGGGGGAATTTTTTTTAATTTAAAAAATAATTGCTGACATTTTTCTGAATTTGATGTAAAACATAGATGCATGTAACCAAGAGGCTGAACATATCCCAAAGCACAAGAAAGTAAATTATATCAAAGTATCCTGAGATCAGATTGCTCAATAACAGTAATAAAGAGGAAAAGGCACAGAGCAACAGAGATAAAGGTACATTCAGTATCTGATCAGAACTAACGCAAGTGGAAAGACAGTGAAGCAAAATCTACACAGTACTGTGGGCATGGACCAAACCTGATAACCGAGAATTCTATACCCAGCAAATGTATCTTCCAAAAATCAAAGTGAAATAAAACCTTTTTTTAGACAAATCTGCAGATGTGCACTGCAGGGAATGTCAGGCAGAAGGAAAGAGAAATGGAAATAAATGGAAATAAAAAATCTTACTGTTGTAAGATTTTTATATCACACCTGAATTGATATAATATATCAGTAAATTGTTGTATATTATAAATGTATTCCACAAACTCTAGAACCACTAAAATAGCAAAACAAAGCTATAACTAATGAGTCAAAAAAGTAGATGAAATGAAACAATCATTTTCTAAAATCTCAATATAAAATAAGTCGGAAAATGTAGGAAACGGAATAAAGGAGACAAAGAATAAATAGGAAAAATACAGAACAAATTGAAAAGCGGTGGATTTAAACCTAACCATATGGACAATCACATTAAGTGCCAGTGGTCAAAACACCACAATTAAAAGGAAAAATTGTGCCCTCTGGGCCCATGGAGATGTTCACTAAATGGGAAACTCTCCAAACCCAACATCTTAGCTTTAGTGGAGGAGGTTTCATTACATAGGCATGATTGATTAAATCATTGCCTAATGGTAATTAACCTTGTCCCCAACCCCAGCCCCTCTTCTCTCTCTGAAGGTGCTTAGGGAGGCTATTAAAAGTTTCAACCCTGTAATCATGCCTTGATCTTTTTGGCAACCAGTCCCCGTTCTGAAACTAGGAGCCCACAGTCACTAGTCATTTCATTAGCAGACAAAAAACACTCATCACTCTAGAGATTCTAAAAGTCTTAGAAGCTCTTGTCAGAAACCTAGGGCGAAGACTAAATATTATAACAAAATACAATTCTATATTTTATGTGGTACTGAGACAACTAAACATATATATATATATATATATATATATATATATATATATATATATATATATATTTTTTTTTTTTAAGACAATCCTATTACTCATCACATTACAAGGGTTTTGCAAGCTCTGTATCAGAACCCAGACAAAAACTTAATGCAGACTGAGCATCCTTAATTCAAAAATTCAAAATCTGAAATAATAATAATATGGAATCTGAAATGTTTTGAGTGCCAGCAATATACTCAAAAATGTTTCATATTTTGGAATTCTGTATTTAGGATACTCAATCAATAAAGTCTATGCAAATATTCCAAAATATCATCAAGAAGAGATTATTGGTAATATCTCAGAGTGGTTACCACAGATGGGTCCAGATTTGAACACAGAGATCAAGAAACTTTTTATGAAGTGTACCTAGAGTTAATGAGACAATCAAGAAAAGACTTTTGCCAACAAGATTCACACACCCACATGAAAAATATAAGACATGATGCCAGTTTGTGAATGTTAACAAAGGAGTGTACCATTTTAGTGGGTCCTTATAGCCAGTATCCAGCATACATCTTTTCTAGTATCAAGATCTCCAGGCAGTCAAAATAATAATCAGAACAATTGATCAAAGAGAGTTGGACAGTTTTGAAAATTAGGTATTTCACCCCAGAAAAGCCTAATGTGTGTCCTTCCAGCAAGGACAGCTTAATGTCTGACAATTTTATCCTGGGTTCTGCTGGATAAAAACTGAAAATGAAAATGTTTTGTCATGTTCTTGAATTGCTAAGTTCAATACAAAATACTCTTTCTTCACAGTGTAGCTTAGATAATGTCCTCTTTAGAGCTCTTCAATCCCAAAGATACACCAAGGCAAGCTCAATATGACTTCAGCAGAGCCCTCTTCTTTATGCTTTCTTTTTGAAACAGCCACTTTCCATTAACTGGAGTTATAAAACCTCCTTTAAGGTGGGAGACTTTGGCAAAAAGCTTCTCTCACCTATACTCTCTGGGTATGTGTCCTCTCTGGTCTGACTCTCCAGGGAAGCATTCTCTCTGGCCCCTGTGGTACTAAGTAAACCCATAAACAGATCACTTGAAGTGTTTAGAAAAAAGCAGGATGTTAGAGATGTTTTTTCCTTGGGTCGATGATTTTAGCTTTGGATAGAAGAAATAATATAAGATCTTTTAGTACTGAGTCTTTGGACCTCTTTTTCTATTACTTTATGATTTAAGTGGTATAAAAACAGTGTTCCTGTGCCATACTTGTCCTAAGTTTGGAATTCACATATGTATGTGGAGTAATTCTCTTTGCTGTTTTGGTACAGCTAAGTTGTGAGACTTAAAGCTTTTACATTGTTATACAATGCCCTTCATTAGAGTCATGTTGTAAGGATGATTTAAGTTGCTGAAATGGAAGATAAATGTGTCCTTTTTAGAAATTATATTTTCTGCATATAAAAAATACAATCTTGGGGCTGGAGTTGCAGCTCAGCAGTAGAACGCTTGCCTTGTACGTGTGAGGCACTGCATTCCGATTCCCAGCACCACATATAAATAAGCAAATAAAATAAAGGTCCATCAACAACTTTAAAAATATTGAAGAAACATATATATATATAATCTTTCTTAACAGAACTTTGATACAGTTGCTGCCTGTGAGGTTCTGTTAATGCTTTTCAGATTAATTCTTGGACATATCATGGAAAAGGAAACATGGCCTTTTTGGTTTGACCTTGGAATGACCTTGCAAAATTATGCAGCAAGGTTTTTTTTTAATCATATTCTTTTGCATCACATTCACATATTTCTCAATATGATTCCACAAAATATGAGGAGCATACCTTTTGCTTATCATTCAGATTCTATTTTAGATATTCTCTATTCTACATATTCCACTACAGATGAGGATCAGTGTTCTCCAACGTGGGTAAATGCAATTTGGAAACACTGGGTTAAACTGCTGTTTAAATGCAGAATTCTCAGAGCACTTAATATGTGCCTAGGTAATGAATTATCCTTGTGGTGGCCTTGGTTGTGATTAAGAAAACCTTGCTGAACAATTGTTTCTCAAACCAAGTGGGCCATGGAACCCTTCCTTTTGTAGAGTCCCACACAAGGCCCATGTGGTGCCAAGCAACCCGGCAATGCTCTACCTCACCTCATTGCAAGGCTTCCAAGAAGCACCCATCCTCTGTTATGGCAAAAATGAGGCTGTGTGAGGCTGTTTACCAAGAGCCATAACACCTAGACTCTATTTTACTCTTAATTACAGACACCTTTTTTTTTTTTTTTTTTTTTTGTCAAATTGACTGGAAAATATGCTCTGGTTATAAAGGGAATGTTTAGAGAATCGACTGATTTCTAAAACTATAAGGCAGAGAGAAAAGATTGAATATACCTCAAACTCAAATTTGAATTCCTGTTCACTCTGTCCTTCTATCAGTAAACCCTGCGGGTCCCATCCTCCATCTTAATTCAGTCAGTTCTCACTGTAGTGCGCTGTGTTTTCAAGTCAATCTCCAACTTCCTTGTTGGCATCTTGGAAGTAAGAATTTAGGAGGGAGGGAAGGGGATGCCACACCACAGCTCCGCCTCCTGGTCAGCTAGGGGAGGGCCGTTTGTTTTTGTCCGATTTTGTTTTGTTTGCTTTTGCTTCTAGTCACTGAGAAACTTGGCATTACAGTGTTGTTACGTGGCATTTTTTAGTGCTAGGTACCTCATTTAAAATACAACTGCTTAGTCTAAGTTTGAAACAAGTTAAAATGTCCTGTGGTTAGTTTCATCTCTTAGGAAAAGATTTGCCTGCAGATGGGGGCATTCGCTGACCCTCTAATAACCTAGCACCCTACAGAAGAACCTATATATATATATATTTTCTCCCAATCTCATTATCTAATTTTATTTTTCTTTATATTATCATATGAATTTATTTTCACTTATTAGTTTCTTACTCATCTCACCCCCTTTTATTGGTCTTCACTTCATATTATAACCAAGGGCTTCATGTCATTGCTTTATATAAACTGGGCTGTCTTCTAATTATTGAACTATATTTGCTTTTTGTGTTATCCTATATAGAAGTCTCTTATCAGTTAAATGATTTGCAAAAATCTTCTCCACTTGTTTTTTCACCTTGTTGATGGTATCTGGGTTTACATATTTTTAGTCTTTGAATTCTTCTGTTTCTCTTGTCTTCCCTGTTACACTGTAAATCTTCAGTTGCTAGATTCCATGCATCTAGAAACTGCCACTCTTTAGCGTTCCCTGTTGCATCCCGTGGAGTGGCCACACATGATACCCATCTGTTAAAGGATTTGTCTTCACGGTTAGTCACCTCTGCCCCTTGACGTTTCCACACAGATAGCTTGATTTGATTCTTGGTGACATACAATGCTGTATTGGTTTGTTTTCTTACAGGTGAATCGATTTAGTAAGGTGGAAGACCGAGCCATTTTTGTCACTGACCGTCACCTGTATAAAATGGATCCCACTAAACAGTACAAGGTGATGAAGACTATCCCTCTGTACAATGTAAGTACTCTGTGCTCTCTCCACACCGGTGCTCATGGGCCACTGATGGGCCCACAGACTGCCCCCACTGCTCTCTGGAGCCCCAGGGAGCCGTTGCCTTTGTGTTCCTGACATTTTACTCCAATCTTGCATTTTATACAAATGCTCAATTTTCCATAGGCATGATCCAAAGTTCCCAGTGGATTAACAAAGGCATTTTATAAAAAGTGTAAGGACTATGGATCTGTGGGATCTTTATTACTAATTCTGCTTACTGCTTGATTGTGCTGGTGTATAATATGTTTTCTTATTTTTAAAAGGCTTGTTTTTATGGAAATGGAATCAAATAGAAAAACAGCAGGGAATTACTTTGTGAAAATATTACTGTTCTTTAAAATATAAAACATAAGCAGCTTCTAAAAGTTCTCACCAATATAGTTTACATGCCCCTGTTTGCCGATGAGATCTCTGGTCCAAACTCACTATTGTTCACTGTATCCTGAGGGTTTTCAAATTCTGAAATCATTTTTTATCTGAACATGGAATTTTTGCCTTGAATCTCAGTATGAGATTGTTGGGTTCGTTGTTTTCATAACTATTCTGGTTCTTCAGAAAGATTCTACAGGACTCCTGGGTCTGTTTGTGTGTCAGGTGATTTCTCTGTCTTCTAGTTTAACAGAGGAAGTCGGTTTGTCCAGTGCTAAGATCTATAAAGAGTGTATGGAGAGCATTTTAAATTCCTTTGATCTCTGCAAAAGGGAACAGGAAACATTACTGTTCTGTAGTTTTATTTTGGTATACCAGGGGTCCTTTGGTCATAAGAAACAAAGAAGTCAAACTATCCCTGGCTTTGCTAAATGACAGAAGGCCTTGGTGGGGGTCTGAGACACGCCCTTGTTGTGTCACCCCCTCAACCCTTCCCACATGCACCCTGCTCCTTGTTAATAGGCGGCCAGGCGGTTGCAGCCAAGAAGAAAATGACTTTGCGAGGTGCTTGACTGTGTGTAGTCTTCTTGGCAAAGACTGTGTTCTTACAGTCCAATCCTGGGTAAGCCCAATAATCTGCAGTCTCAGGGTGGGAGATGGAAGAAGGCAAGGGAAGCAACCCATATTGTGTCAAAGTCTCATGAAGTGTGAAGTCAAAGAAAAATAAATTGTGGTATGAGTTTTATTTATTTTCCCTGCATTTCTGTTAGGGAGAAATCCATCAGGCACATGATATAAATTCAATGAATAGTTGAACAATATTTTGAACTAAAATTATTTTCCAAAATTATCTTCCTTTTTCACATTAACTGGTTTGTACTAATAGTCACTGTTTCTTGTCACCACCACTATCGTCATCATCATATCTCTAATTACACTAATAACATAAAATATCATTAAAATAATACTTAACTACTCTAGTAAACGTGGTGTTGGTGGGATAGGGCACTTTGATGCAAGTGCTCTCAGAGCTCCATCACCTTCCTTCATATTCCTGTGCCATTTTTGTGCATGCAACCTGATTTCCAGCAGCCAAAGTCTTTGTAGAAGGCAGCCCTCGGCCAGCACCCAAGTTGCCCTCCCACAGAAAGGCTGGGTGCCCAGCCACGCAGTGAGTCAGGGCAGGAGTGTGGTGCTCCCGCTCCATACTCACTGGCCAAGATGATTCCCCAGAGCTGCCCTGCAGCAGCCCAAAGCCCATGTCCTCGGCTCCCTGAGCCACCTCCCTTTCCCTTGTCCCTGTCCCTGCACTTCCCACATCAGCTTCTCAAACTCATCGGCTGGCTCCTTAGGGTCTGCTTCTGGAAGGAACTAATGTCGGAAGAGTGGCAAGCTCCAAGGAGGGAGTGATTTGGAAGGGAAAAGGGACTTCCAACTGTATCTGTATTTTTTTTAAGCTGAAGCAAATATGGCAAAACATGAATGATAGGGACATGGATGTTTATTATATTGTTCTTTAGACTTTTCTACACAATTGAAATAATTTCAAATTAAAAACAAAGTTTAAGATAAAGAACCTTTTAAGGCCAGGCACAGTGGCACACAGCTGAAATCCCAGCAGCTCAAGAAGCTGAGGCAAGAGGATCACAAGTTCAAAGCCAACCTCAGCAGCTTACCGAGGCTCTAAACACCTCAGTAAAACCCTGTCTCTAAATAAAGCACAAAAAAGATCTGGGGCTGTGGCTCAGTGGTTGAGTGTCCTTGAGTTCAATTCCTGCTACCAAAAGGAAAAAATGATAATAATAATAATGATGCTGGAGAGGCTGGGAGGGGAGGAGGAAAGCAATTTCAAGTTTGCAAACTGAGTTTCAGGTATGGGTAAAACTGACAAGTATTCCTTCTATACATAATTGGAATTCTGATACTATAGAGTAGAAAGGAATTCACTTAGGATTAAAATGTAAGAGCAGATCACTTACAAGTTGAGGCAGAAATTATTAATCTAGAGGGAGAAAGGGGGCAGATTATTCAAGAATATCCAGTTAAATGGTGAGGAAAAGAATCACCAAAGGAAACAATAAAAAGCAGGATTCCTGTGGTCCTCCATTTTCTCATCTCTCTTTTAATGAGCTAATCAGCTCTAATTTCCCTTCAGATCCATAAGGTCATGAATAATGGGACGGACACCATGTTTAGAATCTCCTGGAAACCCAGGAAGTGCAGCCATTCAGGTTTCAAGGCAGCTCTGCAGGAGCATGTTATCTTGTAGCCTCTCAGTTGCTCTTTCTGTCTCTGCATCTTTGTCTTTCCATTAGCCATCACCTCTTTCTTGCCAGACAGCACAGGTCAGCCCTGGGCTCAGGTTGGAATCAGCTGCTCCAGCCAGCCATTCACCGTTCATCTTGCAGTAGCACATCATACACTGAGTCTCAGATGAAGCCTCACCATAGCAACTGGTTCTGCGTGATCCAAATCTGTACTTTTGTTCCTTGTCAAACACTTGCAAATCTATGCATAGCCTTTCCTGACTTTTTCTAGTATGACATGGATAATTCCTATAATTCATTTTAGGCCTAACTGATCATCTTCCTCTACTAGTTTTGATTGTCATCCCAAGACCTGAGCCACATTTGAATCTTGGTCACAGATCATGCTGAATATTGAGGTGGGTTGTTACATTTCCCCAGGGGAAAGGAATACTGGGAGCAAAGTGCTTCAAATAGGCAGATTCATCAGGCATTCTTAGCTTTCTGGACTCTTGCCAGCCACTTCCATTCCAGTTGTCAGGATCCCAGTCTTTGTCAAACAGGGACCTAAAATTGTACCAAGAATTCCCAGCATGGGTGGTTCCCTCTACTTTCTTTACTGCCTCCAGCCAAGGCAACATAGGACTATTGCTTTCCTAATGCACCATAAAAATACCTAGCAAGTTCCACTATTCTTGTATCTCCTTACTCATTGAGCTTCTGTAGTCAGCAGCAACTAAGTGCCCCAGCTGCTCAACTTTAATGGACATATCAGCTGTCCCCCACAGGTCACCAGAGGTAGTTTGTCACTGCTTCGTCCCTGCTGAGGAGAGCTGCCTTTGCCCCACCCTGAGATGTGGAGCCAACTGCAGCCCCTCTGGCTCTTGTGTCCTGCAGCCCCTGGTGCCTGATCTTGAGTTGTAATGAACAGAGATTTATAGGACTTCCAATAGAAGGTGGGTGGGAGGGAGTGGGTTTTTGCTGTTGTTGTTTGTTTTGTTTTATTAGTTGAATTATTCTTTTTTATTCTTTTTTAAAAATATTGTTTTAGATATTGATAGACATGTATTTTATTCATTTATTTATATGTGGTGCTAAGAATCGAACCCAGTGCCTCACACATGCTAGTCAAGTGCTCTACCACTGAGCCACAACCCCAGCCCCCTATTCTTTTTTTATTCTAATTTGTTATATATGACAGCAGAATGCATTGCAATTCATAGTACACATATAGAGCACGATTTTTCATATCTCTGATTATACACAAAATACAGTCACACCATTTGTATCTTTACACATGTACTTAAGGGTAATGATGTCCATCTCATTCTACCATCTTTTCTATCCCCAGCCCCCCTCCCTTCCCCTCCCACCCCTTTGCCCCATCTAGAGTTCATCTAATCATCCCATGCTTAACATATATATGAAAAATGTTCAACACCTCTAGCAATTAGAGAAATGCAAATCAAAACTACTCGAAGATTTCATCTCACTCCAGTCAGAATGGCAGTTATTAAAAACACAAACAACAATAAGTGGCAAGGATGTGGGGAAATGGGCACAACCCTACATTGCTGGGTGGGACTGCAAATTGGTGCAGCCAATATGGAAAGCAGTATGGAGATTCCTTGAAAAACTGGGAATAGAGCCACCATTTGACCCAGCTATCCCACTCCTCGGTGTATACCCAAAGGACTTAAAAACATCATACTACAGGGACATAGCCACATCAATATTTATAGCAGCACAATTCACAATAGCTAAACTATGGAACCAACCTAGCCCTTCAATAGATGAATGGATAAAAAAATGTGGCATATATACATAAGGGAATTATTCAACATTAAAAGAGAATAAAATCCTGGCATTTGCAGTTAAATGGATGGAGTTAGGTAAGATGCTAAGTGAAGTTAGTCAATCCCGAAAAAACAAATGCTGAATGTTTTCTCTGATATAAGGAGGCTGATCCATAATGGGGCCCCAACTTCCTTAATAAGACTCCTATAGCACAAGAATTAAAATAAGAATCAATAAATGGGATGGATTTCAAACTAAAAAGCTTCTTCTCAGCAAAAGAAACAATCAGTGAGGTGAATAGAAAGCCTACAATTTGGGAGCAAATTTTTACCACATGCACATCAGATAGAGCACTAATCTCTAGTATATATAATGAACTCAAAAATCTAAAGAACAAAAAACAAATAACCCAATCAATAAATGAGCCAAAGAACTGAACAGACACTTCTTAGAGGAAGGGAGTGTTTTTAAATTACACCTGCTAGAGAATTACCTTTTTTCCTTTGGGACTTTAGGCAGCTTTACACCATTGTCTAATCACACTTTCAATAACTACACCGTTCAGTTCACATGATTACTGCGTGCTCATTATGTGCCATCCACAAGGTATGAGTGAGATAGAGGTGGCAAAACAGTCACAATTGCTGCCGTCATGGAGTTTACATTCTAACGGGGAAAAGCCATAGATTTCTATGATGTGTGTGTGTGTATTTCTATGTATGTACATATATGTACACACACACAGTCCAAAGAAGGTGATAAAGTGAAAAGTCAAATTAGGAAAGAAGATGGAGAATGTGTACAGTGTTATAATCTTATGTAGGGGGATTGGGCCTCCCTGAGAAGTGGACATTTAGGCAGAGACAAAGGAGCTTAGCAATGAACTGTTTACTTGGTGGGAAAGCACTTCAGGAAGAAGGAGCAGGAAAGACACAGACTTGAGCAGGGAGAGAAGAGCCCACCAGGGCTGGAAAGGATCAGGAGCTGGATCTGGTGGTGGTGCAGGCTGTCTCCCGGGGTCTGTGCACTGCAGTATCTTGTTACTCCTCAAAAAAAGGGAGAAGGAGGAAAGGGAAAAGGAGGAGGAAGAAGAATGCTATTGATGGTGGAGCAACAAAGAGGAAAGCAAAGCAGATGAGGCAAAGGGTGGAGCCCGGAGGAGGTCCGGACATACAGCCCAGGGAACTGATCGCACAATTGGCTTCTCAGCTCTCCCAAAGAAAGCTGCCCACACATCCTCGGGCAGGGAGGCAGCCTTGGCTGTTCCTAGGGCCAGCAGCCATAACTACAGCAGGGACTTGTGCATGTCAGGCAAGCACTCTGCCACCAAGCTATATCCCCAACCCTTTTTTGTTTTATTTTCTGTCCTATAATCTAGCAGTTGTGCCCCTAGATATTTACCCAACTGATATGAAAATTTGTGTCCATATAAGTTTTAATAGGTATTTTTATATTACCTAATAGTATGTCTCAGTACATAGTAGGTCTCAGTCTTTTAACTGTAAGAACCATCTCTCCATCCTCTATTGGCTTGTGCTTAGGAGAGAAAAGACTGATCTTTATGTAAACCTAAGCAAATATAATTTAAAAGATAAATTTGACACCTCCCCCCCTCCTATTAGCAAGAATTATCCGATCAATTTATCATTTAATGATGGTTCCAGTCGCTTTCCATACGCAAGATAAAAATAGGAAATCATGGCAGGCTTTCAAGAATATTTTCAGTAAATATTGTCCTCACAAATGCCATGGTCAAATAAAAGTAAACAGCAATCTGAGAATGAAATATTCAAGTTACAGGTGACTCCTTTAGCAGCTGAGTGACTTACTATGTACAAATACTGCATACCCAGGTTAGGGTTTCAGCCAGCTGGGATCTGTGTTATTGTCAACTTAGTATCTTCCCCTTGGAGTCACTCTCTACACTGTATTTATAAATTGCAATATCAAATTAAAGCATTAGTTCCGATACATTTGTTACCAAAGGTTAAAATTTTCCCAGGGGGCAGTGGGTCAGAATTTGAATGTTTGTAAAGCTGAGAGACACGGTTACTGGGGCTTGGTCTGGAGAACAAAGGCGACAAGTTAGCAGCATAATTAGCCCTGGGACTGTACTTGGATCACAACCTTTCTGACTCTGGGAATCATCCTGGAGATCACCCTAAGTTGGCGGAGAAGATTGCTGCCTGCCGCTGAGGAAGTTGCTTGAGCAGGTGCACTTGCGCCCCTGGGGTTCGTGTGGACATCGGCGCACCCAAATCAGTGCTCGCTGAGCACGTGCCAAGATTTGAGTTTAATTTGCATAAACATAAAATCTGCCCTCTGCTTTTGAGGGAGACTGTGTAAACGGCCTCAGCTGGGATTCTTACCCTTCCTTTGTCACCAGTGTGTTGGTTTTGCCTGATGGGCTGGTGTGAGGGACGTTGGACTCTGCCCATTAATGCTGTTTTGATATAGTCCCTTTTTATCACTGTGAGCTTGATGGCTAAGGAAGCAGCCAGTTAATTACACACATCCTCCTTCAGTTCTGTGGAAAACACAAAGCCAGCAAGGGGGAGAGGAGAGACAATTATCTGAACCCATGTGCCGGTTTCGTAGGGGCGAAGGGATCGTGATTATGCCAGGCTTCCAGCTTTATTATTCCACTTGACATGACTGGCCAGAAAGATGCTCCGTGTGAAGATGGATTGTCTTTGTAATGTGTACCGGGGGTGAGCCCTGCTGAAATCCATCCTCGCCTCCCCACGACCATTTCTAGAGCACCCTCCCCTCCTGGCAGCATCCCAGGGGAAGGCGTTTCCATGGCAACCCCAACCGAGGCAGTCAGCTGACGTCTGGCACCGCCTGAGCTGGCGTGCTGCGCTCCCCTTCTCCTCTCTCGGCCCTCCCTCAAGCCTTTAAACGGTATTTATTAGTCCTCTTTAATAGAAAGCGTACAATCCCTTACTGTCGGGCCCTGAGTGGCACTCAGGTTTTATTTATTTATTTAGGTAATAAATTTTACCTTCCTAATTAATTCTTGGCAGGTCCTGGGAGCTGTATTATTTTGAACATCTTGTGCAAATGTTTATATTTTCTGCTGGTGATAACAAAGAACGTTGCTTAGCAAAATTAGATATTGAGTTGGGTGCGGTGATACTCACCTGTAATACCCACTATCTGGAAGCTAAGATAGGAGGATCACATGTTCAAGGCCAGTCTGGGCAACTAAGCAATACTCTAATTTTTTTCTACTTTTAATAGAGACTGGGGATGTAGCTTGGTAGTAAAGAAAGCACCTATGAATGAAATAGGAAAAACCTGTTCTTGTGGGGGGAGTGGGGGGAATGATGCCTATATTTCAAAGAAATTTGGAAAAATACAGATGTTAAGGTTTCAGTTTAATTTTTCAAGATTTTTTTTTTAACTCTGATGGCTTTGGCAATGGAACAATCTTTGTACTTTCCTTATCCTTTTTTAGCTTTCACTGATTTTATCCTTGGATTTTGAGTGAGCCATGTTGTTTTAAATACTTAAAAATGTGACATCTAAGCCATGTTCTCTCCTATATTTTCTTTTGTTATTGTTAACAATAAAGAAAGAAGTCAAAGTTTCAGACCTCCCTTATCCATTATTGTCCTGACTCCTGCTCAGAAGTAAATGCCTTCTGTCACCCTGGTGAGAGGCCACTGTTTATGCTAAACCGTAGCAAAACCAAGCCAATAATAATGTCAGATATTGTGCCTATAGATACAAGGTAGGGCCCATTTTCACCAATACATTAGTTGGCATTTGATTTCAAATTTAAATGATGTGTCAAAGCCATGTCTGGGAGCAACAATCATTAGGGCCAATATATGACTCCTTTACAAAGCTATCTTGTTAAAGACCGCACACCAAAGAATAAGGGAATAAATTCAATACCATCTTGTTTATCAGATTGCTAGAAGCAACATCCTTTTAAAACAAAGCCCTATACAGAGATGCACATGCAAACTGATCTCTGCATGTGCAGAAATAGATGCCTCTGGGCAGAGGTAGTAATAGGCTTCTTGTCCATCTGCCCTGTCAGAGCCCTCTCCTGTGCTTTAAATATTCTTAAGCAGCTTCTCTGTGCTATGCACTTGGTGGGCACCAGTAGCTCAGGCGTACACCATGTGGTCTCTGCCATGGGGCCTCGCAGACCCATGGGAGAGGCAGGGAGCGCAGTGGCAGGGAAGCACAGTGTCTGCCTCACATTGACACCCTGGCAGCCTCGGAGGTGTGGCATCTCGATGCCTCTTGGAAGCTGCTGCTCAGAAAAGTGAAGCAACCCACCCAAGGCCGCAGCTCATGGGAGTGGAGCTGGGCTTCACCTCCCCATCTTTTTGGTTTAGCACCCAACCCCTGCTGCCTGCTGCAAGTTTTAATGAAGAACAACCCATGAAATTAAAATCTTGTGTTAAAGAAAAAGATAACAAAATCAACATTGGTCACGTACCCAATGCCAGACATTTATTAGATGATTTAATCCTACCATATCATGATCATTGTAAGATGCACTGTGGTCTGAACGTGTCCCTCCAAAATTCCTACATTGAGATCCTAAGCCCAAAGCTGACAGTCTTGAATGAGATTAGGAATCTTATACCAGAGACCCCAGGAGAGCCCTCTTGCACCCTCCTGGCGCCCTTATCTTGGATGAATGTCCAAAACTATGAGAAATACATTTCTGTTGTTTATAAGCCACATAGTTTGTTATTTGTAACAGCAGTCTAAATTAACTAAGACATAGGGAGAGAGGGAAAATGTGGATTTTTCCCCCTAGAAAGCCTCATGATCTCACGGTCTGTATCAAAAATCAAATCATCTTATAGTCATTGGCCATTGTTTTTTTTAACGTGTGAGGACAGTCTCATCAGAAGGTTTTCCTTAGACCAGAGCAGTGTAAGAGAAACTCCTTGCCATTCAGTGATTTTCATCCCTTGTCATGGACATCTGCATACATTCTTACTTGATTCTCCTCCCCATCCCAGTCCCTGGGAGGTGCCTACCCTGGTCCTGAACTCACAGGCATCAGGTGAAGGAGTGAGTTAGTTTGTTATCGGCTAGGTCCAGAACAAACATTCTTTACACAAAATTGTTATAACGATGTCCTGCTGCTCTACAGGGAGAACCCAATTTTCTAAATAATAGACATTTAAAATTTTTCATTTTGTTTGAATTATATCTAAACAGAGACATCTTAATAGTGTGCCATTATGGCAGAGTGTCCAGTACAAACAGCAAAGCTGACCAGGTCAAGATCCTACAATGGCTTGTGGAGGGGGCGGTCATTTTGCTTCTTGGGAAGCTGCCTCCAGCATCTCCCTTTCCTCCTCTGCCCCCTCCTGCCCTTGCCATCCCACCTCATGGCCCTTCTCAAAGCTCCTGGAGTTGTAAAAGCATCCTATATTGCATGTGAACATCATTACACTACAGGGTGGTAGAGGAAAGAAGAGAAATCTCATCCCAGTGGGGTCTGGGGACACTGGGGTTAGGGTGTGTGGAAGCACATGGGCAGTTGTGGAATTCATGCCCTGTTTTAACAGTGGTGCCCCCCGGCCCCGCCACTGTGGAATGTTGAATCCTGAAAGGAGGTGCATGTAAGTAAGTCTGATATAATGCATGTGAGGTCCAGACCTAGTTCTTGTCCCATAATGCAGTGCTCAATAACTGCAAGCTGCTCTAAAGCCCCTTGCAAACTGGCTATCCTGTGCCATAGAAATTAGAGGAGTAGGATGAAGTCAGCCTCCAAGGCCCTCCCTGTGGCTGCTCGTTCCGTGGGAGTGTGCCCCTCCTGGGGAACTGCGTGACTTCCTCCATTCAGATCTCTGCTGCTCAAGTGTAACCATGCAGAGGTTGTCTAGAATAACAACCCCAGTTCCAGCCCATCTGTCTCCATGCCTTGACCCTACTACTCCATTCTTCTCCGTGGACCTCCTCACCTCCCATCTCACCATACAGTTGTCCACAGTCTGGCTCCAAGGGTCAGACTCTCATCCCCAGAACACTTCCTGCCATACAGTAGGTGCTCAGTAAATGGGTGTTGATGGACAAATTGGAGGGTCAAGACTAGAGACTGGAAAAACTGTCAAGAGACTTCTGTAGTAACCTGTTAAGGAGTCACAAGGATCTGAACTCAAGCAAGGACAGGAGTGAGAGGCAAGTTGGGAAGCTGGGGGGATGATGGCGGATTCAAGAGCAGATAACAGGCTTTGAGCATTGAGGAAAGAGACTGAACCCATAAGCTGCTTTCTAGACCCCTGGGTAGATGGTGGCGAGAGTTTCTGACCAGGATTGGAAATGCAGGAAAAGAAGCAGAGAGAGTGGAATGAGCTCAGTCTCAAACAGGTTTCACCTAGGGGTCTGAGGAATACAGAATGGAGAGGCCTTGTAGACAGTCGACTAGAGGACATTCTGGGACAGAGACTGACTTGGTCGGCTTGAGCTGCTGTAACAAGAACCATGGACTAAGTGGCTTGAGCAACAGGAACCCATCATTAATAAGTATAATTTATTAAATGCTAAAACAAAGATACACAGGAAGTACTTTGAGAAGGTACAGAGAAGGGGTGGAAATGACTTTTCTGGACAAGGGGAGATTTCAGGGATTCATAAGTACGTGCCAACACTTGTACATTTTTCTGCACTGGTAGTTTTCTTCAGATTCTTGAAGGGGCGTGTGACCTGCTGCTTTTGGCAATGCAGAGTAACATAGTTAGTAGCGAAGTAACATAATGTAGCATAAGTAGCATAATGAGACCTGTTTTTAGGAAGCTAATCCTGAGAGCAGTACCATGAATGGACTAAAATGGGAAGAGGTGGTGAAATAAATGCTACCTAAAGAGCTTTTGGAATAATCCCAGTGGACATAGAAGCCCCAGAAATGGAGAGAAGACAAAAGAAATTTCTGAAGTGTTCCTTATTTAAATTAATTTATTTTTGTTTATTTATTTTTGGTGGCACTAGGAATTGGACCCAGGGATGCTTTACCATTGAGCCATATCCCCAGCTCTTTTTATTTATTTATTTTTTGTTGTTGTTGTTTTGCTTTAAGACAGAGTCTCTCTAAATTGCTTAGAGTCTTGCTAAGTTGCTGAGGCTGGCCTTGAACTTGTGCTCCTCCTGCCTCAGCCCCCTGAGTCGATAAGACTACAAGACAGTGCCACCACACCCAGCTCAAGTTAACTTCTTTTAAAAATGTTCTCTATGTGCACTAGTTTAATTTTCTACATAGTAACTTAGATAATTTTGTCATCATTCCTATGAAGTAGGTGGTACTAGTTACCCTATTTGAAG
Organism: Callospermophilus lateralis; assembly: GCF_048772815.1. Lineage (NCBI taxonomy): Eukaryota > Metazoa > Chordata > Mammalia > Rodentia > Sciuridae > Callospermophilus > Callospermophilus lateralis. The sequence goes on from NC_135315.1 coordinate 39,493,331, forward strand.
CAGGAGAAACGGAGACATGGAGCATCGTAAGGCTTACCCAGAGGCATAGAGTTAGGCAGAAGTGGTGCCAGGAAGGCAGCCTGGAAGTCTGGCCCTGAGACTGAGCCCTTTAACAGCTCTGGACTGCTCCCTGTTGGGGACTCACAGGTTGGGGAAATTGAGGCACACGCCTCCTCTTCTGGGCTTAGGAGATGGTGTGGCTAGTGGCACTTTGTTGAAGTAGAGGCCTAAGAGGAAATAGTGGTTAGGGTGAGGTGATGAATTTCATTTTGTTCAGGTCAAATATGGGGTCCCGTTAGGCCCTTTGGGGACCCCTGGTTGTGCTTTTCCCAGACAGGCAAGAGCACCCATCTGGAGTTCCAGAGGAAGGGCTATGCTTGGTACTCACTTTTTGGAAGTTAGCAGTATTTAAAAGAGAAGGAAACTTCTGGTCCCTTCTCCTGCCTTTTGCCCCTGGGACATGTGCCTTCTGGCTCCTCAGCTACATGGTAAAATCGCTGAAGGAAAAGCCCATTTTCTAATCTGTTTGCATGCCTAATCTAAAATAAGGAGTTGGGAGTTCCAGTTCCAAATAAAACAGAATAGGTGAATCTCTGCCAGTCTGTCTCACCAAATGTGGATAAAGCCCTAGACATTGCATTAGGAAACAAACACAAGAAGATTCTGAAAGCTGGAGGGAAGAAGGCCAGGAACCTCCTTAGGGCAAGCAGGGCAGCAGGGGGTGGCCTCCCTCATATCCTGGACTGCATGCTGCAGAAACACACAACCCAGAAATACCAGTGGAGAAAATAGAAGAGAAGAAAAACTTGCTTTCTCTTGTCAAAGGACCAGGAAACAGCAGCCTAGCAAAGCAGAAACCCTTTTGATAGTAAACACACTTCTCCAAAAAATCACCAGGGATTAAAAAAAAAAAAAAAATGCATCCCTAGCTCCTATCAGCAAAGGCCTGTTCTCCAACCTTGCCTGACAGTAAGAATGCCTTTTCTAGACCCCTCCCTTCTGGGAAATATCCAGTAGGGAGGATCCTGGCATTTGGCCCACCCCCTCTTCACCTGCCATTGGAGGCTGTGAGGCACTCACAGACTCTCCACTAGAAGAGGCCCAAGGGGGCCTTATCTCACACTCCCATCCAGCAGGGGTAGCATTGGTGCTACCTTCCCTTACTGGCCCCTTTTTAACAGAGGCCTGCTAAGTCAAGATTTAAATAAGACCCAGTCTCTATCATGCTGAGTGAAATAAGCCAATCCCAAAAAACCAAAGGCCAAATGTTCTCTCTGATATACAGAGGCTAATGTACATCGGGGGGGGGGGGGGGGGGGGGGGGGGGGAATAGAAGTTCACTGGATTAGCCAAAGGGGAATGAAGGGAGGAAAAGGAGATGGGAATAGAAAAGACAGTAGAATGAATCAGACTTAACTTTCCTATGTTCATATATGAACACACACCAGTGAAACTCCACATCATGGAGAACCACAAGAATGGGAAGTTATACTCCCATACTCCGTGTATGTATAATATGTCAAAATACACTCTACTGTCATGTATATCTAAAAAGAACAAATTTAAATTTTTTTTTTAAAAAAGATCTAGTCTCGGGGCTGGGATTGTGGCTCAGCAGTAGAGCGCTCACCTAGCACAAGCAGGACCCAGGTTCAATCCTCAGCACCACATAAAAATAAAGGCATTGTGTTGTGTCCATCTACACCTAAAAAATAAATATTTAAAAATAATTTAAAGGGCTGGGGATGTGGCTCAAGCGGTAGCGCTCTCCTGGCATGCGTGCAGCCCGGGTTCTAGCCTCAGCACCACATACAAACAAAGATGTTGTATCCGCCGATAACTAAAAAATAAATATTAAAATTCTCTCTCTCTCTCTCTCTCTCTCTCTCTCTCTCTCTCACTCTCTCTTAAAAAAAATAAAAAATAAAAAAAAATAAAAATAATTTAAAAAAAATAAAAAAGATCTAGTCTCATAACATAATACCCCAAATGACCAGGATACAATTTTTTTAAAAAATCACCCATCATACTTAAAATAGGAGCTAGTATACACAAATTCAGTTTCTTGGTAAATATAGGATAAAAACAGTGAACCTAAAATGATGAGTGAATGATTAAGGTTATTAATTTGCAAGGTAAAAAAATTCAATTAAAAGACCAATAAGGGAAGCAACTTAATTAAGCTGATATTTTGAGAGTAAAAAATAAATTTAAAGTAGATATAAAACTGGATTCAATTAGTAAAACAATTATCTTTGTAAAATAATAATTTGACTATCTAAGACCCAATTATTTAGTAGTTTCACCTATATCAATGGTTTTAAGTGATTAGAATCACTTAGGGGACTTTTACCAACTACAGATGCCCAGTCCAGTCCCAGAGGAAAGAGTGTCCCCAGTGATTCTAATGTGCAGCCATGGTTGGGAGCCATGCGCCCAAATGAACCACCCTCAGAATATAAGCAGAAGGACGTTTATACCTTCTGAACAGTTAAAATAGATGTGGCAGCTGTTAAGCACCAAACTTTGTGTGTTTGTTCTACAGCAGCGCCCTGTTGGGCCATTTGTCTTGCTTCATGTGCTCTTGTGATACATTTGATTATCTGGCTCCCAAGTGCACAACAATAAATCTGAAGCAGTAATTAAAAAGGAGTCCGTCTGCCACCAGCAGGCAGGTTGATAGTTGCAATCTATGAAAACTGAAGTGTTTGGGGACTCACCGGAGACCTAGTTCAGTTCTACTGGATGGCTTGGTTTTAAAAACTCATGGAAGTGCTTACTTGAGCCATTTCCTCAGAGGAGTCCTTTTGGAATTAAAATTCAGTTTTCCGTAAGATTCACACTGAACTCTGAGCTGCAAAAGAAACCCCATTACTTAGACTACCAGGTATTCTAGGAAAGAGACTTCCAAGGGGCCTGAGATTTTCAGCAAAAAAGAGAACAACTGACCATGAACTAGTGCATTCTAATCACCAGTCTTAGTAAGGAATTTGAACAAGCTTAATCTAAATGTGAAAACTCTGAATTTGCTTGCCACAAGTGAGATACTTAACAACCTAAGGAAAAAGGATTTGGGCTTTTAAATTAACAGAGGAGGCTATGGCAGGCCCAGCTTCCCATGTGTGTCTCTCTGGTGGAATTTGTATTTAATTTCATAAAGTACAGAGTTCATTTGCAATGGGGACATTGTCCGGATTGTAAATATTCTTCTCGATGGTGCCCTTGATCCTTGTCAGGATGTGGAACATTTGGAAGAAAGTGAAGCTGGGCATGGAGCCGTTATTTATATAGTGCAGTATGGATTGGTGTTGGAAACTTGCCGAAGAGTTTGACTGAGTGACTTTCATCAAGCTGTTAAAATCAAAGGTTGAAAGCCCTTGTCAATCAATGATGTAAACTCAGCCCTTTAATCAGTTGATTACGATTATTTTCATTGACCTGAATAATATTGATCAATAGTACATGGCTTATAATGGGTACTTGTTTATAAAGTCAATTATCCTAATTTTGGACACTTTTTAAATATTGCTCGAGGCTCATATTTTATATAATAGGTTTTATTTCACCATTAATATGTCATGTGGTTCACATGTATCAGTATGATTTCTGGAATACAGGGCCAAGGAATGTCCTGTGGACTCCAGAGGCCCTGAAGATGAATCTGTTTGAGAGTACATTTACTGATTAATGCTTGCCCCAGTAATGCTGAATCCCTAAAAAAGCATAAAAGAATAATTTTGTTCTGTCTTGTGAAGCTAGAAAACATTTTCAAAATATAAGGTTTTCAAGTAGGGCCCAGTGGCATGTATCTATAATTGCAGCTACTGGAGAGGCTGAGGCAAGACAAATTAGAGGCCAGCATGGGCAATTCAACAAGACCTCCACACAAAATATACATTTACACATATATGTATGTATGTGTATATATACACACACACATATACATAAATAAATATACATACATATATACTCTGTGTATGTAGGGTTTTTTTTTTAAATGTCCATCCAACATGTTAAAATAAAAACAAAGATTTTGTTGAAAGTGATATGTGTTTGTAAAGGAATTAACTTTTAGCTATCCCAAACTATATACCCTCTTCATGATGTGTTCACAAATTAAGATTTTTCCACTGGGGTTGGGACACAGCTCAGTGGTAAAGCACATGCTTGTGCTTATCATGCACAAGGCTCTGGATTCAATCCCCAGCACCAAAAATAAAAAGCTTTCTCTGTTTTCTGGTCACTCTTATTGCATAATAAACTCTGCCCAATTTACAACCACAACCATGTTATCACGGCCACGATTCTCAGATCAGATATTCAGAAAGGACAAAGCAGGTGTCTTGTGCCTGCTCTGTAATATCTGAGGCCTCAGCTGGGGAGACCCAAAGCTGGAGATGACTCAAGGACGGGGGGGCCTGAGTCTTTGGAAGGCCCACTCATTGGAGCCGTTGGCACCCAGGCTGGGGGTGGATGTGGCGACTGCAGCTGCCGAATTGAATGAGACCATTAGATCACCTGCCTTTTATGGCTAGTCTTGAAGTCACACAGCCTCGTTTCTGTTTCACCTTACTGGTTAAAAGCATCTTATTGGGTTGGGGATATAGCTCAGTTGGTAGAGTGCTTGCCTCACATGCACAAGGCTCTGGGTTCAATCCCCAGCACCAAAAAAAAAAAAAAAAAAAAAAACCATCTTGTTGTTGCCCTGATTCAAAGGGAGGGGACATAGACCCATATAAACATGCTTCAGATCCTCCTCAGTCTACCCTCTGATTTAAAGATTTGCATTTAAAAGTATTTACATTTATCTAATGTTTAAAATTCATTCCTTCTCCTTATGATGCCCCAAAAGTCTTTTCTTCTGATGGTATCAGGTTCCAGGTTGAGGACTTGAGGACTGAGATCTTATCATCTAATTCAGTCAAGGTGCCATATCTCAATTGTTTCTTTGATGCAAAGACCTAGGATCTAAACTGATAAGTTGTCTTCCCCACATTTAAGGGTGCATGTTCCCAAAGACACCCCTATTTAGAGAGGGGGGTAATGGAAGGCATATCCCAGTCACTGGCCATCTGTGTCTGCAGCTAGGTGGGCTTGTTAGCCTGCTGCGTGCCTGCAGAAGCTTGGGAGTCCAGAAGCCTCTTTGCATTTAGTAACATCTCAGTTCCTTTCAGTCCAATCTGAACTCTTTAATTCAGTCCTTTGAAATATGAATGGATTCGCTGTGCATCAATTTATGATCTCTATTTGATGAGACACATACACACACCTCTCTGCAAATTAAGCTGTCCTGTTCCTCAAGTTCCTCTGTGGACAAGGTTCTTCAGACTCCGCTGAGCCCTGTTTTGATGGAGAGAATTTGCAAGTCATGCTCTGAAGACATTGAGAGCGCCTTTCATCTATCTGGAAGATTCTTTGAAGCAGTGCTTTAAGTCTATCTGAGGTTGTAACAAAGGATCTTAACAGTCCTGATCCATTGCCCTGAAACTATCTCTCTCTCTCTCTCTCTCTCTCTCTCTCTCTCTCTCTCTCTATATATATATATATATATATATATATATATATATATATATATATATATATAATAGATATAGATGAACATACAATATCTTTAGTTGTAGATGAACATACGATATCTTTATTTATTAGTTCATTTTTTATGTGGTGCTAAGGATCGAACCAGTGCCTCACACATACCAGGCAAGCGCTCTTCCGCTGAGCTACAGCCCCAGCCCCCCTGAAACTATTTCTTAATATGAGAATCATTTGCCATCTGGAGAAGCTGGGAATAAGAAACAGTTTTATTTTCAAGCCCAGCAATTGCGGGCTTCTTTGTATTTCCTCTAAATTTTGCCTGAAAGCCGAACAGTTCTTTATTAGGCTCATCTCTTTCCTCTTGCTTTTTTTTTTTTTTTTTTTTTTTTTTCATAGACAGCAAGAAGCCAGATGGCAGTTTCATTATTCTGTCAAGAAACCTCCTTAACTAGATCATCACATTTGCCGGGTACATTTTCTGTTCCCTACCTTCCCACCGGCACCATGTTGTCAGATTTTCTTCCGGGTCGTCACAAGGGTCCCCTTGCCTGCGACCTGAAACTGAGCCTTCCTTACCCTCCTTGCCTCCTCAGGGCCTCCTTCTCACTCTCCCAGCCCCCTGCTGGTTTCCCAAAGCCAGCGCCCGCTGTGTTGGGGGCACGTCTCGGTAGCCCCACTCCTCGAATCATATTCTTATCACAGTTACACGGCCGTGTCACCAACCACCCAGACTGGGTGGAGTTGAGCAACCACCATTTTATTATGTGCCCAGATTCTGTGGGTCATGGAAAAGTCCAAGCTCTGTGGCATGCCCCTGTAATGCTAGTGACCCCAATAGCTGAGGCCAGATGATGGCAGGTTTGAAGGCAACTTAGAAAGACCCTGAATCAAAATGAAAAGGGCTGAGGTTGTGGCTGAGCACCCCTGGGTTCAAAGAAATGAATTTGGACAGGGCACACCAGGGCCAGTTGAGCACTAAAACACAATGTCTTGGGCTGCATCTTGGGAGACTCTAAGGCTGCTTCTCAGCACCCCAGGATTCCTCAAGCTGTGCTTTGAATTGGTTTGCCCTGCTCCAGAATTCACATTGGAATTTAATCCCATTGTGTGTTATTTAAAAGGGTGGAAATTTAATCTGACTGGTGCTTGGAGGTGGGGCTTTGGGAAGGGGACTGTGGCTAGATAAGGTCATCAAGGTCATCGGAGCAGAGTCTGTGATTGGAGAAGGTGGATTATAAGAGGAGAGGGAAAGACTGGGGGACACACATACACGTGTTTCCTCTCTAACCATGTGATTCCCTGTGCATCCCAGGACTCCAACAGCAAGAAGGCCACTACCAGAAGCATCCCCTCAGTCGTGGACCAAAACTGCAGCCCCACATAAACCTCTTTTCTTTATGACTTACCTAGTCTGTGGTATTGTATTAACAACAACAGAAAAACTAAGACACTCAACCCTCAAACACTCACATGTCTGCCACCAGAGCTGGGGATGCTCAGACCAGGACTGCTGACCAGAGTGTCCACACATTTCCTCCCCAAGGGCTTGGCTTCCTCACTGCCTGATCGCCTCAGGATGGTCAGCCCATGTGGCTGAGGGCACAGGCACTTGGTTGCTTCAAGCTATGGTTATTTGAAAAGGGATAAATTCTCAGCTGTCCCAAACCATGTGTTACTTCCATAATGAACCAGCACAGTCCTGATTTGTATGTAGTTGACACAGGAGCCAGGAAGGAACTGGGGGGTGGGGGGAGGGAGATTGAAAGAGGCAGATGAATGGAGAACAGAGAGACCCAATGAGAAATCAAATCACCGGGCATCCTGCAAAAAGCCAGAGCAGGTGTCTTCCAAGCTTCTGGATGGAAAACAGAAGGAACAGAACATTCTCCAAGTGAGGAGCAGCCAAGTCAATTTGTTGATTGAGATCAGAAGACAGAAATATGATAATCCTGCCGTCAAACCAAAGAAGTGGAGTAGAGAATAGTAAATCCAAAAAGCCAATGTATATACCAAAAATTAAGACGATACCTGAAGAAGGTCAGTGGCCCCCGCCATTTCACGAAAGCCGTGCACCAGGCGTATCTTTGGGATAAAAGGGGAAAAAAAAGTCAAGTTAGAGATTTTTGCAGACGGCAGTAACCCAGGAGAGAAGAGGTCTTCCCACCAAGAGGACCACGGAGTAAGTCAGGAACAAAGACACCCCAGAGCGGAAGCCAGAAGAGCAGCTCTGTGAGAAAGGCCGAGATCGCCTCCCGGGGTGGCCCTTGGCTTTAAAGGACTCAGTGAGCAGTTGAGGAAGTGAACTGCTTTTGAAGTAACAAGAGCTGGTGGCCTTCTGCGTTATTAGGTGGCTTTGTTATCGACTATCAGAGCCCTCCCTGTCATCCACACATTCTTCAGAAATCCACAGCTTCCTGAAACTTATTTTGAAGATTCTGGGTTTGCAGCCAGCATTTTCGGGGCCCCCAGTTTTCACTGACAGAGGATTCACCTGGACCCACAAAGGCAGAGACCCACAGAGCAGGCAGGGAGATGGGCATGTGAAGCCAAAAGACAGCAAGCAAAATCACCCAAGCCACAGTGGACCTTGGTGAATCATGACCCCATCCCTGACCCCTCATGATAGTGTACCTAAAGACAGGGTTTTGCAGCTGGGAGTGTGGATGGGGCAACGGTTCTTGTCCTACAAAGTGGGACACGATCTGATCCAACAACTATGGGTTTTGCCTCAAGGTACATGTTTTCAAATTATTGAAAACTGGGAAGTTGGGAATCAAGGATTGCCTGCTTATTAAGAGAAACTAATTAAAGTTAAATTCTATCAAAGAGAATCTTGTTATAAGAAAAGTACAGCAGCAACCAAAATAGATTGAATTCCAAGTCACCCGTTTCAAGCCATTTTAAGTAAACCTATATTATTAAAATAATTTAAACAGTCCCTTAAAGATCATCACTGCAGCCAGGAGCAGTGGTGTACATCTGTAATCCCCATTGGCTCAGGAGGCCGAGGCAAGAGGATCGCAAGTTCAAAGCCAGCCTCAGCAATTTAACAAGGCCTTAAGCAACTCAATGAGACCCTATCTCTAAATAAAATACAAAAAATGGGCTGGGGTTGTGGCTCAGTGGTTAAGTGCCCCTGAGCTCAATCCCTGGTACAAAAAAAAAAAAAAAAAAAAAATTCATCATTTCAGTGTTGAGTATATCATCTTCAAAGATTAGCTGTTTGCTTTGTAAAATTCTCACAGTCCTAATTGATACGGCCCATGAAAACACAGAAAAGATAGGGAGAGAACTTAGTATTTTGTGGGTTTGTTCATATGACAAAGGAACCTGGATTTCTTGATCTGAGTACTGATCTATTTTTGTAGCTTTCAAGAATTTTTAAGCCAATTTGACATGTATCTACAGCACTGAGACTTAAAAAGAATAATCAGAGGAAGCTCTCTGCTCTGATGAAAATGTTCTGTGCCTTAATTTGGGCATCAAAAATCATCCACCTGTTCACCTGAAAAATCTGTGAATTTTATTAAATGTAAACTGTACCTCACCTGTACATTTAAAATTCATGAATTTTATTCATCATATGTAAATTACACCTCAATTTTTAAAAAATCTTATTTGACTAATGGATCAAATTGCATAAAATTTTGGGTAGGAGTGGGAATTATGTGTTTTAATTTCCAGTTCTTTCTTTTTTTTAACCTGCTATTTGTAAAAAGAAGAGCTAGATGGTATCTGGTAGCATACCCTATTGCTATCATTTAAAAATTGCAGCTGAGTGTTGTGGTGTCTGCCTATAATCCCAGCAACTTGGAAGGCTGAAGCAGGAGGATCACAAGTTGAAGGCCAGCCTCAGCAACTTAATAAGACCCTGTCTCAAAATAAAGGCCTTAAGCAACTCAATGAGATGTTGGGGATGTAGCTGAGAGGTAGAGCAACCCTGGGTTCAACCCCCAGTCCAAAAAAAGAATAAAATAAAATAAAAATTGCATTAAAAGATCCAGGCACAAGTTTCTGGGATCAGTCTTGATGTGTGTTTTTGGTCCCCTCGTAATCTTATATTGAGAAGGAAATCTGTTCTCCATCCACAACACTTTGCTCCCAAAGATTTCCAGTGATGAGATTAAAAAAAATTAAAACCAATAGAGTCATGAGATAGTTACTAAATGCATATGAGTGTTTGCCAGCCTGCTATGGAGAGAGCTATTGTTTCTATACTGTCGGGTACTGTAAATAAACAACAATACCAACGTTGAGCCTGATCTCAAGAGAATAATTCTAGTTGGACAAGCATACCGATAACATGAAGATGTGGCCCACTAATAAGTGAGGCTAGATTGATGTACTGCTTATTAGTGAACCATCTTTTCACTTGTGCAATATCCTCTCTCTGTCATGGTGTGTTATCCTGCTAAATTCAGTTTATTAATTATCTGAGATTTTTACATCTATTAGTTTCTGGTATGAGAGAGAGAGAGAGAGAGAATGAACATGGACAAGCATGGCACTTCATCAAGTTTTGCTACCAGGATTAAATAAAATGAATCCAGATGGGTTCCATATTTTTCTGTGCCCTAGAGCATTTTAAGCAGAATAAGAATTACCTAATTACCTGGGCCTTGAAAGTTTGCCTATAACATCACCTCTTCCCAGTGACGTTTAGGAAAGTGTTTACCTGACAACATAAAAACATTTTCGCTGGATTATGAGTCAATTCTGATTATTTTTCTTGGAGTCAGTTTTGATGATTTGCATTTTACCCTGTGAAATCGCACATGTCACAAACCTTTGAATGTACTAATGCATAATTGCAAATGTTCTTTTGTGATTTCTAAAGTAAACACACTTTTTCTTAAAGCCCTTTCTCACTGCTAACATTAGACATTTGTGGTTCTGACTTGTTTTTTCCTTGATGAGACTCTGCTGAGCATTTGTTTCTTTTATGGGTCTTTTCAAAGAACCAGCTCTTTAATTTATCATCATGTATGTTGTTTTTCCCATTCATTAACTTCTGTTTTTATCATAATTAATCTTTAGCTTGCTTTCTTAATTATTTAATTTCTTTTTTGTTGTTTTGTCTTTTTCATTTGACTGATCTACTTCTTTCTTATTTAATAATATATATTGTAGATTATGTACTTTCTTCTGAATTTAGTATTGACTGTATCAATTAATTTTTGGTGGGAGGAGGGGGGTACCATACATTGAACCCAGAGACACTTTACCACTTAGCCACATCCCCAGCCTTTTTTACTTTTTATTTAGAGAGAGGGTCTCACTAAGTTACCTAGGGCCTTGCTAAGTTGCTGAGGCTGTCTTTCAACTTGAGATCCTCCTGCCTCAGCCTCCCAAACCACTGGGATTATAGGTGTGCACCATCGTGCTCAGCTCAAAGTTATATTTTTGGCAATATAAAAGTTTATTTGTGGTTTTTTGCCTTGAATTTTGCATTGTCTGTTATTCCTAGTCCATTCCAGCTTTCTTTCTGGTATATCTTTGTCTATCTTTTGTTTTGTTTTGTTTTGTTTTTTATTTTGCTATAGGGTCTCCCTATTTGCCCAGGCAAGCGATTCTCCCACTTCAACCTTCCAAGTAGCCGAGACTACAGGTGTGGGCCACCGTCCCCAGCCACCCTTTTATTTTTATCTTTCCATGTCTTTTTTGTTTTAAATACATATTTTATAAATAAAGTAGAATTAAATTTTGACTTCTTACCTAATCTGTGAGCTTTTCTTATCCAGATGAGAGTTCATATCTCCTACAGAAACTAACATTTTTTTCTTGAATTTAGTCATTATTTAAATGCTTTTCACCTTCATCTCCCAATGCTGTTTCCTTCTTTTTTCCAGTTACTACATTGGTTGAGTTTTATTTATTCTCCTTTTACTAATGATTAGAAGGTTATACTTTCTTTTTGATGTTAATAATGGTTCTGTTAAGTATTTAACTGATCTTTCTTTGTGGATACCAAAAATAAAATGAATTTACTTATCTTTTCCTATGAATGATGAAAAAAATTAACATTTCCTTTCTCTCCTCTTCCCACATCCTTCCTTATAATTCCAAACAGAAGCAACAACTTTTTTAATAAAGGAAGTAACCCTGAACTTCCGTTTTCTTTGTAGGTAACTTATTTATCATGCCTAGGTACTTGAAGATTTTTTCATCTTTTTTCTAGAAATTTGACACTTTGGGCTGCACATCCAAGTGACCCTGGCCCTCTGTGATCTTTCTTTTGTCTAGACGGTTCTGGCTGAGAATTTTTCTTCCACTCTCCTTTTGTTTTCTGTAGTATCTATCCTGCCCCACTTCCAGGGTGTACTTAACTTAGGTCTATCTTTTGGAATCATCTCTTTCTCGATCATGGGTCTGTTCTGCACCCATTTCATAAACGAGAGTGCAATTTAGAGGCTTCCTCTTGGAGTGCGCCCTACCTGTTCCATGGTGCTCTGTATACTGTGGTCCTTCTCACCCAGGAGAGGCTGGGACAGTTGAGGTGGGTTGCAACCAGTATGCCCTGTATGCCCTGGGCAAATCTTCAAGACTGGAGAAGGAAAGTTGAGACTTGTCATACCAGAGACCCCACAGACTGTGAGAAAGGAGGGACCCAGGGTCAGGGAAGGCGCTTCCCTTTGGCTCACAGAAACTGTGTGACTGCCCAGAGGTCACTGTGTTAGCAACTCCTTCCCAAACTAGGTGTTTTCTCACAGTACCTTGCATCTGCATGGTACTGTAAAGTGTTTAAATCATATGTTTAAAGTGTTTAATTCATAGAGTTTTGCTGTTATACCTCTTCACATAAGAGTGTAAAAGCCATCTTTTGTGGTTTTTTGTTTGTTTGCTTGCTTGTTTGTTTGTGGTTATTTTAGACCAACCTGAGTTGCTCCCATTTGATCCTTACCACACCCTTTAAGGTAGACAAGGCACCTGCTATTTTCCTTATGTTACAATAAAAAGAAGAGACAGAAACCCCAAGAAATCAGAAGGTTCCTGGGATTCACGTGCAGTTTATCTCTCTTCCCCGTGTACCATCTTCTCTCCCAGAACAAGAGATTTTCTGGATGCCATTTGTCCTGTTCTGGGATGATGGAGACCCAATATTTCATTGTGTAGCAGAGCAGGTTAAGTGCTACCCTGGGGCTTGACACACCCTGAGGCCTGAGAAGAATCAATTCCTCTCCACAGCAGCTGAAGCCACCCCAGCAGGGAACGGGGAAGAGAAGCCACACCCTGGCTGGGCAGGGGCTGAAAAAGAACCCTCTGGAAGGGAGCCTCCATCCCAGGGTTTCAACCCTCTTGCTGCGGCTCCCCCTTCCCAGACCCCTGCGGCCAATGCGCCTGTGATGCGCTGGCAGTTACAGGTTAAATCAAAACTCTCCTGAGAAGTGCCGCATAAATTTAATTTTGGATTTAAAATAATCAAACGAGAGTGAAGCATCATAGATGTAAAATAGTTTTTTAAATGAAAATGATACATTTAATTTAATCATATAAAAAATCATTTAGATGCTGTACATCTAAGTGGCAGAGAAATTGCTGTATTGTCCTACTGACGGTCTCTGAAAGCCTGTGATCTGAATATGCTGCTGAATGATTTCCAGCTCCTAAAATATTTTCCCTTCCATTCAATAAGCACTGCCTTCAGCACTCTTTAAAATCAACTTAGGAACTCACCTCCAATGAAAATCTATTCATGGGGATACTAATTTATGTATCTTTTGTTCATTTGTTTACACATGGTTTTTGGTGATTAAAAAGAACGAGGATCTGAGTCCACAGCCTGCTTTCTGGTTTCCAGATCTGCAAATCAGCTAACTTTGAGGTTCCATTTCCTTAACCATAAAATTGGGACATTAAACTAAAAGGCCTTCCCAATCCATAACTGTTAAAGTGTTCTTTGGGGGATTATGAATCTCCCAAGAATAGGACTTACATCTCCAACATCTTCACTAAGTGGCCCCTACTCCGGGTGCTGGCACTGGGCACTTCCCAGGTGGCTCCCTGGACCAGGCTGACTGCATACCCGCCTAATTGATAGCACCTGGGTCAGCCAGGGGCAGCACTTCAGATTTTCTACAATAAAACAAATACGAGATGAGAAATCTCTCCAGCTTCTGCTTTATTGACCCAAGTAGAAGGTCTTGGAATCAAAACAACCAGGGAGCCATATATTTTTTATTTCTATGTAATAAAATTGACTTTGGGGTCTCAAGACATGAATAGGTTTATATAGCCCCTGCCAAAATCAGTGTACACAGTAGTCCCATCACCCTAAAAAAACTCCCTTGTATCAGACTTCTCCAACCCCAGCCTTTGGCAACTGTTAATCCCTTGTCCATCCTTATAATTTTGTATTCAAGAGAATGTCACATAAATGGAGTCATATAATAGGTTACTTTTTGAGACTGGCTGCTCTCACTCAATGTAATACCTCTGAGATTCTGTATTCTGGATTCTGAGATTTGTGTGTTGCATACTGATTTTTAGCATTCATTTGTTCCTTTCTATTGCCAAGTAGCATTCCGTAGTATAGATGTATCACAGCTCATTCATCCATTCTTGATGGATCTTCAGGTTGCTTCCACTTTGGGGCAATTATAATTAGCACTGCTATAAACAGCCATGTGCAAGGTTTTGTGTGAACCTAAGTTTTTTTTTTTCTAATTAGTTATACATGACAGCAGAATGAATGCATTTTGATTCATTGTACACAAATGGAGCATAACTTTTCATTTCTCTGTTGCACCACACATGCAACATGTACCTAGGATAATGATGTCCATCTCATTCCACTATCTTTCCTGCAGCTATACTCTCTCCCCATCCATCCCTCCCCTTTGCCCAATCAAACTTCCTCCATACTCCCCACACCCCCAAGCCCACTATGGATCAGCATCCACTCATCAGAGAGAACATTCGGTCTTTGGTTTTTTGGGATTGGCTTACTTTGGTTAGCATGATATTTTCCAACTTTATCCATTTACCTGCAAGTGCTATCATTTTAGTCTCTTTTAATGCTGAATAATATTCCACTGTGTGAACATACCACAGTTTCTTTATCCATTCATCTGTTGAAGGGTGTGTGAACTTAAATTTTTATTTCCCTCAGAGGGACACTAAAAGTGCCATTACTGCATGTCCCTTCTTGGGTCCACCACCAAACTCTATTCACAGTGGCGGTGCCATTTTACATTCCCCCAACAATGTGTGTGAGTTCCAATTGTTCTGTGTCCACACTAGCACTTAATTTTGTCCCTTGTTGTGGTGGTGGTCTGTCTTGATTCCATCATAGCCATTCTGAAGGGTTATGACATTATGTCATCAGAGATTCAACTTGCACTTCCTAAATGGCTAGCCATCTGAGCATCTTCTCCTGTGCCTTTTCAAGCAAAGTAATTTCAAATCTTTCCCCCATTTTTAAATTGAATTTTTTACTTTCTTATGGCTTTAAGAGTTCTTTTTATACTCTGGATATAGATTCTTTGTCAGATACAGCTTTACAAGTGTTTTCTCTCAGTCCCTGGTTAGTCTTGCCCACCAGTGTCTTTCTTAGAGCAAACATTTTAAGTTTGATCAAGTTCAGTTAATCAATTTTTTTCTTATGGATTGTGTATTTTTAACATCATTTCTGAGAAATTTTTACCTACCCTGAGATTTAAAAGATTCTCTACCATGTTTTCTTCTGAAAGTTTTATAGTTTTACATTTTATATTTAGACTCGTGGTCCATTTCAAGTTGATATTTTTAAGAAGTGTGATTTAGGGCGACATTTATTTCTGTTGGAATGGGAACATTCTCATGTCCTAAGTCACCCAAATGTCCAAAGTATCTTTTCTCCACTGATTTGCCTTCACACCTTGGTGGAAAAATCCACCAAGGTACATGTGCAGGTCCATTTCTGATCTGTTTTTCTTCCTTTGCCAACTATATCATCTTGATTACTGTAGCTTTATCATTATTATTCAAATCAGTTACTCTAAGTCCTCCAACCTTATTCTTCTCTTTCAAAATCTCTGGCCCTATTCTAGTTTCTTTGCCTTTCCATACACATTTTAGAATTTGTTTACTGATATCTTCCCAAAAATCTGGTTAAGATTGTATTATAACTGTAGATCCTATGGTGATACACACTTATAATCCCAGCTATTTGGGAGGCTGAGGCAGAAAGATCCCAAGCTCTAGGCAAGTGTTGGCAACTTTTCAAGACCCGTGGGCCAAAATAAAGAAATAAAAATGGCTGGGATGAAGGCTGGCACAGTGGCACATGCCTATAATCCCAGCGGCTTGGAAGGCTGAGGCAGGAGGATCACAAGTTCAAAGCCAGCCTCAGCAAAAGCAAGGCACTAAGCAACTCAGTGAGACCCTATCTCTAAATAAGATACAAAATAGGGCTAGGGATGTGGCTCAGTGGTCCAGTGCCCCTGAGTTCAATCCCTCAAAAAAGAGGGAGGGACTGGGAATGTAGCTCAGAGGTAGAGCACCCCGGGTTCAATTCCCAGTATAGGAAAAAAAATTCTATCGATCAATTTGGGGAAAATTGGTGTCTTAACAATATTGAGTTTTCCAATTGATAAAATCATCCTCTCCATTTATTTAGATTTTTGTAAACTGCTTTAATCAGCATTTTAATTTGACTTCTTCAACATTTTGTAGGGTTTTTCTTCTTCACATTTTTTATTGGTGCCTTGTAGTTGTATTTTTGATATATATAGTCTAACACACATTGTGCTAGATTTGTATCTTAAGTATTTTTTAATTTTTTTTTAGTTATAGATGGACACATATCTTTATTTATTTTTATGTGGTGCTGAGGATTGAATCCAGTGCCTTCCACATACGAGGCAAATGCTCTACCACTGAGCTATAGCCCCAGCCCCTGTATCTAAGTATTTTTGTTTCTAAAGTTGTGGGTGGTTTTATTTTTAAATTCCCTTTTCCAATTGTTCTTTGCGGTATATAGAGATATTTTTTTGTATGTGGGCCTTATACCCTTTGACCATACTGAACTTGCTCATTAGTTCTGGGAACTATTTTATAGCTTCCTTGGAATTTTCTGTGTCAGTGACCACACAGTCTGAAAATAGACTTTTGTTTCTTTTCAGTGTGTGCTGTGTGGTTTTTTTGACTCTGGCCTTGTGCACTGGCTAGAGCCTCCAACGTGATGCTGTGGAGCAGCAGAGAGTGGAAATCCCAGCATTGTTCCTGGTCTTAGGGGAAAAGCATTCAGTCTTCCTCCACTAAGATAGCTGTGGCATTTTTATAGAAATCATTTATCAGGTCAAGTTTTCTCATCCTGATTTGCTGAAAAATTATTATCATGAATTTTGTCAAGCTTTTTTCTACATCAGTTGGCTTTTCTTTTCTATTCTGTTGTTTTATTCTGTTGCAATACTGATTTCTTTTTTTAATATGGGGGATTGAACCCAAGGCCTCAGGTACCCTAGGCAGGTGCTCAGCCACATTGATGGACTTTTAATATTGGACTAGCCTTACATTTCTTAGATTAACTCCCCTTATAATTCTTTTTACACGTTGTTGGATTCAATTTGCTAATATTTTACTGCCTATTTTTATATCCATGTTGCTGAAGCATATCGGTTTATACTTTTTTTGTACTCTCTGTATCTATATTGGGGATCTGAACAATAATAGCTTTTCAAATAAATTAGAAGTGTTCCCTTCTCTTTCTAGAAGAGATGTGACAATTGTGTTATTTCTTCTTTAAATGCTTGGTAGAATTCACTGGTGAAATCATCTTGGCCTGCAGTGTTCTTTTTTAAAGGTTGATAGCTATAAATTTAATTTCTTAAATGGAGAACTACTTAGGAGAATTCTCCTTGGGGGCGTTTTGGTAGTTTGTAGATTTCAAGGAATTTTATTGTTGTATCTAAGTTGTTGAATAAATTGTGGTACATAAAGCTGTTCAGACGATTCCCTTATCATCTGCTTAATATCCACACATGTAGCAGTAGCTTCTCTTTTATTCCTGATGCTAGTGACAAGGTCTCTCCATTTTTTCTTTTGGGCTAGAGGTTTATCAATTTTGTTGATCTTCGGAAAGAACCATCTTTTGATTTCACTTATTTTTTTTTTCCTCTGTCGTTTTCTGCTTCCAATTGCATTCATCTCTGCTCTTTATTGTTTCCATGCATCTGTTTATTTCACAAAACTTGATGAAGATTAAAGTCATCACCATGATTGAGCAAAACTCTTAGAATTTTCCTTCAGTACTGGAAGTGGAATTCATACTAGGCTAGCTCTTTACCACTGAGTTATCCCCTAACCCATAAAATATATTTTTAAAATTCATGAGTTTGAGAACCATCTTAGCAGTGGCCCTGTGTTGTCTCTTTTCAGTTGACTGGTCTGAGCGTCTCCAATGGAAAGGACCAACTTGTAGTGTTCCATACCAAAGATAACAAAGACCTCATTGTGTGCCTCTTCAGCAAGCAGCCCACCCATGAGAGTCGAATTGGAGAACTTGTTGGAGTCCTGGCAAATCATTTCAAGAGGTAAAGTTTTATTTTTGTAACAAAGACAGGTTTTAAATATATGAAATCATAATTATCACTGAACTTGTTTGGTGCCAATTTTAATCTATTGAGTTATTTTCCTCCATAGAGACAATCCAATCATCTGTTTCATAGAAGGTAAAATTAGTAACCAGGCTTAGCTTCAGGATTAGGAATGATCCTCTGCTTTCCCAGTCTCTAGCTAAACCAACAATGAGAGGTTTCCCTAATGGGTATTTCTTCACAGTGAATCCAAATGTAATTAAATCCAAACAATAGGAAAAAATTACTTTGTATTCTTACCATCACAGCTCCTCATTTGTTTCCAATATAATCAGCGTATCTACTATTACTCTAAACAAATTAGAAGGCAGATTCAAGATAACGTGTAGGTCTCTGAAGACTAAAGAAATTCCCAGGAGAGGCAATAGCTGCTATAAAAACATGGATTCGTGGTGGAATGTGGTAGACTCTGAGAACTTCATAGAAAACCTAGTTGATATCTGGGTATATGTGTGTGTGGTGAACAATGATGTAAGAAATATAAACTGAGAGCAGACCCTGAGGGCAATGGGAACCCGCAAATGGATCATCTAACATGGGGGAGGGATTTTGTCTGGTTACTTATTGAAGTTGTTTTAGAGATGGAGTTTTTCTTCCCACGAGAGGTTATGGGATGAGCGGGTCTCTCCATAGTCGAACTTTCTTCTCACTGTGGCAACCATCCCCCATCCCATCTCGAAGCTGGGGGGAAAGACCACCAGTGATGATCCAAGTGATGATACTAGTTCCTTTTCCTTCTATAGACATTTCCCACATTCCCAGAAATAATCAAGTACCTACTTGGTTTTGTCCCCTTCCTAAAGATATTTAGACTCAGATGTCCGCATGTCTAACTCTACTGCATTTTTTCTTGCTGATAAATGTATTGACTATGATTTTAGAGGCAGAATACCCAGGTCATTTATTTTGTTATTAAACCTTGTATTCTAGATCAAAGTGGAACTTTAGATATTCCAAATTATATGGAGTCCTTTGAAAAATGGTCTTCTAACTGCCAAATAATTATAAAACTGAGAGTTTATAATTTAGAATGGAAGGTAAAGACATAAAAGCATCTCTAAATAATTATCTGTGACTCCCATAAGCAGACTTATTTTCCTGATGACATTTAGTTATCACAAAGTATGGGCATTTAAAGGACTCATAGTTCATCATCTTGAATTTGTATGCTTGTAGTAACGGATACAATAGTTTTTAACTGAAGAACTGAAGTATTTTGTCTCAATCTTAGTCCTTGTTTAGTGTCTCCTACTGACAGAAATAGAATTCACAGATTCACTTCCTTTTCATAGCATATGTGCTCTGAGATTTATTTCTAGGTGCATGCTTCCTATCTTTAATATATGCAAGAGTTTTGATTTCTTTAAAATTCATAAATGTATAGAGGCAAAGAAGGCCATCAAGATGCTGGGTATTTTTTGTTTACTCTTTTTGTTTTTATCTTATGCATTAAGAGCATAAGTAGTAATGAGACATAAAATCTGTCCTGACTGACCCCAGAAAAGTCAGGCTTGGGGGCTGGGGCTGGAGCTCACTGATCGAGTGCTTGCCTAGTACGTGTGAGGCACTGGGTTCGATCCTCAGCACCACATAAAAATAAATAAAATAAAGGTATTGTGTCCAACTGCAACTAAAAAATAAATATATATTAAAAAAAGAACTTGAAAATCCACGAGCAAAACTTCAGCCAAGTTTCAGAATTTTTCAAATTTTGAAAAAAAGAGTATCTCCTTTCATTAGGCTAGTCCAACATTATACCCCCAAACAAATAAGGGTAGCACAAGAAAAGAAAATGATAGTCCAGTACCACTTTATTGAAAAATTTTTTTAATCCTAAAGAAAATGCCAACAAAGTGGATCCAAGAGCGTTTCAAAAGAACACATCATACGCACGGAGGTGGCCCTGGGAATGCAAGGGTGGTGGGGTACACAGACAGCTCTGTAACCTATTCCCCAGATGAAAGAAGGAAGAAAATCCATCTCTCCAGTAGAAACACAAGTGCTACTTGATAAAGGCAGTGCTGACTGCTGATAAATAAACACACAAACAAAGTGGGTAAATACAGGAATGGGAACAAATAAAAAAGCAAATTTGCAGCTGCCAACCAAAGTTAGTTGCACAGAAATGGTTCAGTGGCTACCACCCAGAGGGCCTGTGGCTTCAGGACCTCTCTCCTAAGTCATGTTGTCCCCAGTGAAGGGGAAGGATGTACGCAAGCCGAGGGAAGAAATGATGTTGGGCACAGGACAGTTTAGAAAGAGAACGTGAGGCCACAACCCAGCTGAAACTGCAGGACAGCCTTCTCTCTTCAAGGGCCACATTCAGCAAGGGGTTTCCCCCACTCAAAGTCAGTGATAAACCAAAAGAAAAGAACAAGCGAGCGATGCACAGGCAATATAAACATAAGGAACAAAGGAAGTCAGCAAAGGCCGATTTAAAAATGAGGAATAAATTTTACATTAAAAATGGTTGGAGGGGGCTGATTGTGGCTCAGCGGTAGAGCGCTTCACCTAGCACGCATGAGGCCCTGGGTCTGATCCTCAGCACCACATAGAAATAAATAAATAAAATAAATGTATAATGACCAACTACAACTAAAAAATTAAAAATTTTTAAAAATGGTTGGAGGGGGACAGGCCCTTGGTGGAGTGATAAGAACTAGACCTACCCTCTTGCCTTAAACAACAAAAAGTAGGCAAAATGTGTGAAGCAACCATTTTCAAGACATTGGGCATCAGAGAGCAAAGGATGTGTTCCCCAAGAGGTAAGAAACAGAGAAGCTGACCCCGTGACCCTGCCATGAGGGAATTACCAGGCCATATGTTTGCAGGGAACCCAGGTGGAACCTGGCAGATCCCCCTGGGGTGAGAGGAGAGTCGGGGAGACCAAGACAGTTCAGTTTGCAGATCAAGTTGCCACAAACTCCAGGGGTCTGTGTAGGATCCCCCTCAGGTATGCTGCAAAGTACTGATTAGTGCATAAGGAAGAGAAAACTCCCCAGGCCTGGGAATGAACCAGCTGAGAGGACCAAAGAGAGCCCAGCACTCACACTGAGCAGGAGGAGCCTCTGTCCTACAGGCAAACAGAGCACCTCATAATTCATAGGGTGTTTGGCCGAGGACTCCAGAGGGTTTTACCCCAGTGGAGGGAAATAATTGGCCCTAGAATAACTAATGCTGTGGTAGATACTGCCAAATAATTCTCAAAAGCAAGACCCAAAGGATCAAACTGCTTCCAACTAATTTATATCCTGGAGCAAGATTCATGCATATTTAAAGGACTACAAAAATTTCCAAACTCCACACATAGAATTCACCTGAATGTCTGACATGCAATCTGAGATTAAGAAGCATGCAAATAGGTGGAAATCACAACCACTGTGAGGAGAAAAGCCATCCAATTGAAATCAGCCTAGAGCTGACAGGAACATTAGAATTAGCAGACGCCGACATTAAAAGTTATTACAATGTCAGATGTTTGTAAGTTAATTAGAGACATGGAAGATATTTTTTAAAAACCACATATCAGACTTACAGATGAAAAATACACTGGTATTTGTAATATTTCATGATTAAAAACAAGAAAGACAAAGCTTTTCATTTTATCAGTAAATTTTCCTCATCACTATCTCTCTCATGAGCTAAAGCCAGACCTTTCCTTCCATGTGAATCCTGAAACTAAATATGACTAAATGTAAGTTAGGCTCTTTCTCTCATCTGCAGTCTGTGTTCAGCCTGTACCTATCCTCCCTGCCTCCCCAAGCACCCACTCACACAATTTTCAGCTTTCCTAAAACATATGAAAAGACTTTCTTTTTTCCTTGGTGCTGGGGATGGAACCCAGCGCCTTGTGCATGCTAAGCATGTGCTCTACCACTGAACTACACCTCCAGCCCTGAAGACCGTCTTTAATAATCTTTGATAAGTATATCCCAAAGGGCGACATTAAGAATATTGAGACCCAGAGGCATATAGCTCAGTGGTAGAGCACTTGTCAAGCATGCACAAGGCCCTGGGCTCAATACCTAGTACTAGAAAAATATTGTTTTAATAACCAGTATGGCTCAAGCACAGACCGGTCAGAACAGGTGCCATCTGGAAACACCTGATATGGCCACTCAGCAAGTCCAGGCTGTACTCCACAAATCAGGAATTCCACCAGTGGGAGAAGCCAGGGTCCAAAGGCGAATACATCTTGGGATATGATAATGAGCTTATTATACAGGTGTCTTTACTGTAGTACTTCTCAGTGCCTTTGCTCACTTTAAATGCAGTCAGTATAAAAGAATTCTACCTACACTGATGTGAAACCGTTTCCAAAATATGTTAAGTAGGGGAAAAGGCAAGGTACAGAATGGTGTGTATAGCATACTATATCAATGCAAAAAGAAAAAAGTTGTAATTTCTCTCTCTCTCTCTCTCTCTCTCTCTCTCTCTCTCTCTCTCTCTCTCTCCACATATACATATATGTATATATACAGTATATCCCAAAGGGCAACATTAAGGATATTTAGGCCGCTTATATAGACAGAGAATGTAATCATCTATATTACAGGTATTTCTCATTGTAATTTTTATATAAATGGTATGCAGCATACACCATTTTCTTACCTTGTCTTTTTCCCCCCTACTTAACAATACACAGAGGTACAGATATGTACACACACACAAACTATGTATATTATAGACTGTGTCTGGAAAGATATGCCAGAAATGGATAACCATGTTTGTCTCTGGAGGGGACTAGAACTCCTCAGCACTTGGAAAAAAAAAGAGATAGTAGGCAGATTTTTTTATTTTTCACCCTAAACCTTTTGCAACAAATATGTGTCACTCTCTGAATTTTTTCACTGTACTACAATAAACGGCAGCTAGTTTTTAGCATGTCATAGATGGCTCTGAATTCCTTATTTTCTTCCACGTTTATAAAAAGTAGAATAAGACAAAAGCACTTTCTAAGCCCATGATCCATCTCCTGGCGGTGCAGAATCTTGAAATAATCCCAGCGGAACCTCCTGGAACGTCGCCGTGGTGTCTGGTCGGGCGAACCTCACGTGAGCGCAGGGCGGGGTCGCCTTCTGTGGCTTGGGGGTCAGCCAGCCTCTTGGCAGAGGTCATAAAGATGGCGCCCTGGGCTCTGGGGTTGCATGTCCTGCTCTCAGCAGCGACGACCTGCTGGGAGTGAGCCTTTCTGCCCACTAGTAAACAGATGGTCACACATCGGCTGCCCCAACTAAGGAGTCACCAGAAACCCTGCAATATTAAGCTGTCACAGGACCCATCTGCCCTCAGCAGCTGTCCACGCATTTGCCTGTCTGGATGCTGGAAACCTCAGTATAACCCCACTCTCAGGGACTGAAATTTCTTATTTTTCCTCTTCTGTTTCTGTGGAGGAAGGCCAGAAGCCAATGCCATCTGCTTCTTGTTTGTCATAGCAGTGTCTTTAATATCTGCTTCATTGAAGGAGCACCGTTACTGGATTTCTCTGAACATTTGACCTGCTTCTCTGATGCAGTTTGCTTCTGTTCTTTTTAACTCTCCCTTAAAACCATGGGCAGCCTCGTGCTCAGAAGCAGGCCATTGCTTGGCAGCTGCACATCACTGTTGCTGCCCAGGGAGCGCAGGCCAGGGGCCAGGAGAGATGAGGCCTCCTTGGCAGGAGGTGAAGGAAGCCGAGAGGCTGGGCTGCCTCCTGGAGGTCTTGGCTCCCAGCCTCCAGTCCAGCCGGCTGCTGCCCACTGCCTTCCTGCTGTTGCCTGTGTGTCTGCTCCTCGGTACAGGTTTTCACGGTCTTTGATCTGTATTCCCAGGCAGCTCTCCCCCAAATGCCTCGCTACTCGTCCTGGTAATTTATATTCCAACTGAAAATATATAAGTAAAATAAGCAGAGTTGAAAATAATTGTAGATTGCCAACCTAGAGGACTGGTTGATTAAATGTTGGTCATCTCAAGGGCATCTTTGGGCTATTTGAAATTGTAATATTGAAGGCATCTAATTCATGATGATAGAAAAGTAAGTGACCACAGTTTCCCTTCCTTTACCTTCCACTGGAGATGTACATAAAAACATTGCAGAGAGACCAACTTTCCACAGCACAAGAAACTAGAAACAGCACTCTGCTGGGGGCCATTGGTATGCCCGGCTGCTGCTTAGGTCGCCCAGTTGTCCCATGGAGAGCAGCTCTCCACTCCACCCCAGCAGCAGCCCCCCCAGCTGTGCTTATCCCCATGAAGCTCACCTCCCTCTGACACGCCACACCTCTGCTTGTGCATTTGTTCTGCACATGTTCCATCTGAAATATAAGCTCCATGTGAGCAGAGGCTATTTCTGCTGTGCTCCGCAGTCTCCCTAGTGTTCAAAACAGTGCCTGGCACTCAGAAGATTCTCTGTAAACACTAGTTGAATGCTGATTGTTAGCTAGATCGTTGCTGGCTGAAACAGCCCAGTATGATACATCTAGCTCTTCTCCCTGATGTGTGCACCTTGCCTACCAAAGATGGTACCTCAGTCCTCCTTCCGTGTGAAAGAAAAGAAGCATCCTTTTGAAGTGTCCTTCCCTTCATGAATACTGTTTTCTTGCATTGATTCTAGGATTACAGCTCTAAGCATTGTAATGCATCTGGGGTCAGAGTGATTAGATATTTCAAGATATTAAGTCAGCAGTTAATGGGGCTCTGGGCTGGAAGAGGCCTGGGGATGTTATATGCTGAGGGCTGCAGCTTTTCATTCACTTTTCTTTAACCACTAAAGAACTAGAAATAATTTCAGACTCTTCTTGTCAGTTAGCTGATGAGGAAGCAGGATGTAGGGGTTCCTGCTCGGATCAGCAGTTTCTTAATAAGTAAAAGACTTTGAAACCACAACTAGAGGCTGTGCACATAAGTCAGCTCTCCAGCTTAAGAGCTGAGCCAGGGATTCTAACTACAAGCAGGTGGACTATAAGAAGGAATCCAGAAGAATCCATTTGCCCCTTTTATGTGAGAACCGTAGGATGAAAAGATGTCTCCTTATTTATGGGTCCTATGAGGAAAGAGATTAGCAGTAAGAAGATGTAAACAATAAGACTGAAAAGAAAAAAGCAAAGCTATTTCTGAAAAGGATTACAACAGGAAATTCATATTATAGCAACTATCTGCTTCAAGAAAGCGTGGATTCTACATAGACAGAAGAATAAAGGCAATATGACCAACAGATTAAGACAGTACTGGCTGAGAAACGAATACAAATGTTCAGTGATTTGAATTAAGTAAGAAAAAAATATTAAAGAACTTAAATCAATATAAAAATCTGAAAGTAGCAGTTGATATTATAGAAGATAGAATTGATCTGAAAGAAAAATTTGAAGCCAGGTGCATTGTGCACACCTATACTCTCAGCAACACAATAGGCTAAGGCAGGAGGACCACAAGTTTGAGGCCAGCCTCAGACATTCACAGAGATTCTATCTCAAAAAATAAAAGGACTGAGGATGTAGCTCAGTGGTAAAGCCTTAGATTCCATCTCTAACACCAAAAAAAAAGACGAGCAAAAAAGAAAAAAGGAAAAGTCTCCCCTCAGGCAGAAGTTGACAGAGAAGACCAAACACAAAAAAGTTAAAAAGTTTAAAAGTTGACAGAGAAGACCAAACACAAAAGCTTCCACTGAAAGGACAGGTGTACTTGAAACAGAAACAGAATGAGTACAAGTAATACTATATCTTAAGGATTCTAAAGATAGTATTTAAAAATTTTAACATCTGTGAAAATTGGGATATAAATTAATGAATTCTCACAGTGACGGTGGACAACACTTTATCTTTCTTAGCAATTCATAGGATACATCTAATACAGGAGGTGTCTTATATTCAGTAAAATATGGTAATTTAAAGCATTCTAAAAGAAAATATTCCTATACTGAAAGTACCTTGTCTACAAATCTAGAGTGCCTATTTGTTACCATAATGACCTTTTATAATTTCAGAGTCACACATATATACATAGAATATTTTTATTACATATGATTTATGATATGTGATATATATACTCAGCTACAGCTGAGTATATTTTTATATATAAATATATATACATCACAGCTAAGTATATTTATACATATGTTATACACGACATATAATGTGTGTATAGATATATAGATAGATATTTCTTTTTTCTTTTTTAAGCACACAGACCTTGGGGTGGGGTAAGATGCCCTTACAAAGGAAGAAAAATCGGGATTGCCTTCTGAGATAGTAAATGCCAGAATGCATTGGAGCAACAGCTTTTGTTTTTTGAGAGGAAAAGGTTAGGTTAAGAATGCTATGCCCAACCAAGTTGTCATGTGTGTTTAACAGTCAGATGCCTAAGGAAGCGCGTGCTCCTGAGGCTCTCAGGAAGGGGAGCAGCTGCGATGCGGAATCAAAGCTGTCACGACCTCCATCTTTCATCTTCACTTCTCTTCATTCGCCAGCTTCGCTCTCCCACAGTAGTTTCTTCCATGTGACCAGAAATGTCTGGATCCCATTTCCAGCTTTGCCACCAGTGAGGAAGTAAGGGCCATGATCTTGGGACTACCGTCCAGAAATCCCAGGGGAGTGTCCCCACTAACCAGTAACCATAGCCAGAACAGCAGGATTGCCACTTGTTGTGGGACACCTACCCCCATGGGGGTCACTGTGACCAGATAAGTAGGAGCTTCTAGAACATGGCGGTCTCCAATAAGACCAAGGGCAAGCATTTTTTGGAAGAAGGTGAGGCAGAGCTGGGTAGGAGTGCTTGGGGTCATGAAGTGAATGGAGCCAGCATTTCCCACAAGAAGTAGAAGTGAAGCTAGGTGAGAAAAACAAATACTAGAGCTTTGGTTTAGATTGTGAACCAACAGAAACTGGACAAAAGTCCATCCGAGTGAACATGGTTAGACGTTTTGGGTTTTAAAAATAAATAAAATAACATGCCATTGAGGATAAAAAAAAAAAAAACTTTCTGTATCAGGGCTCCTTGAAGTGCATGCTCATGTGCATTGGCATCCCTGAGGTTGCTGTTCAAAAGTCAAATCCAAGGCCATCCCAGGCATCTAAACCATCATCTCCAGGAATCCACACCCTTGCTAAGCCACCTAAGTGGTCCCTACACACAAAGTTTGAGACCCGCTGGCTTCGTGAGCTGACTTAGGAAACAACCCAGATAAGCACATTGGGTTTGATGTGGCCGATTTGCTGAAGCCATTGTGACAAATATAAGTTTAAAAAAAAAAAAATGAAACCACTACACATTCATGTTTTTTTGTTATTACCAAAGTGCCAAATAAACATCCCCAACTGCCCCAGTGAAGAGAAGTCGGAAGGGGTACAGGAGCAATGGAAATTAGAAATGAGATGACAAATGAGATTGGCACAGAAGTCACCCAGGCCCAGGATCTGTTGACGACATCTACTTATCTCAGAAGAGAGCTGTCAGTCATTCTGGGCACTGGTTTTTAATTAGCATAAGAAGTTTGCAGCGAGGTCCCACCTGCCTGTTCCCAGATAGGAAACCCCCCCTGCAGTAGCAGGCCTCTTCACCAGGAACTTAACCTGTTTACTCAGCCACTCAGGCTTTCCATGTGACTAAGCCAGGGCCACTGGTGAGGCGGGGCTGCTCCTGTCTGCTGTGAGCACTTACTGGCCCCATTTCCCTCCCTGTGCGCTGTGCCCATGGGCACTGAAGCCACTGCCCTCAATCAGGGCTCCCTGAGACAGTGTGCCCAGCCACACAGTCATCCTAAGCTGTACCTGCTTTTATGATGGGGGTTTTTGGAGAATCGTTGCAGATCAAAGCCACTTATATGCTTTATGATGTGCCCATCATTGCCTTTCATGTTCAAAGAGTAAATCTGAAAGTGCAGGAAAATTGATGATCTTTTCAGCATCTCTGCAGGTAGATAATGCACATTCACAGTAGCCATATTACTTTTTTAAAGGCCATAGCACCAAACCTTACAACACAGGTTAAAATGGAGGTACTGCGAGGTATTCATGGATTTGGCAAATGATTAGTGAACAATACCCTGGTTTGTGCTATCTTTTGGATTTTTTTTTCCTAAATTGAATGTCAGATATAATGGGATTTTTAAAAAGCTTTCTTAAAGTGTTTATTTCGGGTCCTATCTGCTATATTGGAAGCAGGATCTTATGTAAGCATAACATATTTAGCCAAGTGTCTCGTCTGCGGGGAACACCGTTCCATTTCCACGCCATCCGTCATTCAGCAGGTGCCTGCGTCAGTCAGCTATGGATGTGGAGGGACAGAAAGATGGCCATTCGCTCCAGCTCTGAATTCCATGAGAAAGAGGGCATGCAGAAACAAAGTGGGAAATCAGGCAAGATTTTCCCCAGAGAAGGGAGCAGAATGCAAAAGTTTGGTGGAGAGAAACATCCTGGTACATTTGGAGAACTGGGTGACTATAGGGGACCAAAGGGACAGTAGCAAGAAATGAGACCTGAAAACTAAGCAGGAGCTTATTAAAAACCCCTGTGTCGGCCCATTTGAACTTTGACATGTAAGTAATAGGGAGAAGTGAGCATAGAAATGTAAAACTATCCAGTGAGACAAAACCGGATGACATAGACACCATCCTACCTGGACATGATGGAAAATGCAAACTATTTATCCACGTAAGGAAAGCAGGGACCTGGGGATTAGTTGATGTAGAACACAAACGTGACCATCACATGCCAAAATGGCTGCACTGAGCACAGAAAGAGCCAGCAAGGGTGGAGTTCTTTAGAAGGGTAGATGAACCCTCAGTAATGAAACCAGAAATCAGAAACTCTCACAGGAGAAAAACTGTAATAAAATTTCTTCATCTTTGCAGCTCCCCCAGCTGCTTGCTTCTTTGGCTGCCCCTATAGTTATTAGCAATAAAAAAAAAAAAAAAATCCCTAAAATGAGAAGGATCTCGATCAAGGACAGAAACGAAGCAGGAGATTAAAGAACTTCATCCCATTCTGCAGCCATTGTTCAGGGGAGAAAATTCCCAAGAAATGAGGAAATATTTATTTGGGGGAAGGAAAGGTTTGGGTGTGGGGACATTTGTCATTGGTCTGTCCAGCCGCCCTTCAAGGACCTCCCTCTCCCCACACGCCGTCTGTCTGGTTCTAGCAGAGGCGCTTCCTCCTTCCATGGCCCTCCTCCCAGGAGCTAGCTGGGTTTGTGGGAATGGAGGCACCTGATCCAAGCTAGACTTCTTCCCATCCTCAGGCTTTTCAGGCGTGGGGACGAGAAGACTCACAGGTCACTGCCCTCATGTGTCTGGAGGGGAACCCTTGGGAGCTGTGACTGAGCAGGTTTCCAATGCAGAAGATGGTCTCAGTGGGAGAGCAGCACGCAGTAGAGCAGATCTACAGGGAGAAGCAGAGGCTTGAGTGACATGGGCCTGACTCCCTCCAGGCCAGATTGGCTTATCTGAGAGGCCAGCCACACTGTGGTCTTGAATAGTCCGGATGTGAACTGCAGATGATTGACAGAATTTACTGTACTCCTAGGAATTGTTGGAGGATGGGTTCTTTGTTGTTGTTGTTATTTTGGTATCAAGGATTAAACCCAGGGGCACTTAAACACTGGGGAACATCCCCAGCCATTTTTTAATATTTTATTTAGAGACAGTCTCTAAATAAATAACTGAGTTGCTGAGGGCCTCACTAAGTTGCTGAGGCTCCTTTTGATCCTCTTGCTTCAGCTTCCCAAGCCACTGGGATTACAGGCATGTGCCACCATGTCCGGCTTCATTGTTTTTTATTTTTTATTTTATTTGTTCTCTTTAGCTATACATGACAGTAGAGTATATTTTGACCTATTATACTTACATGAAGTATAACTTATTCTAATTAGGATCTCATTCTTGCAGTTGTACATGATGCAGAGTTTTAGTGGTGATATATTCATATGTGAACATAAGAAAGCTATGTCTGAATCATTCTACTATCTTTCCTACTCCCATCCCCCCTTCCTTCATTCCCTTTTGTCTAATCCAATAAACTTGTATTCTCACCCCCCTTATTGTAGCATCCACATATCAGAGAAAACATTCAACCTTTCTTTTTTGGGGATTAATTTATGTCACTTAGCCTGATAGTCCCCAGTTCCACTCATTTACCAGCAAATGTCATAATTTCATTCTTACTTATGGCTGAGTAATATTCCATTGTGTATATATACCACATTTTCTTTATCCCTTCATCTATTGAAGGGCACCTAGGCTGGTTCCGCAGCTTAGCTATTGTGTATTGAGCTGCTATCAATATCGATCGATATGACTGTGTCACTATAGTATGATAATTTTAAGTCCTTTGGGTATATACCAAGGAGTGGGATAACTGGTTCAAATGGTGGTTCCATTCCAAGTTTTCTTAGGAATCTCCAAACTGCTTTCCATAGTGGTTGCACCAATTTGCCATCC
This sequence comes from Callospermophilus lateralis, assembly GCF_048772815.1. Lineage (NCBI taxonomy): Eukaryota > Metazoa > Chordata > Mammalia > Rodentia > Sciuridae > Callospermophilus > Callospermophilus lateralis. The sequence goes on from NC_135315.1 coordinate 39,523,850, forward strand.
CACCAGTAAAAAGTGTGAGTGTATCTTTTCCCCACCTCCTCACCAACATTTATTGATACTTGTATTCTTTTTTTAATATTTTTTTTATTTAATGCTGAGGATGGAATCCAGTGCCTCATGTGTGCCAGGCGAGCACTCTACCACCAAGCTCCAGCAGCAGCCCTGTTCCTTATATTCTTGATATTTGCATTCTCACTGGAGTGAGATGGAATCTCAGTGTAGTTTTCATTTGCATCTCTCTAACTGCTAGAGATGTTGAACATTTTTTCATATATTTGTTGACCATCCATATTATTTCTTCTGCAAAGTGCCTGTTCAGTTCCTTTGCCCATTATTGATTGAATTATTTGATTTTTGTTTTGTTTTCGTGTTTAAATTTTTTGAGTTTTTTATATATGGAGGATGAATTCTTAAATATTTTCCTCTTAGCAGCGTGTTTCCCCAGTACTGGGGATTGAACCCAGAGGCATCCTACCACTGAACCACATCCCCAGCTCTTTTCATTTTTTATTTTGAGACAGGGCCTTGCTAAGTTGCTGAGGCTGGCATTGGACTTGTGATCCCCTTTGTCAGCCACCTGAGTAAGCAGGTGTGTATCACCTTGCCCAGCTGTTAAAGTATGTCCAAGTTGAAGAAAACTAAGGCTTTTGGATTGGTTTAGTCTTTTAATGAATTATAGCAGAAAAAAATGTATTATGCTCAGATTTGTAGGTATGTTTAGAGTTTATGTAGAAGGATCAAGGAAGGATGTGCTGCTCCTAGGTGCTTTTATATAAGCATAGTGCTCCTACGGAGGTCATGAAATCCATATGACCATTCCCACCTCACAGTGCCAGACAGTAGAGTTCAACGTTTAAAAATCATCTACCTACATTTCACGTCATGCAGATCCACATTGTTCCTAGCATCTGGCACTTTAACCTTTGCAAACCAGTTCCCAAAATACAAAGCCGTTGTAAAAATGCACAGGTTTTAGCATTTCCTATGAGAATTTTGGTTGATGCTAATTTTTTTTTATTTTCTTTTTTGTAGTTGTAGATGGACAGAATGCCTTTATTTTGTTTGTTTATTTTTATGTAGTGCTGAGGCTCGAACCCAGTGCCTTACGCATGCTAGGCAAGTGCTCTGCCACTGAGCTGCAGCCCAGCCCAGATGCTAAGTTTTGATATCTTTTCTGATATTTTCCATTTGATATTTAGTATTATCCCATCAAATCTGCCAAATGACTAATTCACTTAATTGTTTCAAATTCACCAATTTACCAAAAATGCCTCTCTCTTGGCTCTTTACAGTTTGTAACAATTCACTTAGGCAGGATGGCAATTGATGACTTTTGAGGATTTCTACAAAGTTCTAAGTGATCAATTGGTATTTTGTTTTCCTAACAGTTTTCAACAGTATGACTCTGGCCCCACTGTAGCTGGGGGTAGTTAGAACAGAGGAGAGATGGGGAAAGAGAGGAGAGCCTGTTCCTAGCTTCTAATCCCACTGAGGAGGGAGGCTGAGGGGGGCCAGAGGGAAAGCCCAGGGGACAGCAAGGGGTGGGCTGAAGGTTGGGAAGAATCTGACACCAAGAGCCCCAGGCGCTCATACCAGCCCTGACAGTCCACCCAACAAAAATAGAGAGGAAAACAGCTTTGTTAAATATGCAAATTTAGTAAATTTGGTAAATTGGATTTTCAGCAGATTGAACCTTTGGTGAATTCACCTTTTGGCAAGTCACTTTTTACCAATGAATCTAGTTCATAGAAAGTTCTCTCCTTTGCTTAAGCTAATATGAATCAGGTTTCTGTCACTGAAATCCAAGAAAATCCTAACCTAATGAGTCTCAGGAAAAATAATAACAAAAATTAGGGAGGACAGGCACCTTGGGAGGTTAAGACAGGAGGATCATAAGTTCTAAGCCTCTTGGCACAGGGGCAAGGGGCAAGTTATTTTCTAGAATGTTGGCTTAGAATATTGACATGGGCCCAGGTGTTTCCACATGGTGTATGTTCCTGGCCAGACCCTTGGCCTTCTTAAAAAGATAACAACACTTCTTTCCTTTAGCTTCTCTTTGACACATTGAACATTTTTCCTCAGCAAAAAGCAAGGCACTAAGCAACTCAGTGAGACCCTGACTATAAATAAAATACAAAACTAGGGCTGGGGATGTGGCTTAGTGGTCAAGTACCCCTGAGTTCAATCCCCAGGACAAAAAAAAAAAAAATGAGGAAGGAGTGTGGCTTGTTGAACAAGGGACAGATATCGCCACTCAGACGGTATCCTGCAGACAAAAGGTATTTTATTTTATCCATCAGGAAGTGAGGTTTTGAAACTAAAAATAAGCACTAACGGGGAATGTGAAGTCCAACTAGTAGAAAGGGAGGACTGGGTGCTTTATTAGCTCAGACCTCCAGGCCAGATGACCCCCACACTCTCAGAAATCTCTGTGCTGTCAGGGGAGAGAAGGGGCCCAAATACTAAAGGCAGGTAAAAGATCTCCTAGTTTCCCAAATGTGAACAGAGACCCCCAAGAGTAAAATCACTGTAGAACCTGACATAAATTTTCAACAAAATTCTAAAATTGTCATAATTTACAAGCACTTAGAAAAAGCTACAAAAATCGGCATAAAGCTAATGAGAAGAAATTGGGTAAAACTAACGTGAGTTCCTTTAAACAACATCTAAGATGAAGACCCACTCACCAGACTTGCCAGTGGCACAATCTCAGGAAGGATAACTTGTATTTTGGATGACAGAATCAGGATTCAAATGATCTTGACAAGCTAGAACAACAAGAGACCACCACACGATGAAGTTAATGTGAAGTTCTGCCTTTGGAATTGGTATGGCATTTGTTTTCGTGTGGAGAAGGAAAGCCTCTGGGGCCACATCTGTCCCCAAGACTCTAGTACTTGTGATTCTCCCAGTCACGTGTGCAGCATTGGGGTGCAAGTAAGAAACTTAGCATTAGAGAAGAGAGAGAGAAATCATTCTTTTGGGTTAATTTGCACAGGGCAAGGGGCAAGTTATTTTCTAGAATGTTGGCTTAGAATATTGACATGGGCCCAGTTGTTTCCACATGGTGTAGGTTCCTGGCCAGACCCTTGGCCTTCTTAAAAAGATAGCAGCACTTCTTTCCTTTAGCTTTTCTCTTTGACACATTGGAAATTTTTTCCTAAAGCTTCCTTTTCTTCAATACCTGAAATTAAAAGAAATATCCAACATATTTATGGCCAAAAAAAAAATGGTTTTTGCATTTAGTATTTCTTTCTTGAGGACTTCTTTTTAACTTATTTCAAAAAATATGGAAAGTCCAATTTTCTGATTTTCATACATTTTGTAACCAGAAAAAAAAATATTTCAATGTTATAATTTATTTTAGATGATTTTTCTTCCAGAAACAAAGCAACTAGTTAACCAATAAATGAGCATAAAATTTTCATAGTGGAAAAAATCAGTTTGATCCTTGGTATGACAGAATTATTACAAAATGAAGCAAAGAGTTACATCCTGATCTAGGGAGAAATATACCAGGCATAGAATATCACACAAAAAAATGAAAAGAATCTGACTGAGAGCTTAAGAAGAAAAGAAATTTAGGTATAAAATGGAAAAGCACAGCAGCCTTACAGGACCAGATGACTCAGAACTCCTTGTCAGAAAAGAGAAAAAAAAAAAAATCAGGGAACAATTTGTTAAGGGATATTATATTTCTTGAGTACCAAGACAAATGGAAAAAAAAAAAAAAAACCCAAGCCCAGCCTAGCTAAATTATGCCGTTCAGAATTAGTAACTTTCCACATCTGAAGCTTCTTTGATGCATGGCAATTCTTGGCCTTCTCTGTTTAACATATGCACTGAATTAACAGACCTAGTAGGAAGGAGTATTTGACAGGAAACAGGCAATGTGGCTTCTGGTCCTAACGCTACCATCAGCTAGCTGTAAGCCTTTGAGAATGTCAGAATTTTTTTGTTCTGTGATTTATCTGAAAGATTAAAAGACTGTACCAAATTTGCTCATTTAAAATATATATATATTTATTTTTGTAAGATGAAAAAGATCTGGAGATCTGTTTCACAGCAGTGTGAGTATACTTAATACTGCTACTGAACAGTACAATTTAAAATGGTTAAGATCTCAAAAAGTAACATAAAAATTGGTATTTGTTAGCCAGCAACATAGAAACAAGAAAAATCTATTTCTTCAAGCTCAGTAACATCAGACGTTGTCTTAGGCATGGGGTTGCAAAAACCAACCTCCTACAATTCATTGTGGTCTATCCAGAGGAAAAAATGCATCACTCATAACATTTGTAGCAGTATAAATATGGTGGCTTACAGCACAAAGGTCAGAGTACACCTTCAGACATGCGTGAGAGAGATGGGAAAAGTGTTCTGGGAAAAGGTCATCAAAGATGGGTTGTGTTTGTGCTGGGTTTTAAAGGAGATCTCTAAGTTTAACTTCTAGCCAAGTTGGAGTAACAAGATGAGATTTAGACTTACCAAAAAACAAAAAACAAACTGAATGAAACAGTGGATTTTAAGACACTGGTTATCAACAGTGAAGCACAGCCATCCTCGAGAGATCAGAACCCAGGAGAGGAGCACTACAGTGGCCCCTGCCTACTGCCTAGGCGAGTATCCAGCCATGGCACCTAGAGGGGAGCCATAGAGCTTGGGAGACCAGAGTGGCTATAGTTTTCAGGACAGCAGCAGAGAGGAGACCCACACAGGGAGAGAACTCTGGTTGTTCCGCTGACTGCTGATGTGCACATGTGTATGATACAGCTACTTGAGGATCAAGAAAGAACAGTCCAAAAAGATTAGAGGTACCAAGGCCTGGCACTTTCAGAAAACAAAAAGTAATGCCTGTTCCTAGAAACTAGAGTGGAAAACCTATAACAATCCTTGGAGCACTGAGTGTCACACACAGAAGGGTCTTGCTTTAGTAAGTGGGGAATCATTGGCCCTAAACTGAACCCTAATCTCCTCTAACAAATCTTAACAGCCAGACCCAAAAGAACTAAATTTTCCCAAGTAACTAGAGGAATACATAATTATCTACCACCCAAGTATGTGAAATTCACAGTGTTTGACATCCAACCAATAATTCGCAGGCCTTCAAAGAAGCAGGAAAATACACCCTATTATGAGAAGAAATATCAATGAAAACTAACCTAGAACTGCCACAGATATAGTAATAGCCAACAAGGACATTAAAATAGTTATTGTCTGTGTTTTAAGAAAAAGTTAAAGTTGTAAAAGACTCTAAAACACCCAAATCAAACTTCTAGGAAACTATGTGACATAAAAAAAAAAAAAAACAGTGGACATCGATATTCATAGCAGCACAATTCACAATAGCTAGACTGTGGAACCAACCTAGATGCCCTTCAATAGATGAATGGATTTAAAAAATGTGGCACTTGTACACAATGGAGTATTACTCAGCACTAAAAAATGACAAAATCATAGCATTTGCAGGGAAATGGGTGGCATTAGAACAGATTATGCTAAGTGAAGCTAGCTAATCCCTAAAAAACAAATACCAAATGTCTTCTTTGATGTAAGGAGGGCAACTAAGAACAGAGCAGGGAGGAAGAGCATGATAAGATTACCATTAAACAGGGACGAGAGGTGGGAAGGAAAGGGAGAGAGAAGGGAAATTGCATGGAAATGGAAGGAGACCCTCATTGTTATACAAAATTACATACAAGAGGATGTGAGGGGAAAGGGAAAAAAAAACAAGGGAGAGAAATGAATTACAGTAGATGGGGTAGAGAGAGAAGATGGGAGGGGAGGGGAGCGGGGATAGTAGAGGATAGGAAAGGCAGCAGAAAACAACAGTCACTAGTATGGCAATATGTAAAAACGTGGATGTGTAACCGATGTGATTCTGCAATCTGTATACGGGGTAAAAATGTGAGTTCATAACCCACTTGAATCAAATGTATGAAATATGATATGTCAAGAGCTTTGTAATGTTTTGAACAACCAATAAAAAAAATAATAAGAATAATTTTAAAAAAAACAGTGGATGAGTTTAACAGTATATTAGACATTGCAGAAGTAAAGATTAGTGAATTTGAAAACAGCAATAGAAACCATCCAGAATGAAACACATATCTCCATCAAGTTGCTCAAAAACCAGGATAAGAGTGAAATCTTAAAAGTGGCCAGAGGAAGAAGACACATTGTATACAGAGGAATAAAGATAAGGGTGATAACAGGTTTCTTATTGGAAACAGTGCAAGCAAGAAAGCAGTGTAGCAACTCCTATAAAGAACTGGAGGAAAAAAACTGTCAACCTATAATTCCACACCCTGCAAAAATATCTTTAAAGACAAAGGTAAATTAAAGACTTTTCAGACACACAAAAGATGAAACAATTCATTCACAGGAAATGCACATTTTGAGAAATGTTTAAGTCTTCAGGAAGAATAAAAATATACAATATGAAAATATAGATCCAAAGACTAATGAAGAACACTAGAAAAATTTCTACATGAGTAAATTCATAGCATTTTTCCTTATTATTTAAATCTTTTTAAAAGACTTTTTAAAATTTTCTGTTTAAAAAATAATAGTAACAGGGGCTGGGGTTGTGGCTCAGTGGTAGAGTGCTCACCTAGCATGCATGAGGCACTGGGTTCGATCCTCAGCACCACATACAAATAAAATAAAGATGATATGTCCACCTAAAACTAAAAAATAAATATTAAAAAAATAACAATAACAAAGAAAAGTGGGTCAATTCATGAATAGAACATAGCAAACCTAAATATTTATATCCCTAATGAGAGAATTTCAAAATATCTTAAGCAAAAATTAATAGAACTATAAGTAAAACTAGGCAAATGTATAATTGTAGTTGGAAATTTCAGTACTCCTATCTCAGCAATCAATATAAGAGTCAACATAAAATTATTAAGCCTACAGAAGACCTAAACACTGTGCCAATGGAAATGAATTAGCATATTTTTAAACTTCCTACCTTGTAACAAACACCAGGACACATGTTATTTTTCAAGTGCTTATTTGCCAAGATAGAGTATATTCTGGGCCTTGTCATAGTCACAATGAATATAAAAGTTTTCAAGATCTCTGCCATAATAAAAATCAAATTAGAAATCAGCAACAAACAGGTCTTTAAAAAATTCCTTCAAAAGTAGGAACCAAATAACACTCCAAAGTAATTTGTGGGTCAAAGAAGAAATTAGAAGATAGTATTTTGAACTGAATTAAGATGAAAACATCTGTGTTCTCCTGCTAAAGCAACACTTAGGTGGAAGTATGTAGCACTGAATGCCTAGATTAGAAAAGAAAGATCTCAAATAATGATTCAACTTCCACTCCAAGAAAGTAGAGGGGCTGGGGTTGTGGCTTGGTGGTAGAGCACCTGCTCAGTACATGTGAGGCACTGGGTTAGATCCTCAGCACCACATAAAAATAAATAAATACAATAGAGGTATTGTGTCCATCTACAACTAAAGAAGAAGAAGAAGAAGAAAGAAAAATCAGAACATATTAAAGAACGCAAAAGAAGAGAAACAAAATATCAGAATAGAAATCAACAAAATTAGAAAAATTATAGCAAATATCAGTTAGAACCGTCTGGTAAGATTGATCATGAAAAACAGAAGAAAAATTCCCAACATCAGAATAAGAGGTTTGTTTTTTGCTTTTTTAAATTTATTTTTAAATGATAAACAAGAGCATAAAAAGTATACCTACTTGTAGGATGTTGTATGATATTTTGACTTGTGTATTGTGTGATGTTCTGGTCAGATTACACATACCTGCCTACTCAAACATTCATCGTGCATGATAAAAACATTCAAATTCCTCTCTCCTAGATGTACATAGTCATCATCTGTGGTCACCCTACTGGCAGCAGCACGCCAGACCTCCTTACTCCCGTCTAACTATGTGACAACACAGAGTCTGTTGGGGGTGGGGGGTGGATATTTGAGTGTGGTAATGTTTTCACCTCTCAAAACCTGTCAGACTGTACACTTTGGATATGAGCTTACTGTATGCCACGTATGCTTCAACGAGGCTGTCACCAGAGGTGACTGGGATCTGGAGTGTAGGGAGGGAGTCCAGGTGGAAAAGGCCGGTACATTTTGGATATAAGGAGGCAGTGTGCACAAAGACATAAAGGATCTATTTGAAAATACACTGACACTCTTCTGAAAACTGTCATCCAGGGCGGCAAGGTCAGAGTCGTGTGGAAGGGTGTGTGGCACGAAATATTAGAAGGGTCCCTAGGTATGGCCAGGTGGTCAGGACCATGAAGGTAATAGAGATGGGTTTGAATTATGCCAAGGCAGAAGGAAATCGCCTAGGAGAACAAGTGGCAGGAGAAGAGGAGCCAGGCTGGAACCCCAGGAGACTCCTGTGCTGAGTGGATGACCAAGCTGAAAGGAGGAGACTCGGGAGGTGTCTCACAGAAAGCAGAGGGGGACATCGTGGTCATGCCTCAGCCTAAGAGGAGATCTGCTGGGCTTTGAAAGTGTCTTCAGTGAGGGGTTGGGATAAAAGCCAAATTGGACACACAAACTGATTTAAAAGACTGGTTAGAAGTAGGGACTGATCTTTAAAGTACTCTTATCTCTATTCTGTGGTTTAGTCAAGCTCAAAAGTTAAATGTTTCATATTGAACAGATTCAAGAAAACCAGTTCCAGGTGTCTGATCTGTAGGTGAGAACCTGAAAACCCAGTGGTAAATGTGTTCTGAATTTGGGCAGCCCAGGATGTGGAGGAAAAAGGAACGCTTACTCACCGTTGGTGGGAATGTAAATTAGTGCAGCTACTATGGAAAACAGTATGGAGGTTCCTTAGAAAAGTAAAAATAGAACTACCATCTGATCCAGCTATACCACTCCTGGGTATAGAGCCAAAGGAAATGAAGTCAGCTTGCGAAAGAGATGCCTGCATGCCCATCAATAGCCAAGAAAACAGAATCGGCCTGCGTGCCTGTCAACAAATGGACAAAGGAAATATGGTATACATACTCAGTAGAGTATTACTCAGCCATAAAGAGGGAAATCATGTCAATTGCAGGAAAGTGGATGGAACTAGAGGACATTGTATTGAGAGAAGTAAGCCAGACACAAAAATACAGGTATTGCACGTTTTCTCTCATATATAGAAACTAGAAAGAGAAAAAAAGACAACCTAGAAGAGGGACTATTAGTGAAGGGGACCATCAGGAAGGGAGGGCAGGAGAGAGGGCAGGAGGGGGTGGAAGGATCAAAGAATGACATAGGCATGTATGGAAATGGCACAGAGAAACCCACCAATTTGTATAATTAATATGCATTAACAACTATGATTTCAAAAATTTAAAAAAAAATCATTCGGTTTGGTCAGTGAATGCTGATTCCTACAAGAGCAAGGTGCTTAAGTTTTTGTTCTGTTAGGTGACAGCCTAATTGTGTAACTGAGCAGTGGTGAGTGATCCCGAGAAGGCAGAGGCATGGTCTCCAAACCTTATTATGCACATGCAGATTCTGTGTCCATCCCTCAGGAGGCTCGCTCCCTCTCTGGTTGGACTGTAACTTTCTATTCCTCTCATATGGGTTTTTAACAGAATGCAGGGCCACTAACAAAGAGAAATATTTTCACCAAATAACTTGTTTTATGTTTATGAGGTTCCCAAACCATCTTCTGCTATTTTCTCCTATGCGATTGCCGCCAACATTTCTGATGTTTTATAAACCTGAACACTCGAAGAGCTACCTCAAGGGTCTCTTCGAAACCTGTTTCTGAATCTTGAAAATTCCATCTGTTAGATTCTTATTTGGGCTCTATTTTCAGTTGTCACTAGGGGAAATCAAATCATATTCATTATTTTGTGTGACTGTCCTTGGAGTCCTTGGTAAATAAAGGCAGCATTGTTAGTTAAACGATAGCCATCTGTTTGTTCAGAGGAGCGGACTCCCACGGAACACGCACCTCCCGCAAAAGGTAAGGTGTGAAAATAAACATCCGGACCCCTGGCAGATCTCGATGAGCTGTTGGGTATTACATATTACCTCTGTTCTAGAGCATCCCGTTTGAAAGAGAGGCAGTAGGAAATCAAAGCTGATATTATATTAAAACATCAGAGCTCCCACAGAAGCACATTTCCAAGGCACATGGACAACCCCCACATCCTTTCATCCGATTTAGGTGGTTTTGGCATTCTGAACAGGATGTGACAGGCTTTGGATATGGATTACAGAATATTCTTTAAAGTTCTGTGTTGCTCAAAAGACTTTTTCACCTTCCTTTTATGACAGATTAGAGGTAGAAAGTCCCAGTTGTCCTCAGGAAGCCTTGGCAGATGACTCCAACTCCAGATTGCTAAATGTGCTCTCCTTTGTTGCTTCTATCCTAGATAGAGGAGTAAGAGGGTCAGGAGATCCAGGCGCCTCTAAGTATGAAACCTTGTGGTTTAAGAACTCGCCATCAGTCATAGCACTTAGAACCTAAATAGCAAATAGGGCAGAGGAGCGAGCTCGCCAATTCTGCAGTGTTCTTTGGAAAATAAATACTTTGACATGCTTCCTCTTCCTTCTCCCTGACTCACCCTGATCTACCTAACGATGAGCTAATTTTGTTGCAATTTTAATCTTAAATTCTATTAGTGGATTCTCCTCAGTAGGCAAAAAGAAGGCAATGGAGGCTTCTTGTGGTTTTGAGGTTCCTGTCTGCCTTGTTTCTGCACCCTCGCTGCTCTCACCTCTCTCGGATGAGGGTATTGACTGACCACAAATCAGAAAGCTTACTCTGTTGGTGATAAGCACAACTGGAACCTACCTTTTAAAAAGTCCTGCTTCCTTTCCCACCGTCACGGGAATGCCGACCACTGTGAGTGGATAGCTGTTGGAGGTCGTTGCGCGGAGAAGCACCCCAGGAATTCTGGAGACTACTTGATGATGTGTCCCTGACCTGTCAACCTAGCTGTGGTTTCTCTGAAGGGCAGGATCCAGGCAAACTCTAGGAGAAGACACAGGAACCCTTAAATGATGATGGAAGGAACTCAAAGTTGGGAGAAGTTCACCGCAGCAGGTTGATGGGTATAGGCCATGGCCTCACTGCACCGCAGGGGAAGAGGAGCCCCTAAGCAGATAGACAGCCAACTGAGCAGCTGATAGGAATAAAATGACAAGGTCAGTGTCCACAAGTCTTCCAAAACCTTCTCCTAGTTGCATTTAATGACACCCCATATCCAATCAATACTTTACTTAACCAAATTCAATATAAAGAGAATGAATTTATAATAAAAACTCATATATTTCTATTGTACTTATTTAAAATTTTCATCAGCAAATAAAAGGATACAAAATAAATACCTAGAAATAAATGGAATGCAGAACTTTGTAGCTTGAAGCTCCTGCCTAATGACTTTTTTAAATGGATTGAGCGACATAGAGAAGGTCACTGAAAGATCCTGGGATTGGAGCTACAGAAATATAAAGGGCATTTGGCCTGGACCAAAAGGAGCCTCAGATTTAGACACTTGCTAACTAAGTTTAGCTCACAGGAGGTGAAGGTTGGTGAGGGAAGTGGAAATTCCAAGAGAAGGGAGGATGTTAATGCCTTCACCTTAGAAAATGAGGAATTAAGAAAGATATTTTTTCCTGTTCCTTATTGATTGAATAAAAATAAAAGTTGCATATATTACTTAATGTAGTCAAGATAATTTATAATCCCAGCTAATCATAATTCGGGAAACTGAGGCAAGAGGAACACAAATCCAAGGCCAACCTCAGAAACTTGGTGAGACTCTGTCTCAAAATAAAATAAAATAAAAGGTCTGGGGATGTAGCTCAGCGGTCGAGTTCTCCTGGGTTCAATTCCCAGTACTGTTAAAAGAAGAAGAAGTAAAAGAAAGAGGAGGAGAAGAAGAGGAGGAGGAAGGGGAAGGAGAAGGATCGGGAGGAATAGGCATAGGCTTATACTAATTAAATTTTAGATGAGGAGAAAGGGAATTATTAGTGTTATAAACCCTGATCTGTCATAAAAGGAACTCAGGGGATAACATGTAAAGTTCATAAATTAAGAGCACTGTAAACAAGTTAGTTAGTGACTGGAGCTAACCATGAAAAAATTAAAAATAGAAGTTACTTAAAACAAACATAACAGAGGGATCCTGGGTCAAAGGGCTATTACGTTTCCCTTGTTTCAGCCTCTGTGTGAAATTCCTTTGCCAGGGAATAAAAAGGTAATGTTTTTAATCACCCAAACAAAATAGAAGTTCTGGCTGTTGAATGGAAGTAAGTAAGTGCTTTCTGATTTCCCAAAATTAAATGAAGGGGGTGGGGCGGGTTTGAAAGTCTTATCTCTTGAAAATAGTACTGAGGAACTATTGGTATGCTACCAAGTGTCAGGAAAAAAGGGTTAATCCTTCCTTGCTTTGAAGAAATGTCAACATTTAAATTTCTAATTTAAACCCTATTCTGTCTAGAGAACATGGAATTACTATCTCAGATCCTACCAGAATTTACAGTTTTTCTAGGCCATTTGGCAAATTTAATGGAATTGAGAGTTCCCAGAAAGAGAAAAAAGCTTGACATAGGGCACAGTCCAAAGGAACAGAAGAGCAGAGTAACAGGACCCTTACAAAGTTCTAGCTGAAAGGCTGCAGCTATTCTTTTTAAGAAGGACTGTGTGGTCCATTTACTGACCACTTACCTAGGGTGAGGTCTTCTCCATCCTCTGCCCCCGCCTGCTGCACCCCAACTCTCCTCTCCCCTCCTTTCCCCTCCTACCTCCTTCTCTCCTGCCCCACAGGCGAGCCCAGCACGCCTCTTGCAGATCCACCTACTCCAGCATGACCAGTAGAAAGTCCCCACTAAGGTCTCTCTTCCAAGTGCCATTTTGAGTCAGGAGAATTTCTCTTCAGTGTGTTTTTATTTACTTTCCCTTCACCTCCCTCAGCCTGTTTGTGTCATGACTTCCACTTCCCTTTTGCCCACCCTTCTCCGGCTCCTGCCTGTGGGAGCCAGTCTTTTTTAACCTCAGGGTAAAACTAATCAGCCTCTTCCTTTCCTCACCTTGTGTTCCCGGGAAACAGACAGGTGCACTAGGTAACTTGGATTCATGAGAGATCCTTTATAGCATTAAAAGACACCATTTGTGTGTGTGTGTGTGTGTGTGTGTGTGTGTGTGTGTGTGTGTTAGAAGCAGGAAAGTTATGTTAGAAATCCATCGGCGTTCCATCCATAGTTCCTCAATATTTAGCCTAATCTCAGGGCCTGAAGCTGGGTGTTATGGAATCCACCCATGTACAGATGAATCATGCCAAACTGGGATCTCACCTAGTCTTAGATTTGCTTTAACTTTACAGCAGTAGCTATAAAAGGAACTTTGAAAGCGTGGAGAATGTTGGAAGAGCCCCCAGAACGTGTGTATGGTGTTCCCAGTGTGCTGCACGCGGGGTCTGACAGGAGGAGACCACCTCTTGTTCCCCATCTGACAACCCGGGAGGTTTAAGTATGGGGGTGAGGTTTTGACCATCCAAGACGGATTAGATAATGGCAGACTCTGGGTAGCACTGCTTTTCCTCCTTCACGATCCCTAAGAATAGAATGGGGTACAGATGGGATCACTCCACGAGACCCCTGGTTCTGGCTTCTGCTCACCTCCCACCAGCAGGCAGTTCGTGCATATGAGGGTGAGGTACCGCCAGGAGGGCCTTAAAGATTCCAGCCAATTCAGGGCAGTGGTCAGATCTAAACAGAACTCATCCCTGCTGGCTGAATTACTGCTGCTTTAAAGACCTCCAGGGGAAAATATCCCACAGTTCCCGTGGTGATTTATTTAATGACTTTAAACATCCCACTCAGGAAATCTGGTCCTATTTCTAACCAAAATCCCCTGTGCTGTGGTTTCTTCTTCTTCTCAGGGACTGTGGGAAATAGCTGTCCCCATCTAGTGACTCACCCCATGTTCTCATCCCCTGACCTTTTATCTCTCCTTTACCCCCAGCTCTCATTTTCTGGCTCCTTAATAGGCTCAGATTTCACATGCTACAGATCCACCACAGCTGGAAAGCTCCCGTGCTGGGATGGCTCTTGAGTCACGTTCAAGTCCTCGCTCTCTGATCAACTGGAAATGCAGAGTTAGTTGGATGTGAGCACTTCCCAGTCATCGCTTATCCCTCCGGGATTAATGATCTCAGAGAGGGAAAACCCTGAGAAAGGGAATTCACCTTCCAGGGCGTGTGCCATTGCTCACCCAGTGGGAGGTGACATTTTCCAGTGTCTGGGGCATGTCCTCTTGCTCCCTTGGGAGTTCCCACCACAGGAAACAGGTTAGATAGGGAAGAGTTGCCCTGGAGTTTCCATGTGTCCTCCATAGCAGGAACCAATACAGAATTGGCCCGGCTGGTCGCGAGCACCATGTTCCAGCTAAAGTTGAGGGGACCCTGGGCTGCTGCCCGCACCATATTGAACACTTCTGAGATTAGTCACTGCTTAGCAGGCTCTGGCTTTGGCCTAGAGTAAACTTATCTCCAGGAAACAGTAGAAGTGAAATATGCCTATTCTGTCTTCACCCTGAGAAAGCAGATTGCTCATAGAAGGTTTCTCCTTCTACACACTCACTTATGTGGAAATCCACAGAAGTTTCTGTGAAACCAGGGCAGTCAGTAGCTGTGCCATAAAACATTTATCGACAACATAGATCTCAACATGTTTATTTAAAGGGTACCAGGTCATGTTGTCATGGAATTTATTTATTCATTATCAACTAAATTTTCCTGAGCACTTAGAACTTACAAAACACTCTCCTACCTGTGGGGGGGCAGCCCCCAACCTCCAGGACCTCACAGTCCAGAGAGAGCAACATGCAGAAAAACAAATGACAACGGCCCAGTAAAGGTCACACTGAAGTGACTGGGAGCAGAAAGGCCAGAAACCCCCAGCTGTGCCTTGGAGCTGCCTAGAAGGGAAACCCTTACCCGTCCAGCAGGGAGCTCAGGGAGAGAAGGCCCTCACCAGGCCCATGGATTCTTGTCAGTTTGTCAGACCAGAGGCCCTAGACTGCCAGGGACAGTCTTGTTTTCTGCCAGTTGCCCATAATGAATAATAGAGCTGCCTCCTTCAGCTCCCAAGAGTATGCCAGCAGACGATGAATCCCATGGCCACCTGACCTATGCACCATGCACAGGGTGCTGGTGGGTTATTCAAGGCAAGCGAACTGATGAGATTTGTGTTCTGGAAAGACTATTCCCATAACCCTAAGGAAAACAGTGTGCAGAGGGATGAAACCAGGGAAGAAGAATTAGCCATCACTCTTCTTGAAAACTCACCATATTCTAAACACAAATTTGCCTAAACCTTGGTTAGAATAATGTCTCCGTTTCCAATTATAATTTCTTGAACTGTATCAAATTGCGTAGATGTTCTCAATGTATCTGAGCCTTTTAAGTTCTTAGTAATCTTCAAAAATAATACTAGCTGCCTGCTACCTGTGAACCTGCCTGTTTTTTATTTTAATAATATCACACAGATATAAAGGGATTCTAAGAAACACTTGAGAGGAAAAAGAATCTTAAGACTTTCTTGGGGAAAAGGTGTTAATGCAGAGGAGCTCCGATCACCCAGGTTTGGGTTGGCATGATCTTTTTCTGGGAAGGTGTCACTGACCATTATGGTGACACACCCTTTGGAATGTTTTGCTAGTCTTGCAAACAGGTTCTACCAAGCCACCCACACTTCTCAGCTCTCATTACTGAAACTAGTGAATGTATCTCTGCGACAGATGACCTGGATAGGGGTGTAGTCTCTGAGCTGAGTTAATTGGACACGAAGACAGAATCAGTCACAGCCTCAGTCTCACAAGGCACAGTCAGTAAAACGCGCTCCGTAGGTGTGCTCCTGTGATCACCCACTCCTGGCGTTCAAGTGCCTCCTTCTAGGGCTGCTTGGACTTGATGACTAAGAATGATGAGGGCAGAATGAGACCCCACAGTGGCCGAGTCATCGTGAAGGAGTGGCTGCAGGTGGAGCCCGAGGCACTGACGTGCTCCTGCTTGAGAAACAGCGTGACAGGCAGAGAGAGAGACTCAGCCTTTGCTTGGAGTCTGCTTTCAGTACATCCTGCCACTTCCTGGGTGGGAGCCTGGGATGTTCCCTCAGCCTTGTACCTGTTTCCTGGCCAGCCAGTAAGGATAACAGCGCCTCCTTTACTTGGTTAATGTAGTCAAGCACCTAGCACAGGCATGGCACACGGTAGGTGCTCAGTTGACGGTAACTCATTTCATCACACCTATCACACCATAGTTCTGGCCCAGTGCCTTATTCCTTCATTTATCATATATTTTTTGAGCACATTAACTTGTGGAGCACTCTTCTGTGCCCTGGGGGTACACTGTGAGCAAGAGAAACAACACCTCTCGGGATGCTGACACACAGATTCAGCTCTCCTCTCTGTTTCCCCCTCAGTGTGTTAATTTCTGCCACCACCACCTTTATTTGTTGCCCTTGCCTTCAACCAGAAGCTGCCTTTTCCTCAGTGGTTTTTCCTCTCAAGACCCCCAAAGGCCAGCACCCCTGTGGCTAGCTGCTTCTACCTCTCGGCCAGTCCCAGGCCGAGTAGCCTGAGCAGGGCTTCAGCATCTTGGTCTGCCCCTGGGCCCAGCCCAAGGCTCCTGCCTGGGAGACCAAGCTCATCTTCCTTGCCTGGGTTGGAAGATCAGAGGAGTGTGCGCCAGGGCTTTGGCACAGCCCCTGCCTGGCTGCCTGGTCTGGTTAAAAAGAAGTTTAAAGGAAGAAAGACCAAAAGAGTGAAAAGAGTGAAACCTTTTTTTTTTTTTTTTTTTTTTTTTTTTTTGAGTGAGGGTTATAAAAGTTGCTTTTTTGGGCTGAGGATACAGTTCAAAGGTAAAAAAAAAAAAAAAAAAAAAAAAATCCTGCCTAGCCTGCATGAGGGCCTGAGTTTTTTTGTTGTTGTTGTTTGTTTGTTCGTTTGTTTTTTTTTTTTTTTTAAAGTATTTTAAAGAACTTTTGGAAGTTTACACTTAAGGATCTACATTTATTAGAACTGCTTCCGGTGGTTAAGACACCAACCCTGACTAATGCATGTTACTACTCTGAGTTGATTCCTTGGGGCTTCAATTAAGTAGGTCAAAAGATATTTTCTCAGCTCTGGATAAGGTCCAGTAATGCACTCAAATCATGCCACTCCCCACTTTGGTGCCTTCTAGATAAGGTCTGAAATCATTCCCAGGACCTATGTGGTGTGGCCCACTGCTCCTCACGCCCCTTTCCACACCCCTCTCCTGTCCCCACCTAGACTTCTCCAAACAAGCTGTACCCCCACACACACTCCAACCTCAGAGGAACAGTTGAAATGGAATTAAGAGATGGGCCTCTGTGGTGCTCTGTTACCTCTTAGGGGAACTCTTTATCCTCTTACTTTATAATTGTCTGTATACTTTTCTCCCCACAAATGAATTAGAGGTTCGTTGAGAGCAGGGAACATGCCATGTGTGTCTGAATCACCCACAGCACCTAGCACAAGAGCAGTAAATAAATACCAAAGGAGGGAAGGAAGGCTGCAGCCAGGGCGGTCAGCTCTGGCCAAGGACAGGAGCTTGTGGACACCACCTGGGCCTTCCACACACCACGGGCACTAAGAGCCACGCAGCAGTAATTGCCAAGTGGAGGGGGACCTCACACCAACACATTTTCCTGGGTGATGCTGTGAAGGAAGCTGATGTGAGCTTCATTTCCAGGTTTTTATGAGTAGTTAGAAACTTCAGAGGAAGAATAAGAAAAATCTGCTGGCTATTTGACAGCCCCCTGCTCAGTCATTTCAACCACCAAAGGGAAGGAGGTGGAGAGTGGTGAGGATCCTCGCCTGTGTAGCCTGGGCTCTGCTCACAGCTCCACTGAGCCCCGGCACCTGCGGCAGTGGCAACTCCACACAGATCGTTAAAAGCCGGTAGTGAACAAGAGAAGGACTTCTCCACCTTATCTCCTGATGGTCAGTGGGCATGCTGGAGGCATGTAATGGCTTCCAGATTCCCTACAGTTCACCAAAGCAGATTTCAGTCAATTGTTGATACATCTCACTATCTCTTGCTACTTTTATATTTCCTCAGATCTTTTAGCCCAGCAAAAATAGTAGTAAACCAAATTATTATACTTAATTCAGGTGGCATTTAAAAAGCCAAATACATTAAATTAATTATATGGTAGCTCATCTTAAACCGCTCTGTAGCTGCTGGAGGCGTGATCAAATGTCACACCTACAGTGAAGGGACAGGACAAGCAAAGAGAAGCACTGTGTCCCCTTTTAGCTCCTCCTGCACAAAGCAGACCTTACATATGTATTCAGCAGCACATGCTGAGACACCACATCTGAGCTTCAGATGAACACAGTCATCCCACAGTAACTTGTTATTCGTATGTTTAGAAATACATAAGAAAATGGACAATTCACCAGAAAGAAAGATGTACAAATGGTTGATAAACAATTGGGGGGGGGGGGTGGGTAGAGTTCAACTTCATTAATAATCAGGGTTTTTTTTTATCTTTAGCTTATCTTTTTTTTTTTTTTATTCTAATCAGTTATACGTGATAGCAGAATGCTCTTCGGTTCGTTGTACACAAATGGAGCAGAATTTTTCACTTCTCTAGTTGTCCCCAGAGTAGGGTCACACCATTTGTGCCATCATACATGTACCTAGGGTAATGATGACCATCATAATCAGAGGTATGTTAACCAAACAATGAGATACCGTTTGTCCTTCAGCTCACTGTGGTTTGTTTTTACGGTCATTGTCTTTAGTCTTGCAGATGAAGTAAGAGTCCGCACTGAGATCTTGCTGCTGAGAGGAAAGCGATGCCATTTGAAAAGATGAATCTGAAGTTTTCCAGATGTTCCTCCCCTTTAAAAGGTGGAAAGGAAATATCATAAAATATTAATTGTAATTATTTCAGGGATTATGTTATACATCTAGCATCAGAGGGAAAATAAACATTATTTATTTATTTAATGCACATAGCCCTTGTTATGTTTTTGAGAAAAACTTGTCCTAAGAAAATAATCAGAAATGGGGCCAAATTTATATGTAAAGATGCCTATAGAAGTAATTTATAAAGCATGAAAATTTTAGAAATAGCCTAAGCAGTAGAGGAGGAAACAAATACTGGGATAGTCATGATGAAGTTTTTTAGGGCCATTAAAATTTATCTTCCCAGCTGGGTACAGCGGTGCACAATTACAATCCCAGCCACTCGGGAGGCGAGGCAGGAGGATCACAAGCTCAAGGCCAGCCTCAGCAGCTTAGTGAGACCCTGTCTCAAACTTCCAAAAAAATAAAAGGCCAGGCATAGAGCTCAGTAGTAAAGCATCCCTATGTTCAATCCCCAGTATCGCAAAAACAATCTTTTTGATGCCAAAATTGCTTATGATAATAAGGTTTTTTTTAAAAAAAAAAGTAGGTAAGATTATATCCAAATTGTGATCACAATTCATTCATCTTTGAGAAAATATACATTAAAAGAAAGATGAGCAGAAATGTACCAAAATGGTTAAAGTTGAAGGTTTTTGTTTTTTAATACATGCTCGTTGAAGTAAAGCAAGAAAGTTCAAAGATGTTCTTTGAACTTTTCTGTATTTTCTTGCTTTACTTCAATGAGCATGTATTACTTGATAATCAAGGACGATCGAAGCCAGGCATGGTGGCGCACGCCTGTAATCCCAGTACTTGGGAGGCTGAGATAGAAGGATCACAAGTTCAAAGCCAGCTCTCAGCAATTTGGCAGACCCTAAGCAACTCAGTGAGACCCTGTCTCAAAAATAAAACATTTTTTAAAAAAGAGAGAAAGCTCAGTGGCAAAGGGCACCAGAGTTAAATTCCCAGTACTAAATAAAAGGGGGAGAGGGTATTGAAAGAAAACATAATTTTAACTCTGTATGGCAAAAGCTAATCACTAGAAGAATATGTAAAATATTAATGTTACTATTATTAACATGTCAAAATATTAATATTTCTCTAGATGGTAAAATAGTACGATAGGTGAAATTTTGTTTCTTCAACTTTTCAAATTTTCTACAATGAACATGCATGAATTTCAGATTTAGAAAAAGAAGTTGGAAAAAATGAAAGCAAAAAAGAAAAGTTCAAAACGTAAATGTGACTGAGCTCGTGTCAAAAGCTAGAAATGCTCATATGCTTGTAAACATCTTTAAAAATGTAGTTTTCTGGGCCTGGGGTTGTGGCTCAGCGGCAGAGCACTTGCCTTGCACACGGGAGGCACTGGGTTCGATCCTTGGAAGCACATAAAAATAAATAAATAAGATAAAGATATTGTGTCTATCTACAACTAAAACAATATTTTTTAAAAAATGTTGCTTTCTCAGAAACATTCACCTACTAACCATGAGAGTCAGAATTTTTAACTTTAGGTGTAAGAGCTTTGTATTGTGAATCATTTATTGCAATTGTATTTGGTATTAAAATATTCTTAAATTAAGCACCTCCATATCAGACATTTCTTTCTTACAGTAGTTTTCATGAAATCGTACTATCTCTGAGATATTTATAAACTTTGAGAACTCTATGTCTGATGACCTGCCATAGCTATGTGTTAGTCACCATATTCATGTGAAAATAAGGGACTAGACCATTCTCCAGATTAGTTGCATATTTTAACATCAGGCACATTCATTTTGCCACAAACTTTTTTTTGCAGTTGAATGAGGTTGCTGTGGGATGACCACTCTGTAGCTGCATTACAACAACACAACATCGATAAATGCAAAAGGTGGCACTGGGGCTGGGGTGTGGCTCAGTGGTGGAGCGCTTACACGCATGTGTGAGGCACTGGGTTCGATCCTCAGCGCCATATAAAAATAAATAAACAAAATTAAGGTATTGTGTCCATCGACATCTAAATATATATATATATAAGATAGCACTGAAGAATCAAGAAATACCTCATTTAAAGTTTGAGGGGAACTGAGGTGTGACTCAGGGAGAGAGCAGGTGCTTAGCTGGGTGCAATTTGCAGCACCACAGAAATAAAGATAAATAATAAAGTTCTGTAGCTGGGAATGGTTATAATTTATGTAGATTTCAAAAAATTTGTGAGTGTAAAATCAGTATAAAGAAAAAGGTTCAGCTGGGCACAGTGATGCACATCTGTAATCCCAGTGACTGTGGAGGCTAAGGCGGAGGATTGCAAGTTCAAAGCCAACCTCAGCAACTTTGTGAGAACTTGTCTCAAAATAAAAAATGGAAAGAGCTTGGGATGTGATTTAGTGGTAAAGCATCCCTGGGTTCAATCCCTGGTACTCAAAATAGAAAGAAAGAGAAGTTAAAGGTAGTAAAAAAGTGTTAGGGACAGAAATAATAGAATAAGAAGGCGATGGTAATAAAGTATGTGAGAAAAATAAACTGAACTTCAGACAGACAATAGAGATCCCAATTGTATTTATATTAAAAGTATAGTATATGATTTTTATTTTTAATAAAGCCTTTTCTTTCAGAAACTTCCCCCAACAAGCAAAGGATAGGACATTTAGGATCCTATTCAGTAATTTAGAATCTCTTCAAAGGAAATCTAATTTATAATACAAAGAAGATTTGTAGCTGAATGGCCTTTAGCCATTAAGCCTATTTTCATCTATAAAAGGAAATTAAAAAAAAAAAAAAAAGGAATAATGCTCGACCAGCCTGAGGACCAAGTTTAAATGGTGCATGTACATGCACACAATCATGCCCCTCCCCCCCACACACACACATTCTGAGATGCTTGGTAAACCTGTGCAGAGAATAATAAAAACAGTTAATGACCTCATCCCTGGTCCACGCTAGGCTCTATTTAAAGCACTGTATGTGTGTTAACTCACATAAACCTCACAAGGCTAGAAGGCGGATCTTATCATCCCCATTTTATGGCTGAAGAAACAGGCACAGAGAGATTCAATAGCTTCTTCAAGATCACAGCTAATTAGTAACAGACAAGAACCCAGGAGGTCTGGACCTAGCGTCCCTAGGCCTAGCATCCCGTCCCCTAGACTCTACTGCCTCTCAGATGTAAGACTTCAGTATTCAAAGCAGGAGGGAAATATTCAGAACAAAGTGCATTTGAAAATAGAAAATGAGAGGGGCAGCAGAGACGGACCTTGAACGTGACCTCTGCGTCCTCTCATCTCCCTGGGAATCCTCACCACAGCAAACCCAGGGCGGGGACCGTGGAGGAGCCTCCTTTTCTGGAGCAGGAAACATTTCTGGGCCCTTGCTGTCAGTGTGGCGTTATTTGACGGCAGCCATTGAGTGGAGAGTGGTTGGTTTGCTGTTTCAAGGCACAGGTGAGCCTGTGATGACAGCCTCCCATTAGCCATTTTCTCTTTATCCTCAGTGAAAAAGCATTAATATAACGCGCTTCCATAAAGTGTGAAGTAAAACACATTTAGTCAGACTTCAAAGAACGCTCTTCACTGCCAAGGACAAATCCTCCCATTCTGCCCTGTCCTAACTCTGATGGTAACTGTCGAGTGCTCCTCGTTTCTCTCGGGTCTGTCGTGCCCGAGATAAGCTGCTCCTGGGGAGCCCAGAAACTCAGCATGGACCCCACTCCTGAGATCAGGGAGGGCCCTGCCCCTCAGACTGTTGGTTGTTATTGCCCTGTTTTAAGTTAGACCACAGGTGGACAAACTAACCCCCAAACTAAATCTGACTCCCCACCGGGAAATTTTTACATTTTTTAAAATGTCTAGGGGGTGGGGGACAAAAATCAAAAGAATAATAATAATTTGAGATCCCTGGAAAGTACATAAAATTCAAATCCAGTGTCCCTAAATAAAATGTAGGACCAAAGCCATTCTGGCCAAGTGAGTAGTTGCAATGTAGGCTGTGTGGCCCATAAGCTCTGCCCCTGAACTGGACCCACAACATCTCAGCCCCACCCAGGTGGATCCCCTCACCAAATATGAGCTCAGGCTGCCCAGTGAGAGGCTAGTGCTGTCTTGCTACACAATAACTGCAGTGCTGAAACTCTGTATTTGACATTTGGTCTCACAAGTCACTAGCCATTCACTGCATTCATTAAAATGTCCAGCTGCCTTAATTAGAGCAGTGTCCCGACATTGTGTGTGTGTTAACTATTTGAAGTCCCTAGGAGCACCAAGCCACATCCCAAAAGAAACATCACTGAGATACAGGTCCCACAAGGAGTCTGTAAATTCCTTAGGTTAAGGAATTAAGCAGGATTCACCTTTTGAGAACCCAAAACACCTGTAATAGTCCTATTTTTCCTTCTTTTAATTTGATGACCTGAATGCTAAATTCGCTCTTGTCCAATTTATAAAATTTGAATGTCAAGAATGAGTTGCTGGGGCTGGAGTTGTGGCTTGGTGGTAGAGCACTTGCCTAGCATGTGTGAGGCCCTGGGTTCGATTCTCAGCACCACATATAAATAAATGAATAAAATAAAGGTCCATCAACATCTAAAAAAAATATTTAAAAAAAAAAAAAAGAATGAGTTGCTGACCCAATAGTTGCTGAAATTCATCTTCAACCCCACGTCTGCAGTTTAGGATGGGCTCATGTGAGCTACAGCTGTCCTGTGGGCAGTGTTCATGACTGGGAACAACTGCTCAGTCCCAGAATGCTGACGACCTCCCACTTGGAGAGCCTCAGGAGCTCAGTGAGAGAGTAAGTGCTTAGCTGGTGATCACCTGCTTATTGATCACCAGCATCATGCCAGGCCTTGACCACCATGCCCGGTGGGGACTCAGAGCACCTGCAGTTCACGGTGGGGGTCGGGGGGACACACAGGACACATCTATAAACTGCGGCAGAGTTAGAAAAACACAAGTCGACGGAGGTGGTAGAGATGAGGTGCAGACCCGTGGGAAGACAAGGGAAGGGTTTATGGACCAGTGGTCTTCCAGTTTTGTTCATTCCATAAGGAACCACGTGCCACATGCCATGTCCTCTGCAGCCCTGGGTCACATAGATAGCAGCCCTGCTGTCCTCAACCATCCCTTCCACGTGGGCAGACACACCAAGAAAGCAGATGACTAAAAATAATTCTAAATGGTACTAAGGGCTAAGCAGGGTTGTGAGATAGAAAATTAAAGGGTGACCTCCTTTGATAGAGTGGTCAGGAAAGGCCAGATGAAGAGGTGACGCTTATACCAGGACTTGGAAGATGAGAAGGAGCTGCTTGTAGGAAAACCAGTCCAGACACAAGGAGCAGCTACGCAGAGGCTCTGAGGCAGAAACGGACTTGGGGTGCTGAGGAACTGAAAGACCAGGCATTGGGGAGACAGTGGTGGGGAGAAGAGAAATGTGAGGGGGGCGTGGCTCTTGCAGCTCAGGGTCTGGAACAGTCCATCTGGTTAGTGGACGTGCCCCTGACTTGATGGGCCATGAATGTGAGATTCAGGAAGAGCAGGAAGAGCAGGCTGGGAAGCCAAGGAGGGGACAGACCTTGTCGGGCCTCATCTAGCAGGGACAGGGGTGTGGTTTCACCCAGCAGACGACAGCCAGCCAAAACAGGGCAACTGTGTGCTTCCTGGTCAAAATATTTTTTCCAACAACAAAGGACCTCCATCTGTGCAAATCTGGGGAATGAGCTGGGTACAGGAGTGCACACTTGTAAGCCTAGTGACTCAGAAGGCTGAAGCCGGAGAATCACAGGTTAAAGGGCAACTCAGCAAGACCCTGTTTCAAAACTAAATAGGATTGGGAATATAGCTCAGTGGTAAAACACCCCGTGTTCAGTCCCTAGTACAAAAGGGGAAGGAGGGAAGGAAGGAGGAAGAAAAAAGAAAATAAATTTTTGAAAATATAAATAAGTGAGCTGGGGATGTGGCTCAAGCGGTAGCGCAGTCGCCTGGCATGCATGCGGCCCAGGTTCGATCCTCAGCACCACATACAAACAAAGATGTGTGTCTGCCAAAAACTGAAAAATAATATTTAAAAAAAATTTTCTCTCTCTCTCTTTAAAAAAAATATAAATAAGTACATGAAGAAAAAAATCTGTAAACACACATCCAAACCATTTTTTAAATTTTAATAGCTTCTATGCATACATATACATGGTTTTCCAAAGGTGAGATTTCTCTACATCATTTACTTTATAATTGCTATTTCCCTTAACTATAGAGCCAACATTCTGAAAATGTCTTCCTGTGTCATTAGCTATTCTTTTTCTAGTACTTTTAATACCTGCATGGCATTTCATGCTTAAAATGAGCTATTTGTTTAACCAGCCCATATTGTTGAGCATTTAGAATGTTCCCAAATTCCAGCGTTTTAAAAAGTGCTGTAATAATTATCCTCAGGCAGATATGTTTACTCATATCAATAATTGTTTCCTGAAAGTTCTTAGAAATAGAAAGATGGGGCCAAAGGGTATGTGTTTTTTCAAGACTTTGTACATATTTCTAGATTAGCTCCAGGAAAGCTTACATCGCTTCATGCTCCCACCAGCCAAGTGTGAGTGTACCTCCCATGCCAAATCACTCTCTGGGTACTAGTTTAATTCGACAGTGTGACAGGGAAAAGCTTTCTATATCCATTGTTTCAGTCTACAATTCTTAAATGAAATGGAATTTTTTGTCCTGTGGGTCTGCTTGTCATTTGTGAATTATATCCTTTGCTTTTTTTCTTCTGGGATGTTCATTGGGTTGCCAATTTTTAAGAGCCCTTTATACATCAACCATTAGTCCTCGTATTTGGTGCAATATTTTCCCCATCTATCTTTTCAAACTGCATTAGTTTTTCTACAGAAGTTTTGCACTTTTATGTGGTCACGCCTGTCTTCTCCTTTAGCCTTGGCATGAAAGTTTTAAAGTCTCACCCACCCAGAAGTCAGGTAAATATTTATTGATATTCCCACTCATTCTTCAATACTTTTGTAAATCTCAGTAATAGGTTAGCTTTAATCAGACTTCTGTGTTTAAAAGATAGTTGCAAAATTGTGGAGGAGACTTTCAAGGGGAAGGAACCAGGTATTGCCCTTGGTCATCAGGGATCTGTTTGTGCCTGTGATTCTCTTTCTCTGCCCCACACAGTGCCACCCTGCAGCAGACACCCATCAGTGGTGTCTTTCCTCACATGCAGTGATTGTCCACCTCAGGTGGGGGACAAGGGTGGGAACTCCTGGCTCAGTTAAGACTCCCTGGGGAGAGTTAAAGGAAGGAGCACATTTAAGAGAGGTTTGCTGGCAGAGCGAGCTGGCAAATGACTGATCATAGAAGAGGAGAAGAGTAACAGGTGAGTGTCGGGATTTTCACTTGGGTGACTGAATAGTTGTGTTTCCATTAACCTAGACTCTGATGGGGGAAGGGGGCGCAGTCAAAGCCTTGGAAAGAAGGGGAGGCACAGGGAAGATGATACAGGCGGCTGAGGATTCATGCATTTTGAAGGGATATAAGTTAATTCAGGTGGAGATGCCCAAGCAATGAGGAACAGGAGTCTGCACCAAGGGCTGCGCTGGGGGTTGTAGGCTGGGAGCCAGCTACTTAGGGGAAGTTGAAGTAGTGAGAGTGAATGAAGCTCATCAAGGAGGAGCTGGGGACACAGAAACTCAAGGACGGGGGTGGGGTAGGGGTCAAAAAGGAGAAATAAGCAAAAGAAACTAAGAATTTGGCAAAGAAGTAGAACTCAGAATAACAACAGGGTCAGGAGAAAAAGAGTTTCAAGGGCAGGGACTGGTCCCCAGCACTGAAGCCTTCTAGCATGGAGCCCTCCGATTCCAGCTAGTGCTGGACTCCTCCCTGTTCTTCCCACCCACAGGGTTCATTGTCAGGTCCTTGGAATTCCTCCACCCACAGAGACCGTCCTCTCCATCAGGAGAGCCACTCGCCTCCAGCGGCACCATCCTGGTCATCCCTCCCCACAATCACAGCCTGGTTCTCAGAGCTCCCTGGACATGATTGCTGCTGCCTTTGGGCTAATATGTCACCTTGTGTGATAGTTTTCTACTTACCGATACTTTTCGAAGGAAGTTCCCCCAGCAACAGAGATGTTACCTCAACATTTGCTGAGGACATAGCCCAGAAGAGCCTATGGCATACTTCCTTTAAAGCCCTGTGTTTGTGTTTTTTAAACAATCAGTGCTGGTTTTCATTCTACCATTGCAGATGTGGGTTGTAATTTAATTGAGTGCTAAATGTTCCCAGGTACTTCCGTGGTACAGAGCTGATTCCCTAGCATCTTCGTTCCCCGACCTCACTTACTATCCTACAATGCTGGGTATCCAAGGGAACTAGTGGCCCAGTTTAAGAAGCTTGAATTTACACATATGTGTCTTCCCACCAAATCAAGAGCACTTCTGCTGCAGAGACTGCCTTCTCCAACACCCCATCCCTAGTGCCCAGCACAGTATCTAGGTCAGAGCAGGCACTGGGAGAGTGGGCAAAGGAAGGAGGGAGGAAAGAAGGGGGGGGCAAACAGGTAGGTGGAAAGAAAGAAAGGAGAGGGGAAGGGAGTGAGTAGACGAGTGGGTGGATGGGCGGGTGGGAGGGGGAGCGGGAGGGAAGTTGGGATTACAAAGGTTGAATAATAAGCAAAACGGAAGGAAAGTGAATGTACGTGAACTACTTTGTAAGAAGCTGTAAGGTGTGATGAGAGAAGGCAATAGTTATAGATGGTTTAATCTGAGGGCATTTGGTGGCGTTGGGGTGGTTACAGCAGGACATGGGCTTTTTGATCTAGGAAAGAGATTTGAACATGTTTATAGGCTAAGGAAAAAGCAGAGAGTAGAAAAAAAGACTGAAAATGTTTATTTCTTTAATTCACTCAAGAAGTACGTCCCTGGCACCTTGCCAGAGAGTGAGCGAGACAGACTGTTTCTGTACCATGGGGTCTTCATTCTAGCAGAAAATAGGGGTGGGGGAGAGATGGGCTCACAGGCAAGATGCTGATGCTTTCTCGGAAGAGGAATGTGTTTTAATGTTCGTGCAGGTCACACACAATTATGGAGGTAAGATTACTGAAGAATAGCAACACATGTGGGGCTGGTCTGTGGCTCAGTGGTAGAGCGCTTGCCTTGCATGCATGAGGCCCTAGGTTTGATCCTCAGCACCACATAAAAAATAAATAAATAAAATAAATGTATTGTGTCCAACTGCACCTAAAAAATTCAAAAAAAAAAAAAAACCCACACAAATTCTGAAGCTGGCTGTCTCTGTATGTGTGCACGTTGGGACATGGAAGAACAGGAGTGAAGCTGGGTGGCTCTACGTGTACCTGCAAAAATGTGTCGTGCCCACGATTCAGACAAGGTGGTGCTTTCAGGATGTAGAATTGGAACAAGGGCAGAAAAGACATGGCTGAGTCTCCGTCTAGCCAGGCAGCCGAGCCTTTCCGGTCTTGTATAAGTGACTCACTTCCCTCTGTGTGGTTTTCTTACTATATCCTGCTTAAGGCTGACTGTCACATCCAAAGACACACAGTCTGTGCCGGAGCAGCCCTGCGTGTAGACAGGATCTGCCTGGATTGTGTCGATGCGTGTTC
Source organism: Callospermophilus lateralis (assembly GCF_048772815.1). Taxonomy (NCBI): domain Eukaryota; kingdom Metazoa; phylum Chordata; class Mammalia; order Rodentia; family Sciuridae; genus Callospermophilus; species Callospermophilus lateralis. The sequence goes on from NC_135315.1 coordinate 39,552,315, forward strand.
TCATGTGGTCGTGTGGTCAGACGCTGTCCCCGGCTCCCCACCTGAGTGGCATCTGCTCACAGCACAGCACCCCCCGCCCTGAAGACTCAGGGCACCGTACTCTGTGGTTAGAGAAAGTGAACAAAATATTTTCAGTGTCAGAAACCACAGAGCTCATTTATATTTCCAGATTCTGTTTTACAGATGATATTGATAGAAATTGTCTTTGAATTGGATGAAAAGATTATTTTTACTTACTTCCCTTATTATTTCTATTCATTTTATTATAGGTAGTCCTCAAAACCACTTTAGAAATGGGAAGAGTATATTCACAAGTACCTTTTCAATGACCTAGAAAACAAATCTACAAAGAACACAGAGGGTGGACTCTGGACTCATGATTCATGTATTTTTAATGATGCCCTATTACGAGGCCTTCCTCATCCTCCTCATCCTTCACTATTAACTGGGGAACTGTTTGCTTTAGTCTTTTCATCAGGTTAGATTATGAGACACCAAACACTAAAAAACCAACACCAAAAACATTTGAAAACAACCCCCAAAACTCTGTGTAGTACTGAAGAAATATTATATGGCATATTGATTAAAGTGAATTATTGCTTAAAGTTTGAAATAATTTTGTTCATAATATTCATTATCAAAGAGATATGACCTACTCTATTACCAACACTGAGCTTTTCATTGCACAGAACATTAAATTAAGCACATATCAGCCAGGTGTGGTGGCTCACACCTGTAATTCCAGCGACTCTGGAGGTTCAGGCAGGAGGATCATAAGTTCAAAGCCACCCTCAGCAACTTGGCGAGACCCTGTCTCAAAATAAAAACAAGAAGAGCAGGGGATGTATCTTGGTGGTAGACCACCTCTGGGTTCAATCCCCAGTCACCAAAAAAAAAAAAAAAAATAGGTGAACTTCCACAGAACTTCCTTCTTTTCAAAGGGCTTTAACACTCTGCATTTTACTCCTTCTTTGCGATTCTCATGTAAGGTGACCATGGAAAACACAGTCACCATAGCCTTCATTTGACAGATGAGAGAAAGGAGGCACTTAGACTGAACAGGTCACGGGTCACAGACCTTGCTACCCAAGAGCTCACAGTGTGAGGCAAATGACCATTTATGAGAATAAACCTCCTAGCAGGCATCTAACTCATGGTAAACCGTCTCCAAATGTTAGCTACGTAATGTTCATTTAAAATTATAATTCCTGGGGCTGGGGCTGTAGCTCAGTGGTAGAGTGCTTGCCTTGCATGCGTGATACCCTGGGTTTAATCCCCAGCACCACATAAAAATAAACAAAGAATGTTGGGTATAATTTTAATTTACTATTGAAAAAAAAAAAAAAGGTCCCTTTAAAATAAATAAATAAATAAAATGACAATTCCCATGAACAGAAATGACATTAACACCACAACAATAGAGATTTACAATTGGAAAGTCAGTACTGTGCCCCTCTTGTGGCCTTGCTGACATCGACAGGACATAGCCCAGGGATCACTGCCCACTGCGCACCTTTAAGTGTTTGTGTTTGTAACAAGGTTCTGCCTCTCGTTATCCCTGCTCCTATGCTGCGCACCTGTGGCTTCATCCCGGGACTGGGGAGCAGGTCGCTTTTCCACGTGGGCTAACGATCACAGAAGCCACGGCCTGAGGCCACGTGGCAGAAGCCACGGTTCCTCTGGAGGAACTCAAACAGTTCTACCCCTTCTCTTTTCCCCACCTCCCTTCCTTAACCTAGATATTCTAGAGGACAAATTTTAGACAAAGCCAAATTTCTTCGGTGGGTGATAAGCCCAGAAGAAGAGGTGTAGGGTGCCGCAGCAGCCCCCCCCCCCGCCCCGTGGGGATCACTCTTTATCCAGAGTATTAAGGATCTAAGGGGCTTGTGAACTTGGGATGCTGGGGAAGGTGTGGGTTGTTTGGACAAGATAATCTTGAAAGCCGTTTCCTAATAGACGCTTCTATGATTCTAAGGCTGCAGAAGTCACCTTTATGCCTATTGTCACGGCAGGCAGATACGGTAACAACTGTGCAGGACGGAAGAGCATGGCTTTTATTTAATTTACCTAATCACTTGGAGCTTCGCATTCCTCAGCTGTAAAATTGGGATGAAAATACCTGCCTCGTGGGGTTTTCATGCACACTAATTTAAATCAGGAGACAAATGTAAACTGCCTGGTACAGTATGTGTCAGGTGCTCGCGGCTGATAATGATGTGTGATGATTCACAATATATCCTGTGCTGTAACATACACAGCAAAGTCTTGATTGCTGCTTTGAGTAAGATGAGTGCTCCTTTTTTTTTTTTTTTTTTTTTGGTGATGTGGTTAGTCTTCAGTAATGGAGCTCAGTGAAACCTATATAACCCAAACCGAATGAAGCGAACCACCCTTTGTTCTCCGAGGTGCATCTCAGAACTTGCATCTGAGCATTACTGACCTATCCGTACTGCCTGTAGGTTTTACAGACTGTGATCTAATGGGATTTGAGATTTCTCTCTTGGGGTCTCTGCTACAGGCAGGGAAACACATTGTTCCATATTTGGAAGCATGAAGATTTAGAGAAGCAGTCGGTTCTCTTTAAATGAGTATCCTGGCAGCTGTCCCACCGCGCCCCCCCCCCCCAAAAAAAAAATCCTTTGTGTGCTTCTCCAGGAAAGCTTCTAGAAAAGAGCCAGCATGTAGGAATTGAAAAGACAACTGGTACCGGACAGAAATGTGTGCTAAAAATACTAAAACCAACAAGGAAGGGTCCATCATCTGAAAGCAAAATAGACGCGGTATGCCCCTGCTTCTGGACCTGCTCGCACCGCGAGGGCTCTGTGCTATTTGGGGGTGACAGTAATTATGGAGCTGGAGTGCTCCTTGGCAGAGACAGACAGAGCTCGGAGCAGAGGGATGGTTTCCATGGCAATGGCATCAGCATCTGAATGACTTCCTGTCACAACAAGTTGGTGATTTAATGAGTTCATTACTGAATTCCAAAGGAAAGCCAGAGAGTGGATGAACTGCTGTTCAGTCCTCAAAATGGTTCATCCTTGCGGGGGGGGGGGGGGGGGGGGGGGGGGGGGGGAGTGGTTCCTACCTGGTACAGCACCCGAATGGACAAAGTGCTCGCAGCCAGTGCTCAGGCAGCCTGGGCACCCCAAGGTGGCAGGCCAGGGAGAGGGAGTCCAGACTGTGAACCTGCAACCTTGTGTTCTAGAAGGCCTCCGTGCCTGTTATTCTGGGAGTGTGACTCACATGAGGCTCCGTGATAAGCTTGCCCTGTTTCAAACCTGGTGAAATGAATGATCATAGGAATTGAGTTCAGGGCTTCAGACACATACCCTCCAGTACTTAGCAAAAGACCCAGGACAGAGAAACAGACCTTAAATTCTGTAGGGTACAAATAGGAGAGGGAGAAGGGATGGCCCCGTACTTTCTTCAGTACAGTATAGAACACTACAGTATATAGTTTGCATGAGACGAGCAAACAAAAAGCATCTATATAATTCCAGAGTGCCATTTATGGCCAACCACATATAAAATTCGAGCTGAGCCACATGCAGCGGTGCACACCTATCATCCCAGCACTCGGGAGGCTGTAGCAGGGGCGGGCAAGCTCCAAAGCCAGCCCGGGCAACATTTTTTTGAGACTAAGAAATAGCACAGTAAAATGTATCGTAACTAACCTTTCCTACTACTCTCTTTACCAATGAAAACCTGCCATCTGGCCGGTAGAATAATGTAGCTTTAGCCTGATTCGTAACTCAGGGCCAGGTGGGGGCAGAAGTGAGGGGGCGGTGATGGTCCAGGAGCTCTTGTTAGTAGGAACTGAAATGGATTCCCTCCCTCTTGGGTTCCGTTCCCCATAAAGTGTTCACACCCAACGTGTTTAATAATAAAGACAGAATAAATTTAGAAGGACGCATCAAATGGGAAAATACTTCTGGAGTGCCACCAGGGAGCCGTGTGCTTTTCCCACGTCTTTCTCTCCTAACCTTGTATAACCCCTTGAAGGCGGGCATTGGTCCCCTTTTCCAGATAAGGAAACTGAGCCCTAGAGAGGCTGTGTCACTTGCTACTGGTGACCACCCCTAACAAACAGCAGAGTCAGGCTTTCGGCTCAGTTCTCTCTGACTCCCCATGTTCTTACCCACTTGACCTTCAGAGAGGCACAGACTGGGTCTGGGGCATTCAGGAGGGAGAGCTTGAGAAAGGAGCTGATATTTGGGGGAGCCGAAGAAGGTGCGCAGGTGCCTCCTGCCTGCCTCCTCCCTGCCTCCTCCCTACACTAAGCTACGACTCCTCATCCATTTTGTAAGGCTGTGGCCAGATCTGTGCTCAGTTACAAAGAACAAAGGAAACTTGGAGAAAGAAATCTCAGAGCACTAAAAATATTCACAATCTTCTATCACATCATTTACCAGATCAACTAATGAACTTGGTATTTGGCTTATTTGGTCTTTGTATTTTTATGCTTTGAATAGCATTCAAGGTGAAGGGTGTGTGTGTCAGGGTGTGTGTGTGTGTGTGTACTCGGGCCAGTTTTGATCCTTTTCTACTTGAATGAAGACAAGGAAAAGCAATTGCCAGACTGAGCTGGCACTCACAAAGACATGAAAGTAAAATGTATTTACTTTCAAAAATGGCATCTGGCATATTTTCCTGGGTTGAGAGTTATTGACCTATCCGTGGTTTTCTAATCCTAACCAATCAAATGCAGTAAGATCAGAGAAGGCTGCTAGTTGGTTGGTTGGTTGTTTCAGTACCTGGAATTGAACCCAGGGCCTTGTGCATGCTAGGCACGTGTTTTACCACTGAGCTGCCCCCTAGCCAGGTTGCTAGTATTTTCTAAGAGTATGCCCTAAGATGTGGCCAGTAACAACACTCTGGCCAACCCAATGCTTCTCTTGTTGGGAGAGGCCTTTAAAATGTATCACAATTTCTTTCAGTCACAGGTACACTTTTGAATGTTATTTAAAACAACAACAACAACAAAGCTGGTGTCATATGAAAGTAAGCAAGCCATTGCTTTATTACTCGTGGGAGTATCTAATCAAGATTTAGGGGGTTGGGGGATATAGCTCGGTTGGTAGAGTATTTGCCTCACATGCACAAGGCCCTGGGTTCAATTCCCAGCACCCAAAAAAAGTATAATTTGGGGGAGCTGGGGTTGTGGCTCAGCGGTAGAGCGCTCGCCTAGCATGTGCAAGGCCCTGGGTTCGATCCTCAGCGCCACATAAAAATAAATAAATAAAATGAAGGTATTGTGTCCAGCTACAACTAAAAAATAAATTTAAAAAAAAAAAAAAAGATTTAGCACGCCACCTCTATGGCTGCATCTCTGTTCTGCGCTCTCCACAGATGCCTCCCGCCTAGGCTGCGATGTGAAGGGCACCCTGGGGTTGAACAGCACAGCAACCCATGGATTTTAAATAACTCTCAACAGATAATCGGCAAAATCATGTGTAATCGTGGAGTCCCAGGACTGGGGCAGAGCTAAAAACCATGGAATCCAGTTTCCTCCGAATGTGTGCTCTCCACATAGCCCCACCCCAGGCTTAGATGCCTCTGGGGTCAGGAGCTCACCACTCCCGGGGTTAGAGAAGGGCCATGGCACTCTAGCCTCACCGGACTCATCACCAGGCTGAGCTTATGACGCAGGGAATATTAATAAGGTAGTTTTCCCTTTTGTCCCTAAGCCGTTGGCTCTCTTTAAGCATTACCTCCATCAGGGTTTTGCAAATGCAGCAAGGTGTAAATGTCACCCTGTTCCTAGGCTTTAGATGTCCCTTCCCATAGAGTCTGCGAGTCTGGACGTGTGGATCAATAAGGTGTTAATAAACTGTCAGGGCACAGCTGAAACCGGGCTTGCCTGGTGTCACAGAAGAGGCAGTGTGTCTCACCTCCCTGTCACCCTGTGGGAAGCAGGCGGCGGGCAGGTCTGCACAAGTGTGCATTGAAAATAGGGCGCAGCAGCCATTGTGCCAGGTTCCCCAGCCCAGAGAACCAGGCAGGTCCCCGGTGAAACGTTGCTTCCTCCCCAGGGCCTCACAGCTGGTGCTGCAGTAATTCTCTTCCTGCCCCATAGTGAGTCAGCACCTCCTTCTGCTCCTCACTGTGGGAGGCACTGAGCATGTGCAGTTGGACAGGGCAGAGGCCCACAGAGCCCCTGAGAATGGCCAGCACAGTGGTGGACGTGTTCTCTGGGAGCAGCCAGGCTCCTGGGAGGCACTTGGAGCTAACCTGAGGGTGCGGGGGAGGCCTCTCCAGAGCCTCCAAGGGAAGAAAAGAGGAATTAGGCAGGGGAAGGCAGGGGAGGAAAAGAGTGTTCTAGTAGGAGCAGGATGTGCTGAAATTGTTCCAGGGGAGGCTGAGTTAAGGACCCCTGCCTATGGGTGTGGGTGGCGAGGAGGCCACCCTAGAGGAGAGTTCACCGCTTTGTCCCATTGTGTCAAACGTGGAATAGCTATGAAAATTTAAATCAGGCTCAGTGCAGTGACATGTGCCTGTAACCCCAGCAACTCAGGAGGCTGAGGCAGGAGAATCACAGGTTCGAGGCCAGACTCTGCAACTTGGTGAGATCCTGTCTCAAAATAATAAGGGCTTGGGGTGTGGCTCAGTAGTAGAGTTCTCCTGGGTTCAATCCTCAGTACACACACGCATGCACACACATGCACACACACAAAATTGTGCAACAAATATAGCACTATGGTAACTTTGAAATATCTGAATATGTACTAGGTTCACAGTATGTTCACAGACTTTAATGGGTTAAAGTGATGAAAAGCAGCCAGATTGAGGCAGGGGCCAACCCTGCAAAGCTTCCACCACCAGGTAAATAACAACACACACATGTTGGGTTCCTGCCCCGTGCCAGGGACTGTGGGAAGGCTGGGCGTGTTGCTCCCTCTGTCCATCTGTACCTTCTCTTGGAGCTGGAACAGGACCCAAGACTCTAATTCTGAATACTTTCTACATAGCAAATTAGCTAGCTTCCTAAAGAGCTTTATTGAGATATAATTCACATATCATACATTTCACCTATTTAAAGTATCCAATTCAATGGGTTTAGTCTATTCAGAGCTGTATGAACAACACCATAATCAACTGAATATTTATTTCATCTCCTCTAATGGGAATCCTTTGACAATCCCCCCTCTCCCTTAAACCCCCACCAAACCCCAGGCAAAAATTAATGTATTTTCTGTCCCTACAGACTTGCCTGCTCTGGACATTTCATATAAAAGGAATCACAATATATGGTTCCTTGTGACCAGCTTCTTTCAGTTAGTATAATGTTTTCAAGGTATATTATTGGAAGTTTACTCCTTTTAATTGCCAAATAATATTCCATTGTATGGATATACCACACTTTATTGATCTATTTGTCAATTGATGAACAATTGGATTGTTTCCATATTTTGTCTAGTATGAATAAAGCTGGTATGAACACTCATGTAGAAGTTCTTGTCCGGACATATTTCTCCTTGAATATTTACATGAGAGTTAAATCAGTTGCATGGTAACTGTATCCTTGGCTTTTTGAGTGTGTCAGCTTTTAATCACTGTGACAAAATACTTGAGAAAAACAACTTAGAGAAGGAAATATGTATTTCGGCTCACAGTTTCAGAGGTTTCCATCCATGGGAAGCTGACACCACAGTTTCTGGACCTGCAGCGAGGCACAGCATCATGGTGACAGCAAAGCTGCTCACCCTGTGATGGCTGGGAAGCAGAGAGAGAGAGAAAAGGGCAGGAGACAGGTGTATCCCTTCTCTCCAACTAGTCCCACCTCCAGTGTTTCACCTCCCAACAGGCCATGCAAATCATAAAGCCATCAGTGGTTGATCTGCTGATGAAATTACAGACCTCATGACCCAATCACATCCTAAAATCCCACTTGTGAACACTGCTGCTTTGGGGACCAAGACTTCCACAGCTGAGCCTTTGGGGGACATTCCAGATCAAACCACAGCCTTGGAGAATTGCCTGGTGACTTTCCAAAGCAGGCGCACATTTCCCATTTCCACAAGCAACCCACACGGGCTCTAGCTCCGGCAATCCCTGCCAACGTGGGCCACGTCTGTCGTTTCCGTCCTAGCCATCCCCGTTGGCATGAAGCGGTTTATCATTGTGGATTTGATTTGCAGTTCCCTGGTGACTAATGATGTAGAGAGCATCTCTTTATGAGCTTATTGGTCATTTGTTTATCTTCTTTGAAAAAAAATCATTTATTTAAATCCTTTGCCCATCTTTAAATTGGGCTATTTGTTTTTTTATCATTATTGAGTTGTTAGAAGTCTTCATATATTCTAGATAAAAATTCTTTATCAGATATATGATTTGCATTTACTTCTCCTGTTTTATTCTGCGGGGTTTCACTTTCATCATGGCATCCTGTGAAGCACAGTTTTAGGGGGGCAGTACTAGAGACTGAACCCAGGGGTGCTCTGCCACTGAGCTACACCCCAAGCTCCTTTTCAGTTTTCATTTTGGAACAGGGTCTCACTAAGTTGCCCAGGCTGGCCTCGAACTTGCAATGCTTCTTACACAGCCTCTTGAATAACTGGGATTATAGGTGTGCACCACCATACCCGGCAAAAAAATAGTTTTAATGATGTCCAATTTATTTTTTCATTTGTTGCTTGTGTTCTCGGTTTAGAGACCATATTTTTAATCAATGTGTCATTTGAACTTGATCTTGGAAGTCATGGGGAGCCACTGAAGGAAGTAGGAGAATGACCTAATTAGATTTTTTGTCATCTTTGAGTTTTTTGTTTTGTTTTTGGTTTTGGTGAGGGGCATAACGGAGATTGAACTCAGGGGCACTCAGCCACTGAGCCACATTCCCAGCCCTATTTTGTGTTTTATTTAGAGGCAGGGTCTCACCGAGTTGCTTAGCACCTCGCAGTTGCTGAGGCTGGCTTTGAACTCGTGATCCTCCTGCCTCAGCCTCCTGAGCCACAGGGATCACAGGTGTGCATCACCATTCCCGATGTCATCTTTATTTAAAGCAGACTAATACACGCACCTGTGCAGTAAGCTGATGATGGCTCCCAAAGCTATGTCCATGTCCTCCTGATGCCCAGAACCTGTGCTTGTTACCTTGTTTGGAAAAGGGGGTCTTTTGCAGAGATAATTAAGGATCTAGAAATGAGGAGATGATCTTGGGTTATTCAGGTGGGCCCCAAGTGCCACTTCCAAGTGTCCTTATAAGAGGAAGGCAGAGGGACTTTGACACGCAGGGGAGAAGACCAAGTGAGGAAGAGGCAGAGCCTGGAATGGTGTGGTCACAAGTCAAGGAAAGCTGGCAGCCACCAGAGGCTGGAAGAGACCAGGGGCCCCAGACCTCTGGAGGGGCCTGGCCTGCTACCTCCTTGATCCCAGACCCCTCGCCTCCAGCCCTGAGAGAGAATAAATTTCTGTTGTTTTAACCAACCAAGTTTATGGTAATTTGTTAAGGCAGCCACCAAAACTAGTACAACACCATTTAAAAGAATCAGTAGAATAAATAAAGTCCCATTGACAACTAAAAATATTTTTTAAAAAAAGTATCATAGTGGAAGAGTTTAAAATGAAAATATAAATAAAAGATATGCTTGTGCTGCTACTTTTTTAATTTATTGTGTCTAGACTTTATCTATTAAACTTTGACTTTAAAATATGGTGGCTTATTTTGCCACCTTTGGTCACTCCCTCCCAGTTTAGTTGGTGTTTTTCAGTATGTTTAGTTTACTCTTGGTTGTTTTCATAACTCAAAATACTGTATCATAAGCCAGGTGTGGTGTTGCACACCTGCAATCCCAGGCTCTTGGGAGGCTGAGGCAGGAGGCTCACTTTTGAGGCCAGGAGTTTGACAAGGACAACCTGGACAACATACAAGAGCCTGTCTCAGAGGTGTGTGTGTGTGTGTGTGTGTGTGTGTGTGTGTACACTCACACATACATATAAATGTAGCTATTATCAATAGATCTTTCTTCATTTATAGCTATAGGTATAGATATATACAGATATAGATACAGTATCATAGAATCTAAGATGACATCTGTTATTAAACGCACCATTGTTTTTATCTCCCACTAAGGAAAAACAGCACTGTAATCATACCTTTAAGGTACCATCCAGAGGAAGGAGTATCCCAGTTCAAAGATAGTAAAGATTGACAAACGGGCCTTAATATCAGTGAAACACAGAAAGGCACGGGGATCTCTTTCCCCTGCCCTGTCTACTTCATCTGCTGTCTCCTGATTCCGCAGGATGACAAATGGAGGTGCGAGTGGCCTGCTTTCCCCCGCTATTCCTCTTCTCTCTCTGAACTTTTGCCCCCTATGGCTTTACTTTTACATGGTTAATAATGCTATTTACATTGTCTTCTGCTTTGATGATTGGTCCTAAAGCCAAAAATCAATCACTAGTATTTATATTACTGTAATTTTAGAAGCATCATTTCCTTCGGAGCCACGTAGTGTACTAGGGTCACATTTCCCTCTTAGGATTCGCTTCTTTCTCTATGGAGCCTGAGTCTTGATGGCCAGCCCTCAGGTCAAACTGTTCATTTCATAACTGAGTCTTAATATCTTTTCCATGATTGATAAATCTCAGACTAGTTGTAAAAGTAATTAGACCCAGCCAGGCATGGTGGCACACACCTATAATCCCAGAGACTCAGGAGGCTGAGGCAAGAGTATTGCAAGTTCAAGGCCAGCCTCAGCAACTTAGTTATAGGTGGACACAATATCTTTATTTTATTTTTATGTGATGCTGAGGATCAAGCCCAGTGCTTCACGAATGTGAGGCGAGCGCTGTCCCTCTGAGCCACAACCTCAGCCCCAAAGATGGTAATTTTTTTATAACTTTATTTTATTTATTTTTATGTGGTGCTGAGGATTGAACCCAGGGCCTTGCACATGCTAGGCGAGCGCTCTACTGCTAAGCCACCAGCCCAGCCCCCTCAGCAACTTAGTGAGGCCCCAAGCAACTGAGCAAAACCCTCTCTCAAAAAATAAAAAGGGCTGGGGATGTGGCTCAGTGGTGAAGCACCCCTGGGTCCCCAGTACTAAAAACTAAATAAATAAATGAAAGTAGTTTTACCCTAAAAACTGGACACTTATGAAACCAGCCTGTGTAAATCCTGCTCTTCAACCCTGCTATTTTGTGCCCTCTTTAATTCCTCAGCTTATGTTCTAGAACTGAGATCACAAATCTGTTCTGTGAAGAGCTACCCAGTAAATAGTTTAAGGCTTCATGGATCCTGCGGTCTCTGTCACGAGCCTGTAACTCTTCCACTGTGGCATGACAGTAGCTGCAGACAGTATGTCAACAAATGGATACAAAAGTGTTCCAATAAAACTTTATTTGCAAAAACATGCATTCAACTAAACGAGCCCTTGTTTGTTGGTGCCTGATCTAGAAGAATAAATCCTGACTCTCATGTCTAAGAACAATATGAAGGTTCTGAATAATCAAGATGACTGTGACCTGGGTCACACAGACCAATATAAACACTTGAAAATCTGAAATTCCTAAGATGTGGTTAATATGGGTCATCTTGGAGCCCTGGGAGGACACAGGCCTGCTGAGATTGCACTCTTCCACATTTCTCCATTCCTTGAGCAAATCAAGTAAGACAGAACAGAGAAACATCTTTCATCCAACTGCACATTTCTGGGTCAAAGGTGGCCTTTCAATTCCAAAAATAGAATTTCTTCCCAAAACCCACTTCCTGCTGACAAGAAGTGTGAACCCTTGAATTTCTAACTGTGAAAGGATGCAATTCATAGGGCTTTTTTTTTTTTTTTTTCAAAGCACCAAGATGAAATCCTGGGCAGGCAGCTTAAAAGGAGTCAGTGACAGTTGCTGGAATGCTGCCGTATTCAGGGTGTCAGTAACGCCATGGGGTTCAACCAGCCCAGATTCTAAGACATAAGCAGACTCCAAAGTGACATGCACACTGCATAATAGCATCTTCTTATTTATGCTGTATTTTTTTTTTCCTGCTCAAATCTAATTCCAGGAAATTTATCATTTGTCGTTGGCTTTGGAATTAGCCACTTGAAAATCAGGCAAAGTAAGCCACACGTAAGACTCATCACCCACATAACTCACAACCATATGTATGATTCATTCTACTATCTAAGCCAATAAGAACCCACTTGTTTTAATCAACTGTAATAATAAAAGTCAGTTTGGAGTTCAAAACAACCTGCCACACTAGGATCTTCTCTTTTTTTCCTTTATCTAGATATGACTGGTGATTCACATTGGTTCTCTCCTTTCCAGATCTGAAAAATGGCAGAATCAGAGTCTGTGGCTAGGAGACCCATAACCCTTCTCTGTCCCTGTCCCAACTGCACTGCCCAACTGTGCTCTGCCTCTCTGCAGGAATAGAGTTAAGCACAGAAAAGGAATTTGCCCTTCTCCCTCATATGACTTCAGTCTTGTTTCTGCAAGCAAAACACTCAAGAAAACCTCAAAAATATTATATAAATGTTATTTTATTTTATATAAATGTTACATAAAACAATATATTTTTTTCTCATCAAACAGATTGAAATCTTTGTTTCAAAAAGTACATGCTGGGGCTAGGGATATGGCTCAGTTGGTAGAGCACTTGATTCAAGTGCATAAGGCCTTGGGTTCAATCCCTGGCCCCACAAAAAATAAGAAAGTACATGCTTACAATTTATTTATTTGGTATGCTTTGCAACAAGTACTATGTGGTAGGTCATAAAGTAAACACTTAGCAATTAAAGTGAATAAAAGAGGCTATATTTTCAACTGTATGCTTTAAAGCAATCTTTTTGCATAAACTGAAAGTTTACTCTCATGATCCCAAAGTATACCATTCACTTCTGCTTTTTTTTTTTTTTTTTTGGTACCAGGTATTGAATCTAGGGGCACTCAGCCACTGAGCCACATCCCCAGCCCTATTTTGTAATTTATTTAGAGACAGAGTCTCATGGAGTTGCTTAGCGCCTCACTTTTGCTGAGGCTGGCTTTGAACTTTTGATCCTCCTGCCTTAGCCTTCTGAACTGCTGGGATTACAGGCGTGCACCACCCCGACTAGCTACCATTCCCTTCTAACAATTTATGGATTAAGCAACAAACCTAATTAATTCAGACTAAAAAGAACCCCTCCCCCCTTATATGTTATATACTCAGGTCTCAGCAAATGTCTTGTGTCACTTTGCAATGACTGACATACCACTGACAAACAGCCCCTGGACGCAGCTGTGGGGACTTAGCTGAATGACTCATTTTTCTAGAGAACAAAACTTTTGCACATTAACTTTCCATTCTCTGTCCATATTTGAGACGCCAACGGACTATGACACCTGTTGCCCCCTGTTGACTGAAGCACAGCCGCTGCAGCGGGGTCTTGAGATTCAACCTGTTTCTGTCCACTCCATTCCACTTCTTGTGCCCCCAGCTGGTTCCACAATACCAAAGCAGCACCCATCTCAACAGGGGGCAGAGAGGAAAGAAAGGGGGGGACTTATTCCATAAGGGAAATGCAGATCCCCAAGACCAGGAGTTAGTATCAGCCCTAATATTTGTCAAGGAAGCATCAGCAAAAAGTCCCCTGCCCGCCTCAGCTGTCTCCACTGCGCCCTTTGCCTGTTACAGGATTCCCGGATGAGCCTCTGGATATAGTGCCCATTGGATTAAACTTCCATCCCAAGCATTCCTCCCTGAGAAACAGAATCTTCACCCTTATATTACCTTGCCCCAGGCTGGTCTTCTTTTAAAAGTATTTTTTCCTAATTACAAAAGTAATTATTGTGGGTTCATGGGGAAATTTTGTAAAACAGATAAATGTACAGAAAAAATTGAAATCACCCATTATTTTGCCAGTCAGAGGCAGATGCTGTTCCTGCCTTGATGTCTGTGACATTATGATGGAAACTTTCGTAATTTGATTTTCTCATTTAACAAACCATGAATGATTTCTCATTGACACAGAAGTTTTTGTGTCATTTAAAAATGGGGGGCTGGGGCTGTAGCCCAGTGGCAAAGCACTTGCCTAGCATGTGTGAGGCACTGAGTTTGATGCTTAGCACCACATAAAAATATATAAACACAATAAAGGCAATCTGTCCATCTACAACTACAAAAAAAATTTAATTTCTACTTTGGGGCATTTTAATAGTTTTTAATTTTTAAATTGTAATTTTTTAATTGTAATGTGCATCTGTGTATGGAGCATCTGTGGAATTAAATTCATGTTGCATTTCATAAACTCTCCTCAGGATAAACCCGCTGTAGGGAGGGATGAAGAAGAAAGCCTGGACTGTCCAAGGCAAGAGTAAGCGTGAGAGCCAGAGGGAGCAGGGAGGGCAGGCCACAGAGACACCAGCAAGAGCTTGGACTCTTTCCCCTGAGCACAGTGGGGAGCTAAAGGAGGGCTTCAAGCCAGAGGCTAGACTTGCACCTTAGAGATGTGTGCTTAGGAAGATCATTCTGTTTGCAGCTTATAGAATGGATGGCAGGCGGGGAGACCAGAGAGCACTCTGTTCTAATGACTTAAGAAAGATACTAGGAGAGTCTGAAAAGGGAGTGGCAGTAAGGAGGGGAGGAGCAAAGGCAGGTTTGGAATGGATTATCACAAACTCCAGGACTTGAACTGCAGCAGTGAGGCTTGAGTTTTGGGGTACGTGGGCGGGTGGACAGTCAGTAAACCCAGCTGCCCCCTGTCCATGCGAAGCCATCTACAGGGCACCTGGATGTCAGGTGTGCGGTTCAGGTGGGCCAGAGGTACTGGAGGGATCTGGGAGTCATAGGCACGCAGGATGATATCTGTAGTGTTACAGTAGGAGGAGACGGCGGGCCTGGCAGAAGAGCAGGAAAACATGCCATAGTGTGGAAGCCACTTGGCAATGTTCTCAGGCCGCTGTATCCAGTGGCTTCAGGAAATTCAGGGAACAGGCATGAAGGTAGAAACGCACCTTGACAAAATTCCCCAATATGGGAGACCCAGGGAAGCAAAGGGAAATGAGGAAGTCTGGTTCCTCCAAGAAGACGGCTGTCATGTGTTTGTAACCACCCAACAAAGTAGCCTTAGTGTAGACAAAGCCAAGTACAGTAGGGAAGCCTCAGTTCAGCTGTGGTAAAATGGGTTTATCTCTCTATATACCCTAAAATGTGCATAGGATGTGTAGTGAGACCGTCTACCTAATACTGGCTCTATTCTACTTTTAATATCCCATTTGTGCTTTTTAGATTCATCCAGATATCTCGCTCTGGACAGCCCTTTTTGGGCCGTTGGTCACCACCAGATGTTGGCACTGCACCATTAATCTCTGCAGTCTCTTCTTTTCTGAACTGGTGTCACCGAGTTAGCCCCCTGAGTAGCAGGTATTAACTTGTACAGAGATTTTCAAAAGAAAGCAGATCCTATCTGGTTGAAAGGTAAAAGGACATTTTTATCCTCCTTCCATCCGATTTTGGCTCAGAAAATCACCTTCTCACCACTTCAACTGCAAGTTGCCAGTGGAATTCTCAGCGGTCACTTAGGAGCCCTGGACAGGCCAGGGCAGTGCCTTGGGAAAGTCCTTGTCTCTGTGGTGGCGAGGACGCGCCTTCACCACGGTTGGCTATTTGGTCTTGGTGGTTTGCAGCCTTGAGGAGTGGGTGGACTCGGTGCTGTTCAGTAAGCACACAGCGCCGCTCTCTAGAAGCTCACGTGTCCTCCGGTCACTTTTCTCTGCGTTCAGCATTATTGCCTGTGTGTGTTTTGAATCTACTTCCGCATGCTGCCCATGCTGGTCAGGTGTGAGAATCCTCTAGCCAAGCCCTCGTGGAAGGTTCCAGCGTTCCTCGCCAGGCATGCGCACGGCCGTCTCTGTTCAGGTCACACGGGAGCCGGCTAGTGCCGTGAGCCAGGTGCAGAAAACCGGGGATGCGCGTCTCTGTGTGCCGGGCTGGTGTCTTTTTTCCCCCAGGAATAACAGTGGGCTTTATGGAATCTTTTTCCAAAACATCTTTATTTGCCCTCCATAAAGCTTTATTTGGTGTTTCAAAGGAAACTTAGTATATAAATCTGAGTCTATCGAATGAAGTGACCAGTTTAAATTTAAAATTGACTATCCTGGAAGGGTCTAAGGACTAGAAGCACTGGAGTCTTGTCAGCACCCAGACCCTTTTGCTCCCTCCGCTTGGCTCTCCTCTGACCTCCCCTGACCTCCTTTGGTCCTACTCTACCTAGGCTTCTGCACAGTGGGAGTCTGTGGCCCCAGGCAGCTTCCAGGCCTGCATCCTGCCAGGTTAGTGAAACCTAGCAGTCTCAGGGAAAGGCTCTGATTGGCTCAGCGTGGATCACCGCCCAACACGGCCAGGGCTTGGGAACAGGGTTCTGGGAGTGATGGGCCAGTCCAGCCTGTCCTCCCAGGGAGCCTAGTTCTAGGATGGGCAGCACCACCCAGAGTTGGATGTGGGAGGGTCAGTGCTCCAAAGGAAGAGAAAGTGGAGAAGTGAAAGAAGGGAGCAGAGAAAAACTGGTGCCCTCAATATCGAGGTGTTCTTTTTGTTTTTAACATTTATTTTTTAGTTATAGGTGGACACAATATCTTTATTTTATTTTTATGTGGTGCTGAGGATTGAACCCAGTGCCTCACACATGCTAGGCGAGCGCTCTACCTCTGAGCCACAACCCCAGCCCCTCAAGGTGTTCTTTTCTCTTAACACTATTCTTGTCCCAGAGTGTCCTGATGAATCACAGTAAGATTATTATATTCTTGGAATCAAACTAACACTAAGCGTGTGTTTCTTCTATTCTCCCAATTAGTCTAATTTTTAATATTTCCTTATGCATTACAGTTTATCATGTTGAGATGCAATTATTCTAGTTTTAAAGAGGTGTCCACATGTATTATTTCATTTAGTTCTTACCCTGTCTGAGCCATTTGTTATTTTATTAAACAAACCCGTTACAGATAGATAGGAAGACTGAGAGAGGTCCTGTGAGGTACCACCAGGGCACAAGGGGTGTATTTGAGGGGCAGGATGAGGGTGGGTCTGCCCTTTTCCTGTTCCTTCTGGTGTCACCGGTGTTTTATTTTCATTTGTCTGGTTGTCCCTGGAGAACTGGGTCCAAGCCCCGCCAAACCTCCTGTGAATGTGGGAGTGATGCTGGCTGGGAGTGAGCCCAGGTGCCTGAGACTCGGTGTTGAGAGCAGATCAGGAGGCTACCAGGCTGCTCCCTGTTTGCACAGTGGGGCGCTGGTCCCTGGGGAGCCCTGGATGGTCCTGCCACAGCAGCGCAGAGGAGTGTCCCGGCTCAACTCAGGACTCCTCACACTGGACTCCTTCACCCCACTCCCTCCGAGAGACCTAGAACAACTGTTGTGGCCAGACCCTGAAACTAAAATGCTATGGGGGCCATGGCCTCCCACCTAAAGGGCAGCACTGCCAGCATCATGTCCTGGCCACCTCCAGCAGCTGTCCATGTCCCCTTGGTCCTCTTATGTAAAATAACTCCCATGCACACAAGACTGAACCTCATCCCTGAGGAAGGAGCTGTGAGATGGCAGAGAAGGGCCAGGCACCCTTTGCTCTCTCTGTGCTTCTGGGCCTCCCTGCCTGGGTGGGGGAGCTTGTTGGAAGGTTCTTTCTCCTGTTCTCACTCCCAGCCCCAGCTCCTGGCCCAGTGTCCCAGGAATTACTCTCAGGGATGACTGAACACCTCAGAGCTAGAGAAATCAGACGTTGACCTCATCTGGGACCTTGAGTGTACCTGTGTGCACCTGTGAGCAGGATTTTTATACTCGCACTGAGTGTTGTGCATAAAAGATACGCAATGCCTGTTGGGACTGAATCAGAAGCTTACGGAGGGCATAATCGACCTATCTGTGTTCCCTATTGCCACAGGGATTTGTTTTCTCACAGTTCTGAAGGCCAGCAGCCCAAGTCAGTATCTCTAGGCTGAAGTCTAGGTGTCACAGGGCATGTTCCCTCCAGAGGCACTCAGGGATGACCTGTTCCTCACCTCCCCAGCTTTGGCAACTGCCCTGCTCTCTGGCTTGTGACCACTTACTCCAGTCTGCCTCCCTGTTCACCTTGTCCCCCACCCCACTCTTCTGCCTGTGTCACATCTCCCTCTGCCTCTCTCGTGATGGTGTTTTTAATAACCCAAGGTAACCTCCCAGCTCCAGGGCCTTCTGTACCTTAGCTACAGTCCTTTTTCTGCCATATGAGGTAACATTCACAGGTCCTGAGGGTGAGGACATGGACATCCTTGGGGCCATCATCCAGCTGCACACACTACCCCTGTCCATAACCGCCCTTCATCCTGCTTCAGGACCAGCTCCTCTCGCCCCTGCTTCCAATGCGGAGGCACCCACCCCCCAGCACTGCATATGGGCCTCCTGCTGTCCAGTCCTCACCCCCTGCAGTGTCTTGCCAGCACCTCTCCAGAGGCCAGAGGAGGTCAGACATTTCCTCCCATTAGGCCACCTTCTTCCCCCAAACCACTGGTCCCTTGGGGTGGGAGAGGGGAGATCTCAAAGGAGCCCATTTTATTACTATAAGAATCAAGTTGTTTAGCTTTTTAGCAACTTAGACCAGTGTGGAAATGTTCTGCCTCTGCCTTTTCATCAGGACATCTCTAGAATGACAAAGCCAGCAAGGACAGAGACCAGATCACTGGCTGCAGTCCACAGTGCTGCCTGCTGGTCCCTTGAGAGACTCAGTTCCCACTGTCTCTTGGCAGACCCTTGCACCCAGCACCTAGGGTGGATTGGGCACACCAGTCACACTGCAGGTACCTTTAGTGTTCTTCTGAAGCACCCGCCCTTCCGACTTGGATGGAAGCCTGTTTATGAGACCATTTTTAAGGCAGAAGGTTGAATCCTGTGCCAGACACTGTGATGGTGGAGGACAGGGAGAGACAGCCATAGTGTTCTTACAGAGTCACCACAGGGAACCATGCAGTGATGCTGTGTGACAGCCCATGACTGCAGCTCTTGGCTTCAGTGCCTGTCTGCCAGAGCAGAGAGGCTAGAGCTGCAGAAGGAAGAGCATTAGTGGAGATTTCGTGTCACTGTAAGGATTCTCTTGAAAGGAAATGTAAAACAGTTCCAGGTCACTGGAGAGCTTTCTTGGTTGGCCATCTCCCTGTTAAGAATAACTGTGTTTGGGGGCTGGAGTGGTGGCTCAGTGGCAGAGCACTTGCCTAGTACATGTGAGGCACTGTGTTTGATCCTCAGCATCACATAAAAATAAGTAAATAAAATAAAGATATTGTGTCCAACTGCAAGTACACACACATACACACACACACAAATAACTGCCTTGCAAAGGGATCCAAGTTCACCAGCCCACAAATGGCAGGCTTCATGAAGGTGGGTGACAGGGCTACAGATGGACAGCCTCAAGCTCAGTTCAGTGACCCTGCCACTATCTTCACTTGTTATGTGTGTATTTATCTTAGACACAGGCACTGTTGGGGGGTGATGGTGCCACATCTTCATGTACACACAATGTAAAACCTTTTTTAATCTCAGAGCTGATGAAGGAACTTGGTTTGAACAGATATTATGATCAATTAAAATAGAAGGCTTAGGCAATTTGAAGAACAAAGAATTTTGGGCTGCAGTGTAGCTCCCAGTGGTAGAGCACTCACTTAGCATGCACGAGGCCCTGGATTACATCCCCAACACCACACACACACACACACACACACACACAAAAGAATTTGATACTGTCTATAAATATATACGTGAAGGGGAAAAGCAGATCATTATTGAACTAATGTTACTGATTCCTACTAAATGCTGGACTAGAAGTGGGGATACAACAGTAAACAGTACCCAGAGCCTGCCCAGGAGTTTCATCAGGTGAGGAAAATAGCTACTCCAACCCCAGGCATTGGGCATGACAATAGGGCATATATGTTGAAGGAACGGTTAACTCTGTCTTGAAGATTAGGAAAGGCTCCCCAGTGTGATGCTGATATTGAGAAAGGGACCAAGAGTCAGATTCTAGACCGGAAATAACACATTACAGAAGCCTAAAGCAGAAACATCGTGGCAGACAGGTGCAAGTTGATGAACCAAGAGACCAGCAGGTGAGGGGCCTCCAGGAAAACGTAGGTGGGTGTGTGCAGGGGAGAAGAGAGAGGCAAGGGAGGGGGAGGAAGCACATGTCTGCTCTGGGTTTCCCCTGGGCAGAGTGACACAGCCTCCCATCTGCTTTAGCTGTTGGTCCTGAAGCCAGGCTCCAGGCAGGCCAGCAGCTGCTTCTTCTATAGCATTGAGAGTCCAGGATAGTGGCTCCCTTGAGCTCAAATTAGAAAACTGGAGCTGGGTGTGGTGGCACAGGCCTGAAATCCCAGCAACTCAGCAGGCTAAGGCAGGTGGATCACAAGTTCAAGGCCAGCCTCAGTAACTTAGCATGATCCGGGTCTCAAAATAAAAGATAAAAAGGGCTAAGACTTGTCAGTGAGATGAAGCTGTTGGGTACCTGGGTTCCATTCTAAGTACAGAAAGGAAGAAAGAGAGAGAGGGAGGGAGGGAGGGAAGGAAGGAAGGAAGGAAGGAAGGAAGGAAGGAAAGAAACTGGAGAGAGGGCCCTCAGGAAGCTATATGGACCAGAGCCTACAGATTGTCTCTCTGCCCCAGATCTGATATATCTGGGGCAGAGAAATTTGGATCCTGAACAGAGAAATAAATCTTTCTTTCTAGTGGGGCCCTAGATGTGTCCCCAACCTAGAGCAGTTGATCAGATTTACAGCTCTGATATCATACTGTACCCCCTAGGAAAAAAACAGCTCTTGACAGCATCTAAAAACACAAAGAATTTTAGAAATCACCTGCCAAAAAACATCAAGTTATAGTGACGGGAGCTCAAACCACAGCAGCTGCTTCCACAGCTGCATGCGATGCTGGCCTCAGTTAGTGGGGCTAAAAATAACCCAGAGCGTAAAAACTCTGCAGGATCAGGTCTCTCAATGAGCCAGCCACAGAAACCCACGGAAGGGAGCAGAGAGAGGGGAGGCTTATCCTGGGGACGCTGGATGAGTAGCCAGGGAATATCAGCCTGGCAGCTGAAGAAATGATACGAGGAGCCTGCAGTGGCCCACTGGCATGAATTGCCTGAACCTCGTGCTACCCATTTTACAGATGGAGGGAAAAGCGTGTTGGCCCCTGGCCTCTTTCACACTGAGAATTCCTAGTCTGGGCAACCGGAGTTCAGTTGATGGCTTAAGGGAAACAAAAGTAGCAAAATGTAGAAATAAGTAACTTTACTGTTTCCATCCTATACCTGAGCTTGTTAGAGGAGAGAGTGGGGGACTCTCCACCCAGAGGCAGTTCTGTTTTTAGTTGTGAAACTGAGACTGGGGCTTTCTCACCAATGGAGGAAAAAGTGAGGTGACTTCGGGAGGAAGCAAGCTCCACCAACTACAAAAGCAAGAGGACTTTTTGTGTGTGTGTGTGTGGGAAATTTTTAAATATATACACACACACACACAATATGTTGAACCCCAGAAGAAATAGACATGCTTTGCCATACCATCAATACTTTTTTTGGATGGGGGGGCTGCATTTTTCTTGTAAGAAAAACTAATGACCCCATAGAGTAGTGGCTCCACGGTCCCAGTCATGATAATAACAGCACGTGTTCAATGAGTTCCTTCTAATGCTCCAGGCACCAGCCTGACCCTCTGCTGGGAATAAATATATATATATATATATATATATATATATATATATATATATATATATATATATATATATTTTTTAATCTTTAGAAGATCTGCATGATGCTACTGTCATTCCCAGCTCAAGGTCCAGATGATGAGGCCTGGGAGGTTAGGAAATTGGCCCCAGGGCTCACAGCTGGTCTAAGAGGAAGTCAGAATTTGCCCCCAGCCACTGTCGCCCCACACCTGACTCTGGATTGCTGGGTGCCTCAGGTAGTGTTTTGTTGGGAAGACTGAAAGGGATGGTTTTCTGGTCTCCTGAGTTTCCTGCGGAGAGTTTGTTTTTCTCAATCACATTATGCTCTTTCATTGTTTTTTTTTTTTTTTATTATTGGTTATTCAAAACATTACAAAGCTTGCAGAATCACATCGGTTACATATCCACATTTTTACATAATACCATAATAGTAACTGTTGTATTCTGCTACCTTTCCTATCCTCTACTATCCCCCCTCCCCTCCCCTCCCCTCCCATCTTCTCTCTCTACCCCATCTACTGTAATTCATTTCTCTCCTTATTTTTTTTCCCATTTCCCTCACAAACTCTTATATGTAATTTTGTATAACAATGAGGGTTTCCTTCCATTTCCAAGCAATTTCCCTTTTCTCTCCCTTTCCCTCCCACTTCATGACTCTGCTTAATGTTAATCTTTTCCTCCTGCTCTTCCTCCCTGCTCTGTTCTTGGTTGCTCTCATTATATCAAAGAAGACATTTGGCATTTGTTTTTTAGGGATTGGCTAGCTTCACTTAGCATAATCTGCTCTAGTGCCATCCATTTCCCTGCAAATTCCATGATTTTGTCATTTCTTAGTGCTGCGTAGTACTCCATTGTGTATAAATGCCACATTTTTTTTTATCCATTCATCTATTGAGGGGCATCGGGGTTGGTTCCACAGTCTAGCTATTGTGAATTGTGCTGCTATGAACATCGATGTGGCAGTATCCCTGTAGTACGCTCTTTTAAGGTCTTCAGGGAATAGTCCGAGAAGGGCAATAGCTGGGTCAAATGGTGGTTCCATTCCCAGCTTTCCCAGGAATCTCCATACTGCTTTCCATATTGGCCTCACCATTTTGCAATCCCACCAGCAATGTATAAGAGTACCCTTTTCCCCACATCCTCGCCAGCACTTGTTATTGTTCGACTTCATAATGGCTGCCAATCTTACTGGAGTGAGATGGTATCTTAGGGTGGTTTTGATTTGCATTTCTCTGACTGCTAGAGATGGTGAGCATTTTTTCATGTACTTGTTGATTGATTGTATGTCCTCCTCTGAGAAGTGTCTGTTCAGGTCTTTGGCCCATTTGTTGATTGGGTTATTTGTTTTCTTATTGTTTAATTTTTTGAGTTCTTTGTATACTCTGGATATTAGGGCTCTATCTGAAGTGTGAGGAGTAAAAATTTGTTCCCATGATGTAGGCTCCCTATTTACCTCTCTTATTGTTTCTCTTGCTGAGAAAAAACTTTTTAGTTTAAGTAAGTCCCATTTGTTGATTCTTGTTTTTAACTCTTGTGCTATGGGTGTCCTATTAAGGAATTTGGAGCCCGACCCCACAATATGTAGATCGGAGCCAACCTTTTCATCTATCAGACGCATAGTCTCTGATTTGATATCAAGGTCCTTGATCCATTTTGAGTTAACTTTTGTGCATGGCGAGAGGAGGGGATTCAGTTTCATTTTATTGCATATGGATTTCCAGTTTTCCCAGCACCATTTGTTGAAGATGCTATCCTTCCTCCATTGCATGCTTTTAGTCCCTTTATCGAATATAAGATAGTTGTAATTTTGTGGATTGGTGCTCTTTCATTGTTGGCACTATTTCACACTTTTTCCCTCTTCCTTCCTCCTGTAAACGACATGAACATGAAGGTACCATGATTTGGAAATGTGACCTTCGCCTCTACCTGCCTACTCAATCTTGGAGGTTCCCAACTCTGTAGGCCTGGCTATATATGTATCTATATCTTCATATCCATATCCCTTCCAGGCACTATAATGTTTTAGCTCATTTTAAGTCTTAAAGTTCAAGGTCTTCAAAAGAGTAGGATAGTTTGGAACAAAATTTTTCCATTCTGACCACCAGTGAGGGACCTGTTTTTGGTCAGAAGTCTTCCTAACTCTGAGCTCATCCATAGGAGACGATACCAGCCTGCAGTGGTGGGTTGGGCATAGGGTTGGGAAGAGGGTGTTAGAGCATTTACTTGACACTTTATTGTGCTTAGTTAATTCTTCCTTTAACCACAGAACATCAAATAACTTGCTCCTGGAGGATTATGAATTTTATTATACATGAATATTTGAAGCATTTCAGAGAAACAGAGTTGTTTAATCCAGCTTGGCTGGTTGGGTTATATGGACCCAGAAGTAACTACCACCCATGTCCCAGGAAACTGATGTTTGCCCAAGTCACTGTCAATTATTGGTCATTAATTTCACTAATATGTGAATTTAAGCATTCCCTAAAACTCTGGCTGTCAACCATAGGAGGGATTTTTGTGAGAGGAATCAAAATTCCTCTTATTTTGAATTCCTCAGAGTTCGCAGTAATTTGGTCATGACCATGTGGGAATGCGGGGGGCCTTTGTCCCACGTGTCCGCCTCTAAAGAAAAAGTGCTTTACCACACAGCACTCATTTATACTACGATATGCGTTGCAGGGCCTTCTCCCTAATTTAGGTGTGTTTCTAAGGAGTAGGTTGGTTGTCATGGCTTACAAAGACCTCCTTCACTGTCAGGATGTAAGAATACTGCAGTAGGCAGCTGCAGGAGGGACAGGCCATCTGTCCCCAAGGGAGAGGTCCTTAGGAAGTAAGTAGCCTTCTGGCCAGAATGTTGCCGAACTCAAGCCAAACTCAAGGTCAGATCCTTTCTCGAAGCCCCATTCTAGAATTCTGAGCTTCCAAATGGAGGCTTGTTCTTTTAGGTAAGCCAGCTGAGAAACAGTGTGTTGTCATTCCCTGCCCTGTGTCCTTTAGTCCGTCCATCATTCCCCATTCATTGTTCACCCACTGCCATTTCAAACACCACCTGCAAGGAGGGTGAACTTCACCAGTCCTCTTTGAAGATAATAAGGTTTGAATTCTGCAATGCAGGAATTCTAAGTCTACACTTATTAATATCCAGAATTTTCCTGCCTGTGGCTGTGGCAAGGCCTGGCTGCTCTGCCCTGGGTTACCACAGGGAGCACTTGGAACTCTTGGACACAGCATCTGTTTAGATAGGAAAAACCAACCCTAGCAGTTAGGTAACACTCCAGATAGCCCTGTGTCCTCTTGTGCCTGGGAGTCCCACAGCCCAGAGACAGAGCAGCAGGGAGCCAAGTCCCTACCAGCCCACACCAGCCTGTCACACGCCTATTATTCATCAACGTGCCTCTTTATTATCTTATAAAGCATGATGCTGCAGACCCAGAAGAGATGTGTCATAAAGAGGAGACTTTTCCTAGTGGGTAGAAAGGCCTGTGTCCCTGCTCACAATATGCTGGGCACTGAGTTTTCAAAAACTCCCCAGCCACACCCCTTGGCCCTTTGTTTGACTTCATAGCAAGGCATCTGTGCCAACGGGGTGTTTCTGGGCTCAATCCCTGCGGCGTGGAGGAAGCTGAGCCTAGAAGACCTCTGTGGACTTGGCCTGTGCCCAGCGGCAGGGCCATCACCCGCTGCCTGGGCATACAAGTCCCATCGTGGGCTAACCCTTACAGAGACTGACACCAGAGCCATTCCTCCAGCTTTTCCCTGTCCATGCTGAAAGAGTTTGAGAGATAATATTATGAGGTTGAGCTTCTGAGTCAAAAAAAGGAAAAAGTGCACAGATTGATTTTCTTTTTCTGGAGCAGGAATCTGAGCAGGAAAAATGTCACGTGAATCAGCTGCGGCAGGATGGTTCCCGTGGGCCTCCAGTCTTCGGGGCTTCCACTAATCCCGTTTCATGTGTCTGCGGGGTAGCTCTTTCTCTTGCCTTTCCTTTTAACTGTTTCCACTTAAGATAGATATTCCTGGCTTTAAAAAAAAAAAAAATGCCCAAATCTTCCATTTCTTTGTTTTGTCTTACACTGATCATATTCCCTGATCCAAATCCATACCCCCTTCCCCTTCAGCAACCCAGTGAGCTCATCAATATGCCAGCCGATGATGATCTAAGCCCCAAATCATCACCTTCTCCATCGAGAAAGACGAAACCGCCAGAAGGGAGGGAGGGTCGGGAGGGGAGGGGGGCAGCATAAGGATGCGGGGCCCGGGGAGCCGGAGCCTGGGCGCCTCCTCGGTGGGCGCGCGCGCGTGTTTGAGCACATATTTTCCACCCACGGCAGCAGCACCCCGCTCCTCTTGGGCCAGCGGCGGCGGCGGTGGCATTTTAATGTCAGCTGGAATCTCAGGGACCACGTTGCCATGGCGACCACGGAGCTGCGGAGCTAAAAGCAGCAGCCCCGGCCGGCGCCGCCTCCCCCCCTCCCCCTCGCAGCCCACCCTCAGCGGCGAGGATCCTCTTTGTCTCGCTCTGGCTCCCCCTCCCCCTCCGCCACCCTCTCCCCGCCCCCCTTCCTTTGTCGCCCCCACCTTGCGGAGCTCCGCTCCCCTTCGGGTGCGTGGCTCTGGGAGCGCTGCAGGCGAGGGTGAGGCGAGGTGCCGTGCAGCCCAGGGAAGGGACCCTATCCCCAACCCCCACCTCCCCTTCAGCAGACCGGGCCTGATGCCTGGACCGATGCCTCGCTTGGAATCAATGTCTTAAAAGGATTCAGGGTTGAAGCCCCCAGCAGGCACTTTTCTTCCCTCACCTGGACGTCCACCCCTTGGCCCACTGCCTGGCACATGGCCCCTGTGTCTAACCTGGTGTGAAAGCCCCAGCTGGAGGTCCCCTCTGGTCCCCTGCCTGGGCTACCATCTTGCACATGGCTGCTCCATGCAGTGGGAAGTGGAGGACAACTGTGAAAGGATCCAAAAATTCCCTGCTGGTCCTCCATTCCCCTTCCCTCCCCCACCTGGGGAAAATGAGCAGAGGCAGAGGATCCTCAGAAGTAGATGGTCTCTGCTTCTGGCAAAGCTGGGGAGCCCTAGCCACAGCTGCATCTTAGCCCTGGCTTGCTGATTCTTCTCCCCAGGCAAGGCCATGGTCACTTACCTCATGTGACCTTAGGCAACTCATCCACAACCTGAGTTTTTTTCATCTATGTGGAATTACTATCCCTATATTAGAATTTCTAGGACTTCTGGATTTGAACTCTTGATTGAGGAGTCAGGGCTTGTTGTGTTAGCAAACTGTGCTGCTGTTAGCACTCACTCTGGCCTGGAAAGGAAGGATACTGAGGGATTGAGCCACAATAGTGACCCCTACCCATAACTATTCTCCTGCTTTTCCTTTGTCCTGGGGCAACATAGCAAGCAATTTTGTTGTTGTTGTTGTGTTCGGTACTGGGCATTGAACTGCTTTACCACTGAGCTCTATCCCCAGCCCTTTTAAATTTTTTTTTTTTTTTTTTTTTTTTTTGAGATAGGGTCTTTCTAAATTGCAGAGGCTGGCCTCAAACTTGCCATCCTCCTGCCTCAGCCTGCAGAGTTGCTGGAATTTACAGGTGTGTACCACCAACTGTTCTAAGGCACTGGCTTCAAATGTCAGATTAGCTCATATACTTGCTGAGGCTCTCTTCTTTAAAAATGTCAGAAACAAAACAGGTTTATGCCACTCTATTTGAGTGTCCACAAAAAAAGAACACAACATGGTCTAATTAAAGTTTTCAAAATTTCTCTAGGCATGGACTTTATCCAACACATAAATAGGCTTTTGGTTTAACAGTATACTTTGAAAGGACTTCTTTCATGTTCTGAAAGTAACCTGATATTCAAAGGATAAAACACTGATTAGCAGCCAGAAATCTTGGGCAGCTCCTGTCATATTCCCAAGTCAGCGGCTCTCCAGTATCTTCTTGCTTCCATAACATACCATGTGCCCATTGCTACCATTCCTACATCAGAAATAAAAGCTCTACCTTTAAAATGGTTAAGGAATGACCATGACCGCTTCAGAGTCACCCCCCAAAATACATTTATGTATGTATTTGTATGTGTATTTACTTCACAGAGCTATCTCTGGACTAATACATGGTAAACTGAGATGTGGTAGCTTAACGGAAGGGAAACAGAGAGGCCAGAGAATAGAGTAGAAGAAAAATGTATTCTCCCTCTCTTATATATCTACTCTAGTATTTGCAAATATTATACCATGTACATTTATCTCTTTTTTTTTTTTTTCTTTTTTTCTTCAATGTGCTGGGGATTGAAACCAGAGGTGCTTTACCACTGAGCCATGTCTTTAGCCCTTTTAATTTTTTTATTTTGAGACAGGGTCTCACCAAGTTGCTGAGGGCTTCTCTAAGTTGCTGAGGCTGGCCTCAAACTCGTGATCCTTCTGTCTCAGTCTCCCAAATCTCTGGGATTACAAGCATCACTACACCTGGCTATTATTCATTTTAAAAAACTAAAACATTTTTAGTATCAGTTCTTCAAGAAATAAAACTAGGTCAGGTCTGTCCTCATGTGGTTCCATTGGATCCTGTGCTCTTTCCTTCAGAGCTCTTCCCAGAATTGTAAATAGTGATGAGTATATAATTCATGTTTATGTTAAGCGTTTTCTAAACCAAACTGTAGGCTGCATGAGGTCAGGAACAAGGCTTTTTACTTCACGAGGGCTGGCACGTGGACAAGAATTAGCAAATGTCTGTTGAATGAAGAGAGAAGTGGACAAGAGGGAGGTGGCAGCAAAAGGAGTGGCATAAGGAGCATAAGGAGTGACCTCAGGGTGGCAGGAAGGGCACCCTCGGCAGGGTCCTCCTGAACTCAGGTGACCCTCGGGGCTCCACCCCTCTTTATAAAGCACCTCTCTAAAGGTGCTGTAAATAATTTATATGCCTGTTCTCTCCAGTCTAGATCTGAAACTTGTCAGAAAACAAGCTTGATTAACCAATTATATTTATACATACACTGGCCCCCGCCCCCATCCATTTTCCTCTCCCTGGTTTCAGTTACCTAAGGTCAACTGCAGTCCAAAAATATTTCATGGAAAATTCCAGAAATAACATTCTATAATTTTTAAATAAGTCTTATTATAATATATTCTTGGAATTGCTCTATTTTATTGTTATTGTTAGTCTCTTACTGTGCCCAATTTGTGAATCAAACCTGATTGTAAGAATGTATGCAAAGGAAAAATGTATGTATGGGACTCAGTACTGTCCACAGTTTCAGGCACCCTTTGGGGGTCTTGAAATGTCTCCCAGTGGATAAGGGGGAACTGCTGTAAGGGAACCCTGCCGACTGCTAAGCCAGTTCGCAGGCAGGTAATTGGGGCATTCATCTGAGGCAAAGCCAAGCAGCTTTTCTCCCATCGTTCCTCTGGAAGGTGATGCAGCAGAGGCCTCAGTGGCCAGACAAGTGAAGCGGCCTCTGCGGGTGGGGCTGACCACTTTCAGAGCCACTGCTCTTCAGGAGCTTCTCAAGTAACCCTAATGTGTAATCAAGGTAGGGATCATTGCTCTGCCGTCTCCCGGAAGCAGGGACCAGAGGAAGTGGGAAGTGGGAACCCTTAGACTCACCAAACCCAGATATTTGATTTCAGCTCCAGAGCTGCTGCTGAGTAGGTGGGGCAACAGTTGACAGGGTGATTCGCCTCAGTGTGTTTCACATTGTTTGGGGACTGTTCATAGAACCTCTTTCCCTTAAAAGCCCCAGGGTCTCCTATGACAGCCATTTAACACAAACATGCGACTGTCTAATCAGGACGCACACCATTTTTCAGACTTGCCCAGGCAGCAGTGACCTAAATATTACTCAGGGTGTCTGACATCCAGCCCCAGAGAAAGAGCGTATTGGGTCTGATTGTTCTTATGCTAATGAAGTTAAGCCGGAATCCCCATCAGGATGGCTGAATCATTTGATGGTATGAATTAGTTCTTCAGCTAGAAAACAGGGGCATACAGTTTTTATTGAATTATCACTTTCCAATAGAATCAATTATGCGCCCACTCAATCTCATTTGTTGTACCATATTTAATAAATATGTGAGATAAAGTGAGCAGGAATGGAGGGCTTGACAGAAGCAGCCCCACCCATTCATGCCAGCCAGCTACAGTTAAATAACGAGTAAATCTTTGGAAAATGTGAGGAACCCACAGACGAGTCAGCCACGTAGCAGGCCTAGGACGTGTGGCAGCAGATTGCTGTGCTGTCTCCCCCAGGTAACCTTGCGGCAATCTGAAGGCTGCATTAGAAGCCACTAAAGCTGTCAGCAGGGAAACCTCCCTCAACTGCCCACCAGGGGGTCAGCTGCTAGAAGTATGTCTGCATTCCAGGTCACACCAAATTTGGCAAGAAGCCCCACAGGGACCCTTCACATTGAATCTCCCAGGGGACTAGGGACAGCAAAAGACTTGGGCTCTTAAATCAGGTTAGTGATCCTGGAGAAAAATGGCAACTCTTTGTGGTAGGCAGGAGAGCACAAATGTGGCCTGAGAAAACCCACACTCTCCGTTCCAGCCAGCAATCTCCAGCCCAGGTCCAAACAACCCATTTGGGGGAACTTAAAATAAAAAATAAGAAGGCAGTCAGATGGACTTGTGTCCCCGTGGGGCCTCTGATGTGTCCACCAGCGCCAGCATGGTGACTTCTGTGATGTGGGATTCCTGAGCAAGAACTGGATCCCACCACAGGCCCATGTCTCATTACAGGGCCAGAAATAGATGCCCCCTCCCAGGAAAGGGGAAGTCTAAGCCTGCGTGGAATGTTTCGACTGTTGGAATATTGTTCTGCTCTGCCTGACAAGATTACTGAGTTCTCAGTTCTGTAGCAGAGGCATTGAGTAAGAGTCTGAAAATTGATGCATTATGTACTCACTTAAAATAGCAAATGCAGAATAGGAGAAGCGGAGCTGGGAGGCAGCGTGCAGAACATATTGATAGAGAGGCCTGCCGTGCCTGTCATCTCCAGCATGTAAGTGTGTGTCGGAGCAGGGGGCAGATTTCTCCATCAAAGGCGTCGGTGTGATGGAGGCGCCTTTACCGCAGTGAGAAGAGGGCACCGTTTTTAGCTGACATAACTGAGTGCCAATCCTTCTGTTCTCAAACAGGTGGTAGAAAGTGGACAATTTGTTTCTTTTCATCTGGGTGTTCTGGGGTTGGTTTATGAGATCCTCGCTTCTGTTTCAACCTCTTTGAATTCCCCTCAGTACAAAAAAAAAAAATCCCCAGTTCCTTGCTACCCAATCAAATATGCGTCGCCATGGGTGACGATTGACTGGGTGGGCAGCATGGTTTAGTGGCAGTAAGGTGGAAACTGTATAAAAAGGACTGTGTCATCAGTCCTGAGAGGTGAGCACCATTTTCAGCTTAAACGGGACTTTAAAATACCCAACAAGAAGTCGTGGGGCCTCCTGGATGCACGCCTTTCTACCAGGACAGCCCTGGGAGGTGGCCTGGCTGGGGCTTGGGAGGCTATACATGTCAGGGAAGAGGCCTTGAGTCCTGGGGTCCTTGCACCCTTGGGACACTCAGCCAACCCTCTGTACCCGAGAACCTCCCTCGCTAAAGCACTTTACCCCATTGGCAGCCATAGACGGGCCACTTGCTTGGTGTCAGGCACTGCACCAGCCAGCACACGCATTTTCTCCTTTCACTGTCACCAAAACCCTTCGTAAGGGAGAGTCACCGCCAATCATCCCCGTTAAGGAAACTGAGTTCCAAAGGATGAGTTGCCCAGTGCCATACAGCTGCAATGAGCCCTGGACCAGCTGATTCCAAACCTGGGGCTCTGTGCACTAGGAGCCCACTCTGTCCTCTGTCCTCTTCTGACTAAGCAACAGTCCCGGGAATCATACAACCTAGAAGTTCCCTGTCCCCATCTCCTTCTACTCCCAGATGGAACATCTAACTCTTGGATGTGTTATCATTGAAGTTCTGAAAGTTAATATTTGAGAGAGCTCTTTCTCGAGGCTCAGCAAGCAGTTTGATGTGCTAACAACCCCTAAATGGTGCCTTGATCTGACTCTTGAGCAAACTGTACTTCACTCATTTTCACTGACCGATTTCCAAATTCTTGTAAGTCAGCACAATTTTAGGTGATTTTCAGAGCAAATGTTAGACCTTCCTTCTTCTTCTTCTTCTCCTCCTCCTCCTTCATAATTGCACTATTGCTCCTAAGAATAGTGTTTTTAAAAATTGGGACATTTTCAGACAGAGACCACTGGAAAGAATAGTGGAAAAAGTGTAAACAAGACAACATTGACTAAAAAATTAAGAATCTGCAGGCGTGTGGGGTGGACGAGAGCGGCAGCCCAGTGGCTGGAGGTGGCGTTTCACAGGTAGAGTGCTCCACTTGCCATTTCAACACTCGGTTTCCAAGTTCCAGACGTTTCGTTTGCTGTCACTCACTGTCATAGCACCACTATTGCACTGTAAATACTGACTCTACAGTAGAATTTGCTTATAAAATAGGTCTTGTAAAACAATTTTGGTATGTGAGAGACCTTCACGGAGCACACACGTTCACTCTTACCAGATCACCTTTGCAGGAAGAAAGGGTGAGTTTTGTGTCCTCCTGGGTCTGCAGAAGGTATCATGGACTCCTTTGGACTTTTCAGACTCAACATCGTCCGAAATCAAACTCATTCTCTCTGTCTCGACCACTCAAGCTGAAAACCTGGGGACAGGGTTTATCACACAATCAGTCGCCAAGTCCCCACTCCACAGAGGCTCTAAGGTCTTCGCCCCTTAACCCTTCCTTCCAGGACTCCATTTCTTAATTCGTCTTCCTGCCTTAAAACTCCCCCATCCATCCATCTTTCACCTCACCTGTTACATCTCTACCATTTCCTGTGTTGACTCTTTCATTAAGTGCCTACTGTATGCCAGATGCTCTCTTAGGCCCGGGGGATACAGACAAGGTCCCCTACAGTGGGTCTTCCTTTGGTATGATGGTGAGTTAGAGGAAAAGAGAGAAGGAGCTGGCCGAGGACCGTGCCCACGGCAGAGAGTGGCCAGGGTGCCTAGGGAGACAGAGGGGCCTCCACTTTCTCTCCTCGGGAACCCTGAGGTTGCCCACTGGCTGCAGAATCAAACCAGATCCCTGCCTGTCATCCTGCCTGCTTGGCCTCCTCTCCCACCACACTGTCCCAAACATGCTGGAACTCAAAGCGCCAGCTCTCGGTTGTCCTTCAGGGTCGCTGAAATGCCACCCCATCATCTTGGACCAAGTCTTCCTCGTCCTCCACAGGGAAGCCCATGGCCGCCTCGTCTGTCACGTCTTAGAGACCCCCATGGCCCTGCCTGTCACACCCCGCTGCGTCTGCCTCCCTCTCCAGACTGAACTTCTTAGAAGCAGAAGCTATTTTATTATCTTGTGTCACAGAGCCATAGCTCAGGTGATCCATGTAGAACAGGTTTTAAAACAATGCCTAAAATTCCTGAGCTCATGGCAGACGCCCTTTTCATTAGTTCAAAAATGCTGTCCTACAACCCTGATGGATAGAAATAATTAATCTAACATGTGCATCCTTTTAAAAAAAAATTTAGTTGTCAATGGGCCTTTATTTTATTTGTTTATGTGTGGTGCTGAGAATCAAACCCAGCACCTCACACAGGCTAGGCTAGTGCTCTACCACTTAGTCACAACCCAGCCCATTTGTGCATGCATCCTTTTGATAATCCTTTTTAATATCCCTGTCCCGGTATGTTTGTATGTGGATATGACCTGCTTTAAATGTTCAATTCTCAGGTGGCAGACACTGGGACTCTGTTAGCTTCTCTGTCCAGTGACCTCTGGCCACTGACAAATGCAAACCCAACTCCTTCTTGATAATGGCAAGCTGAACAAGAAAATGTGGCCAGGTATGGTGGCGCACACCTGTAATCCCAGGAGCTCAGGAGGCTGAGACAGGAGGATCACGAGTTCAAAGCCAGCCTCAGCAACAGTGAGGCGCTAAGCAACTCAGTGAGACCCTGTCTCTAAATAAAATACAAAATAGGGCTGGGGAGGTGGCTCACTGGTCGAGTGCCCCTGAGTTCAATCCCCATACCCCTTCCCCCTAAAAAAGAAAATGTGCCCTGGTGTTCCTGACAAGCCACTAAGAATCATCTGTTCAGAGAAAGGTGTGGGTGCCGGTCAGACTCCATCTCTTCTCATTTAGTACCTTCATTAACAATGTGAACAGAAAATAAACACCAATGTGCACAGATGGTGCTAACTGTGGAGGTGCTATGAACAGAAGTGTCAAGAGAGGAGAAATAGAAATGTAAGCAGGAAACAGAAAAGATGTCAAAAAAAAAAAAAAAAAGAAAGAAAGAAACACAGCTAAAGGGGAAAATCTCTCAGATAGAAAATAAAGCCCTACAGACATCAGAGCAAGACGCAGCAAGAGATGAGAAACTGGAGGAGGACGGGGAGAAGAGAAGAAGGGAGGCAGACAGGTGTGCAGGGGAGCCTGTGGACCTGAGGGCTCCGAGCCCCCTGCCATCTCGTAGGAGGGAGCCACCATCAGGGCACCCACAGAGGGGCCCAGGACCTCATGGCATGGGACGCCCCCCACTTCCAGCTACTGATTTGTGGTGTGGTTGGCTTTTTGTTTGGTTTGGTGTGGTTCTGTTCTTTCACGTTCTTTGCTCTATTTTCACATTTGAAGGAACTGTGGGTACAGTTTTGGTTCTTCAGTTTGATTTGGGGAGATTTCATCATCCCTGGTGCGAAGAAGCATCAATTTGGACACCTTGGGAAGGACAGAGGAGTGAGCCCTAAAGAGTCTAGATTAACATGGGGCATATTCTCACCACCCCCATTTGTGATGTTGGTGGCAGGGAAATAAATCAGAGGCTCATGGCAGCCACCAGGCCACTCAGGCCCACAGAGGTCCCCTCCAGCCCGGAGGCTCTGCCCTGGTCCCCTTTGCTGGGGGAGGGTTGCTGAGGCTCAATGAATAGGGACATTTAGCTGACGAAAACAGCACCAAGAGTCTCCCTGGAGCAGTGGTCTTCCTCAGGGACTCCAGCTGGACAGTCAAGTCACAGTGTGCCCTGGGGCGCAGTTTCTCCAAGCACCGGGAGAACACTCCTTTCATTGAGAGCTGGCACCGTCCACGCCTGGGAGACATCAGTGTCTTTGGGCCTGATGGAGGCCGAGGAGTGGAAAACACCATTCCCAGGAAGGGGACACAGAGGGTGAGAGGGCTGCGGGGGCCTGGGTCGCGGGTCGGAATGTCCAAACCTGCTCACTGCTGCGGCGGATGCAAAGTGCTTTTTCCTGTGACTCACACGTGCCTGGGGTTAACAAATTCCATGCTGCGGAGGCGACACTCCACACCAGGCTAGAACAGCGTTTCAATGCCGGGACCAAATGGAATGGAGGTTAAAAGTGTCGTTCGAGGCAGACACCCTGGGTACAGGCCCTGCCTCGCCATCTTCCAGCTGTGAAAAGTCACTTGACCTTTCTAAGCTGCTACTTCCACATCTATAAAGGGAGCATGATGTCAGGGCCTCATAATGACAGTCTTGGATTAAATGAGATGACGCGTGTAAAATGCTCATGCCTACCCCATGGCAGGTTCTTAATAAATGGATGATGATTGCCAACCCCCGCCCCAGTCCAAGACCCACCAACAGTTGCCCAAGGCACAAAGCAGCCCTAGCCCTGCAGACAGCTAGGTGACCACTAGGAATACCTGCCCACACTACGTAGCGTACTGTAGAGAAATGTGCATAGAACCACTGCTCCTTTAAACCTCGGGACATAAAAGTGACAGCATGCTCTCTGATATAATTCCTGCAACTTCTCCGACTTGCACATATGTTTGCCATGAGTCCCACTGGGGATATAGCTCAGTGACAAAGCCCTTGCGTAACACACACAAGGCCCTAGCACTTGGTCCCCAGTACTGTCAAAAAACAATTTTTTTGAGTGTTTTCATTTCCTTAAAAAGTGAGGAGGCAGCACCTAATCCGTGGAAGTCTGGGTTTACAGAGAAGGGTAGCGGTTCATTCTGTAAAAGGATTCCAGCTACAAAAGGCATTCCTTGGATAGTGTTCCTAGTGCATCTTAATATCTTTTAACCACATATATAAACAGTCCCTTAAGTGGAGCAAAGAAGCAGTAGCACCCATGGGC
Organism: Callospermophilus lateralis; assembly: GCF_048772815.1. NCBI lineage: Eukaryota > Metazoa > Chordata > Mammalia > Rodentia > Sciuridae > Callospermophilus > Callospermophilus lateralis. Next base: position 39,588,135 of record NC_135315.1, read on the forward strand.
CTCACCTGACTTCTGTGGGCCCCAGGCCTGGCCGCTCATGCTGGACTTGCCTCCTAACAACCCTCCTTTGAAGATGCCTGGTGCTGGCCTTGTCTTTAGGTTAGTCTTGTGTTGACATAGCCCTGGCTGCTGGTTTCATCATGTCACTTTTAAAAAATTCATTCTTTCTGCGGACATTGATGGACTCCTAGGAGTTCTTGATGGGGCAGGAACAATGCTCAGTGCCCCACTGAGCCGAGAACACAAGGAGGGGACACCACTAGGATGCCACCCTGTTCTTTCAGCAGGATGACTGGCCCACAGTGCCCAGGCTCCAGTTCTGCCTCTACTGTGTAACTCTGGGTGAGTCCTGAGCCTCTCTGGGCCTCATTTCCTCTTCTGAAAGTAGAACTTGAACTTGCCTCATGTTGTAATGAGGACTCCACAAACTGATGTTTGTAAATCCCTTGTTACTTTTCTGCTATTTGCCGTGAAGGACACCACAGATCCAAATCCAGGGTGGTCGGGTTCTGTGGAGAGTCCTGGTGGGCTTTGGGCTGCTGCCTTCTCTCTGTGTTCCTCCTGGGTTGGGAGGGGAGAGGATTGCCTGGCTGAGGTGTCTCCCCACGCTTGGGACTGGATGTGTAGCTCAGTCGTAGAGTGTGCCGTGTGACAAGGTCCTCGATTTGAACCCCAGCACCACACATGTGCACGAGCGCGCGCGCACACACACACACACACACACACTCACATGAAAAGATGCTCTTGATAAAGAAAACAACTACCTATGAGCTTTCTCCCCCGCAGTACTTTTTGCCAGCTTTTTTGGGGGGAGCAGGGGTAGGGTACTAGAGATGGAGCCCAGGGGCACTTTACCACTGAGACACATCTTCACCATTTTTTATTTTTTTATGCTGAGACAGAGTCTCATCCAGTTGCTCAGGGCCTCACTAAGTTGCTGAGGCTGGCTTTGAACTTGAGATCCTCCTGCCTCAGCCTCCCAAGTCCCTGGGATCACAGGCACATTGCCACCATGCCTGCTGGCCAGCTTTCTTTTGACTAACATTTGACTCCTATATCTTATTGCACCCCTTTTTAACTTTTCTGTGTCATTATGACTCAGGAGTGTTTCTTGGGAGTAGTGTGTAGCTGGGTTTTTAAATTAATCTGAGAAATCCCCTTTAACAGTTGACACATCCAGGGCCCTCGCACTCGTGTGTGCACTTCAGCTCATTCAGGAGTATGGAGTCTTTCCTGTTCTGTTTCTTCTTTGCCTCTTTTCTCTTCCTTTCGGACCTTCCCTGAAGGGTCAGATTCTCTTCTCGCCCTTCCTGTTGTCGGGGAGTCGTGTGTCCTGCCATTCTTGTTTCCCCAATTTTTTTCCCACGTGTGTGCTTATCTGAAGGAAGGCTGAGGTCCTTCAGCATCCCCACTCTCCACCACTGAGACCAGGACCTTGGAACGTCCACTGGGACACCACCCCCCTTTCTTGTCGTCATCCTGGATTTGGGTTCAACTTGACGGTTCACACCCCAGAACTCAGTCCCGTTCACTCCTGTCGTTATAGTTGGTGTTTGCTCTGCTCTGACCTGCCTAGATTTTGCCTGTAAGTCCCCCTGTTTACTCGCCCCGCTGCACCTCGCACTCTCCTTCTGCCCTGGCTCTTTCCTAATGAGGTGTCCTGCGGTGATTCTTCCCATGACAGCAGAGATTGGCCAAGCGACAGAGGCCCTGTGTTCTGAGAAAGTCTTTGCTTTGTCCTCGCTCAGACGATAGACGATAGACGGGGGCAGAATTCCGGGCGAAGGCTGCTCTGCTCTGGGTCAGCCCTTTGAAGAGTGAACTTTTGTCCCCCCAATGGATGAGGCCGGCCTGCCTCTGCGCTGGGAGCTTCTCCTCTCGATTCTTGAGGTTTTCTCCCTGCCTTCAGTGAGCCGCAGTGGATTTGCTTTTCAAGAGGTCAACAGAGAGGAGAGCTGGAGAGGCAAAAATTCTGATGTCCTTTTCACAGGCCGGGAGCCTGTGGAGGGCCTGTCTGTAAGCAGGGCCTCAGTCCTTGTTCCCTCACTGGTGGCCCCAGGTGTGACTCCGGCTAGAGTCAGTGCTTCTGGCAGCCCAGCCTTCTTCCCATGCTGGCTCCAGCGTCCCCTCCTGCCCCCTGCAGCCCCCTGCCACCTGCAGGTCACCCCTTCTTTCCTTTAATGTCCATTTTAGCCATTCCCTTTTTGGAACCATAATCAGGACTTGCCAAATCCTGCAGGAGTCAGGTTTGTCCGTCTTGTTCCTTGCTGAGACCAGTTTCACGCTAGGGGCCGTGGGAGAGCAGAGGCCACAGGTGGACACCACTCAGTGTGAGGCTGGACACCTCGAAAGCTTGGAGGATGACAAGAAATGGCAGCAGGGAGCCGCGGGATGTCGGTGTGCCCGGAACAGAGCTCTCTGATGACACCGCAGGGATGTGCTTGAAGGAGGGCCTGGCTGGGAGGGAGGGCAGAGAAACCAGTTAGGGGGCTGGGCAGGAACCAGGGGAGGGGCGTGGCTCTGGGGGCAGGAACTAGGGAAGGGGCGTGGCTCTGGGGCCAGGAACCAGGGAAGGGGCGTGGCTCTGGGGGCAGGAACCAGGGAAGGGGCGTGGCTCTGGGGGCAGGAACCAGGGAAGGGGCGTGGCTCTGGGGCAGGAACCAGGGAAGGGGCGTGGCTCTGGGGCAGGAACCAGGGGAGGGGCGTGGCTCTGGGGGCAGGAACCAGGGAAGGGGCGTGGCTCTGGGCCGTGGCTGTGACCATGGGGAGAGTCTGAAGAGCTCAGCTCTGCTTGGGCAGTGGAGAAAGAAAAGGGACCTGGACTGAGTCCTGGCCTCCCTGACTGGGGAGCCTCCGGCCCGACAGGCTGGACAAGAGGAGGGAAGCACTTTGGGAGAGGGAGTCAGGAGGATGAGCTCAGCACTGGGCCCAGGAGGACTGAAGGGCATTGGGGGATTTGTCTAGAGGTGGCTGAGAATATATGCTTGGACTTCATGCTAAGATGGCGACAATGATTGGGTACTATCACTGAAACCCCATGCATAGGTGACACCACAGTGAAATGACATATAAAACAAAGAGAAGTGAACATACAGTAACACTTCAGAAATGAGAAAACAGAGCCAAAAAAAGCTCCTACGAGAAGTCTCACCACCCTTGGGGTTTCAGTCTGCTGTCATTTCCTCTTGGGAGCCCACCTCAGCCACCCAAGGCCAGGGCACCCTCCTCTGTGCATCCCGTGCTTAGTCACTACAGGGTGTTGACCTTGCCTATCACCCGTGTCTGATGGAAGGGCCATGACTGGGCCTGACCTACTCGCTCCAGGCAGGGCCCTGCCTGTCATGGTCAGTAGCTGCCAGGGGGCTTGGGGGCCATGTGAGGAGAGCGCCTTGGGGGAAAGGTGTCCCAGGCCAAGAGGTCCTGGGGTAGTGTGAGGGACACAGTGGGCAGGGTGGTAAGTGCAGCCTCTGCCACCTGGGCCCTGGCAGATAGATGCCAGGCTCAGGCGAGGCCTCAGGGTTGCTGACAGGTGACAGCACCTGGATCTGACCCAGCTGTTGCATGACAAGAAATTTTATTTTCTAAGTTAAAATGGTTTTGCCCCAATCCCTCACCAGCCACGGAACCAGAAAGGACTGACTAGTCCAGGAAGCGCAGCCCCGCTGCCCTTGGCTGCCTAGATGCTGGCCTCCTGGTCTCACTTTAGAAGTGACTGTGGTACAAGTGTCTGTTGTACCCCAACAAAAGCAGAAGTGGCATTTCCTATGGCAGGGTTGTGAAAGAGGGGCCCTCTGTGGTTTGAGCCCACAAAGGGGCCTGCTGCTTGAAGGAAATGAAATACAGTATAGAGCTCAGCCAGGCGCTCCAGACACCCCGCTCGGTGGCCCTTGTCCTCAGGGAGCTGGAGAGCACACCTGTCCTGGTGACATCTGGGTGGAAAACCTAGCCTCTAGGGTTCCTCATGAAGCACGGAAGACACTTTTCATCTCTTTGAGAAGCGTCTGTTTACTGCCTCTCTAGGCTTGGTGCAGAGGAAGTGCCTCCCGCCATGTCCTGTGACCTCACACCAGCACCTGGCATCAGCTTCCCACTGTCCTTGGGCACTCCTGCCCACACCCTGAGGACTCCCAGGCCACCGGGCTGCACCCCACTCTCACTGCACTTCCCTTCGGTGCATCTGTTGGATTTAAAATGCATCACCTTGTGCCCAGAAAGAGCTCCACTGAACCACCATGGGGAAGAACCCGCGGTCCATCCTGCCCCTGGCTGAGGGCACCTGACCCACTGACCAGGCCCACTTCATGGGCTGACTTCAGTCTAGAGACCTGCACTGCCAACTGACCAGGGGCCTGGACAGGTAGGGTGCTGGCCTCCTGGTCTCAGGGCTGATTCAGTTCCTCCGCAGCCCAGGGTCCACCCTGGGTCGTCACATTGATCCATTCCTGCATTTACCCTCGGGCGGCCACAGGGAGTGTAGATGAAAAAGGAAGCAAAGTGACTTGGCAAAGGCCATTTGCCTGCGATGATGGCTGAGAACAGATGACTGAGATGAAAGTCCCCCGAAATTCCACAGTTTGCTGAGCCACTAAATCCTGTAACAGAAGATGGGGAGGAAAAAGCCCTCCCCCCGTTGCCAGCCTCCGTCCGCAGCTGTCATTCGGCTTGGCACGCCGTCACAGGAGACACCCTGTTTCCATGTATAAAATCTGTTTTCTTTTCTTTAAAAAA